>NC_060141.1:534849936-535474936 GCF_021461385.2 Schistocerca piceifrons | reverse complement strand
AAAACTCTAGTTCATTTGATTCTAAATGCCGCTGACTTCACACACAGATCTAAATGAACTTCTGTTCTCTCTAACCAACCCGATAATTTCATTTAAATTTACTCACAGCGCCGATATTCTATTGGCTACTCAGAGCGCAAATGCGAAAAACCAGATGGGTACGCAATGGACTCCAAGTTCAGAGTTCTATAAACAAAATCAAAAAGTTATTAGATAGTAAATCGGATTATAGTGCGATTCTACATATAATGGCTGCAATCTGTGCCGTCGCGGCTCAGCCGATTCCAGTGCAAGATGCAGAAGCGAGGAAAGACGCTTTTCTCATCAGAAATATTACGGCAAATGCTCTGGTTTTAACACGACAGAGATGACTGAAGGCCGTGGTCATTCTAAATAATTAAGTACTGAGTAATTATCCAAATGAAGCGCAGACGTGATCAGACTGTCCAGTATTGTAAACGTGGCGGACTCGATCACAAACCAATCATAAAACTTCCAAAAATTACGAGAGACGATAAAATGGTTACACTAAGAATTACACTAATATGTTGTCGGAGTGGTTAAGTACAGTGCTCATGTCTCTACTAAGTCTGGAGCCACCCTCACATACCGCGTGGTGTAAGCAATAACCGTTGATGTTCGTACAAAGAAAACCACAAGGAAATTTACAAAAATTGCAGAAAACACACACCTCTCACTTCAGAAAATTCAGCTTAATGTTTTAACTCGAAAGAACATTACAAAAGCGAAATACTGTTACTATTACTGCGAACAATCCCTATCGGCATGACACGTGGCGCGAACACAACACGTAAAGGAACACTTCAAAATTCACAAAATATTTTACGGCAACAGAATAACTATCCTTAATCTACACCACTTCCTATCCTTATTTGCTCACAGGATGCATTTCTCTGGACACTGAAGGTGCCAAGTGGAAAACCGCTCCAACATGCGACCTGATACACATCACAAAGAAAATTGGCTAAAATATTAATTTCTCCCCACAAAATTTATACCACGAATTGAAATAATTTATACTATAACGAAAAACAGCCGTACTGCTACCTTCTGATCATCTTGACGCCAGAAGAGCTAGTTGCTCATACTAGTACAAAGCCCTAAGGACTATGACCTAGAAAAGCACTCAGTCTGCCAAAATTAGAATTATCACCTCGTTGAGTACTTCTACACCTGGACTGAAACTAACTGCAACGCCCAGAAACGTATCAAGTAGAATATCGCATTTATTTACCACGTCTTCCCATATCGCAGCCGCAGCGCCTCCGCGGCTTGTCCTCTCTCTCCATCACGCTCCAGTTAGGTTTCACCCCAGATGGCTCCTGGCCGGACTCAACGTCCCTTGTTCGAATATCTCGCTCTCATTGGCTGAGGGCCGACCGTTGCCTTCTCTGCTCCTACCATATGATCTGTCTCAAGCACTACAGGCTATTCCTGTTTCAGCCCTGCTAGTTTCTGCACTGAGAAACCTACCGCTCTACTAATTACCTCTGGACCTACATAAGCCGTTCTTGTTCTTATTTCTTTCACTTTCATACATCATTACTCTCTTACACACAATAGAATGGGCATGGAAAGGATCACGAAGTGTCACCCAGCACGAAGTTTATCGAAATAAAACACCGGTTTGTTCCATTCCACTGTCCAAAAGTTTGGGTATGCTAATAAGGAAACAAAAATAAAGACTGCTGTTACGTTAACAGTAAAAAAATGAAATGAGTGTATGGCACCGTTGGCCGGGAGGCCCCTATTCAGCGAAGTTAGGCTGACAAGTGCAAGTCTTATTTCATTCGACACCGCATTGGGTGACTTGCGTGTCGGTGGTGAGGGTGAAATGATGATGAGGACAACAGAACACCCAGTCCCTGAGCGGAAAAAATCTCCAAGCCGACCAGGAATCGAACCCGGACCCGCTTGCGTAGGAGGCGAACACGTTACCACACAGCTTTTTTTTGTTTTCCTTAACCACTTTTTTTTATTCCACAAAAACAGTAACAAAAATGGATACAATGAAATGACATATATAAGGTGACAGATAATTGCAGTCATAAATTACAGCATTCAAAAAATGAGTCTTTAGCAGTAGCACAATTTAGCACCTTCACTGTCACCTTCAACTGGTGACAGATCAGTATTGACGTTTTCTTCTTCTGCAACCGGTTCCTCATCATCATTTCCCAAGCAGGCGGACACGTTGACAGTCATTTGTATTTAACTAAATAATTCATTATCTATCCGTAACTGTCATTCATGCTGTTCACAAGTGAGTTGCGTCCATGAAGCGTACTAGTAGTACCGTTTCACATTACTAAGGTATTATGCTGGTAGTTGTTGCATGTTTCATGCTTCAGATGGTTCAGATGGCTCTGAGCACTATGGGACTTAACTGCTAAGGTCATCAGTCCCCTAGAACTTAGAACTACTTAAACCTAGCTAACCTAAGGACATCACACACATCCATGCCCGACGCAGGATTCGAACCAGCGACCGTAGTGGTTGCGCGGTTCCAGACTGAAGCGCCTAGAACCGCTAGACCACCGCGGCCGTCTTTCATGCTTCGACCTTCTTGCTGACTCACGAATCTGAACTAGCATTTCCTGCCGTCACTTGCATGTTTTCTTTTGAACGGGAGTGCAAAATCTATGCGTCCTCGGCATTTTTTTAGGTTTCTTTTTTATTATAACTAAACGGAGAAGGGGTGTCTTCCGTCCTTTATCCACTTACTTGCCACATTCTTCCTCATAGCGCGACGGTTTACAGTCTGTTCAAACCTTGGCCATAATTACTCTACTTCCACAATACCAGAGCTAAATGATTTCCAGACATTTTCTAAATGGGAAGCTAGACACTATCAGCTCTTTCTAGCAAAAACGCCAGGCCTTTTTGTAGTTATTAGGTCTATTTCCATTGCGTGCAGACTGTAGAACATGCTGGTCGAGACAGTTTTCTGAAAACGTGTTCAAAAGTATTTCCCAAGAATGCCTGTATGTACCCCATAGAAAGCCCTGTCAATACTCAGTAGATTACAGTCGCCTACGGCTAATATTGCTTGATCTGCGTATTTACGCGCTACTCGGAGTAGACATTCATTGAACGACTCTGAAACTGTCACGGCGGAATCGGGTAGCCGGCAAACACATTGAAAAACTAACTGTATCTCAACTAGATCTGCTATACGCGTCCAGATAACTTGACAGTCACTCTTTTGTTGGCTACAGTGGGCCCTTCCCCTTCCTACGGCGTCGAATCTGTCTTTCCGATGTACATTCCACGACTCGGTTAATATTTCAGACCTTTCTACTACTCCAGGTTTTGGCCAGCTCCTGGTCAAATGGTTAAAATAACTATAAGCACTATGGGACATAGCATCTGAGGTTATCAGTTGCCTAGACTTAGAACTACTTAAACCTAACCAACCTAAGGACATCACACACATTCATGCCCGAGGAAGGATTCGAACCTGCGACCATAGCAGCACGCGGTTCAGGACTGAAGTGCCTAGAACCGTTCGGCCACAATGGCCGGAAGCTTTCGGTCCAGAGAATAATTTCAGTGCCACCAGTGTCCTGTAAGCCAGTATATTCGAAAATTTTGTTAGGAATACTGGCACAATTTATTTATTTAAATTGAAAACGGAGGTGCATCTCTGGCTGCCGTTTTATTCCGAATCAATATTACTGGTGTGGAACCTGCATCGCGCTCCGCATATTCTGCAGGAAACTAGAGTTAGCAATATGTTTCACCGGCAAGACCTGATGACGCTGTAAAACCAATAACACATGATGCAGTAAATGTTATGGCGACAGATGTTCGATCATGCCTGTAAGCACAAAAAGAAAAATTCTGTGTAACCTTTAGGAAGCGATAGTATTCAAAATCATACTCGTTCTTAAATCAGGTTGCTCGTATACACGTATGGAAACGCGTGTATGGGATCAATGTTTTGTATGTATGGAAATTATTTCCAGCAGCCTGGAATTCATTTCATCACTACTGAGTACAGAAATTCGATAATGTATTGCGATTTCACATTTCTCGTCCATTCCACAAGGAACGAGCTGTCTGAAATGAACATAATTATGATCACTGTGCTTAATATGTGGTGGTAGACATTACTGGGACTAAATGAATTGCAGAAATGCGCCGGTCGAGTTTCGCCGGCAAAGGAAGGGGCCTCGTTGAGTGGAGGGTCTGGCTGCGAGTTATGGAGCGCGCATCTGCTGTTAATTGGCCTTGTTTGATGCGAAATCCGGCCCCCGTTGCTGGCTGCTTCCCGTTCGCCATTAGTCGGCGAGCGGCGGATAATGAGTTGGTGGAATTCAGCGGCGTATCTCCGTGAAATGGGAGCGAGTGCTCGTCCCGTCCCGTCCCCGTACACATTTCAGTGCCCTCGTAAATGTAGGGTGCGCGCTCGCGAGCACGTATCCGCCATTAAATGGCGCGCCAATAGCTGCCTACGCTGGCGCAGGGAGCAAACAGACCATATCATAGACTTGCATAAGGAGCTGGCAGGCATAGCACCACGTCTCATATTTTTACGTGAATGAGGGTAAATTGTTATTATTGCCATGAACAACTTATTTGATTGTAGGAGGACAACTAAAACGGTAGAACGAGGAGTACAAGGAAACTCTGCAGACGAACTCTTAGTACGTATTCACGGATGAATTCAGTAAGAGACCGGTGGTTTACATTAATTGTTGATTTGGTGACAGTTATTTTTTCCTCTGTTGACGCAGCTCCTAACCACTATTTCTGCGCCAACCTCTTCATCTCATTTTCAAAGTATAACACCTAATGTCCTTAATTGTTTTAATATATATTCCAATATCTGTTTTTCACCCTCTATATTTCCATCATGCTTCAACACATATAACATCACCAAGTTTCTTCTTCTATAACTAAGCACTCCGTCTTCAGGCCACAAGTGGCCCATCGGGACCATGCGACCGCTGTCTCATCCTCAGATGAGGATGCGGATAGGAAAGGTGTGTGGTCAGCACACCGCTCTGCCGGTCGTTACGATGGTATTCTTGACCGAAGCCGCTACTAATCAGTCGAGTAGGTCCTCATTTGCCATCACGAGGCTGAATACACCCCGAAAACTGGCACCAGTGCATGGTGGCCTGGATGGTCACCCATTCAAGTGCCGGCCAAGCCCGACATCGCTTAACTTCGGTGATCTGACGGGAACCGGTGTATCCATTTCGGCAAGGCTTTCTTCTATAATTAGTGTTTGTAATTGTTCCTTTCACTGGCAATTATACAGAGTACTTAATTTCTTATTAGTTAATTTTCAGCATCCATCTGGAACACCACACATCAAATGTAGCGATAATTCAGTGGCTCGCGATAGTGTTTTGTAACTCATGAGCGGGTTTATCCTATACGCTGGATAGAATCCATCTCGTCCCAACTTTGCTCACTTGAAAATTTTGGGAAGAGAGCACACTTTTGCCTTAAATAATTTTGGGTGCATATTTTTACAATGATTTCTTTTATTCTACTGAGCCGAATACAAAAAAAATATTCGAAGTTTTAAAAATACTTCGTTTTCATCAAGGTTAATACAGCTTCAATAAAATACTTCTACCAAAGTACGTTACTCATCACAATTAGATTCAGCACTTAATGCTAGAGATACGTAGTCTGTCACCGAAAAATGTTAATAACATAACTTAATTGAAGGAGGGAGAATAGTCATAGAATAGGAGTATACTTCAAAAGAAAAAAAATTCTTCTAACTAGTTAATGGTCGTAAATATGGTCGTAATATACCCACATGCGCCTATACGTAACAGGAGATATGGTACGTTCCTATGAGAGTGACTGGAATAATAATATCTCCATCTAAGCAAAAATTAAAATAAAATATCAGACGAATAATGTCAGCAACACACATTTGAGTCGTATTAAGTCTTCTGCAGAAGGGTAAAAGTGGGAACGATACTACTGCTAGTGAAGAGTACGTTAATCACTGATCTGGAGCAGAACTGCAACATTAATTTGATATGCCTTTACCGCAGTTTTATTTGAAATGTTTTGCGTAAATGTTACCTGTTCTGAATTCAATACTTACAGCAGGGCACAATTTTTTAAATACAGATAACAATTAATTAAGTGATCGTCAAATAGCTGTTCTCACCTGTATTTTATAATAATATGCTTGTAGCAACTAACAGTAGAATACAAAAACGTCGACTAACATTAAGACTTCTTAAGAGCCTGCATTTCTTGCTCAGTAAAAAACAAAAATAGTGAGAGAGACAGTAACATTTTAAGATGTGATTAATATTAATTGACTTTGGTGAATTAGACGGTGAGCTAAGTGAAATTTGTCGGTGAGCTAAGTGAAATTTGCCGCTAACGTCCGGGGCGGAGTGGTATGTAGTGCGGCCAGTGCAGGGTTAATAGAAGTGACAGACACGGGGAATACTCTATTTATTGTTTCTCTTCCATAGCTGACAACTCAACAGCGTGCGCAACTAGCATCGATCTGTTGCTGTAGTATAAATGTCAGACGGAAGTTACACGGATTCGTGAAGGCGCGTCATAGAGACGGCCAACTTCAAAGGTGGAACACGTTTGTAGCAAGTTATATGGAATCAAATTAACGAATATCCAACACGCTGGAATAGCAGTGGGTCAGCAACTTCTGTTAATCAGTACAACCAAAAACCACCCAAAGTTGCCAATTTCACTATTTTTATTCACTCCACGACTATGACTAATTTCGGGCCAGGATCCAGTTTCCAATTACTGTATCGTAGTCAGAAACGGAATGAGCAATCGAGTGGTATTTGCAATTTTGGCTGGTTTTCCATTGTACCGAAATCCAATTAAGGCTGTTGTAATACAATGCAATGAGTAAGAGAAAAATGACGTACGAAACATTTAGTAAACATTTGTGATCCTACCACATATGGCAGTTACTGTTATTAATTAATATAACGTACTACTTTATGTAGGTTACCAACGAGTAGTAAGATCGGTAGGGGAACGTATGAAAATGGTCAGGACGGGAATAGTGGTGTGCGGACATTTGCCACGTCGGAAATTTGCCACGCCGGACATTTACAACGATTTTACTTGCTCTGAAGAGTTGGGTCCCTTGTCTACCTGTCCTCCTCCTACTCCTCCTCACCTGCCGCCCGACCCGCAGTAAAGGTACTTACTGAGCCTTTCCCCTGCTTTACTTAACATAGGACCAGAATCTCTTTGGATTTTCCGCCACATGTCTAGAAAGAGTTTCGTTGTAGAAACTGTTAAATGCATCTAGTATTGAAATCCGCACCAGATTTCGAGCCTCAGTAAAACTTCGCCAATCTTGGAGATTTAGCGTTCGTCTAAATTATACTTGCCTTTTTGATGCTCCTGCAGCAGCTTTCTGTCGTGTTTTGTGTACCAAGCGGGATCAGTTCCGTCTCTTATTAATTTATTTGGTATGAATCTCTCGAGTGCTGTTGATACTATTTCTTTGAACTTAAGCCACATATGGCCTTCACTTACATAGTTTGGAAGGATTGGAGACTGTCTCTTAGAACGACGTCAACTGAATTTGTAGTTGCTTTTATAAATAGATATATTTCGCGTTTAGTTTTGGTGAATTTCTTTGTTACGGAATTGACCCTCGCTACGATTGTGTGTTCACTAATCCCTGTATCCGTCGTGATGCTCAGGATTATTTGTGACTAAGAGGTCAAGTGTGCTTTCATAACCATTTACAGTTTGAATGGCCTCGTGAACTAATTCTTCAAAATAATTTTAAAAAAGCATTTAGAACAATTACGGACGTTGTTTTCTATTTACAATAGGGTCTGAAAATATATTCATGTCAACATACGGAAGGTAGATTGAAGTCACTGCCAACTATAACTGTATGAGTAGGGTACCTATTTGTGATGACACTCAAGTTTTCTTTGAACTGTTCAGCAACTGTTTCATTTCAGACCGGGGGTCGGTAAAAGGAGCCAGTTATTAATTTATTCCGGTTGTCAAATATAACCTCTGCCCATACTAAGTCACAGGAACTATCTGCTTCAATGTCGCTTGTGAGCTGGAAAACACATTACATTATTTTTCCTTCAGTTGTGCTTCTTGTTTCTGTTGTAGTGCAGATCATTACAATTACGGCTTTTCCCTCCAAAACCTAGGATGCTTTCTCTGTGACCCTGTAAATACCAGAGCTAACAATGTAGAACAACAACGTACGTTACAAGCATAGCATTCTGTATAACTTCATTTCCTTATTTCTAACATTTTAAAATTGTACGTCGACTTTAGGTGACATGTCAATCATAGATGTTCTTATCCCTATTTAGGAACGAATTTTCAGTCATGTTTTGAACATTGTCCCGCTACACTTTACTAACTAATGTTTCGCCGCAAGGGATATCGCATTTTAGAGAGTAAATTAATATGGAATATGTCGTTCTCCTTTTCAAACATTCACATACCCATTTCTTCTTTCCTTGTTGTCTTGAAGTATGCACGAATGCAGTGATCAAAAAGATTAGTGTACATTCGCATTCTCTTTACATCGTTCCTTTCTTGTTGCTCCCACGGCGATGGACTGTTTCTATCGCAATCAGTAAGCGTGAAAGCAATCTACCGTACAGACAGAGGAATCTATATTTATACTTGGCAGAACTAATTACATACTGATATAATCGTCGGAATTTCTTTCGTTTCCCAAAATTTATAAATATTTCGATTTCGGAAAAGAAGCTCTGTATTTGGCCAAGATGTCGAAGAAGGAGGTCCCTTACGTAATGGCTGTATCGAGTAAGATGTGGAGACGGCGGTTTGAAAGCGGACAGAAGAAGTACGAGGAAGGGCGCCCCTTACCTGAGGGATCGCTACCCGGTGAAGGGGCAAGTGTGGCAAATGTCCAGCGTGGCAAATGTCCGTCGTGGCAAATGTCCGGCATTCGGAAAAGTAACCACTGCATATTTTTTGACCCGAACAGCGTTGTCGCCTGCCGATAAGTGGTCAGACCAGTTCCAATACATGTCATCAGTGTTGTCAGTGAGACTGAAAGAGGAAGTTTTTTCCGCTATTTCTAAGTAAAAACAGCTCTTTTTCTGAGTTGTTGGGTGAAATAAATCATTTCTATTATTATTTGTACCTCACTTATAAGGTAGGTAAAACTTTCTACTACCTCATTGAAGTAATTTTGGCTCCTACTGTAGTTTCATGTTTTCAACTTCTGTTTAATAGGTTTTCCTATGGATCACTAATGGAAACGTGGCATCCGATCGGGGAAAGCGGCCACACTATTCGTCGGGAAAAGTGGCCCCAAAGTGTTTACCCCAATGAGAGTTGGTTAATTCCAAAAAAACACGCGTAATACAACAGACAAAAATGACTTCTAAACTCTTTTATACCCAAAGCTGTCATCCACTATTTTATCGCGCTGCGAAAATTTTGAATTAATTAAGTTACGTTATTTAAAATAGTCTCCTTTGTGTAGTATCTGGCCTAATACAAAAGTGCGACTGAAAACGGTCATCAGTAGCCGCTTGGTACTGCTCTATACGGTAGAACACCAATATGCATGGAAAATAACTCGGAAAATAAGGGAAACAAACATGGAATCCTGTTACGATGGCATGACCACAGTACTCGCTTAGATACGGAAAACTGTTCATTGTGTAAGCCTTCAGGAAAATTAACATAGTTGCAATACATTATTTTCTTTTTCCTTTAAACGTAGCCGCGCGAGATTAGCCGAGCGGTCTGGGGCACTGCAGTCATGGATTGTGTGGCTGGTCCCGGTGGAGGTTCGAGTCCTCCCTCGGGAATGGGTGTGTGTGTTTGTCCTCAGGATAATTTAGGTTAAGTAGTGTGTAAGCTTAGGGACTGATGACCTTAGCAGTTAAAAGTCCCATAAGATTTCAGACACTTTAAACGTATTTGGTCTGTGTAGCGCCCTGTTGCCGGCAGGAAAAAACTAAGGATCAAGTATGAACACATTTTATTACAACTAAAACGCCTTCTTGGCGTGCACTAATTTCCAAACGCAAAAAAAAAGAGGAACAACAATTCTTGTGGTGTCAAAAACCAGTAAGAGTACAAAAGAATGAAACGAAAATAATAAACAAAATATTACTATGGACAATTGCAAAGATACAACTTTGTACTGAAGGCTACGACGAGTGTCTACTAGGCTGGAGCCGGCGTAGATATTGGTCGTTGCCGTCCTTGCTGTAGATACACACTACCGATCCCTGCCTCTGCTAGCGTGCTTATAACGTCGATTCGGCAGAGTGCTACACGTAGTCACATTTGTTTCAATGGTAGGATCTCTGTCACATGGCTTTTTATGAAATATTGCCGTGTTTATGCGGGAAGTCTGTTGATGTTTACATCCACTAGCGATGTTTTCATCTGAGCTCTTGAAGGAAGGTCAGCAGCCCACCTAGCTAGTTTGTTGTACGGGCCCTCTACCTGATAAGGGGCCGCTAAGACAGTCTATAACAAATGGTTCAAATGGCTCTGAGCACTATGGGACTCAACTGCTGTGGTCATCAGTCCCCTAGAACTTAGAACTACTTAAACCTAACTAACCTAAGGACATCACATACACCCATGCCCGAGGCAGGATTCGAACCTGCGACCGTAGCAACAGCGCGGCTCCGGACTGGAGCGCCTAGAACCGCACGGCCACCGCGGCCGGCTACTTTATAACATATACATTCAAAATATGTAAGTGGTAAGATTCTATCAAAACCATGATTTGGCGAAAATTGAATTCCTCTTTGAGTGGCCCTTCTCATTCCTACAGTACACACACTCAGTCTAGTACTCTTTCTTGCAAAAACATCTAATACGACATAGGTAGTCTGCTGCCGACCACTGATATGTCATTTTGTGTATTGCTATGGAGGCGGTCTTGCATGTTTACTGATTGGGGATAAGAGCCAGCGACGATGCCAGAGAAAAGAATACATAATATCGATTACATGTTTAGGGTACGGTGCATCTAAAGACGGGGCTGATAGACTCTAAATCAAGTACGCAATACAGAAAATAGAATCCATGCTTGTAGCCAGATGCTACTTTACTCATAATTGAAAATTATCAGATGGCTTCGTTTTCACTATCCACTATGATGAGAAGTTAAAATATGAGTATGTTTCACTTTATAGCCTACTAGATGCATTGTTGAATCTATGCATCTTATTGACCTTCAATTAACTGCAGGTCCGCGACATCTGGAGATTTACATTTATGTTTCTGAATGGTAAACACTTTCGAAACTGATATTATTTGCTGCAAACATTGCATCACAGGCAGTCTACCTACGGCTTCGTAATAATGCTGTTATAACTACTTCTCGAGATGCAGCATAGGCTTACTGTCTGTACAGAGCCCACAACATTTCTGGAAGGACATTGTTATCTGAGATATAAAATTATATTATTCTTGAAGAATTAAGTTAGCTGTGATCGCTGGCAATTATTTTTATTGCTACGACCGGTTTCGACAGATCTATGAGGTTATCATCTGATCTTGTAACATTATTAGAAGATCCGATGATGATGATTGATGTGTGGGGCGCTCAATTGCGCGGTCATCAGCACCCGTACAAAGTTCCAATATTTACACAATCCAATTTTTTTTACAGTCTAATCTAGCCACTGTCATGAATGATGATGATGATGAAATAATGAGGACAACGCGCAGAGAAAATCCCCAACCAGGCCAGGGATCGAGCTCGGGACCCCGTGATCCACACAAGATGCGATGATGACATCGGATGATAATGTTGTAAGATCCGATATCATTGTGGAAATCGGTGGTAGTAATACAAAGAATTGCTAGCGATCCTGACAAACGTGAAGCTTCAGGAAAATTATACCTTTCACCTCGCCCCAAACCACTGACGCAATGTCAAATATATATAATCTGCTAGAATTGCTAAGCGTGAAACTTACGCAGCTTCGACAGCCAAGACTGCACAAAACTAAAACTATTTTAATGCTGTAGGCATTGTTCTATACCACAAAATTCATGCGGAACACAGTTATGTCTGTAACGAGAAGAACGCTAGTCTATATGTCAAGTTTTAATGTTCCCAGGTAAAGTTTCCGCTGAGTTTGCCCTTCACGAACAAAGCGGATAAACGAATATAAATGGATTTGCTGCAAGGGTAGGAAAAATATACAGAATCCATTACATTTTTCTATTCCTTACGTCTTTTTCTGAATTATTTTGCACATTGCATTCTAGCTTTTCATCATTCCGGGAATCGCTCTAGTTTTTCGATTATGCCGTATACACAGCTACCAAATGTCAGTTCATATGTACGTGCCCGACGTGGCAACTGAAAGCAGCTATTTCTGCGTCGGGAAGGTGAAGAATGGAAAGTCTGCTGGGAAAGATAAGCTTTCGAATGTTATTTGCTCGTCTCGAACACGGAATTTCGCCAACATTTTACCTCTTTCAGCACTATTCGTGAGCAGAATTCTCCTCGCGCTCCGAGATACTGTCACAGCTTCTTTTTTCCCCTCTATTTTCTTTTTTTTTCCTGCCACAGTGGTCTGGAAATAGCATTTGGCCCGATTTTCCAATCGTCGGGAGAACGTCTGGAGCTGGGGCGCGCCTCTGCCGGCAGAGACGTGCAAACAGGCGCCGTTAAAGACCAGAATGGAAGAGCGGGCGCGCAGGCGCCGCGGTCATCGCCGGGCACCTAATTGTGTTAGGGTTAGGGTTAGGGTTACGGCCGCCGGGGGCGCGGCGGGCGGCGCGTGAGCGTCCCCAGGCAGCGCGGCGGCGCGCGTGACCTGCCTCTCTGGCCGCGGGCGCCGCTGATTAAATACGTCCCACCTGCCGCGGAGGCGGAGCCGGCGACTGACTGCGCTCTATCTGGCCCGACAGCGGCCTAGCCAAGTCCCGGTTGCTCCCCTTTCTCCTGCACAGGATCGTGAATTTAAAAGTGATACTGGGATGGTCGCTCACACGTGTAGCAAAAACGCTGGCACAATAAGAAATTGGCTCTCTAAGGGCAAAAAACCAAAAAAGCTACAGCTTCTCACCGTTCCAGATTGTCAACAAAATACGAACTTCAAAGTAAACTGTCATTCGGTTTGGAAATTTAGGTGTAACCCAAAAGTGTGTATAGAAACATGTGTGAGAGAAGTTGTTAAATTCAGGGACGTTCTTAAAAAAAAATTAACAAAATCTTATTATACACATTTAAAAAAGCACTCCTATTTCAGGCCACAAGTGGCCCATCGGGACCATTCGACCGCCGTGCCGTCCTCCGGTGAGGATGCGGATTGGAGGGACGTTTGGTCAGCACACCGCTCGCCCGGCCGTTGTGACGGTTTCGTTTGACCGGTCGAGTAGCTCCTCAGTTGGTATCACGAGCCTGAGTGCACTTCGAAAAATGGCAACAGCGCATGGTGGCCTGGGTGGTCACCCATCCAAGTGCCGGCCACGATCGACACGGCTTAACTTCGATGATCTCACGGGAAGCGGTGTATCCACTGCGGCAAGGCCGTTGCCATACACATTTTAAATGACATTGTAATTCTGTCAGAGACAACGAAGGACTTGGAAGAGCAGCTGAACTGAATGAACAGTATCTTTAACGGAGGATGTAAGATAAATATCAACCAAACCAAACCAAGTATAATGGAATATAGTAGAATAAAGTCATGTGACGCTGAGGCTATTAGATTAGGAAATGAGACACTTAAAGCAGTAAAGTAGTTTTGCTATTTTGGAAACAAAAAACTGATGATGCTCGAAGTAGTGGGGATGTTATGTACGAGGCGGAACTGTGGGCCTCATGGGAAAAGGGTGACCCGGCTGTGTCACGCAATTTGACTCTTAGTGTGATCACGACGTGTGGCCATTAATTGCACGAGTTGATTACGTACGCTGACGTGAGGATCAAATTCAAAAATGGTTCAAATGGCTCTGAGCACTATGGGACTGAACATCTGAGGTCATCAGTCCCCTAGAACTTAGAACTACTTAAACCTAACTAACCTAAGGACATCACACACATCTATGCCCGAGGCAGGATTCGAACCTGCCACCGTAGCGGTCGCGCGGTCCCAGACTGGAGCGCCTAGAGCCGCTCGGCCACAGCGGCCGGCACGTGAGGTTCAATCTATACTTGAAGGGATGTATATGGAACATCTTAGATGACTAGAACGTTAGTAGACAGGAATACAATTAAATACTTAGCTTTAATTCAGAATCAGCGATGAACGTTGATCTTGACTTTGTATAATAATATTTACAAGTGCAGTTGTAGACTGAACTGCGAATACTGCTTTACAATTCTGATTGCTTCACACAAATAGATCAATTGACAATGCATAAACTGTGTGTGGCGCCTGGCTAGGTCGCAGCTACTCACTTAGCTGAAGGCTATGCTAACTAGCGTCTCTGCAACTGAGATCTCTCACGCTATAACGAGTGAACCATTCCTATTAATGTCGGCTGTAGAACTGGGCAGTGCGCTAGCTTTAAGACCAGCCGAGTGGCAGCGCTCGGTCTGCTAGGATCGACAGTGGCGACTCGCGGGTCCGATATGTAGTCTACTAACGGACCGCGGCCGATTTCAAGCCTACAACCTAGCAAGTGTGGTGCCTTGCGGTGACACCACAGAGGATATAAAAAACTGGTAATGGCAAGGAAAGTTTGTTTGAAGAAGCTAAATTTGTTAACATCGCGTATAGATTTGTCAGAAAACCCGTCCTAAAAGTATTTTTACGGAGTGTAGCCGAGTATGGAATTGAGACACTGTAGAAAAGAAAAGATCAGAAGCTTTTGAAATTTGGTGCTGAAGATTAGATGGGTAGATCACATAACCAATGAGGAGGTACTGAACAGAGTTGGGGAGAAAAGAAATTTTTGATACATCTTGACTAAATGAAGGACACATTCTGAGGCATCAAGGGATCACCAGTTCAGTAGTGAACAGAAGACTGGGATGTAAAAGTCGTACAGGGAGACCAAGAGATGAAAACAGTAATCAGGTTCAGAAGGATGTAGTTTGCAGTAGTTACTCGGAGATGAAGTGGTCTGCACAGTATAGAATAGCATAGAGAGCTGCATAACACCAGTCTTCGGACGTACACCCTTAAGCTATTTTTCTTCATTGTCGCCCTACAAACTGAGGCATTTACCATACCGTGGCACATATTTTTCAACACTATGTCTGTAGAAATCTGCCACTTTCTACTGAAGTCACTTGTTTATACCGGCGTGCGGTTCGGTGTCAGTATCAATACTTTATGTAGCGAGCCACGTCTTGGGACGTTGTTCGTGGGAAGAGATGGTATTCGTTCAGCGCCACGTCCAGGATGGATGGTGGATGATCAAACACTTCCCATTCAAAATCCCGTAGTAGCTCTGGGGTACGATTTGCCATGTGCAGGCGTGCTTTGTTGAGGAGAAAACAAAAATTTTGCTATCCATTTCTCTTCATTGGACATCCATACCTGATATTCACTGTCAGTGACAAAATCAGCAACAGCTGTAAGAATTATATATTTCCACAAAGAGAAGCACTACTCCTATTTAGCAGGTATGTCCAATCTTTAGGTGAATATTAAAATGTGAGTTCAGAAGGATACATAACTTAGGTTAAATAGATCAAAATACACTGACATGAGCGTCTTCGGTAGACGTCGAAGGGCGTCCTGAACGAGGGTCGTCTGTAACTTCCGTCTGGCCAGTTTTAAACCATGTGAACCACTCGTAACACCGAGAAAGAGTTAAACAATCATCAACGCAGGCTTCCTGCATCATCTGGTGTGTCTCTGTAAACATTTTCTTGAGTTTCGCGCAAAATTTAATGCGCACGCGTTGCTCCTTTGACAGTGCCGTCTCAAAATTTGTAAACTGTCCGACACAACGTTCTACTCAATACAGTATTGCTCAATAACTAACAGACATACAACAAAGAGTCTTGCGACAGTTGCAATTAAACACGGGTGTGTGCAGAGATGCCAACAGCATTTCGATCCAATACACCACTGGCATGAAAGTAGATTGTTCTGGAATTTTTGACCAAGCCTCGTACGTTTACATACTATCACGAAATCTAATTACAGATTCAGTTTCAATATTTTCAGAGAGGAAACAGTTACAGACATTATAATACACAAGAAGTCGAACCATCTGCATTCTCAAAAAAATGGCAGCCATCAAATGTGTGGTATGCAGATTGTGTATAACACCTCTAAACGGAAAGCACTACGCAGAAGAAATAAACATGATCATGACCCAAGCACAAAATAGATGACACAACGGCAAGACTGTGAATAAACCACAAAACACCATTAGAAGAAAAGTACAAATGGAAGGCAGCAAAATTAAACGAATCCATACATAGCAATACCAGAAAATACAAGTAACACGCAATGTGCTTCCTATAAGAAAACTCATCCCTCCACTGAATCACAAAATGTCTCAGCACAATATACCAAGCAACTGCAGACGTAAGATTAGTAAAATATTTGAAAAAATATACATGAATAAACCTAATATATCCTTCAAGACATATAGCACAATGCAATATAGACTGAAGCCCCAAGGAATCTGGTATAGAAAAGCGTATTCATATACAAAGATATGTTAACAGGCAGAATACGGCGCTGCGCTTGGCAACGCCTTTATAAGACAATTGTCTGCACAGTTCTTAGATCGGTTACCGCTGCTACAATGGCAAGTCATCAAGATATAAATGAGTGTGGTGTTATAGTCTGCGCACGAGAGATGGGACACGGCATCCCAGAGGTATCGATGAAAAGGGGATTTTCCCTTACGACCATTTCACAAATGTACCGTGAGTATCAGGAATCCGGTAAAACATCATATCTCCGACATCGCTGCGGCCGGAAAAAGATCCTGCAAGAACGGGACCAACGACGACTGAAGAGAATCGTTCAACGTGACAGAAGTGCAATCCTTCCCAAAATTACTGCTTATTTCAATGATGGGCCATCAACAAATGTTGGCCTGCGAACCATTCAACGAAGCGTCATCGATATGGGCTTTCGGAGCCGAACGCGCACTCATGTACCCTGGATGACACGTACGTAACCATCCCGACTGATCACCTGCATCCATTCATGTCTATTGTTCTTTCAGACGGACTTGGGCAATACCTGCAGGGCAATGCGGCAGCCCTTACGTCCAGAATTGCTACAGAGTGGCTCCAGATACACTCTCTCGAGTTTCGACACTTCCGCTGGCCACCAAACTACCCCGCCATGAACATTATTGACCACATCTGGTATGTCTTGCAACGTGTCGTTCATAAGAGATCTCCACCCCCTCGTACTCTTACAGATTTATGGACAGCTCTCCGGGATTCACGGTGTCAGTTCTCTCCAGCACTACTTCAGACAGTCGAGTCCATGCCACCTCGTTTTGCGGCACTTGTGCATACTCGCAGAGACCCTACACTACATTAGACAGGTGTGCAAATTTCTTTGGTTCTTTAGAGTATATACTATTTATTGATGCTGCTTTTTGACACTGGCTGGTAATGAAAGGAAAAGAATTGTGAATGTACAACACTACTGGAAGCTTTTACAGCCCAAAATTATCTGCTAGTTTCAGTTAGTAGAACTAAAACAATATAGTTATGATTTTACAGCAGATGTAAAAAAAAAAAAAAATGGTTCCGTGACTTAACATCTGAGGTCATCAGTATCCTAGAGCTTAGAACTACTTAAACGTAACTAACCTACGGGCATCACACACTGTCGCTCAGTTCCGGACTGAAGCACCTAGAACCGCTCGGCCACGGTGGCCGGGACAACAGATGTCACTGAGTACACTTACTAGTAGTCAATACTCATAAAGTATTGTGTGTTTCGTTAAATTGATTCTGCATAGATGTGGCATTCTTGTACGGTACGGACAAGATGCCTGTTTGGTTGAAGGCTATAGCCATTTTTTTGCTTTTTAGGGCGATAATTTGAAGTGGGGTGGAAACAAACTGCTGCACTCTCCACTCTCCCAAACCCTCCGCACATTTGACCCTCGCTGACATCCATTGACTGGGAAAATTTCACGTTTATCACAGGGGGCAGAGGCAAAAACTCTTGTGAAGTTATTCTAGGAGCGCTCTCAACGTACAACCTTGTGCAAATGGTTAGAAAACCAACTCGAGATGGGAACATATTAGATATCTTGGCGAGAAACAGACCTGAACTTTTTTGACTAGAAGAAGGTATTAGCGACCATAACTTCGTTGTGGTTCCTATGTCAGTGGAAGTTGCAAAAAAAAAAAAGAAAAGAAACAGGGAAGAATTTTCTTGTTGTGGAAAGCTAATAAATGTGTCATTAATGGATCTTTATAGTCAGCTCTAAGCATTCACCGCAGGACACAAAGATATTGAGCATCTTTGGTCGGAATTTAAAGGTTTTGTCCACCACGTGCTAGAGAAATATGTGCGTGGCAAAAATATAGCGGAGGGAAAGGATCCACCTTGGTACAACAAACATATTAACATATAAGGAAGTTGCTGAGAAAGCAGAGAATTTTACACAGTCGTTTTAAACGTAGTCACTGCTCCGCTGACAAACAGAAATTATGCAAAATGAAAGCGGCTGTCAAAAGATCAATGAGAGATTCTTTTAACGAATGTGGAAGCAATATTTTATCTGCAGATTATAAAAATAGCCCCAAAAAATTTTTTGTCGTACGTAATATATATGAACGCAACAAATATTTCAATACCTTCTCTTGCTGACAGTACGGGTAATGTAACGGATAATGACAAACAGAAGGCCGAAATTCTAAACCTTGCTTTCAAAAACTCGTTTACGTTAGAAGACTACAGCACCATTCCCCCTTTCAATCATCGAACAAACGCAAGGATGGCTGACATAGTGTTTGTGTATTTGGAACTGTAAAACAATTAAGACCCTTAGACGCCAGGAAGGAATTTGGCCCAGATGGTATCCCTGTAAGATTATATGTTGACTATGCTACAAATGTAGCACCACTCTTACCCATCATCTCTCAGAGATAACTGGAACAGCGGAAAGTTCCATGGGACTGGAAGAATTCCCAGGTCATAGCAATCTATAAAAAGGGTAGAAAATCAGATGCACATAATTTCGCTGACATCGATTTGCTGTAGACTCATGGAACATATTTTGTGTTCAGACATAATGATCTTTCTAAGCTCATCTGCAGAAACCAACACGGTTTTGGGAATCAGCGGTCATGCGAGACACAGCTGGCCCTCTTTGTGCATGATATACAACGGGCTCTAGATACTGGCTCCCTGGTTGATGCCGTATTTCTCGACTTTCTAGAGGCGTTCGACTCAGTTCCGCACTGTCGCTTGCTCCAAAAAAAGCGCGCTTACGGTCTATCTGATGACATATGCGGTTGGATAGGAAATTTTCTAACAGACGGAGAGCAGCATGTCGTCCTGAATGGGGTGACTTCAATAGAAACAAGCGTGACTTCAGGTGTGGCCCAGGAAACTTAATAGGTCCGCTGCTTTTGACGATTTACATAAACGATCTGGTTGATGGTATTGACAGCGGCTTTAGACCGTTTGCCGATGATACTGTAGTCTACAGGAAAGTAGTATCACACGAAAGTGGTGAACGAATCAATGAAGATTTGCAGAAAATAGATGCCTGGTGTAAGGACTGGCAGTTATCTCTCAATATTTGTAATTGTAACCCACTGCGCATAACAAGACGAAAATCCCCATTAATGTACGAGTTCCAAATAAATGCCCAGTCTTTGGAAGCGGTAACATTTGTCAACTATCTTGGTGTGACTATTCTAAATGATCTCAAATTGAATGATCATATTACACAAGTAACGGGCAAGGTGAACTCTAGACTGTGGTATTTGGTAGAGTCCTGAAGCGATACAGTCCTTCAAGAAAGGAAATTGCTTACAATACATTAGTTCGTCCAGTATTACAGTATTGTTCGTCTGTATGGACCCCTACTGGTTGGGTATGATTCAAGAGACTGAGAAGGACCAAAGAAGAGCGGCAAGATTCGTGACTGGTACATCGTGAGAGCGTTACAAATTTCATAGAAAGTTTGAAGTGGGACACACTTGGAAATAGACGACGCGCTAACCGGAAGAGGCTGCTCACAAAATTCCGAAATCCGATCTTCACCGAGGATGGAGAGCATATATTATCACCACCAACTTTGAAATCGCGCAGTGATCACCATTCAAAGGTTAGAGAAATTAGAGCTTGTACTGAGGCGTTCAGACAATCGTTTTTCCCTCGCGCAACACGAGTGGAACTGAGGGGGGGGGGGGGGGGGAGGATATGACTTTGGTACAAACTATGCTTTCTTTCCCCCACACACCGCTTGGTGGCTAGCGGAGTATATATGTAGATGTAGATGTTGGCTAAGCCCTTCAATGTTAGGTACGTGTGTGCCACTTTATTACGAAGGGCCGTTAAAATGGTCTCTAATTTCCTAATTTTTACGGGTCTTCTGATTGGCTTGATGCGACCTGCGACGAATTTCTCCCCGACGCCAAACAGTTCATCTCGAAGCGCCACTTGCACGCCAAATCCTCAACAGTTTATTGTAAGTACACTGACTAACAAAAATGTGAAAAACTGCGAAGGAGAGGAAGAAATGAAATGAAACCTTACGAATTGACAGAGGAACTGATTTTATTTCAGTTACCGCAAAATCGAGTCAAACTTACAAATAACTTTGCAGTATTTCCCCGTATATCAGCGTAACATTGTGTCCCCTCAGTTCTGGACGCATGTACTGTTACGATTGGGAAGAGTGCCACGAAGCCGTTGTATCCTCCACTGAGGCAATCTGACTCACAACTGCTGTAACTGGTGCTCGATAAACAGGGTGGCCCACTGGCACCGAGGCGGAGTTAACGCCAAGATCGTTCCACACGAGTTCAATCGCGGACAGAGCACGGGATACTGCAGGCAGCAGTAATATCTCGTCATCACGCAGACATTTCGTGGAGCCAGGTGCCATGTGTGTACGAGCATTGTCCTGTTGGGAAATAGCAGGATGTCCGTGACGTGCCGTTCTGCGTCATGATCAGAAGTCACAGCCATTTGTTCACTCAGTACGAAGCCAGGAATAAAACCAGTGTGGCTCTTCACAATATTGGAAGACTGGGACCTCTCAAAGGGTTGCCGCTGTACTCGCTGGCTATGGTCATCTCGTGTAAGCCATTGCTGAACGTAATACGACGCTGTTCATCCTGCAGCCCGTGCTTCCCGGTTGAAGTTTTGCGAGATCGATAGGTCGCGTCACGGTCTCTTGTAGAATATCTTTGCCTTAGGAGGGCGTGGTTCGCGCAGAGATCGATGGCGAGTGTGAGAGTGAGACCGGGAAGGAGAGACAGTTCATTCGGGATGAGGCTGCCGAACTGGAAGTTGGCGGCGAGGTCACGTCCGGTTCCATATCAGACTTCTGGTTATTGATCTCACTTCTGTTTCTAGGAAGGAAAGCTGTGTTTGCCCTCCTATAAAACTACTGATTGTGTTTCTTATTTAATCCTCCATCTGAGTGTTATTTGCCAAATTCGGTCACACCTAACAATTTGGGTGCTGTAAAGCGGAGGGTTTGTGGCGGCGGCCATTTATATCTATATTAAATTGGTTTATTTCATGTGTGACGTCCTGCATGTATTTTTACTGAAGTGCCCAATTTCATTCCTTGTCTTATTAGGTGTATACCACCAAGTTTGCCTGTGATTTTTTTGTTTCTAAGGGTGGGGCCTCTTAATCTTAATTATCAAAGCTCTTTCACTTAGGACATTATTTTGCGTTCGTTACTACTATCTTATACAAGGATGTAATGTTATTCAAAAGGTAATGTTCCATCTCCTGTTAGTCAGGGGTCCTTTACAAACCGAACGTGGTAGATTGGGATTTAGTGCTCCGTTCCACATGATGGTTACTTGTTTACCCCTCGCCCACAAGGCGCAAGTTTGGTAGAATTTGTGGCTGGCAATCAAACTTCCTGCTCTGGAACTGTATTAAGAACTGTGTTTATATTTTGGTAGTGTTATTGATACGACTCCGTTAACTCATTGAAAACTTACTTGTTTTTCTTGTTGCTGTAATTTTGGCTGTCGTGCGACGGCGTTCGGTCCATAGTAGAGGCCAGGGCCAATTCCTGTACTAAATTCTGCATTTCTCTGTTAATTAGGCTATCTTTTGGTCGGACTTGGATGAAGTCTGCTAGGTTGATAGAACAGGCGCAGCGTCCAAAAATGGAGCCAAGTGCGCAATCGACCAAACGGCCAGCAGGGTGTAGATGCTCCTGCACCATTGAGGCTTTCCGAGCCCATTACGCCTTGCCGAAAAAGGGTAGTATAGCAAGTCAACATATTTATTTGTGTCTTAATCACTGCGCTCCTATTACAGCTCTCCTTTTAATTTTTTTAATTTGTAGATCATGTGAATTGTTGAATTGTTAATCACCTAATTTAGCAACTGAGTAATTACTAGAGTCATTTACTCAAATGAGTGTATGCAAGTGTGGCTTGGCCTACTGACTGGTTATTAATAATAAACGTTATATGCACTGTTGTGTACTGAACTGGCGAAGCACTAAGAGATCTAAGATCTGTAATTTCATGAAGGTTTTTACTGACTATTTGAGCAATCAGGACGCAATATGTAACATCAATTTTGTCTGGTTATATTCTTGTTCGTTGTGCACCTCCGCTATCCGGCGCTACAGCACATATGGTTCTTACTTGCACTGCGCGGAGTGGCTGCGCGGTTTGCGGCGCTATGTCTCGGATTGCGCGGCCCCTCCCACCGGAGTTTCGAGTCCTCCCTCGGGCATCGGCGTTGTTCTTAGCATCAGTTAGTTAAAGTTAGTTTCAATAGTGTGTAAGTCTAGGGACCGATGACCTCAGCAGTTTGGTCCTTTAGGAATACACACACATTTCAACATTTCTTATTTGCGGATTATACTTTTATTTTGGATTGCAAACCTTAAAGTTTCTATTGAGAAGGAATTTTTAGCTCTTTAACGGTAATGCTACTGATTTCATTATTGTATTTAATAAGTCTGCTATTAATTTCGTACAGTTTTAAAGTTGTTAATTATACTTTTTATTAGTAGTCAATACAAAGGGAGATGTTCTCCCAACAGACGTTTAATAAATCTAAGTTTGCTCTGATAAAATAAAGACGAAGTTTAAAACATGAAATTGTTCGGTCTCCCTTTGACCCTGTCCTTCCTTCCACAGACAGCCCACAGACTGCGCATCAGCGGTTACGGCACCACACCAAGCGCAGCCCTGTGTGATGTGATATTAAAGTTAGCCTATTCAGGATGATGATTCTCTAGGCTGGTTGAGCTAGTCTCCGACAAAATGTTGCATGTAGCCCATTAGTAACTCTCTGACGGCAGTCGCAGATGTGAAAAGTTTACAGTTTGCTTCGTGCGCAATAGCAAGAAGCACCCTTGTAATAGTCAAGTGGGGTCAGCTGTAATGATGAAAATCAGATGCCTGTCCTCTCGTCGTCCTTTACTCCAACATGAGGCCACTGTCACACTAGAATGCCCCGAAAATCTGCATACTGCACAATTCGACCAGGTAACCAAAGGGAGATACACAATGCGACCTCTTTCACAATCTACCAGGTGCTGATAACGCTATCTCGTTCAAGCGTGCTGCAGCTGCACTTCCTTCACAGTGACCATTCAACATCTAACGGTATTCAGACCCATTATACAGGGTGTTACAAAAAGGTACGGCCAAACTTTCATAAAACTTTCCTCACACACAAAGAAAGAAAATATGTTATGTGGACATGTGTCCGGAAACGCTTACCTTCCATGTTAGAGCTCATTTTATTTCTTCTCTTCAAATCACATTAATCATGGAATGGAAACACACAGCAACAGAACGTACCAGCGTGACTTCAAACACTTTGTTACAGGAAATGTTCAAACTGTCCTCTGTTAGCGAGGATACATGCATCCACCCTCCGTCGCATGGAATCCCAGATGCGCTGATGCAGCCCTGGAGAATGGCGTATTGTATCACAGCCGTCCACAATACGAGCACGAAGTGTCTCTACATTTGGTACCGGGGTTGCGTAGACAAGAGCTTTCAAATGCCCCCATAAATGAAAGTCAAGAGGGTTGAGGTCAGGAGAGCGTGGGGGCCATGGAATTGGTCCGCCTCTACCAATCCATCGGTCACTGAATCTGTTGTTGAGAAGCGTACGAACATATCGACTGAAATGTGCAGGAGCTCCATCGTGCATGAACCACATGTTGTGTCGTACTTGTAAAGGCACATGTTCTAGCAGCACAGGTAGAGTATCCCGTATGAAATCACGATAACGTGCTCCATTGAGCGTAGATGGAAGAACATACTGACGAAACTAAAATGAGCTCTAACATGGAAATTAAGCGTTTCCGGACACATGTCCACATAACATCTTTTCTTTATTTGTGGGTGAGGAATGTTTCCTGAAAGTTTGGCCGTACCTTTTTGTAACATCCTGTATAATCTTCCAGGCCTGGTAACAACAATAAGCACTAACAACAATCTAATCGTTTACGTATCCGCCGATTAAGTATATATGTACAAATTTGTAAACAAATGACCTTACGGCTACTTCACTGCTTTTTTATGGTAGTGCACCCAGTCTAAGTCTTCCTCTACAGTTTATACCGTCTGCAGCTTCCTCTAGTGGTGTCATAATTCATGTACTAGCATACTGTCCGATTTCCCTCGTCATTTAAATGTTTTCGGCATGTTCCTATCATCACCGATTGTGCACAGAACTTCCTTATTTCTTATCAGTATATTTAATTTTCAGCACTCTTCTATAGCACCACGCCTGAAGCGACATGATGTGTTCTTCTTTTCCGGCCTTCCCACAGTTCAGGATAGGGTTACAGTACAGAAATGAAGTCAATAAATTAAATCCGGGCGGCCGAAGACTTCCGGCATAAGAAGTCAGCCTCATTCTGCCAACGGCCTTGTCAAAGAGGGCGGAGGAGCGGATAGAGGTTCAG
Source organism: Schistocerca piceifrons (assembly GCF_021461385.2). Lineage (NCBI taxonomy): Eukaryota > Metazoa > Arthropoda > Insecta > Orthoptera > Acrididae > Schistocerca > Schistocerca piceifrons. The sequence continues at coordinate 535,449,907 of NC_060141.1, read as the reverse complement.
GGCACTCTCTTGTGCTAGGGGTGGGAAATTGCCCCTAAAGGCGGAAGAATCAGCAATGATCAACGACATGATAATGCAGAAGGCAATGGAAACCACTGCAGTAAAGACACGTAACGTGTATCCACAGGACATGTGGCCTGTAATTGAAGAAGTGTCATGATGATCTCTCCATTGGCAAAAGATTCCGGAATAGTACCCCATTCGGATCTCCGGGAGGGGACTGCCAAGAGGGAGGTTACCAAAGAGAAAGATTGAATAATCAACGAAACGATAACGTTCTACGAGTCGGGGCGTGGAATGTCAGAAGCTTGATCGTGGTAGGGAAACTAGAAAATCTGAAAAGGGAAACGCAAATGCTCAATCTAGATATAGTAGGGGTCAGGGTCAGTGAAGTGGAACGAAGACAAGGATTTCTGGTCAGATGAGTATCGGGTAATATCAACAGCAGCAGAAAATGGTATAACAGGTGTAGGATTCGTTATGAATAGGAAGGTAGGGCAGAGGGTGTGTTACTGTGAACAGTTCTGTGACCGGGTTGTTCTAATCAGAATCGACAGCAGACCAACACCGACAACAAGAGTTCAGGTATACATGCCGATCTCGAAAGCTGATGATGAACAGATAGAGAAAGTGTATGAGGGTATTGAAAGGGTAATGCAGTATGTAAAGGGGGACGAAAATCTAGTAGTCATGGGCGACTGGAATGCAGTTGTAGGGGAAGGAGTAGAAGAAAAGGTTACAGGAGAATATGGGCTTGGGACAAGGAATGAAAGAGGAGAAAGACTAATTGCGTTCTGTAACAAGTTTCAGCTAGTAATAGCGAATACCCTGTTCAAGAATCGCAAGAGAAGGAGGTATACTTGGAAAAGGCCGGGAGATACGGGAAGATTTCAGTTAGATTACATCATGGTCAGACAGAGATTCCGAAATCAGATACTGGATTGTAAGGCGTACCCAGGAGCAGATATAGACTCAGATCACAATATAGTAGTGATGAAGAGTAGGCTGAAGTTCTAGACATTAGTCAGGAAGAATCAATACGCAAAGAAGTGGGATACGGAAGTACTAAGAATGACGAGATATGTTTGAAGTTCTCTAACGCTATAGATACAGCAATAAGGAATAGCGCAGTAGGCAGTACAGTTGAAGAGGAATGGACAGCTCTAAAAAGGGCCATCATAGCAGTTGGGAAGGAAAACATAGGTACAATGAAGGTAGCTACGAAGAAACCATGGATAATAGAAGAAATACTTAAGTTGATTGACGAAAGGAGAAAGTACAAACATGTTCCGGGAAAATCAGGAATACAGAAATACAAGTCGCTGAGGAATGAAATAAATAGGAAGTGCAGGGAAGCTAAGACGAAATGGCTGCAGCAAAAATGTGAAGACATCGAAAAAGATATGATTGTCGGAAGGACAGACTCAGCATACAGGAAAGTCAAAACAACCTTTGGTGACATTAAAAGCAACGGTGGTAACATTAAGAGTGCAACGGGAATTCCACTGTTAAATGCAGAGGAGAGAGCAGATAGGTGGAAAGAATACATTGAAAGCCTCTATGAGGGTGAAGATTTGTCTGATGTGATAGAAGAAGAAACAGGAGTCGATTTAGAAGAGATAGGGGATCCAGTATTAGAATCGGAATTTAAAAGAGCTTTGGAGGACTTACGGTCAAATAAGGCAGAAGGGATAGATAACATTCCATCAGAATTTCTAAAATCATTGGGGGAAGTGGAAAAAAAAGCGACTATTCACGTTGGTGTGTAGAATATATGAGCCTGGCGATATACCATCTGACTTTCGGAAAAGCATCATCCACACAATTCCGAAGACGGCAAGAGCTGACAAGTGCGAGAATTATCGCACAATCAGCTTAACAGCTCATGCATCGAAGCTGCTTACAAGAATAATATACAGAAGAATGGAAAAGAAAATTGAGAATGCGCTAGGTGACGATCAGTTTGGCTTTAGGAAAAGTAAAGGGACGAGAGAGGCAATTCTGACGTTACGGCTAATAATGGAAGCAAGGCTACAGAAAAATCAAGACACTTTCATAGGATTTGTCGATCTCGAAAAGCGTTCGACAACATAAAATGGTGCAAGCTGTTCGCGATTCTGAAAAAAGTAGGGGTAAGCGATAGGGAGAGACGGGTCATATACAATATGTACAACAACCAAGAGGGATTAATAAGAGTGGACGATCAAGAACGAAGTGCTCGTATTAAGAAGGGTGTAAGACATGGCTGTAGCCTTTCGCCCCTACTCTTCAATCTGTACATCGAGGAAGCAATGATGGAAATAAAAGAAAGGTTCAGGAGTGGAATTAAAATACAAGGTGAAAGGATATCAATGATACGATTCGCTGATGACATTGCTATCCCGAGTGAAAGTGAAGGAGAATTAAATGATCTGCTGAACGGAATGAACAGTCTAATGAGTACACAGTATGGTTTGAGAGTAAATCGAAGAAAGACGAAGGTAATGAGAAGTAGTAGAAATGAGAACGGCGAGAATCTTAACATCAGGATTGATGGTCACGAAGTCAATGAAGTTAAGGAACTCTGCTACCTAGGCAGTAAAATAACCAATGACGGACGGAGCAAGGAGGACATCAAAAGCAGACTCGCTATAGCAAAAAGGCATTTCTGGCCAAGAGAAGTCTACTAATATCAAATACCGGCCTTAATTTGAGGAAGAAATTTCTGAGGATGTACACTCTTTGACATAAAACTCGACCGGCGGCCGGCCGCTTCAGAGGCTAAGTCCGCGCCGATCGTGACATGGGACAATAAAACTGGCCAACTCGCTAATTCTCTAAGTCCGGTTATTTGCACAATCTGGCAACACTGCAGACTGCGGCACTTCCTGGAGGAAAACTTGTCCCATGATAGAGAAACACTAGGCTGATTACGCCTGTGGTCTAGGGTCAGTCGGCTCGCAGCCGTGCTAGCGTGCGGAGCTGCTCCGCGCGCCGTGTGACGCTCCGCTCTTGGCGGTGTTTACTTCCGCGTCGCGGTGTTTGTGTCTATCGAGTCCAGTACTAACGTACACCATGGCGCACTCGTACCGCCGTGCAACGATCAAAGTAACGTTTCAGGCCGAACATCCACGACCCAGAGCTTTCGAAGTCGAACAGTTCATACGTGAGGATCTACGTTTGAACCCCCAGGACGTAATCGGCATACATTTTTCCATCACTGGAAGTGTTGTCTACATCAAGATGTCGACGGAGGAAATTTGCAATGACATAATTCACCGTCATGCCACCGGACTGAAATTTAAACAGTCTGATGGACATATGGGTGCTGTGACGGTCGCCCATGCTGGATTCGGTCTCCGGACATTGCGGGTGTTTGAGCTCCCGTTCGAGGTGCCTCAGGATGTGGTCATTGCCGCTTTCCAACCATATGGCACCGTCTTGGGTCACGTCGAGGAGAAGTGGCAAACATTTACGACCTACCCCGTATTAAATGGCGTCAGGCAAATAAAAATTGTGCTGACGAAACATGTCCCATCGTACCTGCTGATTGGCGGTGTGAGGGCCATCGTCATGTATGATGGACAGCCACGAACGTGCGCAGGATGTGGCCAGGAGGGACATGTACGTTCCGAATGCTTACACCGCCGTTTAATACAGACGCCGTTACGTGAAGAGACCCAGGCTTCGACGGTCACGTCCTTACCCATCACCTACGCCAAGGTTGCACAGGACCCCGTCGTACCAATCTCGATTGCGCCAGCAGCATCGTCAACGCCACCCGCAGCAGCACAACGCGCCGAGGACACAAGCACGGCGTCACCTCCAGTGCTCGCTTCAGGACCGTCCGGTTTGCAGACCGAAACCGATGTTCCTGTTGGAATCATGGACGTCGACCTCGGTGTCGTGCCGACGTCTGCCTTTGTCCAGACGGGTTCGGCGTCAGACGACGGGCGACCACATTCTGATTCAGAAGGCCACATCAGAAAACAGCGGTCGCCTCGCAAACACAGGAAACGATGACGAACGCTTTCCGATGACGCCCTTTCTCAGACGGCCCCACGAGATGTCGACCTGATGTCTGACGGTGATCTCCCACATTGCGTCCAGTCACGCGATGTGGCAGCAACAGGAGCCCCTCCTGTGACGCCTACTCTCCCAGCCAGGGACGTGTCCTCGCCGTTGTCAACGAATGATGACGGCGGTCCCCCTGCCACTCATGTTGCGGAATCCACAACACCCGTTCCGGAAGTACGTGACCGTCACATGTCCACGTCGTCAACGTCCTGGGCCGATGACGTTGAAGAAGAAGTGGAACAGACTGCCAGCGTGTCTGCACAGGAGTCCACCTCGGCGACACTGAGGCTGGCGCCCCGCCAGTAATTATCACCACTGCGAGACCACCGGCGGGTCTCCACCTGCCGGCTACTTCTACCGCACGTTCTACAAATACTGAGGATGGCCGCACACAGCAATATCGTATCGCCACGATGAATCTTGCCACCATTCGTGCCCCCCATAAACTGGCCAAGTTCAGAGACACTATTTACTCTGCGGATGTGGATATAGCACTCTTACAAGAGGTTTTTGTGGCTGACTTCCCAGTTCCCACCGGATACAACGCCCATGTTTACCCCGCATCCGATATCGGTAGCGGCGTCGCCATCCTGCTACGCGACGGACTCCCTGCAGAGGACGTCATCTACCTCCCCACTGCGCGAGGTATGGCCCTCACACTGTTCGGCGTGCGTATTATTAATATCTACGCTCCGTCCGGCACTGGCCGCCGTCATGACCGACAAACTTTTTTTGCCGAAAGCGTCACACCCCTCTTCACCGGTCCGCAGGACGATTTGGTACTCGGTGGGGATTTTAACTCGACACAAGAGCCCGCGGACCAACTCCCGCGACATTCCCCTTGTGCATCTCTCTCAGTGGTCATCGACCGTCTCCGACTTGTTGACACATGGAAGAAGCTCCACGGAATTCAACCGGGCTATACATTCTACACCTCTCCCTCGTCAAGCCGCATAGGTCGCATCTACGTTACCCGCTCCCTTGCTGATGGCACACGTCATGCGGAAGTCTGGCCCTTGGCCTTTTCAGACCATGATGCATACCTCTGTGACGTCACTCTCGCCCGACAGCAAGTGTGGCATAGTCGTGGTCTGTGGAAACTCAATTGTCGCTCACCTGACCTCCTCAGACTGTCGCCGTATGGTCGAAGAAGCGTGGGCACGCTGCCACCATCGTCGAGAAGCCTATGACTCCACCTTATCATGGTGGCTCTCCTGTGCAAAGCCGACCCTCAGGAAGACTCTGATGAGTTTTGGGAAGGAATTAAAGGCGTGGCAAACTAATACCCTGCACTTCTACTACACCATTCTACGTGACTGTGCGACGATGCCTTTCTCGCCAGCCCGGCAGTCGATGGTCCATCGCACGAAGGCGCAGATCTCCTTGATCATGCGGCGTAACTTGGAAGGCACTGTAGTCCGTTCTCGAGCTTCTAATCGAATCCCTCAAGAACGTCCGTCGATGTACCACCTCCTTCTGGAAAGACAACGACGACGACGAGCTCTGGTCCAAGTCCTCACTGATGTGGAAGGGCGCCGGCACGACACCCAACAAAGCATCGGTCTTGCTCTCCATGCTCATTTTGCCGGGCTATACGCAGCCGTACCGCATTCTGCAGCACTGATCACGGAAGTCGCTCAGCTCACTACGAACACTCTTCCGGAGGATGCAGTGCATAATCTCCAAGACGACGTAACCACTGATGAAGTGGTAGGTGCTATCAAGGCGGGTTCCGATAACAAGTCTCCTGGACCTGACGGTATACCCATCGAATTTTATAAAAGTTTTCTGTATTTGTTGGCTTCCACGTGGACGGCAATCGCACAAGAGCTGATGTCACCGATGACAGTGGTCCCGAGCGCCTTTCTAGAAAGAATTATTATCCCCGTACATAAACCGCGCGGGTTATCGAGGGTCCAGGACTATCGACCAATTACTTTGCTCAACAGCGACATGAAAATATTCACACGCCTACTGGCATCGCAACTCAAGAAGGTCGCACGTTACGTCACATCCTGCGACCAGACTTCCCTAGGAGGCGACAACAACATCCGTACGGCCCTTTGCCGTTACAGAGACATGATAGCATTAGTGCATCATCAGCGTCTCCCTGGCGCCTTGGCTTCACTGGACTTTAGCCAGGCTTTCGACCGTGTTGACCACTTCTATTTACGGACAGTTCTTCAGCATATGGGTTTTTCTGGCGGTATTGTAACAGTGGTTATGCGCCTGTTGAGTAGTGCAACCTCTAAAATCATGTACAATGGTCGTCTTACACCGTCCCTGGTCATCGCACGATCTGTACGGCAAGGATGCCCTCTTTCCACGATTTTGTATGCTTTCGCCTTGGAATCCTTGCTCCAGGGCATGCGCAAACGTTTGGAAGGCATGGCTGTGCAAGGCCACCGTTTTTGTTGTACAGCCTACGCAGACGACGTAGTACTATATCTGCGCAGTGAAGATGAAGTACGAGCAGCACTGACATGGGTGGTGACTTACGGCGAAGCGTCAGGGAGCTGCCTCAATGTGTCAAAATCCAAGGTCCTGCTCATTGGTGAGGGCTTGCCGGAGAGATGCGCTGCCCCCCTTAGTGTCGCCGCCACCATACGGTGTCTTGGACTTGATTTCACAGCAGACCTGCGCCGCTCAGCGGCTATCAATGGTAGACGCTTGCTACAGACAATCAGAGCAAATCTCGCAGATCACCGGCTACGAGCTCTCGACGTTATCCAACGCGCGCAATACGTGAACATGTATCATGCTTCCCGTATACCACACGTGGCTCAAGTACTACCAGTCCCAAATCTCCTGGCGCGACGACTGTTGATGGCTTTCGGCTCCTTCGTCAGCTCGGGGATGTTATTCAAGGTGCAGTATGAATCCCTTGCACTGCCACGAGATCGTGGCGGGGTGGGACTCATCCACGTGCCGACTCGTGTCAAGGCACTATACGTCAGCTCCCAACTCAAACTTTGGCATCGTTGCCCGCAGAGCCTTACTAGCCTCCTGCTTCACAACTTTGCACCAGCCTCATTGTCCGCCCCAGTACTGATATCGACCATTCCAACCCCCTTTTATTACATCCAACGATTTTTCCTGGAGTTCAGTTATATCTACCGGTCCTTACCATTACACGTTTGTACCTCACGAAAACAGTCTCCGAATTGTTACAACAGTGCCGCCCGTCCAACCCCATCGAACGCAAGTATCCACAGTACGTGTGGCGACACATATGGAAGGCGATCCATGCGCGTTTTCTCGAATCAGACGCTCAATCAGCGTGGTACATCACCGTGAGTGGCAAACAAGTTAACCGAGATCGTCTGCACCGCATCCATCTCGCCGATTCATCCCTCTGCACCCACTGTGGCGTGGACGACACGGATGTCCACCGGTTCCACTGTGGCACACCGCTAGACGTCTGGACACTTGCGCGGCGAATTTTGGCGTTTCTTACTCGCCAGACACCGGCTCAGATCGACGTCCACATGCTTTTGTACCCCGATAAGACTTTCTACCCCTCCGCCAAAACTAACTCTGTGAATTGGATCTATGGCCACACGATCCACTATCTTTTTACTTCTGGCGACAAGTCTACGCTAGGATATTGGACTTATCTCAACGAACGACACTGCGTCCTGATTCGCAACCCACGCTATAAACAATATTTTTCCAATTTCTTACGGAGCACTTTCGATGACCCACCTAGTAGCTGGAACGTCCAAGCCCTGAGAAGCTGAAAACTGTATAAAACGAACCGAACTGAATAGATCTGCTACCCAGAACTCACGCCTACTCCATGAGAAGACACGTTTGGACGAGCTGGCATGCTGTAGGCGGATACACTTCAGGAGCTCCTGTAAGAACTGGACTTTAACTACAAGTCGCATGACGACTTAAAAAGCTTTTCCTTATTTCTTCCTCATAGTTTGTTCTTAAAGGAAAAAGAAATTAGATTTTGGCTTTGAGAAACTTTTTTTTGTTCCAAAAGATTGATTCTTCGCCAACAGGACGAAGGAGACTCATTTTTGTTTACTGGAAGGAGAAACCAGTATAATCGGAAAAAAAGCGGTACCGTGCGTTGTTTCTGTTCGTAATGTCAGTGGACCGAGAACAGCTGGCATGAAATATTTTTATAGCCTCTTCTGTCTGAATGCTGAAGACGTGAATGTAATGGTAGCGCAGATTCACTCTATTTCGCTTTCTGACACACCGATATCAAAATTTTATCCAGTAACGATTTTGCGGCAGATTTCCTGCAGACTGTCCTCCTCTGGACGCCGTATGCGGCAAAGCTCCGGGATCCATTTGCTGGCTACCGGCAGCGGCCGTGGCGACAGCAGCGGCGCTGCACTCCCCCGTTCTTTATCGAAAGCGCCTGCTCCCGCTCATCGCTTTTGATGTATTAAAACGCTTTATTATTAAATGTTGCTCCACAGAAAATTTCTACAATTTCCATTCACGCTCAAAAGCAACGGAGACAGACGCCCTGATTAGTAGGCGGGTATTATATTACATTAATCGGCAAGAGCTGAGTATGGCCCGAAATTAATTTTATAGACTGGGACGAAATTAAACCACCTCGCTACATTCGATGAATTTATAAATGCTTCATACCTCGTTTCTTTTCCTTTCAAACTCAATTACTTGTGCAACTTTTGGTCAATGTTCGGATGTTTTCGTCAAGCCGGGGTGAGCGTCTGTGGTGTAAAGTGTATTACAGTTCTTGTTTCATTCCTTATGGTAACTCTATGCGATAAACTGTGTGAATACCTTGGAATGCATGCTCTGTAGCAGTGCAGGAACACTGCACATTTGGAGTTCCATGTATGGGTTCATGAAGTATTTAATGTTGATCGGAAGTGATAGTTAAGGTCATCAGATTCAGACCAGAAAAATTTGTCGTTTTGGAGGTTTCAGAGAACAGAAAGGAATTGCTAACGCCGGTGATAGAAAACGTCTACAGTTAAATGCTATTGCAAACATTTAGAAGAGGGGAACTATATCAATCAACATGTGCACTTCATAAACAACCTTCTGACATGTTAGACCCATATGACGAACAAAACTCAAATTTATATCGTTGACAGTCGCTTTGAATCTTTTCAGGATCTATTTTACAGTGCAGCACCTTGACATTTGCAAAGCAGACATCCATGATATTAACTTAATTTACTAAGTCGAATCGGACGAAGATTGATGTTTAAAGGCATTCTTCAGATTTCGTATAAAGAATTTTTACTAGCCGTTTGCAACTCCATTAATTAAAATGGAAAATAAAAGGTTGTAGTCAGCGGCTTCCACCGAGATTAGAACTGCTATGTCATACAGTACAACGACCGCAACGCACAAGGGAACCTCTTTTTTTTAATTTTGCTTTTTTTCTTTTACTTTTTTTGACGGTTACCCCTTTTTTTCTCTCTTATTTAAAAGCCCTTTAGGAAAATGGCAATAAAAAAAGAAACTAAGTGCCACCGCCACTTTTCATCCTGTAACAAAAAAAAAAAAAAATCTGGTCCACTTCAGGCGTTGGCTCCTGACTAAACCTACCCCAAGAGCTGCCTATATACCAGGGGAAACAAAACAAAACAAAATCTTCCTTTTTCCGAATTTTATTTTGATTTTGATTTTTGTTTTGTTTACTTTTGTTGTGTAATTGATCAGTCGCCTTCTGCGCCCCGCTGGTAATATGTTGAGTCACGTCTTCTCGAAATTGGTGTGTTCCGTTCAGTAGTTCAGAAATGTTCATTGGTTCAAACTGGAAACCTTTTTCACTCTTGGCTTAACACATTCCAGCTGCGAGGCGGGTCGTGGAAAGCACTCCCAAGGATGTTCGAGAAAAATTGTCTGTATTTTGGGTGGCGGACAATGACATAATGACGGTCGTTGAGGTATGTCCAAAAATCGAGTACAGAGTCTACAGTTTGTCCAACTAGGTAGTGAATGGCATGTCCTCTAATCCAATTCACAGCATTGGTCTTTGTCCGAGGAAAATAGTCACGTCCCGGAACTAATAATGAAAGGGGAGTATTCCGATTCAGAATGTCCCGCGTTAGAAAAGCCACAATATGACGAATAACCTCTGAGCTAACGACACACTGGCGACCACAGACGGACTATAGTCACTGCGATGTTGCCTGAGCCTCAAAACGCAATCTTAAAACACACAAACAGGTGTTACTTATGTGAAGAACGCCGTTCTTGGAGTCCAGAAATTAATTATACTTTCTAAGTGTCTCATCTTACAGTGGATTCTATCGTACGAGTCTTCGATGTGGAAAACGAATGTCAAGTGAATTTAGCGAGGTAACGCCGGCCTACACCCGGAAGTAAATGCACTATCAGAGTGTTGACAAATACTTGCTACGACGCTGTCATTTCTCGGTTCTCTTACGAGGCAGCTCTTCAGCGAAATGCTTGCCTCGATTCTCCGATACGGTCCTTCAGAGTGGAGACGCGCGCGCACGTTTGGTTTTTATGCGGCGTTCTCCCCTGATGGTTTCTGACGTCGCCTTGTGGGCTATGTCTACATTTGAGACATTCAATTATCATTAATCCAGAATGATACAAGTTTCAGCTTCCGGCGTGGAAGAAGGCTGTTGACGCCGACGTTATATCATTTCAACGTAGGGTAAGCAAAACGGGTCATTCAATGTTTCTCATTCAACATAAAGCATGTGAGATAATTTTCCGTAACGTTCATAATCATCTAAAAATACAAACGAAGTAAAAATACATCTGAAGCTTATTCGAATTGAATATAATGTAACATACCAAACGCTTTGCACCTCGATGTCGAATTTGTCCACGTGCAATCTTTTGCAGCATACAAAAAGAATGTCATGATTACCACGAGAATGAGGAAATGTGTTGGTACGGATGGAAGCAAGAAGAGACGCAGTCAACAAATATTCGATTCCTCACGGCATTCATTTCATTTGAGACGTAAGAAGAGTTAAAGCGGGATATTACTTTCGTTAACACGAGGAAGTCTGCCTCTTCATACGTTTCCTCCTTGAAATCTGTATGCTCTCTTATATGCTAAGTAGCCTGATCATTGTTTCAGTAATGTTACCCTCTTGTTTGACCCCGTAACGATGAACAGATTCCAAATGCATGTTTCTGCATGAAAGTAGCTGTTCGAACCCTTCCTGGGTTGCTTTTTGTGTTTTATTGCTTGGAATTCCTGAAGCAGACCACTGTGCCTTCTCCCCTTGTGGGTTAGGTCTCAAAACTAAACCGCTTTTTATCCAATGGCATAATTTATTCAGACAGCATCAGCACAAGACTGTCAAACAAAGCCTTCCATTTACAGTTGCAACACTCTAACCAGCACTGACCGAAGTGTAATCCACGGTCATGGTCCGAAATTAGCAGCTGTCTGCTACTGTGGCAAAGTCCGTACTACACTTTCGATTCCGCAGCACCATTTTATCTGGTAACACTGTGTAGTTGCAGAGTTGTGCCAGCATGTCTGTCCTCACACTGTCAACTTTATGTATCTCACTTCTCCTGTAGCGTTGATCACGAGGAGCAGAAGTAAATGAGTGTATTCTGCATGACGTAACATTCAGTATTCCCTTCTTTCATAGCCACTCTTCATGTGCATCGATACCAAATAGGAATGTGAAAGCTCTTGCGAGTGAGAGAATGACAATAACAATCGTAACAAGAACAATCAAATAATGAATGATGTTTATTCCAACGCAGAACGAGAATGGCTTTAAATATAAAAATCTATATCTATATCTATTGATCTTTGAGTTGGCACAATGCAAATATATTCTTAGCATTTAGTTACTGAATTTAGTTCGGGATGTTTGCAGAGAAAAGGAAAAGTCGGTACTTCTCGCTAGTGTAATATAATGTGAACCAGCAACTACCCTTTCCTTAGAACACGACTCAAGCAGGTCCCCAAGTAGGTACCAAGGCACTGCTGCTTTCTGTTCCCTGACATTGCTCTGATGACGGTTAATGCAGATAGTTCCGATTATGAAATACAAAACGTATTGCAGGTTAGTTCCTAGGATAGTAACATTAAATTTGCGTTGTAGACGGCACATGAACGTGACGACTATCCATATTATTCATCAATATAAAAAGACAATATTATGGGAATTTAGCAGGATTACTCAACATGAATTCTGAAATTGGTTGACTGACCGCACAGGTGCTAAACGTCGTCAAGAGTATACGATGTCCTAATCGTATTAGGAATATGAAGATCGTCTTCGACAGCTCGCAAGTTTCACATTGCTGTCTCCACCCCTACTCCAGACAGCCCTCGGTGGAGTTGCACTAAGTTGCCGATGCAATGTAAGGCCTTCAAACCGACAACAGACCACATATTGAAAAATACAAGCGAGTTCTCTTGCAGCGTAAGCTTATTGTAACTAATCTAAAAATTATTGGACAGGAACATTGTCCTATTCAAAAAAAGCTGTCCAGCAGGTCCTCTAATCGCTCCTTGGTACAGTCGTTTGACTATTGAAAATGGTTCCAACAAGTCACCACTATAAAACACTGCTCTGTACCGCAATAACTCAAGATGTAAAGTAATACCACGATGCTACAAATATCAGGGAACACCTTATCACAAATAAGACTGTCCTTAAGGCTTGTAAGCTCACATTTATTACAATAAATGACATACCTGAAATGTTACCACTCTCATTATTACGTCAGATTGGTAATGCACGTAGTAAGTTCGTCGTATTCATGATTTCCTCTTCAAAGTAACATGCCGTACTTATTGTTTAACACAAAATGACATTAAAAATTTAAGTCATTCACGAGCAGCTAGTTGAGAATATGTATGAACTTCAAATGACACGACGAACCGTCTTGTTCCGCATATGGATTCAAACCCAGCTCATGCAGACTAAGCAAAGATTTCATTACTGACGGAAACTAACAGTCATTCCTGATTAAGCATACAGAGAGTGATATACCTCGATTTTAGACAGTATCAGTTAGAAAATATCAACTTTAAATTGTATAACGCAAACATGTTTAACAGACGCGAATTCCTACCCATCATCTATTGTCCCTGTTAACGAACTACGAGAGATGTTAAATATTGCTTCTTCACAAGTAACTTACTTGAAATGCCGTGAGGTAAAGCTTTGTGTTGGACACGGATTCGAACCCAGAACCTAATCGGATTGCTATCGAAGCACAGTCAAATGTGACATATCGGATTTTCGCGGCAGTAGCTAGATGTTTTAACTGAAATGACGAGACGAAACATTAATTTTTTCCTTCCCAGGACTCCTACCCGGCACCTATCGCTGTTATATTCTAGAGAAAACGAACGTTAAATTTGGGTTTGTTGCGCCAGCAGTGATATGTGAGCATGTTTGAACTAGAAATAATATGACGAAGAGTTCAGCGCTCACTGGGAATAGAGCCCCACGTATATCGTTGTTGACTACACACAAAGAGACGTCAGCTACTGAATTTTTCTCCACCCCCTGCTCAGAATAACATCTTGAACTTACAATCATCTCGCAAATAGTTCTGTGTCTCACTGGGAGTTAAAAACGTCAGATATCGTTAGTGTTGACAACGAATGAAAATACATAAAAAATCAAAATTCTTATCCACCAGCAGATAGGTGTTCTCATGCTAGAGCTTGATAATACATAATTAAATCTTTAGTGCCGGGCCAGAATTCGATCCCATTCACGCGTAATATGTGGAGATGTTGAAGAATCTGCAGTTTTGAACAAACAACAAATTGTAGCCGAGCTGTATTGTCACGAAGGGATCAAATTCCGCGTTAAGGGCGGTCTGAGTTGCATTCCCAGTTCAGAACCAATCTTATCGACATACATAAGCTCAGATAAAAGATGGAATAAGTGTCCTGTGACCATACATAGCGTTTGTTTCGTCACTTGAAGTAAATAACTAGTATAAGAAAGGTTACTGGTGACAGAGTTTCTACATGTCGCCACTCCAGACCTTATTGTGGTTCAACCTACCGTCTACATGGTAGAGAAGGAAAATCATCTTTAATGTGAATTTTCAGACCACACTGCCATTACACCTTCTTCACTTGGTGTAGCCAGGAGAGAATGGACTCTGTCTCTCCCTATCTAAAATCATTGACAGAAGTGGGAATCCAACCCAGACCATAGGTATAACAACCTACCATCCGTCCAACAGACCACGAAACCTTCTTCTCTCATTTTTCTATCGTAACGCCGTTGCGCCACACTGGGTGAGAATTCTGACACACAGGCTCCCTGTAGTAATTTGCACCATGTTCAGTAAATTCATTTACTTGGTTGACCGAATCACCATGAACTAGCTGCCTCGGCTACCCAGTGCATACATTCCACTCTATATTTTGTAATCACCGAAATAAAATCACGTAACTGCCACCTTCACAGAACTGCCAACAGTGTAGGATGCAGAAGTTTAAATAGGAAGTGTTCCTTTCCACTTGAGCTATTCTAATGCGCTATCTGTTTGTAGAAAACGTCGTTCAGTAAAAAAAAAAAAAAAAAGAAAAGCTGTGACTGTTTGTCTCTCAGAAGTCAACACCTGGCCATATGCATAATCTCACAGTGCTGTGGAATCCAAAAGTTCTGGAGGAATAGTTGTCGAGCTCTGGAGCTGTTGTAGCTACGTGTCAGCTAGTAGCGTAGATAAGATGTCGCGAGTTCGAATACATTCAGTGCTACATTTTTTAAAACGCAATTCTGCTGTCTGCTGAAGTTGTCAATCTAATGGAACTTTGAACACACTTCCCTTCACTTCTCAACCCAAAGTAGTCGCATGTGGTAAAAGGGCTAACTACTGTGACATTTTGTTCTGTTCAGGTTTAATAGACAGCAGGCAGCAGATGCATCTCGAAGATGTGTAGGGAGAGCGCATCGTGCCATAATATGTCAGAAAAGTATTTTCTACATTAGCTGTCGTGTGGTAGTGCGATTTTATTCTTCTTCAAACTTTGTTTGACAGCTTTAACTCAGAACAAGTTTTCTACATGCATGTAATCAATAAACTGCATGTGCATTGCCATACTGTCATAGATAACATCAGAGAATTCGCATATATCGTTGATGATTAATTTCTCTCTCATGTTTACTATTTTTTTAACAACACTAAAGGAAACCTTACGAAAAATGTGCACTGTATTATAAGAAATGAAATAAAACTAACGACGATAACCTTACGACGATAGTATGTTTTAATAAAACCGAGTATCTGTACACAAATGTGCCTCTATCGACACGAATTAGTAAAATACTACTCACTTAGATTTTGATTGGGTCTGTGTTTCATTGGTATGCTGTGTCGTACTCAAGAGGTATGCAAATGTGGCATTTCATAAATATAGTTACGTATTCCTAGCAACCCAAAATTCGCTTGTCAGCAGCGGAAAGAGGCTTTACCTGTTGTGCAGCATTGTAAGTTTTTCAACATTGCACTATGAGCCGAAAGTATTTTCTTGCGATTTCCTTATTGATGTTTGATCCGACTCCTTGTAGCTCTTTCACAGAAGGGATAAAAACGTTGCAGTCAGTGAGACTGGAACTGCAAACCGTAACAGACGCTCTTCCACAGGTCAGCACGTTACCACAGAGCTGGCGAAGAGGTATGGGTTTGAGCGTCCTCTTACGACGGCAATAGTGCCTAGAACTCGTAAACCGCTATTTAAAGGTCGAGATTAGTTGCGATTTCCACCTGCAACGACTTTCCTGGGCTGAAAACCGTAAATTTACAATCTTTTGTTACCCTTAAAGCGATAATAACTCAGATTATTCAATGGAAATGACAGGTAAAATCAAGTGAACTTTGAGGCTTAATTCCGTGCACACCAGGAAGTAACTCGTCGATCACAGAGTTGCCAAACATACGTTGCCTTGTTGCCAAATCTCAGTTACAGTACCAGCAGGAAGAAGACGAACCGATGTGATCCTACAGTGGGCTGGGAAGTGACCATAGCTGGTGTCTCCAAGTCGCGGCTGCTACGGCCTGGAATACGTAATGCGTCTGACTCAATTACTGTAACTAGGTTTAGGGACTGGAGCGTAGTTACTAATAATACTCAGAACTGACTGCAAACTAAGCATCACAAATCAGTAACTCTCATTGTTGTTTTTATATTTCTTTAGTAAGTGTACTCAAAACTAAGAAACTCATTCACAGGCTTTTTCGTGCCTCGCCGATAGTCGAGCACAACAAACAAATAACAATGAAAAAGAATGTTTATATGTGTGTGTGTGTGTGTGTGTGTGTGTGTGTGTGTGTGTGTGTGAGAGAGAGAGAGAGAGAGAGAGAGAGAGAGATAAAAAAGAATGAGAGAGATGGTAAAAATTGTTGTAAAGAAATTGAATCATGGTATTTAAAGAAATCTTTCATTGTAATGACACGTTCCACATCATTACGAAATGTCGTATTCATGATCTACGGAACAAGAAGTAATCTAACGTAATGTAATCTAATCTAATCACATCACATCATATTGATGACTAGCCATAAAGAGTCATGAATTACCGAAATTTTTGCCAATACCAGTAACCAAATCTAAACTTGAAAATAAAAGACGACAAGTTTTGTAATAAACCGTGACTCCTATCAAGACCCTTTCGTCCCTGTTATCTAACCACGAAAGATGTCTGATATACCTCCATTCTGAAGTAACAAAGTGTGCATCTATTTAAAGATGAAGTGCATGATGTGAAGTTCTGTGACGGAGATACAAACCCAACACGTAATCGGATTGTTAACTAAGAAAAATCAAATGTTACGTATCGGCTTTTCTTACGAGCAGCTAGGTGTCTGAATCTAAAATAAGGATACCAACTTTTGTGCCTAAGAGACAATCGAACTGAACACCTACCGTGCATCCACGAACGTAGCTTAAGTATCAGTTTCTTAGTCACGAACAGTAAGATGTGTGCTTGTTTGACCAGAAATAACGACACCTATTGCGATTGTTGGCAACACATGAACAGACATTAAAAATGCGCGTTAATTTTCACTAGCAGGTGGGTGTGCACTTGAAGAGCTGGAAATGAAATTATGAATATTTTTGTACTGGATCAGGATTCGGACCCACATATTTACCTTTGGAGGAGACCTAGAGAAGACTGCAGTCTTGGGAAAAGGAACTAAATGATTCAACTATACTGTTCCGAGAGATTCAGATCCTCGAAAGAGGAGATACGAATGCGAATCACAGTCCAGCACCAAATTTTTCAACGTCTCTAGTTCAATCAAGTACAAGTAAACTAAGAGCCCTGTCCCTTTAAATGGCTATCGGTTCATCAAATAAAATAAAATTTGCTAATGTAAGTAAGCTTACTGGCGACTGTATTTCTGTTTACAATGACTTCCGCTATGTCATTTCCCAACGTAAACTGGCTCTGCCCAGTTGGTAATGAAGGATCGTGATGCTTAATGCTGATTCTGGATTATAACGTCTTTCTCTTGAGGTTACCAGAGGTAAAATAAATCTGTTCGTGCCTCTTAAAAGCAAATGCCTGAACTCACGAATTGCACCTGTGATAGTTCGTTCCGCCAGACCATTGTGGCCACATTTACCAGCCCGTGGAGGGTGCTGTAACGGATGATGTGCTTAGCTTAGAAAATTAATCACGGTGGAAAAAATGCGAGTCTATTAAATGGTTAAGTAGAAGCATGCTTCTGACGCAGAGATTATGCTATTCTCATGTCAGCAGGATGCAAAGACTCTTCTAGGCATCATAGGCTGGATGTGAAGCCCTTTTTGATTTTTCACAAATTCAGCAAATTTCTTAGTTAGAGAAAATCCACTGTGAAGCGTGAAGTTGCCGGATAATTCGATTATTACTGTTATTGTTACTATCAATTTATTCATACCGCTGCTGGAACACAAGTGCTTGAAGATCATTTAATGCCTTTTGGTTACTATAGAAGTAGTTTCCCAAGAACGGGTTGGAATTACAGTTCAGGGAAAACAAATAAAAATTCTGAGGTGTGCCGAAGATATGGTAATTCTGTCAGAGACAAAAAAGGACTTTGAAGAGCAGTTGAACGCAATGGACAGCGCCTTGAAAAGAGGAAAAAAGATGAACATTTACAAAAGGAAAACGAGAATTATGGAATGTAGAAGAATCAAGTCAGGTGATTACGGGGAAATTAGGTTAGGAAACGAGATACTTAAAGTAGTAGATGAATTTTGCTATTTCGGTAGCAAAGTAACTGATTGTGGTCGAAACAGAGAGGGTAAAAAATGTAGACTGGCATTGGCCAAAAAAAGCATTTCTGAAGAAGAGAAATTTATTAACATTGAATATATAGTGAAGATTTAGGAAGTCTATTCTGAAAGTATTCGTTTGGAGTGTAGTCATGTATGATAGTGAAACACAGGTAGTAAGCAGTCAAGAAGAGAATATAAGCTATTGATACCTGCTACAGAAAAATGTTGTAGATTGGATGGGTAGTCACGTAAATAATGCGGTACTGAATAGAATTGGAGAGACAAGAAATTTGTGGCAAAACCTAACCAAAAGAAGGGATCGGTTAATAGGACACACGTCGAGGTATTAATGGATCACCAATCTAGGACGGGAGGGAAGTGTGTTGGGTAAAAGTCATAGAGGGAGACCAAGAGACAAGCACAGAAAGCAGACTCAGAAACACTTATGCAAAGATGATGAGGCTCGCACAGGATAGAGTAGCATGGAGAGCTACATAAAACCAGTCTACGGACTGAAGACCACAACAACAACCTCTGTACACCGAACTAATCAGAGGACACTGAGCCTCGACACTGTACTGTATTTTACCAGGGGACTGCTATCAACGTGTTGGACGCTGCAGTCACGGACTGTGCTGCTGGTCCCGGCGGAGGTTCGAGTCCTCCATCGGGCATGGGTGTGTGTGTTTGTCCTTAGGATAATTTAGGTTAAGTAGTGTGTAAGCTTAGGGACTAATGAAATGGTTCAAATGGCTCTGAGCACTATGGGACTTAACTTCTAAGGTCATCAGTCCCCTAGAAGTTAGAACTACTTAAACCTAACTAACCTAAGCACATCACACACATCCGTGCCCGAGGCAGGATTCGAACCTGCGACCGTAGCGGTCGCGCGGTTCCGGACTGTAGCGCGTAGAACTGCTCGGCCACTCCGGCCGGCAGGGACTAATGACCTTAGCAGTTATGTCCCATAGGGATTCACACACATTTCATTTATCAAAGTTTTGTCAACACAACGCTCAAATACTATGGGTTATAAGATTTTTATTTAATAACGAATTTTTTTAAAATGCAATGATGGTGTCGCCATGGTTAGTCCTTTGTAGCCCTTGTTGGCTATTCATTTGTGGAGGACTTGGTGGTAAAGGCGCTGGAATCTGCTATCTTAATGCCACAGTGTTTTGGAGATACTTTGACACGTTTGTAATGTGGCCCCATGGTGAAGATATATTACAAGAATTTTTGTATAATCTGAATTCCATCCAGTTTACAGTGGTAATTCGAAAGGAGGTATAATTCCACTTTTTGACGCTTTGGTTCGGCACAAAAATGAAGACACCTTGGGACATACTGTATATCAGAAACAGACCTATAAAATTTATATTTGCGTGCAAGTACACTCCTGGAAATGGGAAAAAGAACACATTGACACCGGTGTGTCAGACCCGCCATACTTGCTCCGGACACTGCGAGAGGGCTGTACAAGCAATGATCACACGCACGGCACAGCGGACACACCAGGAACCGCGGTGTTGGCCGTCGAATGGCGCTAGCTGCGCAGCATTTGTGCACCGCCGCCGTCAGTGTCAGCCATTTTTCCGTGGCAAACGGAGTTCCATCGCAGTCTTTAACACTGGTAGCATGCCGCGACAGCGTGGACGTGAACCGTATGTGCACTTGACGGACTTTGAGCGAGGGCGTATAGTGGGCATGCGGGAGGCCGGGTGGACGTACCGCCGAATTGCTCAACACGTGGGGCGTGAGGTCTCCACAGTACATCGATGTTGTCGCCAGTGGTCGGCGGAAGGTGCACGTGCCCGTCGACCTGGGACCGGACCGCAGCGACGCACGGATGCACGCCAAGACCGTAGGATCCTACGCAGTGCCGTAGGGGACCGCACCGCCACTTCCCAGCAAATTAGGGACACTGTTGCTCCTGGGGTATCGGCGAGGACCATTCGCAACCGTCTCCATGAAGCTGGGCTACGGTCCCGCACACCGTTAGGCCGTCTTCCGCTCACGCCCCAACATCGTGCAGCCCGCCTCCAGTGGTGTCGCGACAGGCGTGAATGGAGGGACGAATAGAGACGTGTCGTCTTCAGCGATGAGAGTCGCTTCTGCCTTGGTGCCAATGATGGTCGTATGCGTGTTTGGCGCCG
Source organism: Schistocerca piceifrons (assembly GCF_021461385.2). Classification (NCBI taxonomy): domain Eukaryota; kingdom Metazoa; phylum Arthropoda; class Insecta; order Orthoptera; family Acrididae; genus Schistocerca; species Schistocerca piceifrons. The sequence continues at coordinate 535,429,501 of NC_060141.1, read as the reverse complement.
TGCAGGTGAGCGCCACGATCAGGACTGCATACGACCGAGGCACACAGGTCCAACATCCGGCATCATGGTGTGGGGAGCGATCTCCTACACTGGCCGTACACCACTGGTGATCGTCGAGGGGACACTGAATAGTGCACGGTACATCCAAACCGTCATCGAACCCATCGTTCTACCATTCCTAGACCGGCAAGGGAACTTGCTGTTCCAACAGGACAATGCACGTCCGCATGTATCCCGTGCCACCCAACGTGCTCTAGAAGGTGTAAGTCAACTACCCTGGCCAGCAAGATCTCCGGATCTGTCCCCCATTGAGCATGTTTGGGACTGGATGAAGCGTCGTCTCACGCGGTCTGCACGTCCAGCACGAACGCTGGTCCAACTGAGGCGCCAGGTGGAAATGGCATGGCAAGCCGTTCCACAGGACTACATCCAGCATCTCTACGATCGTCTCCATGGGAGAATAGCAGCCTGCATTGCTGCGGAAGGTGGATATACACTGTACTAGTGCCGACATTGTGCATGCTCTGTTGCCTGTGTCTATGTGCCTGTGGTTCTGTCAGTGTGATCATGTGATGTATCTGACCCCAGGAATGTGTCAATAAAGTTTCCCCTTCCTGGGACAATGAATTCACAGTGTTCTTATTTCAATTTCCAGGAGTGTAGTTGCCACCTGCCTTCGCAGGTCATGAGTGTTCTCAGAACTTCAGTTCACAGAGCACACTTCATACGCTGACGAGTGCACTCTGCAGGACGAGCTCCTATACTTAAAGAGAGTTTTTGAAGCCAACGAGCGTTTTCCACTGCAGATACGTAAAACGCTATGAATGAAACCAAAGGTGGCCATAAGCAATGGAGAAGACGGCAAAGAGAGATATTTGATTCCATGGCTTTCCTGCTATAAGCGGGAATCCTATCGTCAAAAATAGGTTGGATCCCCAGCAAGCACAAAATAAAAGCCATTTTTCGTCATCCACCGATGACAGCGCTTCTCCTATGTTCCATTAACGATGATTTGTTGCTCCAGAAGGCTGAGGTTTACAAGATCCCCTGCGAATGTGCCCCCTCTTACTTCGAACAGACGATTATTGCAGTTCATGAACGACGGAACACTGCAAGTACATCCGCCTCTTATAGGTAAATAAATCGGCTGTGACAGAACTAACAGTATTGATACTGGCCACTATGTTGCATGAAAATGTCGACGTTTAGCGTCTGCATCGTATTTTTGGAGCTTTATGCTGAAAGAGACATTGAAATTGGCTTGGCGACGAATTTAATTAATACAGATAGCGGCTTCAGCTTGGATACGTGGCGAAACCTGGCGCCTTCTGTAATAGTCACAAAGACGCCGCAGCAGCGTAGCTCGGAAAAATACATCGACTGCGCAGCCTCAGATATAATTCGTGCACTTTGTACTTCTTTATAGCCGATCAACGTCTATGGACCCTGTATATCTGTAGCCGTACGTGCAGTGGCGCGGTCGCGAGTTACTGACGGAGCGAGGTCTAAAGCGTCAGTCTTTCCGTTCATCCTGAATATGGCTGCACGACATACAGCCGAAATATTAGTGGAAAAAGTTGAATTTCTGCGGCTACACGCCCAAAATTTAAGGGAACTGTTACTGTGCCGCTAAAACATGAGGAATACAGGACAGAGAAAACAGATAGTAGGGAAATATCATGTAAGTTCATATATCGAACATAATGTTAAGTATATTGCTTCTTTGTATCCTAGTATCCTATTCTTTAGTTGACCTGTGTAGCTCAACTGAAGAATGAGACGCTAGTGCAAAAAAGAACAAAAAAAAAAAAACAGAAATAATGTTAGCATGGAATACCTAAGTTTACATGTATGAGTTGTTACCCAAACTTTAGTTGATCTGTGTAGGTTAACTGCAGTACAGGATACAAATTTAACGTATGTCGACTTTTTCGGCTTCGCTAGCACTAGTATCCTATTCTTCACTTGCACTCTGTAGGTCCGCTACTACTAGCATCCTATTATTCATTTGATACTAGTACTATGAAGGAGAAAAGAGTGACATACGTAAAATTTGTATCCCATACTTTAGCTGATCTGTATAGGTTAGCAGAAGAAGAGGATACTAATGCTAGTGAAGTGGGATACGATTTTTTTTTTCGTCTTCGATACTAATAGGGCCGACTCAAAGTAGTCATAGTAGAGCTAGCGATGGCGAAAAAGCCTACATTAGTAAAATTTGTATCCCGTACTTCAGTTGACCTGTAGAGGTGAAGTGAAGGATTGGATGTAAATTTTTCACATGCCGGTCTTTTCGCCTTGGATAGTGCTGGTATCGACTGAAAAATGTCGTAGCAATACTAGTGTTAGTGAAGTGGAAAAAAAGCGACAACTGTAAAATTTGTATTCCGTACTGTTGACGAATCCTGCTTCAAGTCTTCCGTACTCATAGACTAGATAAATTAATACCTACAGACGAAAATCAAAAAGCAAAAATTGTCCAGAATGAAAAACAATTCTTCCAAAATATCTCAGACTCACTAAGAATGAAAATAAGTACCGGATGAATTGCAATTAACAAATGATTTAAATTTAGATAAATCTGACACATTGTCTAGCGCTGTCTTTTAAAAACGCATTCATTTATTTCCATTTGCAGTGATGACGTCTCACGACAGAAGATAACCTATTTATTATCTATGGCTCGAAACTAAAGTCATTAATATCTATGGGTCAACTATGACGTCATTGGTCAAAGCCGATGGGTTGTATCCCATTCTTCAGTTAACCCAAGACGTTTACCGGTGGTTACATTTATAAATTCGGTTTGTTTCATGTGGGCTTCTGCCTGTTGTCTTTGTCCTCTGTGGGTAATTTACTAATATTATGATTTACGTCGATAATGTGCAATCTGCGTAGAGGCATGCTTGATTTTCCTGTATTAACTAAAGCACTGTAGGCTTTGCACTTTGCCGACGACGTTTTAATTCTGTCAGAGGCAGTAAAGGAGTTGAAAGTGCAGTTGGACGGAATGGACAACGTCTTGAAAGGATACATAGTGAGTAACAAGAAATGCAAAACAAGGGTAATGGAATGTAGTCGAATTATTTGAGGTAATGCTGAGGGAATTAGATTAGAAAACCGGAAACTAACAGTAGGAGAGGAGTTTTGCTGCTTGGGTAGCAAAATAACTGATTATTGTCAGAAGTACAGAGGATGTAAACGAAGACTGGCAATGATAAGAAAAGCGTTTCTGAAGAAGTAGCAATTTGTTAACATCGTATATAGATTTAAGTGTTTGGAAGATTTTTCTGAAGTTATTTGTATGAATTGTAGCCATGAATGGTATTGAAACGTGGGCGATAAACGGTTAATGCAAAAAGATAATAGAAGCTTCCGAAATACAGTGCTACAGAACACTGCAGAAGATTGAGTTGGTATACCGCATAATTAATGAAGATGTACTGAATAAATCTTGAAAGACGAGAAATTTGTGACACAACTTGGCTGAAAGAAGTGATCTATAGATGGGACACATTCTGAAACATCAAGGAATGACCAATTTAGTATGGGAGGGAAGTGTGGGGGAGGGGAAGAAAGTAATGGTAGAGGCAGACCAAGAATTGGGCACAGTGAGCATATTCAGAATAATGTAGGTTGCCATAGTCATTCGGAGATTAAGAGGTTTGCAGAGAGTTGAGAAGCATGAAGAGCTGCATCATAAAGTCTTTGGACTGAGAACCACAACAACAACGTTACTTTTAAAAAGAGAAACTTCGTACATTATGTTATAAACTTGTATTCATTACGTTACAAATACTCCAGTTTACTGGGTATATTTGTACTTACAATATAGGGGGATTGTATGGGCTGGCTTGGTACGCAGGGTTCAATGTGTTACCCTTAGCTGAGCCAGTTGGGCGTTATTTCGTAAATTTATTTTCTCATTTTTCATCATTGCCTATTTATTGATCGTGGTTCTTGACTGCGGCTCAAAGATTGCTCTGAGTTTATAAGTACATGTCTATTCATGTTCCTTTATTGGTATGTAACATTTGCTAATGGAAATATTTTTCTCTCTGTTTTAGTTAATACTGTGCTTGATAATCTACGGCCAGAGTGAGGTGAAGCACAATGGTTTTCTATCTTCAGTTAAATCGTTCACTTTCTAATTACAAATGATATGGTTCATTTCTTTGCATTATTAACGTATTTCAGAATTACTAAGGGACAGCTATAGAAATATAAACCGACACACAGTTGTCAGAGCGGTCTGCTGACAAGGTGCGCCTCCATACCGGCATCCAGTGACGCCTGTGGTCTGAGGATGATACTGTGGCCGGTCGGTACCGTTAGACCTTCATGACCTGTTGGGGCGGAGTTTACCTTTTTAGCTAAAGAAATACGTGGGCTATTTGGAAAGATACGACAGGTCACGAGATGGAAACTACAGTGAAAATACAATGAAGCTTTGCACATATGTTTTGGGCGGAGTCTTTAATATGCCTGTCGATCGCGTCACGTCGCTCTTTCCAGTTCTGAGCGCATAGTGTGCAAACAAAGATGATTGGTTGGTTCATTGATTCAGGGGAATGGACCAAACAGCGAGGTCATCGGTCCTGTCGGGTTAGGGAAGGATGGGGAACGAAGTGGGCCGTTCCATTTCAAAGGACCAGTCCCAGCATTGGCCTGAAGCGATTGAGGGAAATCACGCAAAACCTAAGTCAGGATGGCCGGACGCGGGTTTGTACCGTCGTCTTCCCGAATACGAGTCTAGTGTGCTAACCACTGCGCCACCTGGCTCGGTACACAAAAATGCCTAGATCAATAGTGTCTCCCGCCAAGTATGGGTAGCCACCGAGAGATTTTGTCTGATTTCATTCAATCCCACATAACGTACCTGTCATGCATTTCCTACTTTATGGCAGTTCTCGGCAGTGAGGATGCCTGTGCAGCGTTTTAGATGGGAAGTGTTTGATCAACCAACCTACAGCTCCTACTTGGTTCCCTCTGATATTCATCTCTGCTCACATAAGCCGCTAGCGAAGAAGGCACACACCATCCGCTAACAATGAAGACATATTATGACACCGACAACGAACTGCAAACCAGCGTAGAGAAATGGCAGGAAACACAGATGGCTGCCTTCTATGACAAGAATATTGGACAGATGGTACGACGCTATGATAAATGTCTAAGTGAGAGCGGCGACTACGTAGAGAAATATCTGGAAGGTGTAGCAAACTGTTGTAACTAAAAAGAAATTTTTTGATTTTTCCCTCAGGTTTCCATTTCGGGAGCGATCGGACCTTACTTTACGAACAGCCTTCTACATAATTATTAGCAGTACTATTTTTGGATAAATAAATTCTTTCCTGGTTCAAAACATTTTTCTTTTTTTTTTCGGGAACATAGCAACTTACCACTCCCTACTTCTGGATAGGAGCCGCGTTTCGTACACAATACAGCCCTGCGAGGTGCATTGTTCTCTATATACTGAAATCTGATCAGATTCGTTGTTACATCATCCGGTAGTGTATGCTCCACGAATTCCCTCAATGGTAAACTATGTATACAGAAAATCTTATAGCTTGGTTGCAGTGAAGTGGTACAAAGGAAAACGCGAAGTTGAGTTGGACAGTGCAGGTGAGTGGGGAGGCATCATGTTCGCAAAATATACTGGGTCCAACAGGTGTAAACCACCCTCCCCCCTGAACCATGGCCATTGCCGTTGGTGGGGAGGCTTGCGTGCCTCAACGATGCAGATAGCCGTACCGTAGGTGTAACCACAACGGAAGTGTATCTGTTGAGAGGCCAGACAAACGTGTGGTTCCCGGAAACGGGCAGCAGCCTTTTCAGTAGTTGCGGGGGCGTCTGGATGATTGACTGATCTGGCCCTGTAACACTAATCAAAACTGGCTTGCTGTGCTGGTACTGCTAACGGCTGAAAGCAAGGGGAAACTACAGCCGTCATTTTTTCCGAGGGCATGCAGCTTTACTGTATGGTTAAATGATGATGGAGTCCTCCTGAGTAAAATATTCCGGAGGTAAAATAGTCCCCCATTCGGATCTCCGGGCGGGGACTACTCAGGAGGACGCCGTTATCAGCAGAAAGAAAACTGGCGTTCTACGGATCGGAGCGTGGAATGTCAGATCCCTTAATCGGGCAGGTAGGTTAGAAAATTTAAAAAGCGGAATGGATAGGTTAAAGTTAGATATAGTGGGAATTAGTGAAGTTCGGTGGCAGGAGGAACAAGACTTCTGGTCAGGTGAATACAGGGTTATAAATACAAAATCAAATAGGGGTAATGCAGGAGTAGGTTTAATAATGAAAAGGAAAATAGGAATGCGGGTAAGTTACTACAAACAGCATAGTGAACGCATTATTGTGGCCAAGATAGATACGAAGCCCACGCCTACCACAGTAGTACAAGTTTATATGCCAACTAGCTCAGCAGATGACGAAGAGATTGAGGAAATGTATGATGAGATAAAAGAAATTATTCAGATAGTGAAGGGAGAGGATACTTGATAGTAGGAAAAGGAACAAAATGTAAATGAAGAGGAAATAGGAGATATGATACTGCGTAAAGAGTTTGACAGAGCACTGAAAGTCCTAAGTCGAAACAAGGTCCCGGGAGTAGACAACATTCCATTAGAACTACTGACTGCATCGGGAGAGCCAGGCCTAACAAAACTCTACCATCTAGTGAGCAAGATGTATGAGACAGGCGAAATCCCCTCAGACTTCTAGAAGAATATAATAATTCAAATCCCAAAGAGAGCAGGTGTTGACACATGTGAAAATTACCGAACTATCACTTTAATAATTCACGGCTGCAAAATACTAACACGAGTTCTTTCCAGACAAATGGAAAACTTGATAGAAGCCGACCTCGGGGAAGACCAGTTTGGATTCCGTAGAAATGTTGGAATACTGACCCTACGACTTATCTTAGAAAATAGATTAATGAAAGGCAAACTTACGTTCCTGTCATTTTTAGACTTAGAGAAAGCTTTTGACAGTGTTGACTGGAATACCCTCTTTCAAATGATGAAGGTGGCAGGGGTAAAATACAGGGAGCGAAAGGCTATTTAAAATTTGTAAAGATACCAGATGGCAGTTATAAGAATCGAGGGGCATGAAAGGGATGCAGTGGTTGGGAAGGAAGTGAGACACGGTTGTAGCCTATCTCCGATATTATGCAGTCTGTATACTGAGCAAGCAGTAAAGGAAACAAATGAAAAATTCGGAGTAGAGAATTAAAATCCATGGAGAAGAAATAAAACTCTGAAGTTTGCCGATGACATTGTAATTCTGTCAGAGACAGCAAAGGACCTGGAAGAGCAGCTGAACGGAATGGACAGTGTCTTGAAAGGATATAAAATGAACATCAACAGAAGCAAAATGAGGATAATAAAATGTAGTCGAATTAAATCAGGCGATGCTACACGAATTAAACTAGGAATTGAGACGCTTAAGGTAGTAAACGAGTTTTCTATTTGGGGAGCAATACAATTGAAGATGGCCGAAGTAGAGAGTATATAAAATGTAGACTGGCAATGGCAAGGAAAGCGTTTCTGAAGAAGAGAAATTTCTTAACATCGAGTATAGATTTAAGTGTCAGGAAGTTGTTTCTGAAAGTTTTGTATGGAGTGTAGCCATGTATGGAAGTGAAACGTGGACGCTAAATAATCTGGACAAGATGAGAATAGAAGCCTTCGAAATGTGGTGCTACAGAAGAATGCTGAAGATTAGATGGGTAGATCACAAAACTAATGAGGAGGTATTGAATAGAATTGGAGAGAAGAGAGATTTGTGGCACAACTTGACTAGAAGAAGGGATCGGTTGGTAGGGCATATTCTGAGGCATGAAGGGATCACTAATTTAGTATTGGAGGGCAGCATGGAGGGTAAAAATCGTAGAGGGAGACCAAGAGATGAATACGCTAAACAGATTCAGAGGGAAGTAGGTTGCAGTAGGTACTGGGAGATGAAGCAGCTTGCACAGGATAGAGTAGCGTGGAGAGCTGCATCAAACCAGTCTCTGGATTGAAGACCACAACAACAACAGGTGTAAGTGCAGATACTGCTACTGGTGACTCAGGTCGGTGTGCTGACCATTACATCAGTGTTTATGTCATTTGAAGACTCACAATTGCAGCTATTGCAAGGTGTATGTCTTTAGGATGGGCAGTACATCAAAGTACATGGGTAAGAGAAAGGCATTAACACTTATTTTCCCCTGGGCAGTAGCTTCAGTGTTGAAGTGTGGAGACATGGATGCTAATGTCAGCCTACACTGACAGGCAAAGTCCACGAGGAGCACACGGCAAGCGTCATAACTCGATTTCCCAAGAACGTCGCTTAGTGGAACATGGGTCAAAATAAGTGAAGCATGTCTCGGATTTTCCATAGATACGTGACCTTTTCTGAGAAACTACCAGATTTCAAGGTACTTTATTTGCATTTTACCGAATAAATAGCTGGACTGAAGCTGTGGGACAGAGGATACCACAAGGCCTTCACACTTTAGCGCCCCAGATTCGTTACCCGATTACTACTTATATTTTAGTTTTCAATTTCTCTATCCTTGTAAGTAGAAGATTACTACACGTATTCCAGTGTATATTGAAATAACATTGTCCTTATTAGTCTATGAACTGTATGTGTGATGAATGAATTTAACAATAAATGAATGGAAAAGTTATTTGAAATTGTTTTTAGTGAAATTCCTGTAGTGTGTCTTTGCAAGCGCCAGTTTTCAGAGATGTGATTCATTATTCGTGCTTTGCTGCGAAATTATTGCCAACGCTTCAAATCTTCAGTAATGTTAACGACAATTCTTGCAGAGTAGGATTCATACAGAGAACTGTCACTGTCGCAAACTTGGCTTCATGTTATAGTTGTGTTGCTTCGAATTTCTGTGTTTAGAATTTTTCCACGGTCGGTATCATCCAAGGGAATGCATCAAATCTTCCTGAAGAATAAACGTAAGAATTAAATATTAAAGTTGAGAATGCAATATAAGAACAATGTATGAGAAACTAAAAAGATTGTGGCCCTAGAAAATACACATACAAACATATAATATAATAAATGTACGCAGATAGTGAGAACCCAGTTGCAATTCTTCATTTAATATAATGGCCTTGTATCCCCCAACTTGATGAAAAACATTCGTATAGTCAACTTGTACGGATCTGGACAGTTAAATTAAAAAAATGGAATGAAAAATAATCGGCTTTAGAACATGGGACGCAAACGTGGAAGCCCGCAACGCTACCCACTGTGTCACTAGTAGGGATGAGCTAAGCACGCTCTAAAAGGCACGTAAATGACGTCGTAAACTTTGACGGTTATTTTCTCAGAAATCTTCGTGTACTACGGGTAAGCCAGGACAAGTGTTCGCTTATTTTTGCTCCTCTTCCACTGTACTAAGTTTTTGCGAAATCGGGTATGTCACATGCAGTGTTCTCCTCGTTAGTGGTGCGGTTACGACTTTACAGAAAACGTCAGGTCGTAAAGTATGTGACGTGCCTGTGGAAAGACTGTTCGAGGCGGGAAGAAATAAGCAATGCACTGGTATGTGTACATATTAAAGTACCACATACGAAAATATCTGCACGTGTATTCGTTACAACCTGTATATCCCCTCACTTGAGCGGCGTCTGCAGCTACCTGCTTCAATGTCTTTGCTCCACCTCTACTTACAAGGGAAATTCTCCATCGCACCACCTAAGATTTAGTGGTAAGAGGGCCCAGTGGACAGCCCGTTAACAGCTGAACACAGATCAAGCACGAAAAGAGCAAGAAGGTGTACTGAATTGTCAAAAAAGAAGTAAACTAGATACAGTGATAGGTTTACGACCAAAAACTGCATTCTAGCGCAGGGTGAAGTACTATGTCACCGTGGTTCAGTCGTCCTAGCTCAGCGCGTTCGGTCAGAGAGCTGGCTGGTCTCTATAATAAAAAACTGAGTCAACGGATCGACAACGAACTTCAACGGATGTCATGTGACGTCCGCTATGACCAAATATAATGAACAATAACGAACAAAATGAAAGAAAATGGCGAAGGTGTTGGACTGCCGAACGGGCGAACCTCGTGTCCTGTGTCTTTTTATTTTTTTTTCCTTCGCTGGTCACTGTATTCAAATTTGCGTCTGTGTTCTTGTGTATCGTCCGTTTGCAACAGCGACGTGTAAGGAATGGACCAATAATGACAGCTGATTCTCCACAACTGCCCTATTAGCAGCCGAACCTCGTGTCCTGTGCCTTTTTTCTTTTTTTCCTTCGCTGGTCACTGTATTCAAATTTGCGTCTGTGTTCTTGTGTATCGTCCGTTTGCAACAGCGACGTGTAAGGAAGGGACCAATAATGACAGCTGATTCTCCACAACTGCCCTATTAGCAGCCGGAAGAAAGTGGTTTTCGAATGGGAACCGCAAACGTTTGATGACAAGCCGACAAGTCAACCGAATCCTCCACCGGAAATCACGTCTGGTATGTCATACATACTATTAGCGACAGTAAGTGTGTCATATGATCGGAATCTGTTATCGACGCACCTGACTGTTAGCCTGGTGAGTGAGATGCCTCCCTGCCGGATTTAGGTTTTCGTATGCATGTGTATGTCATCACTCCGAAGGCAATGATGAAAACATAATAGTTTGTCGCATAAGCTGCAACAAATGAACGCAAGTTTCAGAATCACAGTTTCTCCGTGCTCTGTGAAAACATCTTTTTTTTAAACGTTTTTAAAGGTGCGTTCCGTTTTGGACGTTTCTACTCTTGAATTCCTTTACTGTAACGTAGTAGACGCTAGTTTGTTGTTTTCATTTCTGTGAGATGTCCATGCGGTGTCTCGCCTGCTCTGACTATTCATCACATTTACTTGCGACTCATAACATATAACCAATAGTGTTACAACTGCCAAAACTAAAGAAAGAGAACAAACATTTCAATGACCGGAAGAACAGTTCATAAGGTTGTGAAAAAAACATAAAATTAAATGGCACTATAGTGATTTTTTGTCTTTTTCTTTTTTATTAGTTTTTAATTTTGTTTTTAAGGAAGGTAGGAGAAACAGAAACCTTCATTATTCACAAAACCATAGTATCTTTATACATTTTAACTGTCCTGGAAGGAACCTCGCTGCCTCCTAGCACGCAGCATGCAATAACGCAAAGCCAAACTGGGGCCACCTCCGGTACCCTAAAGAAAAGTATTTATAGATATTAAAACGTAATTAAAAGAAACATTCCATTGCTAGCTGTGCGAGTATTAGTTCATCCTAGGTCGCATACTCGCCTAGTTTTCCTTAGCTGATCACTTTACTTGTTCGATTCGACAACGACAGCACCACCCGCTCGTCTTTGCGCACCCGGCACACCCCAAATACATGACTGATCGATAAAAGCCATTCATAGGAAATTTGCATACCAGTCCTTGTACTTTCGTAGCCGTAACAGTTTTGTGTGTCCATCTTGCATGTATTTCCAGTAATCCAGTACGTTCAGATGTGAGTTTCCATATATGTAATGAACCGGCATACCTGTGATATACTCCACAGCGTTCGTCTTATGACGTGAAAAATACGATATTCATATGGAAAAAATACTATCTTGAACGCTATTATCTTCTTTGATAGAGACCAGACAGCCAACGCCTCTCCGCAGACCAGCCGGTGGTCGTCCAAATCCAGCATGCTGCAATGCTGACACAGGACGAATTGAACACGGATCGTCCAGTTGACAGTCCAACACTGTCACCACTTAACCACGACGGGACAGCTGTTCAAATTTGTTTGATATTGCACTTCTTAAGTTTGGGCCGTTCACTTTTTAGTTTGCTTTTCTTACACAGTTCAGTACACTTTCTTCCTGTTTTCGTGCTTGATCTGTATCTGTGTATGGCCCACCTTAGCACTAATTCTGAGGAGAGTGCGATGGTGAAATTCCCTTGTGAGCTGGTTAAGCAAATGCACCTCCACTGGCAAAATACCCTCGTCGCTACCTATCGAAGATACACTACCGACCATTAAAATTGATACACCAAGAAGAAATGCAGATGATAAACGGGTATTCATTGGACAAATTTATAATACTAGAACTGACATGTGATTACATTTTCATGCAATTTGGGTGCATAGATCCTGAGAAATCAGTACCCAGAACAACCAACTCTGGCCGTAATAACGGCCTTGGATGGCTGATAGTCCATGCTGATAGTCCATGCTGCTGCAAAGGTCGTCGAACTGTTTGTGCAGATGGCTGTTGTCTTGCAAACGTCCTCACCCGTTGACTCAGGGATCGAGACGTGGCTGCTCGATCCGTTACAGCCATGTGCATTAGATGCCTGTTATCTCGACTGCTAGTGATACGAGGCCATTGGGATCCAGCACGGCGTTTCGTATTACCCTCCTGAACCCACCGATTCCATATTCTGCTAACAGGCATTGGATCTCGACCAACGCGAGCAGCAATGTCGCGATACTATAAACCGCAATCGCGGTAGGCTACAATCCGACATTTATCAAAGTCAGAAACGTGATGGTACCCATTTATCAACCTTACGCGATGCATAACAACAACATTTCACCAGGGAACGCCAGTCAACTGTTGTTTGTGTATGAGAAATCAGTTGGAAACTTTCCTCATGGCAGCATGTTGTAAGAGTCGCCACCGGCACTAATCATTTGCATATCACATCATCTTCTTCCTGTCGGGTAAATTTCTCGTGTGTAGCACGTCATTTTCGTGGTCTGGCAATTTTAATTGCCAGTAGTGTACAATACTTTCTTCCTTTAGACGTGCTGCGGTGAACCGTCTCTATTAACCACGGTTGATTCAGCTATGTGTTACATTCTCAATATGCCATCTTTCTAAGTACTTCGCAGCTCTCCAAAACCATGGAGAAACAGATTCATCGTAGGTATCTTCTGCGAATAGCGGCTTTAAACCAGTACGGAAATGCGCGCCACAGTCAGTTATAAGTACCCTTTTGGCGAAAAAGGTCTTTTCCCACTTATTTTTAACGACTGGCAGCGAATGTCGAATTTACGATAGTAAACGGCTGCAAATTTGTGAGGACCGTCTGTGGGAAAAGAGATGACACGTCGGGCGGCTGGACGCGGAAAGTCGTGCGCTCGCCAAACACGCGGCCGGTATGCTGGTAGGTGCGGGAAGGGTGGAGGCGCTAACGAGCTGGCCGCTCTTCATTAGCGGGTGCGGCCTGTGCCGGTATCAAATGAAAGCAGCAGCAGAAGCGCCAGCTGCTAGCCGCGCGGCCTAACCGCCGACATTTGCCATCTCCCGCCGCGCAGCGGCTCACCGCACTCCAATGCCAAACCAGCGCAGCCTCTGCACTCGCTTCCAGTGTCCGTGGCCGGATTCACATCCCTCGTAAGTCTCAAGTTCGTAATGGCGGTTGATTTCGACAGAAAGAAGTTTAATCCCTACACTCTTCGCAGCAGAATATGAATCTGATGTTGTGGCCGCTACAAAAGACAAATTAATCCGGTACTTAAAGCTCAAAGAGACTCAGCAAGTAAATATTCTACTCTGACCTTTAAACATTCCCCCATCACAACATACCATAGCTAAAATGCCAGCTACCTAAGCTACATCTACATCTACATCCATACTCCGCAAGCCACCCGACGGTGTGTGGCGGAGGGTACCTTGAGTACCTCTATCGGTTCTCCCTTCTATTCCAGTCTCGTATTGTTCGTGGAAAGAAGGATTGCCGGTATGCCTCTGTGTGGGCTCTAATCTCTCTGATTTTATCCTCATGGTCTCTTTGCGAGATATATGTAGGAGGGAGCAATATACTGCTTGACTCCTCGGTGAAGGTATGTTTTCGAAACTTGAACAAAAACCCGTACCGAGCTACTGAGCGTCTCTCCTGCAGAGTCTTCCACTGGAGTTAATCTATCATTTCCGTAATGCTTTCGCGACTACTATACGAGCCTGTAACGAAGCGCGTTCCTCTCTGTTGGATCTTCTCCATCTCTTCTATCAACCCTATCTGGTACGGGTCGCACACTGCTGAGCAGTATTAGAGCAGTGGGCGAACAAGCGTACTGTAACCTACTTCCTTTGTTTTCGGACTGCGTTTCCTTAGGATCCTTCCATTGAATCTCAGTCTGGCATCTGCTTTACCGACGATCAACATTACATGATCATATCATTTTAAGTCACTCCTAATGCCTGCTTCCAGATAATTTATGGATTTAACTGCTTCCAGTTGCTGACCTGCTATATTGTAGCTAAATGATAAGGGTTCTATCTTTCTATGTATTCGCAGCACATTACACTTGTCTACATTGAGATTCGACTGCCATTGCCTGCACCATGCGTCAATTCGCTACAGATCCTCCTGCATTTCAGTACAACCTTCCATTGTTACAACCTCTCGATATACCACAGCATTATCCGCAAAAAGCCTCAGTGAACTTCCGATGTCATCCATAAGGTCATTTATGTATATTGTGAATAGCAACGGTCCTACGACACTCCCCTGCGGCACACCTGAAATCACTCTTGCTTCGGAAGACTTCTCTCCATTGAGAATGACATGCGGCGTTCTGTTATCTAGGAACTCTTCAATCCAATCACACAATAGGTCTGATAGTCCGTATGCTCTTACTTTGTTCATTAAACGACTGTGGGGAACTGTATCGAACGCCTTGCGGAAGTGAAGAAACACGGCATCTACCTGGAAACCCGTGTCTATGGCCCTCTGAGTCTCGTGGACGAATAGCGCGAGCTGGGTTTCACACGATCGTCTTTTTCGAAACCCATGGTGATTCCTACAGAGTAGATTTCTACTCTCCAGAAAAGGCATTATACTCGAACATAACACGTGTTCCAAAATTCTACAACTGATCGACGTTAGATAGTTCTATAGTTCTGCACATCTGTTCAAAACGGGGATGACATGTGCCCTTTTCCAATCCTTCGCGTACTCTATGTAAAATCGAACTGGTTCCCTCTCGTTAGACTATGAGCCACGTATCAGCTTCCTCTCGTACTTGCAAGGGCAATTAATTTTTCCTATTCACTTAATCATTGTTATTATGATCAAACTACTAACGGCAGTTAGTAAGAGTACGAATCTGCTTAAACAATAAATAGTTAGAGAAAAAAGTTTGTTTCACCCACTGAAGAGAGTCACAGGCATGGTGAATGAACTGAACTGGCAGACCCTTGGAGAAAGGAGGGAGCTACCTCGTCTATCACGTTTCACGAGCCAACTTTAAAAGATGACTCTAGGAATATACTACAGCCCTCCATACTTCTCTCACATAGTTAGACGAGTTACAGCACATCCAAACGCTCTTAAACTTACTCAATATGATTGTTTTAGACGACTGCAGTCATACCATTCTTATTTATTTATTTATTTTTATCCATCTGTCTTCCTACCGGTTTGATGCGGCCTGTCACGAATTTAGTTTCCTGTGCCAAACTTTTCAGCTCAGAGTAACACTTGTAGCCTACGTCCACATTATTTGCTGGATGTATTTCAATCTAGAATGAGATTTTCACTCTGCAGTGGAGTGTGCCCTGATATGAAACTTCCTGGCAGATTAAAACTGTGTGCAATTTTTAATCTGCCATTAAATTTCGCATTCCAATCTGTTTTTCTCTACAGTTTTCAATTTCTACAGCTGCCTCAAGTTCCATAGAAGTTATTTACTGATATCTAAACACTTGTCCTACCATTCTGTCCCTTCTCCTTGTCAATGTTTTCCATAGTTTCCTTTCCTCTCCGATTCCGCAGAGAACCTCCTGATTCCTTGCCTTACCAGTTCACCTAATTTTGAACATTCTACTGTAGCATGACATCTCAAATGCTTCGACTCTCATCCGTTCCATGTTACATTACCATGCAACTCTGTACGCCAGATGTACATTCTCAGAAATTTCTTCCTCGAATTAAGGCCAATGTTCGATAGTAGCAGACTTCTCTTGGAGGAATGTCCTTTTTGGCAATGCTAGTCTGCTTTTTATATCCTCCTTGCTCCATCCATCGTGAATTATTTCGCAGCCTACGTAGCAGAATTCGCGATCACAAAATTCGGTTTTAAGTTGCTCACTGTTCTCATTTCAGCTACTTCTCATGACTTCAGTCTCTCTCCAATTTTCTCTCCGTCCATATTCAGTACTCATTAGGCTGACACTTTCATTCGACATATTCTGTAATTCTTCTTTACCTTCACTGAGGACAGCAACGTCATCAGTAAACCTTATCGTTCATATACTTTCACCCTGAAATTAATCCCACTCTTAAACCTTCCTTTTATACCGTCATTGCTTCTTCGAGCTGTAGATTCAACAGTAGGGGGTGAAGGCTGCATCCCTGTGTTACATGATTTTAATCGAAGTACTTCGCAGTAGGTCTGCCACTCTTATTGTTCCCTCTTGGTTCTTGTGCATCTTGTGTATCACCCGTCTTTCCCTATAGTTCACACCTATTGTTTTAAGAATTTCGAACATATTGCACCATTCTAGACTGTCGAAAACTTTTCCCAGTGAGACAAATCTTGTGAACGTGTCTTGACCTTTCTTCAGTCTTGTTTCCATTATCGAACGCTACGTCACAAATGACTCTCTGGTGCCTTTCCGTTCCTAAAGACAAATTAAACGTTGTCTAAAAGATTCTCAACTTTCTTTTCCTTTCTTCTGTATATTATTCTTGTCAGAAACTTGGAGGAACGAGCTGTAAAGCTGATTGCGCGATAATTCTCACACTTGTCGGATCTTGCAATCTTCGGAAATGCGTGGATGCCTTTTTTTTGTGAAAGTCTGATGGTATATCGCCCGTCTCATACATCCTGTAAAGCAACAATTACAGTCGTTTTGCTGCCACATCTCCCGACGATTTTAGAAATTCCGATAGAGATTTATCTGTCCCTTCTGCGTTATCCGATTTTAAGCCTTCCAAAAGTCTTTCTGGTTCTAATACAGCATCCCGTATCACTTCCCTCACGACTCCTGTTTCTTCTTCTGTCATGTCATCAGACATGTCCTTATCATTTATAAGCCCTTTAATGGAATCTTTTCACCCAATCGCTCTCTCCTCTGAATTTAACAGTGGAATTCCAACTGCACTCTTAAACGTACCGCCCTTGCTTTTAATTTAGCCGAAGCTTGATTTGACTTTTGTGTCTGGTGAGTCCAGACAAACATTTTGCTTTCTATTTCTTCACATTTTTCATGCAGCAATTTCGTATTTGCTTCCTTGCACATTCCATTTATTTCATTCTTGCATGATTTGTATCTCTGTGTTCCTGAAATCCGCTGTACATCCTGCATTCGTCAATCAACTGAAGTATTTGTTCTGTTATCCGTGGTTTCTTCGCACTTACCCTACTAGTACTTAAGTTTCTCTTTCCAACTTGCTGTTTTTAGAGGTCCATTCCTCTTCAACTGAACTGTCTACTGCGCTATTCATTACTGCAATATCTACAGCCTCGGAGAACATCAAGCGTATCTCTTCATTCCTTAGAGCTTTAGTATCATTGATTCTTTCTGACTAGTGTCTTACACTTCAGTCTACCAATTTGTGATCTGTGACTACAACTGCTCCCGAGTACGCCTTACGATCCAGTACCTGATTTCGGAATCTCTGTCTGGCTGTGTTGTAAACTAACTGGAGATTTCCAGTATTTCATGGCCTTTC
This sequence comes from Schistocerca piceifrons, assembly GCF_021461385.2. Lineage (NCBI taxonomy): Eukaryota > Metazoa > Arthropoda > Insecta > Orthoptera > Acrididae > Schistocerca > Schistocerca piceifrons. The sequence continues at coordinate 535,411,832 of NC_060141.1, read as the reverse complement.
CTTTTGTAATTCCTGAGCAGAGTATTCGCTATTACTAGCCATGTATGGAAGTGAAACATGGACGATAAATAGTTTGGACAAGAAGAGAATAGAAGCTTTCGAAATGTGGTGCTACAGAAGAATGCTGAAGATTAGATGGGTGGATCACATAACTAATGCGGAGGTATTGAATAGAAGTGGGGAGAAGAGGAGTTCGTGGCACAACTTGACAAGAAGAAAGGACCGGTTGGTAGGACATGTTCTGAGGCATCAAGGGATCACAAATTTAGCATTGGAGGGCAGCGTGGAGGGTAAAAATCGTAAAGGGAGACGAAGAGATGAATACACTAAACAGATTCAGAAGGATATAGGCTGCAGTAAGTACTGGGAGATGAAGAAGCTTGCACAGGATAGGGTAGCATGGAGAGCTGCATCAAACCAGTCTCAGGACTGAAGACCATAACAACAACAGCTGAAATTTATTGCGGCACTAACAATGCCAAGCTGAATAATGGCGCGTTAGGCGGTCAAAATCTCTAGTAGGTGGAAGGGCCCTGCCAGTAATCCTCCAAACATTCACAATTGGGGAGAGATTCGGCGATGTTACTGGTCTCGCAAAAACGAAGACAAGTAATAGACATTCTCGCCGTGTGCGGGCGGACATTTTCCTGATGAAATGTAAGCTCAGGATGGCTTGCCATGAGGGACAACAAAACGGGTAGCAGAATATAGTCGGCGTACTGCTGTGCTTTAAGACTGTCGCGAATGACTAGTACGAAAGCGGTCGAGTTATGAAAAGAAAAGGGGCCCCAGACCATCAAGCCTGGTTGTCGACTGTACTGCGGGTGATAGTGAGGTTGGTATACCACTGCTGCCTGGGGCGTCTACAGACACGTCTTTTTCCTAAAATCTCAGTGGCTGGATTAGACTGATCTTCAGTGATGAGTGCCGCTTCGAAACAAGCCCCTTTGATCAGCGAAGACGTGTCTGGAGACTCCCCGGACAGCAGTGAGGTAGCAACCTGACCGTCGTCCCCTATACAGCCCGACACCCTGGACCGATGGTCTCGGATGCCATTTCATTTCATGAGGGGACAAGTGCTCAACTGGCCTCCTATAAAACAAGTGGCCATCACTGGCACCGAGGAAGAAGAAGCTTTCAGCAGAAAAACAACAGACCTCCAGCCTAACCTCGAATCAGCTGTCGCTGGACACCACTGAAGTCGCAAACGGCAATGGTGTGGAGTCATCGGAATGCGCATTACTGGGGGACTGGATCGAAGCTATCCTAATGTACTCCCTTTGTAACAGGTCTCTGTGGCCCTCTGGTGTCAAATGCTTCTCAAATTGCTGGTACAGGAAGTATGATGTGCCAGAGCCACATGCTGTACATAATGGTCTTTCCTCATGGTAGTTCCAAGTGGCCATCTGGAGACGACTCTTCTTGCGATTGCATATTCTCATGGCCACTGTTGCAAGCAATCACGTACATTGGCTACAGTCTAGCCAAGTCTTTCTGCATTACGCATAAGGGACATCACGCTTCGAGTAGACCTATAACACGACCATTTCCAGTGAGATCTTCTTAATGGCGCCTTTGTTGCCTTGAGGCATTTTTGACTAATATCAAATCACCACGTACATTCCTAAAGGTAAACAACGCTCACAATCGTTACAGTGCGATTTTAAGGCGAACGTGGTTTACATCATCATAGTGGTTTTACTGGCGTCACTCTTATGTGAAAAACTGAACAGCCAGACACTGGTATACGTGCCTAATATCGTATAGGGCCTACGCGAGGGTGCATAAGTGCCGCAACACAACGTAGCATGGAGTCCACTAATGTCTCAAGTAGTACTGGAAGGAAGTGACACCATGAATCCTACAGGACTGTCTATAAATCCGTAAGAGTGCGATAAGTTGGAGATATCAACTGAACAGCACGTTGCAAGGCACCCAAGCTATATTCAATAATTTTCGTGTTTGGGCAGTTTGAAACGTCCCCTTATGAACAATTATACATGACTGTGCTTAAACTGACACACAATATTTTGTTAGCGCAACGCAATCTGACTTTCAATAATCCCTACAAAAGAATGGGCCCTGACTAACAGTAAACTATACCTTTCACAAATCACTTACCTCACAAAAATCTTCGCTACTCAAGTTACTGCAATACAGCGAGCGCCACTACTGCCAGCTAAATAAAAGATTCAAACTACTGAAGGCACTAACTACTGATAGGGATAGTTAGCAAATGAAAGATATCGATAGAGAACAAACAATGTATTTACCTTGATATCATCATATATAAATATAGCAGTTCATGACAAATTTCAAAACTCCGCCATCTCTCTCCCCACATCCACCACTGCTGGCGGCTCACCTCCAACTGCGCAACGCTACGCGCTGTTCACAGCCAGCTGCCTAACACTACAATGGCGAGTATTACAACAATGCAAAGCAGCCACAGACTGCACACAGCACAGCCAGTGATTTTCATACAGAGGTGGCGTTACCAATAAAAAACCTAAACAGCCTACTTACATAGCCCCCATGCTCCCCACAAAAAATTTTACAAATTGGTTTGGGCAGTGGCCAATACAGATTTGAAAAAAATTTCATAATTACAGTAACAAAGAAATCAAATGCACACACTTATTGATACAATGTTGGTAAAAAGCTCAAATTTTCTCACAGTCCATAAAGACAGTCCTGATCGTTCATCAAGGTAAAATAGTAGTGTTTTCCTCAAAGACTGAGCAGTAGAAGAAAATGCACACGGAAGTAGTGGATTTCCATGCAGTCTTGAAGAAGTACTGTTGTCCTTCCAACTGAAAGACAGTGCTGAGTCTTGACATGCTGACAGGTAATGGGCCACAACAGAGCAAACCCACAACAGAGTCATTCGAAGTTTTGAAGAATATTGGTAGGTAGGTCATCACAGAGGAGATCCACTGTAATCCTGGTACAGATTGTGGTATTGGTGGGCCATCAAAGATGCAGACCCATTATAGTCCTTGTATAGACGGCCAGCAGCCATCTATTGCGACTGTGCAGGTGCACAATCACCATCGAAGAGTCTTGCAGAGAAGATAGCAAGTCCATAAACCACCACTCGTGCACTCACAAAAAAAATTTTTTTTGAAATGTCCTTAGAACCAGCAATGCTGTTATCCAGTCCCTTGCTGAATTTTTAACACACGTGCAACCACTATCAGTCCCTACTTCTCAAATATTGTCCATATACTATGACCAACAGAAACGTGTGCAGTGAAATGTAACTCACAAGTTACTTAATTTGATGAACTGGTGACAATTACAATTTTATAACATAAGAATACAATAACAAAGGTACAAAATACATCATTAAAAACATAACAATACAGATAACATTTGTAGTACAGGCTTTACAAAAGAATCGAACTAACATATACATCAGTGGAATTATGACATGAGTACATACATAAAAGATCAGAATAACTTTGGAAACATCAACTTCACACATGAGCATTAACACAAAACAGAATAAATAATGTCTAAACATCTTTACAAAGTAAATAACACATTATTAATGCCAATTGTGTTTGAGGATAACAGTATTCCTCATCATAGTGAATGTAACTTAGTATTAGAAGAGAAAAAAGTTCTATGAAACAGTACACAGAGACAGGAAGAAAACAAATACACAAGGGTACACAAACATATAGTGGGATAACACAAAAGGGAAAGGACAGGGTTTGTTTTACTGCAGTATTTTGCATGGAGATCTCCCTTTGTTCATCATTATTCCCAAAAAGTCCTATCTAAGCCTGCTTTCTGTATTCTGTTCATATTTCTTTCAAATTAATTATTTCTGATTGTACAATACTCATTTGGGCCCAAATATTTTTCATATAACTTCGCAATGCATTCTTTACCTATTCTCCATAGTCAGTTTCTTATATAGTCTACCCCTTCTTAAGCTAACTTAAATCTACTGAGCTCAGATGCAAAACTAAGGGATGGGGCAATGCAGCAGCACATAAAACAATTAATATAAACAGCAATGAAAAAAAAAATGGAAAATCGCAAAGCAAGCTACAGTAAATCTAAATTACCAAGCAATTCAACATTACAACTAATATGAGGCAATGCGCAGCAAACAAAAAGATAAATCTGGCTTAGCAGAGTAACACAAGTTAAAGTTCAGTAGCACTATGCCTGGCAAACAGCAGCTTATATCTAAACATGATATAGCTCAAGCAGAAAAATATTACAGTAAAGACAACAATGCAGATAAGGGAAATGTATAATCACATCTTAATGTCTATGTAATTAAAGTGGTGCACCACAAATTATTCTACAAAAGAAATTACCAAGTACTTGAAAAGAAAATTATAGATGCAGTTACTGTTATTAGCCCCTTCTTATTGTTCTCTCCATTCCAAGAGCTCCTTTTTCGAAGAACGTGGATCAGAAAATAATTATTTAATAAATCTGTTGACAGAAAGTGTTGACATTAGCAGATGCATTTAAGTTTATTTTATAAAACCAATGCTGCAACACAGCTGGAAACCAGATATTAAATGAAATAAGCAACTATGTACAAAGTAAAGCTTAAGAACATCATTCAGTAGTCATTAGGCATTTCATAAGTTAGTAGAAATTCACTCAACTCTCGTAGAAAGACGCTTGTCGTAATCAGGTGTGCAGATGTAAAAATATTTCTCGGCATTTCAGTAAATATCATAAATTACGAGCTCCACAGTATGCTTTCAACAAGGAAATGTCAATAGCGAGGATAATGGCCTCCCCCTTTTTTTTTTCTACCTGTGCCGCTGAAAGGCTAATGGCTTTTTTTCGGGCGGCTGTCGCCCAGGTGGGTGCCCACGACGCATTACGTGCAGGTGGTCACTTAACTTTCTTACGGAAATATTTACGACAGCAGTTTCCGCTACAGTGACAGTCTCACATAAAAATATTTCACAGGTCAAGAATTAGCGTTGCAAATCTGTAGAAAGAAAATCCTATAAATATAAGTGTCCAAATAAAATATTCGTCAGCATTGTGATACAGTCACGAATTTACGCACATTTCATAACTCTTAAAGTACGATTCTTGGTTTCCAACATACTTCTTATTCCTCATATACGGTAGCATCATCTTATTGATCATAAACATATCTCAACAGCATAGTACACATCGTCGTCGTAATAATATCATAACATCTCAGTCAATTCTCAAAATCGTCGTAGCTTCCTCCAATAATTTCAAAACCTAAAAAAAATTCTCTGCTCATTTCAATAGTGTCATCTACCTCAAACGTACTTTAAAATCATGCTCCCTTACCAAATATATCATTCAAAGCTCTCATAGTATCACAATGATTCCAAAAAATATGAACAGTTTACAAAGTACAGACAAAATACAGTTTCATAAGTGTGAAGTTACCCAACTGTGTATTGCGTAAACATGTGTCACTGATGTAGAAAAAAAATGTTTATCTCTCAGTTACATGATCAGATAGCTGTGTAATTTGTGTGTTAGAGAAATATGGTACCGATGTGTAAAGTTGTATAAGCAAATACCATATTAGTTAGGGTTCCTTGTGGTTGCCACACACATGGTACACAAAGTGAGCGTGCACCCCCCTGAGGAATAATGTAATTATACCCTCAGGTGTTACAGATTACAGCAATGGAATGAAATGTATCACGGAAAACTTTCTTTGTAATTCAAAAATCTTTAAAAATAAATGTTTTAAGTACAAAATTAATCACTGAAATGCGTGTCCTGTAGCGCTAAATGTGCGTCTTGCTGTAAGATAATTCTGTGGAAGTGTCGTAATTATCGTCCTCCGAAAGCTAAGTTCTGCAGAAGTCAATGTACTTACCCCATCATAAACGAAAGTGAAATGCTTTGTGTATAGATATCGTAATTATTATGTACATTACAGTGATCAAGAAAATACTATACTGTAAAGTATTGTTGTGCTACGAAAAAGGCCCTCACATTGTAGCTTACTACTAAAACATGTTTTGCTTTCCAGAAGAATTCAGAAAAACTGTGCGGATATAAAACAGGTACACCGCAAAAGCAACATTGTAAATTGTCACTCATTAGTAGCATCGTGATATAATCGTGTATCTGTCAAAGAAACCAAATGCTAAGTCATCATTAATTCCACAGAAAGTACTCTAAATCCAGAATGTATTTTCAAGTAAACCAAAATGTTGCATTAAAATCTCATTAGCAGTACTGGTAAATGTTCTACGTATGTGAGCCTTATAGTCATTACGTAATCGTGCAACTAACAAGCAAGAATGTACACACACAATAACACTGTGTCGTCTGTTCACAATAACAAAGCATTCGTCATTTCTGTTTCAATAAGTTCTCTTGGTTCTTGACTGGATATTTAACTTCAAACATTGTTGCATGTTAACAGATTCTAAGTCTGACAAGCATACTAGTAATGTAAAGTGAAAAGTTTTATGGCAATGACAAAGTTAAAAAGCAGATTATCTTTCAATAAACGGTTTTACATGTGAAGTGTGGTGCAATCCTTTACTCTTCATAGTACTCAGAGTTTGAACTTGAATGCAATTGTCAGGCGGTATATGTCGGTAAAGAATACTGGAATTTTTCTCAAGGTTAGCGTCTATGTTATTTTTCTCTGAGTCAGCCGGTGCACGCAGCTGCCTGCGGTGCGAGTCATTGTCTGTCTCTTTGATGGCGCGCGTTGTTATTGGGATTAGGAGACCTAATTTCTACAAATTCACGTTGTCGAAAGTGCCCTGCTCTGTTTGAATCCCGCCATTCTGATGCAATTCAGGTCTGTCGTTACGAATATATCGTCTGTCGTCATGTCGGTAGATTCCGTAGTTTCTTCCTTGTCCGTCACGTGGTGGAGAGTTTCTCCCTGAACCGTAACTGCGCGCTGAACTGTTGCGTCTGAAATTATTCTGTCTCCCTTGATAATATTTGTTTTGGTTCCCATATTGTCTGTTTCTCTGATTGTCTCTGTGATAGTCATTACTACGGAAATGCGATCTTTCTCTTTAACTATTATTACTCTGCCAGCGGTTGTCATACGGGTGGTGTCTGTTTTGGTCACGATTTGCGTTGTAAGAATAGCCTTTTCGTGTCCAGTTATTGTTTCTGTCATCACGGAATTGTGACGTATGTGACCTGTAGTGATTGTTTTCCTGTTTTCGCATTCCGCGATTGTCAGTGTCAATTTCTAATTCTTGTAAGAGTCCCTGAAATGCTTCAATGTCGTCTTTGCAACGTCCTGCCAAAATAATATGTCGTAAATGTTCAGGCAGTTTGATTAAGCAAATGCGGATGAGTTCTGAGGGGCTGTATGGGTTTGAAAGATACTGATTCTTATGCAACATGTCTTCAAAATATTTCATAAGACTGGAAAATTCAGATTGTTCGAAACGTTTCATCATTATGATGCTATGTTTTACTCGGTCTTGTGTGGCTTGAGACCAATATGCTGAGAGGAAGGCATGGTAAAACTCTCCTTCACTGTGGCAATCGTGAATTACCGATCGCATTCTTACAGCTGGTTCATTCTCCAAGTAGCCACACATAAATTCTAATCTGTGTTCTAACGACCAGTTGGGAGGAAAACAATGCGAGAATTGATGGAGCCATGCTTGTGGATGAATGTCGTTGCCAGAATTCTTAAATGTTTTGAATTTACGTGTAGTAATGAACAGCTTATAGTCAAAATCATCATGTCGGCAAGTCGCATGTCGGTCATTGTTACGTCGTTTCGGCGGTTCCATCTCAAAATTCGGCGTACCTTGCCAACTTCTTTCACAATTTCCGAAGTGCCCTGTGCTGTTATTTTGTGTCTGTTCCGTATTTCTATGTCCCTCTTCCCGTATTGGGGCGCGAGTATCCTCTGAAATACGTAATTCTTGTATTACCTGTGTCAGCTGATCTTGTACTTCCCGGATTTCTCTTTTGTACTGTGTATTGATTTGATTTTGATTCTGTTTGAATTTTCTAATTTGTTCATACTCTTCTGTGTCAGTGAAGGCTACAGGTCTTGTGTCATTCAGATCATCATCTACCTTTGTAGATAAGTTAGTGACCTGATCCGAAAGTTCGGCTACTTTCTCCGATAGTGAAATCATTTCCTCTGTATGTTTTTCTGAACCAAGTTTCAAAGTATCTACTGTGTCCTTTAAGTTTTCCTGAGTTTTTGCAAGTTGCGTAACCGAATCGGTAGATGCAACTGAGTCAATTTTAGCCCACAAGGTCTCATGATTTTCATGAACAATGGTTTGCAGTTCTTTTATGGCTGCTTCGTGATTCTGTAATGCATTTTCATGACGCGAAAAAATAGGTTGGAAATGCTCACAAATTTGTGTTTTTACGTCATTACAGACTTTTTGACATTTCGATTCGATGTTATGTAACTCACTAATTAAATCTTCACGTGTTTGTTCAAGTGTGGTGTCTAACTTTTGAAGATTTTGTCCCATTGCGTCTAACTGTTGCTGTGTTTGTCTCTGATTTTGTTCCATTGTGTCTAACTTTTCAAGCTTTTGTCCCATTTGTCTCTGATTTTGTTCCATTTGTTGCATTAATTGCAATAATAATGTATTAGTGTTTGGAATCTGTTTCTCTACGCTTTTCGGCAGTGCATTTGCACCGGCAACATTCACATTTTGACAAGCAGAAAATGTGTCTTGACTTATTTGAGAAAACGGTGATGACCCAAAACCTGAATCTACAGTATTTGCGAAATTGCGTCCTGTCATTTCGGATTCCTGCGGCGAGCTGTTGCCGACCGATCGATCGATAATGCTTCCCTGTTCACTACCTGTTTCAATGTCTACACCATTGTTTGCAGCCCGCTCCATTTCCCTATGCACAGTTACCAAATTACTACTTTGAACATCAGTTAATTCATTACTCGGTGGCGCTAACACACTGCTTTCATTTTCACTGTCATTTCTCAGTTTACTTTGGAGCCTAGTATTACGTTTTTCACACGTCATTATTGTCACAGTATTTCACGATAACACAGAAAAGCACAATTTGAAGAGCAAAAATAAGAGAACACATTAACATAACACTGAAAATAATATCTAGTTAATTGCAGCTGCGAAATACTTGGTGCAAATCTACATGCATGCCACAACTGTTTTACTGTACAACAATGAAAGACTGCAACTACAAAGGAGATTTTCTCTACAATTACGCGCTAGCAATAAACAAAAGCTACACTAATTACACAAACTACAAGAAAAAAAATCAGAAGATTCCAGTGAGGTATCCTCGGCTAAGGATCGACATATGAAACGTCCCCTTATGAACAATTATACATGACTGTGCTTAAACTGACACACAATATTTTGTTAGCGCAACGCAATCTGACTTTCAATAATCCCTACAAAAGAATGGGCCCTGACTAACAGTAAACTATACCTTTCACAAATCACTTACCTCACAAAAATCTTCGCTACTCAAGTTACTGCAATACAGCGAGCGCCACTACTGCCAGCTAAATAAAAGATTCAAACTACTGAAGGCACTAACTACTGATAGGGATAGTTAGCAAATGAAAGATATTAATAGAGAACAAACAATGTATTTACCTTGATATCATCATATATAAATATAGCAGTTCATGACAAATTTCAAAACTCCGCCATCTCTCTCCCCACATCCCCCACTGCTGGCGGCTCACCTCCAACTGCGCAACGCTACGCGCTGTTCACAGCCAGCTGCCTAACACTACAATGGCGAGTATTACAACAATGCAAAGCAGCCACAGACTGCACACCGCACAGCCAGTGATTTTCATACAGAGGTGGCGTTACCAATAAAAAACCTAAACAGCCTACTTACAAGTTTAGTGGCTAGTGGAATTGTTTATACTTAAAAGAGTGTTCCTAGAGCCACTCTGTAGTAATTCTGGACGTGTGGGGTGTTACATTGTCCTGCTGGAATTGGTCAAGTCCGTCGGAATGCACAATGGACATCAATGAACACAGACGATCAGACAGGATGCTTACGTACGTGTCACCTGTCAGAGTCGTATCTAGACGTATCAGAGGTCCCACATCATTCCACCTGCAGCCGCCCCTCATCATTACAGAGCCGCCACCAGCTTGAACAGTCCCCTGCAGATATGCATGGATTCATGGGGTTGTCCCCATACCCGTACATGTCCATCCACTCGGTACAGTTTAAAACGAGAATAGTCCCAATAGGCAACATATTTCCAGTCATCAACAGTCCAATGTCGGTGTTGACGGACCCAGGCGAGGGGTAAGACTTTGTGTCGTGCAATTATCACGATTACAAGAATGGGCCATGGCCCCCAAATCCCATACGACGATGTTTCGTTGAATAGTTCGCACGCTGAGACTTGTTGATGGCCCTGTATTCAAATCTGCTGCAATTTGTGGAAAGGTTGCACTTCTATCACGTTAAACGATTCTCTTGAGTCGTCTTGATCCCTTTCGTGCAAGATGTTTTTCCGTCCTCGCCGATGTTGGAGATTTGATGTTTTACCGGGTTCCTGATATTGACGGTACACTCGTGAAATGGTCCTATGGAAAAATCCCCACTTCATCGCTACCTCAGAGATGCTGTCTCCCATCGCTCATGCATCGACTGTAAAACTACGTTCAAACTCATTTAAATCTTGATAATCTGCCATTTTAGCAGCGGTAACCAACCTAACAACAACACCAGATGTTTTTTGTCTTATACAGGCGTTTCCGATCGGAGCGCCACGTTCTGCCTGTTTACATATCTCTGTATTTGAATACGCATGCTTATACCAGGTTTCTTTGGCACTTCTGTGTACTTCTTACTTCAGATGTAGTAACATGGCTGCCAGTTTACGTTTAAGTTTCCACAAGTCGTCCACAGAGTTGCAGTTCTTGTTTCTGTCAGTGTATGCGTGCATCTCTGTCTACTTAAATATATACATAAATGTATAAGTGTAGGTATGTATGTATAAATGTATGTGTGTTTGCCTGTATATGTATTCATAGACGTGTGTGTGTGTGTGTTTAACAAACAGATGACAATATTCCTGTGATAGCGATTGTCACATTTCCGAGTTGTGGTAGTTTCACTTACACAAAGTATAAAAGGACAGTGCATTGGTGAAGCTGTCGTTGGTGCTCAGATGATTTGTGAGAAAAGGTGTCCCATGTGACTATGGCTGCGTAATGGGAATTAATGGACTCTGAATGCAGAAATCGTAGTTGGAGCAAGACGCATGGGACATCCCATTTTCGAATTCGCTAGGGAATTTAATACACCCAGAATCAGTTTCAAGAGTGTGCCGATAATAGCAAAATTCAGGCATTACTTCTGAAACAACGAAGCGGCCCATGGCCCTCACTTAATGAGCGACACCAACTGCGTTTGCGTAAAGTTGACAGTGCTAATAGACAAGAAACACCGAGTGAAATAACCACAGAAATCAAAGTGGGACATATGAAGGATGTATCCCTTAGACAGTGCAATGAAATCTGGTGTTGACGGACTAGAGCAGTGGACGACCAAAGTGAGTGCTTTTGCTAACACCACATCACCTTTAGTGTCTCTCCTCGACTCACGAGCATATTGGTTTGACGCTAGAAGATGAACACTATGGCCTGGTCAGACGAGTTCTAATTTCAGTTCGTAAGAGGTGATGGTAACGCTCGGGTTTGGGGTACTTTGCAATCTGATGGTGCTCTATAATGGTGTGGGCTGTGTTTACTTGGAGTGGACTGGGTCCTCTGGTCCCACTGAACCGATCATTGACCAGAAATAGCTATTTTCTGCTACCTGCAGACCATTTTCGGATGTTCGCGAATTTCATGTCACCCAAACAACGATGTAAGTTTTACGGATCACAGTGCTCCACGTCAGCAGTCCACATTTGTTCGCAATTTCTTTGAAGAACATTCTGGACAATTGGAACGACTGATGTTGCCACCCAGATCGGCCGACATGAATCCCATCTTAAATTTATGGAACATAATCTAGAGGCCAGTTCGTGCACAAAATCATCCGCTGGAGACACTTTCGCAATTATGGATAGCTACTGAGGCAGCATGGATCAATATTTTTGCAGGGGACTTCTGAAGACTCGTTGAGTCCTTGCCACGTCGAGTTTCTGCATTCTGTCAGGAAATATAAGGCACAACATGTCATTAGGTGATACCTCGTGACTTTTGTTACCCCAGTGTACGTGTATGCATATGAATGTGTATATATGGTGCTACAAGCATAAATCTTTTTGGAACAGTGCTGTTAATTTAGTTTAATATTTAGTCTCTATTCAGAGAATGTCTAACATTTACATTGACATACAGTTTCGGCACATTACTGAGTCTGTGAAGGCAGTCTGAAGTAACAGGATAAGAAGATGAACTGTGTTCTCTAAACGGTGATGAGTTATTGAAATAAATTCACAGTATTTTTTGGAAAAGTTACTTGAGTGAATGATACAATTCACAAGTTACTGTTAGCCCATGAATTCAGGTTTCTATGACAGCAAGTATATACCAACAGTGCGTCCTTTGACCTCTGGGCAGAACAGTGAAATTTCTCTGTGCGCAGTTTTCACCTGTCATAGCAAATTTTGTTTTATCATGATGGTGGTGCAGTAAACATCAGTACACCGTTTTTAATTGGATTGAACGAGCTTTATATGTTATTTGTCTGAAGTAGTAATGCACTGAAATTTTTACAGACATCGGAATGGAGTACATTATTTTGCAATTTTATACACTGCCTCACTTAATTTCCACTTTCCGTCCGTCGTCATAGGCCAGCTGGTACCAAACTCGATCACTTCGCCCTCTCTGTGCTACTTAACTGCATGGTCGTGCACTTAACTTAGTACTAAGGCACGACTAGCTCATTCCAGCACACTTCACAAAGACAACGAGGTAACAAGTAGGAAGCGACTACAGTGCCACGGTTCTCAGATTCATCATACTCAAGGAACTTCAGTGGAATAGATGTAAGTCAACATGGCGTTGACGTAATAGCAGCGTGTTGATTTGTATTGTATGAAACCGTTAGTATGAGACTCGTAATCACGCCGTTTCTGATACTTATGCGCTTCACAGCAGACGACCCAGAAGTGTTGCCAAGTAGATGCAACGACATCTTCAGTTACTTTTGCAATATGTACAGGATCACCGAGATTGAGCTGTGGGTCAGTGGAAACGTGTCATCTGATGGACTAATACCCCGTTTCTTGTTACACCAGGTCAATGGTCGAGTCCAGACGTGCTGTTATCCTGGTCGGCAATTGCACGAAACATTCACTACGCCACAGATGCAGGCTGGTAGTGCCCGTATTATGTTAGGGTCCTATGGTACTAACCGAAAGCACCATTACACCTGTGGACTTCATGAATAGTAGTGCAGAACGGTATTTCTGAACACCATCTACTTAGGCTGCATGTCTTCTCGAAATGTGGTGGCATTCTCCGGTGTCACATGGATAGACTCGTGATACTATGGTTTGAGGAGCATGATAATCAACTGATGTTCATGTTGAGTTCTCAGAGGACGCCCCAGGACACGAGAACTTAACGGGCGGGAGGAAGGAAAGCCGTCTATTTCTTTACAACAATTGGTGATCCTCCATTTAACAAGCTATAGTTGAAATATCAGTAACATACAAGTCAACAGTAACTGTTTGAGACTGGTTTCAGGGTGAGAAACAAGAAAGACCAAACTTAAAATAAAGTAGCCCTTCGGGACATGAAGTTTAAGGCAAGTTAACACAAGTTACATAAGACGGTTTAAGTCTCCCTCTAAGCAGTTGCAATATTTCCTTTGTTTTACAGGACAAGTAATGCCTCTTTAAAATAACGTGATCAACATTCGTTAAAGGTATGACTTGACAGCCATTTAGGCACTCCTAAAATTTCAACAACGCAAATGTGACTCCTCTACGGTAGCAGAAAGAGCATTACCATAACGATTTGAGAACTACTCATTACATAGTAAACTTCAAACAGGGAAGGTGGCCCTTATTTAGAAAAAATCAACAAGTTCAGCATTACGATTAAAATAATTTGAGGACGCTTTTGTCATACGCAATTTAGAAACAGGTAGATATCCCCTTCAAAGAAAAAAAATACAGGTTCAGCATTTCACAATACTGATGGAGCTCTTTGACATAAGCAACTTTTCATACAGGAAGGTAACAATTTTCATAATTTTCCACGTTCAGTATTTGACAGTCTGGCCAAGCGGCTCTAGGCGCTTCAGTCTGGAACCGCGCTACCGCTACGGTCGCAGGTTCGAATCCTACCTCGGACATGGATGTGTGTGATGTCCTTAGGTTAGTTAGGTTTAAGTAGTTCTAAGTTCTACGGGACTGATGACCTCAAATATTAAGTCCCATAGCGCTCAGAGCCATTTGATCCATTTGACAGTCTGAAGCCCCTTAGACATTAGCACTATCTGAAACAGGAACGGTAGCAAAAATTTGTAATACTAACATGTTCAATATTTCGCCATTCTGGGTAGTCTCTTTTCCACGAGCAGTTTTTCAAACAGGAATGACAATATTATAAAATTTATAAGTCTAGGCTTACGATGAAAGATGTTGGCGCGTCCTTTGGGCAATAGCGATTTGGGAACCGAGAGGTAAAAAGATTTTAAAATTTACAGGTTCAGCAATCCAAAAGTGAAGTATTAAAAAGATCTTCAAATTAAAAAAAATGTAAGGCAGGAATAACAAGACAAGGACGGGCTGGCGGAGACAAGGCTTGGACAGGACTGCTTAGGGTAGCGGACACACTGATTTAAATGCCCTAAGATTATGAACATAACTTACAGAAACATGCCGTAGCAAGCAAGGAGGCCACGCAGCCTCAGTGGCTACCTCAAAACAGACATTGGAACACCACGCCGCACACACACAGTCGACGTGGACTAGCCGCGCCCGGTGAATCGGCGGGTAGTGGATGAATCGCCTGTACCAACGGCTTCAAGTCTATAAACAACTCTGGAAATCGAGGGCAAACAAACGGATGTATAATTCATGCAAGACTGAGGATAAAAAATAAATAATTCTCAAAGGTCCAACATGACAATACAAAGTGCAAAACTGACCAACATCTAAGTGTTACAATGGCTGATTAGTTAGATCAAAGGTGATTAACTGGTTAATAGTTTAAAAGCAATGACTACAATAAAAATTAATGGTATTAAGCAGCCAACTGCTAACAAGACCACCAAAAAACTAATGTACTTAAATAAACTCCAGAAGTAGCAAGAAATGCTTAAGCTCTAATACTTAAGCACGGGATCACAGTAGTAATACCAAGACCTCCAAACGCGAGTTGAAAACGATCCTACATTTATCTGGCCGGTGGCGTTTGCTCGTCACGATCGTGCTCGATGTTACAACTCACGCACAAGTCTGGCAAGCGAGAACTTTCCATCTTAAGGGTCAGGCTCGATATTCAACCTGAGTGGTCACTAGTATATGTGAGACCCTAGAACATATTCTAGCAAATTAATTTCACTACCGCAGTGTAAAGACAAAGGACACTGAAATGCTGAACAAATTGCAATATCATCCACAAAGGGAACTCACAAAGAGGGGGGGGGGGGGGCTGGCTTTATAGTACCTTGAGTACGGAATGACGGAGACCAAAGTGCAAACCAGCCAATCGGGAGCAAGAGCAGCACCACAGGACGTTTCATAAATTCCATAAACAGAAATACCTTACCCAAAAATAAGGTAGAGTGATCAATGTGATCACGATTCCCACGTCAGCAGACGTGCACTCCCTCATCCAAATAGTCACCAGGCAGAACAGCGCTGAGCACAACATTCCACACCAATACGGCCCTGAACAAGTAGCCGCCCACTCGGTCGAGCAGCCGCCGATCATGCCCGGTAATGGCACGCTCACCAAACGTCAGACGTACGTTTACGTCACTGCACTACCGTCGGTCAAGAAGCCGCCTCCGAATTCCTCTAACCGAAGAGCCAACTACAAGACGACCGAAGCGCCAACTGGCGGTGTGACAGGAACACGGATTGCACCAGTAAGCGAAGATAGAAAACTAGCCATCATGGCTCATCCTCCAGCACAAATGGAAACACCACTCCTCTTCACCGCGGGCAGGGTAATTAGTCCACTTAACCTGGCTAACACGTGTCCTTAAGGTTTTCCCGGTCCGCGGGTTAGGCCGATGGTATTTGCTGAGCTCAGAACCCTCAAAATTGTTAAAAACCTACAAATCATGGGTTACGATTATTATTAGAACCAGATCCTGCCGAACCTCCGCCATGTCGAAGTTTTGCATGAAGATTCTGTCTCCAGCCCTAAGCTAAAAGGATCTCCTACCCTGATAATAACGTTTAACGTTTCCTCAGCCGATTGCGGGCTATTACAATATTTCTGAGCCCCCCCCCCCCCTCCCGGCTATGCCTACTGAGTCATTAATATTTAAAATGCCGGATAAGGGATAGTTCAGAGGGCAGGCAAGCACGAGGGTTGCTGATGCCACTCCATAGGCTTCGTACTGTTTGGAATTAAAAGCAAAGTTTATCAAGTGAATGGAACTATGGCACTTGCCTCAGAACTCGTGTGGTAAATTATAAGGGCAGCCTTAGGATTCCTATGTATCCTTTCCGGCAAAGGAGGGCCGCAGCTAATAGGGGGTGGTGGTGGTGAGTTGCTTGATATTGTCGAAAAAGAAACGCTTAAGGTCCGTGGAAACGAAGGCCAGTGCTTTATCACTTACTACCGCCGTAGGAGGACCAAACAGAGAAACTATGTTGGTGATGTGGTAAACAGTTACAGATACTGTTACCGCCCTAGTATGTAACAAGCCATAGGAAATGGGAGAAGGCCTTCTCGACAACCAGAATGTAACGGTTGCCCACCTTAGTGCGGGGTAAGGGCCACGTAATCAATGAAGAACTTATCCACCGGGTGTCGCTCACGTTCCGAACAGAGAAGGCCCTAGCATAGATAAGGATTGGCTTAGCTATTTTACAAAGTTCACGCTCCCCCACTAAGCAGCGAACACCCTTGGAAAGGTTTCACCAGGTGACATGATGCCGAATCATCGCAATAGTTTTGTGGGTGCCTAAGTAGCCTCCCACCAACAAAAATTAAGGAACATCGATGGAACCAGCCTACCTACTTCTCAGCAGGAATACCCTTGTGAAAGGTGTAACCTGGGACCATAACTCCCACCAAAAGCTGCTCACTCATGAGTGCTCATGGTCTTTATCTTGTTTACCTTATACCTCGCTAAAGAGGTGGAAAACCTCAGTAAGAATACTGCCCATAAGAACTACTGTCTCAGGATGGCTCACTATCCTCTCGGATCATCCGACTAAGTGTGTCAGCAGACATGTTATCAGAACCTCAAATAGGTGCCCTTCGAAACAGAAGACAGAGATACGGATGAACAACTTCGCGATCTTTCCTGTCTTTATAGGCCGAGTAAGGACCCTATTAGAGGACTTGGTTGTCAATCTCAACATCTAACACCCGGTGTTCCAAATAAAATTTAAATTTGTCGAGAGCAAGCAACACAGCCAGCGTGTCACACTCATGAACAGAGAATTTAAGTTCGGGCCCCGCCTGTTTTCTAGAGATGTAATTAACGGACGTCTTTCTCCTTCATCTTCCTGGAGCAAGGCCGCAGCAATGCCAGCATTGTAGGCTTCGATCTGGACAATGAATCATTCATCAAGATTACAGATGATTAAGACCAGGGTATTATTTATGGCGCTTTTAACTGCGTCAAAGGCGGGCTGCTAGCTTTCTCACCACACGAAATCTGGCCCATTCCTGTGCAGAGTGTAAATGGGGTCAACGATTTGGGCAAAATTAGGCACGAACTTACGAAAGTAATTTGCCATGCTAGTAAACCTAAAAATTTCGTATTTACCAGAGGGTGAATGATCCTTAGGCCAACCGTGCATTCATGCTCAACTAATTCCGTCACGGCCTCAAAGCGCTCCAAAAAGGGAACTTGGCGCCTGGCCAAAGAGACCTTCGACGGTTTAACGGTCAGACCTGCGTTCCGCAATGATGAAAACCTAATGAAGATGTTAAAGATGTTCGCTGAACGAGGAGCTACAAAAGGTCAAATCGTCTAAGTAGTTAGGGACACAACGAAACTTAAAATTCCCCAACACATGATCCGACAACCGGCACAGGACAACACCAATTGACAAGCCAAAAGGAACCCTGTTGAATTCGTACAGCTTCCAATCAGTACAGAAGGCGGTGGCCTGCTTGGAATCTTCAGTAACAGGTATTTGATAATACGCCTCATTTAAATCTAACACTGTGAAATAAGAGCCACCTGAAAACGATGTAAAGGCGTTGTGACACGATATTCAATAACTGGCCCGTAATCATTGTCTCGACACTTACAAACCCAAAAATCTGGGAGTCGTAAGGAGAAGTGGATGATCTAATAACACCCTTGTCTCAAATGATATCTGTCTTGGGTGGGGAGAGGCGATATGGCGCTTGTCGTACCGGGAGATTGTCAGTAAGACGGACATTTTACGGGATGAGATTTGTTGCAACAAGCCTATCAGTAAAGACATCAAAAAAATCACGCAAATGCTTAACAATTCTCGGTCCTCATTGACTTCCAAATAACTGACGTCAAATTTCGGGTCCCGCAGCTGGACAGAATTGATACCAATGGCAGAACGGCACGAAAACAGTGCTCTCTTTTCTGAAGAAGGAAATTTAAGGAAGGTGTCAAGAGCAAAGTCAAGCAATAGGCCAGTACACCAAATAAAGTAACATCCAAGGCTTAGTGCAACAGAAACTCCTAGCAATAAAAAAATGTAATCTGCCAAAAGAAACCACAAATAGTCAATTTCCCCTTTATTTACTCTACCAGAGGTAACTCTTGCTCGTTGGCGGTACGATATCTCTGAGAAGAAGAGCGTATGGGAGGGAATTTACAAATGTCCCTGAACTCTAAATACCAACTGTAATTAAGAATGGAAACGGTGGTACCGTAATCTAACAAGGCACAAAATGGATCCTGATGCAGACTAACGCAAAAAAAGTAGAGCGGAGTACCCTTGGCTGTGATGATATGGGCATAACCGGTCAGACACTTCTGCGAACGGTGCCCCTCCCCTTTTTCTGATGGTGTCAGCTACTAGCTCTCGAAGGACGTTCAACAGAACAATCCCACACCACATGATCGTTGGATCCACAGCGGAAGCATCGCCTCCACGATCACACCAAAGACAAGTTAGGACGAGTGTCATTAGGCGAGAGAAGACTTGAAGCTCGCCCTCCCCGAGCTGGACCACGCTGTTCATCATTAAACCTTAAGGCTTCCATCGAACCGATTAACTGATTTAATTCGCAAGATAACAATTGTCCGGTCCTTGGGCTTCATCCAATCTAAAATGCTAAAAACGACCTCCTGTACCCAACGGTCATCTGTAGTGGAGCAGCAGCATTGCTAATGCGATTTAGTTGGGGAAGCAAAGTCTCATTCGGTGCCTGAATGCGTCAGTAATGGTTCAAATGGCTCTGAGCTCTATGGGACTTAACTTCTGAGGTCATTAGTCCCCTAGAACTTAGAACTACTTAAACCGAACTAACCTAAGGACATCACACACATCCATGCCCGAGGCAGGATTCGAACCTGCGACCGTAACGGTCGCGCGGTTCCAGACTGTAGCGCCTAGAACCGCTCGGCCACTCCGGCCGGCGCGTCAGTAATGTGCCTGTGCTAATTAACCACGGGTATGTGATGACAACTTCTCTTCGATATTACGCCGTGTCAAATCTGACTATCCCAACCTCGGAGGACCGCAGCCAGACAATCAAAGGAGCTGCGGGAGAGCGGGTACAATAAACTGGGAATAACGGTATGAGATACCTGAAGAGAGTCAGCCTGGCGTTCGAAACGTACAATTAACCATAATACTCATTCCGCCTGAGCTAACTGATCGACTGACAACACTGATACATCCTTCAGCAGATACGTAATCGGGTTGTGGCATTTGGCAAAGGTGGAAGCCACATGAGCTTCAGTTTCCAAGGGAGTCCTTCATATAAAGTGGCCGGAGTTGATGATGCTGCCTCGTTATTACAGACTTCCTCTTACAACCCTAAGGTACTTCTTGAAACTAACAATTTCTGAACATCAACCTGTAACTTATCAACCGCCTGTTTCTAAGATTGACTAAGCTGGTGCCCCCCTAAATCAGCCGAACAATTATTCCTATGGGAAAGTTCAGGATGCGTTTGCGATAAGTATTTGTGGGTGGATTTATTGACAAAGGAAATTAAAATTTCAGTCGAGTCCCTGTAAGCCAGAAGAACATGTATAAATTACTACACCTACTTCGCCGATGCTGACCATGGTAATGTTGACCGGAATGGATCACGCCGACCCAGATTGAAACAAATATAACATATTTGAGCTAATATAAGACATAAACAGCAACAAATGACCTCTAAGGAGAGGACAACCACGCTATGCTACTATTGAAAACTCAGTGGACGCACCAGGATACGACAACAAATTAATGGGCGGGAGGAGGTGTAGGCTTTGTTCACAGAACGCCATTTGTTGCTTCACAATAGTCAGTAATCCTTTATTTCACAAGATATACTCTAAAGATTAATAACATACAAATCAATAGTGACTGTCTTAGATTTCACGGCGAGAAACAAGAAAGACCAAACTTACAACAAAGTATCCCTGACAGAATAAAAAGTTTAAGGGAAGTTAACACAGGTTACATAAGGCGGTTTTAATACCATTTAAGCAGTTGCAATATATTCTTTGTTTTACAGGACAAGAAATGCCTCTTAAAAATAAAAAGTTCAACACTCGTAAAATTGCAACTCGAGAGCACTTTAGGCACTCGTAAATTTAACCAGCCAAATGCGACTTCATTGCAATTATAGAAAGAGAATCACCATAAAATTTAACAACTACTTCTTAGATAGTAAACTTCAAACAAAAAAGGTGGTCTTATTTAGAAAAAAATCACACGTTCAGGATTACGACTAAAACAATGAGGGCGCCTTTTGGCATAAGCATTTTAGAAACCGATTGATATCTGCTTAAAAAAATTACAGATTCAGAATTTCATACAACTGGAGGAGCATTTTGAGATTAGCAACTTTTCAGTCACGAAGGTAACAATATTAAATATTTTGCAAGTTCAGTATTTTACAGACTGAAGCCTCTTGGGCATTAGAACTTGCTGAAAAGAAACATTAACAAAAATTTTAACACGTAGATGTTCAGTATTTCATCAGTCTGTTAGTCTTTGTCACAAGCAATTTTTCAAACGGGAATGACAACATACTAAAATTTACAGGTCCAGAATTACTATGGAAGATTTGGAGCGCCATTTGGGCACTAACAATTTCGGAACCGAAAGATAAGAACGGTTTTTAAATGTACAGGTTTAGCAATCTATAGTTAAAGGATTGAAAGATCTTCAAATCAAAGAATATTTTAAGGCACCAATAACAAAACCAGGACGTATTGGCTAGGGTGTCTTACGGTGGCGGACACTGAATTAAATCTCAGTTGCCTTGGGCATTAAACTGATCTTAATTCGATAAAAAACCTATGGCACAGTATCTGGCACTGGCTCCATTGTCACAGACCACCAGTTCATAGATTACAGTCATTAGGCGACGTGTGACATTTTTCGAGCCCTAAACCTCTGTGGGCTTTCAAACAAAATAAAAGATCTTATGGTGTGGTGGCCCACAACTATGTACCCTCCGACTCACAGTTGAAATATTAAAAGTTTTGGCTGGTTTCGTTGTCTAGGGGCTTGTATATATAGATGCCGTATTGCAGGCCAAATACTGCTGAGTCTACAGTATACGATAAGAATACAAACATGAATCGAATGGTCGAAGGTTTCTATCATCGGAAATTGGGAATTATGAATGTAACATATAAATTTATAAATGAAAGATTAAAATAAAATAAAATCTGCCGGTACTATCTTAACGACTTTAAATGATGAGTACGATAGCAGAAGTACTTTTGAGAATGCAGTATATCTCTGCAAAAGACTTATTCGTGTCGATGGTCCAGCAATTAAATAAAATACGAGTTGAATTACAGGGAAACAATAGATTCCTACTTCACGTAATTAGTTATGAACAACAACATAGAACTTGAGATATTCACTTCTAAACGCATACTACGTCTTCACTGTAGAAACCTCGGAAATATGGTAAGTTCACAAGTCCGAACTCCGAATTATTTCTATATCTCGCGACCATGCGCAAACCGCTCCACTCTTCCAAGTCCTTCCTCGCGACCGTTCGTCGCGCCTTCACGTCCAGCACTCCTCGCGTCCTGTGCGGTACTCCCCTGTCCTCTCTCCCGAACTCGCTTCCATCCAGTCTCCCCATTCATGAGCGCTGTGATTGGCTAGCGCGCTCGTGCCATGTCTTCAATCCAACGCACCCACACAAACACAATGAAACACATTCGAAATACTGGTTTTTACATTTAAATAACTTGAAATTAAATAACTATTCCTACGGCTGGACCATAAACACGCTCTAACACGCATTATTAGAAACATAAACAAATTAAATAAACATACATTAAAGGAATAGAACAAAAGGTAGGCCAGTAGCCTAACGTCTCTGTGCTTTCTAAAACACAGTAAATGCTTAACCAATTTCTCCATGAATAGTATATATCGGATATAAACAAAGACGTAGATTAATAAATATATTTATAAGCATGCTGCTACCGTTTTTTCGTGTAACTGTGGAGTACTTATGGCCTGACGCGATCGATAGTAATCGGCCACTTTGACCTCCAATAACTCATTTACTATTTAAGTTACATGCCTATAATTCATACCAATTTAGGTTTACACTAATAGCTTTCTAAAGACACATAGATCGACGAAATTGAACGAACGGTTTAGATTCTGGAAATTCGATGCTGGTGTTACTTGTATAATTTATCGTCAGAGACTGAACTTTAAACTAACAAATATATTGAAAATCTGAGTACACCATAAGAATCTGCGTGAAAATAATAGTAATGTACATGATTCTTTTTGAGGTATCATGATTCATCTGGCTACTATTAATTTATATACGAACTGTAAAATGTCTGCCATTAAGGTGTTACAAAATCCCATATCTTTGGCCCTCTCTGCGCACAGCGATACCAAGAGATTCCCTGCCATGTGCTCGATGGATCACGCTCTGGGGCTACCCCTCTCGTCCGGCTAACGTTCGGCACCACGTGTTTGCTGCTGGGCCCGGACTGGTCGAGCCGTCAGTGCGGCCACTGCTTCCGAACATAGAATATTTCCAGGGCGCCACAACTCACCCGTTAACTTACACCTCCGTAAATCTACCAATGATTTGTCGAATCTCTGCCTTGTAGAACCGCTGCTGTAACGCGTTCCACAGGTGCATCAACACGCAGTTAAGCAGGTGGTCATAATGTTTTGGCTCACCAATGTCTTAGGTGTAATGAGAGCAAGAACAGAAAATGAAGTAATTATAGAGTTTGTTTGGGTGTAATAGTCAAATAGATACAAATGCATTTTCTCTACATACGAAAAGAGGAAAATCAAATGAAACTACATGGTTCCGGATAGCTGGAATGCGATAATTAGAGCCTCTTAACTCGGCCAGGAAGGAAAACCTGGAAGGACTGAACCAGTGGAGATTTTACATACCTCATTCACTCCACACCAATTTGTTTTACACAGTTTAAGCAAGAGAGCCAGTTAAGCCCTTTTTTAAAATTAAAGGCCCAAGTAATGAGACTCATTTAAAATTCAATGCTAATTTAAATAATTTACAGATAATTTAAAATTAACTTTAATCCAAGGTACTAATGTTCTTGAACGAGAGACACGGCCTGTCTAAGACACAGAATGGAATAAGAGTAAAGTTGAAATGATGTGTAATGATGGCAGATGTGAACCTAAACAACACTAACAGAATACATCAGAAGCGCCTTAATCACCAGATGTGGAGACTAAAACTTTACTCGAACTTTACTGAAAGAAACTAAAAACATATTTAAGTAGATGAGAAAAATTTCAACAGCAATATCTAGGCAAGATAATTTTGTGCGCAGAAACACACATCAATTGAAGATTTAACACATTTTCTAGTAACACAAGAATAATTAAGTAACAACATTTTAAGTTATACGTTGGAATCTCAACGCACATCAAAATTCGCTTGAGGCGAAGGCCACAAACTAACGAATACATGTTCAGAATTATTCTAAGTATAAATTTAACTTGAACAGGAACATTACATAGTGCGGGTGAGGTTGGAGGAAAGAGTGCTAACGACAGAGTGGCGAAAGCTGCTGACTGTATGCACTCCAAATGACGTAGACATCCGGCTAAGCAAGTCGGCGGGGCGTAAGTGGGGCCAGATCGTGGACAACAGTTACCAGCAATGGAGTACAAAAGATTATCGACAGTTCCCTGCAGCACAAATAAGTTTAATTAGAATTCCAACATCTAGTCGTGCATAAAATAATTAACACTTAGTGTAGAATTAGTCTGAACCTTTACCAAAAACCATGACAACCAAAAGATTTAAGAACCATCTACAAATATTTAAAAAAATAATAGTTGCAGCAATAAAATAGTAATATCAGTTTTTTTTTTTTTTTTTTTTTTAGCAAACCACTGGAGCAGCCATAGCGGTTCGGAGAGAACAAATGCGCCCTGAGACAGACTAAAATTTATCAGAGACACTTAAATAAAACAGACGCACTACATAAGTATTGAAGTAGCATAGGCTTTTAGCATTAGCTTAATGGAAATCAGAGCAACACAAGCAGATTATAAATAGGGCAATAAAATATCAAAACCGGCACACATTCTGGCATGATCAATTAAACATACGATGTAACTGGCAATACTGAACATTTCACTGTGCCCCAATACCAATTATTTACTTTAAAAATCAGAATTGATGGGAGGCGGATAAGAACAATATTACGCATAGACTAATGCACACCGCCAACATTCAAAATAAGCTTTCTTCTAGAATACGACGCTTTACACTGGCTAAAGGTTCACAAGCTCCACGGATACGTAATGTTAACAAGTAAAACAAATTATGAGGACAAATTAGCCTTTGAATCAGTCTAAAATGTCTACCAGATCTTGGAATCTCATTGCCTTTCGGATAGCACGGAGCCACAGGCATACATACTCAACAAAAGGAAGGAAGACAGACCAAAATGACGATGAATACTGACCTGACAGCTCGGCGCTCTTCTGATAAACCACAGCACAAGCCACGTCAGTACTCAATATCTTAACACGGGGTAACATGACCCCATTATTGGCGTCCGCCAACACCTAACACCACGGGAAAGAAACCCCACAGAAAGCTTCTTACAGCTTCCTTCCTCAGCTCTTACTGCCCACCAAATCGGCCACCACTTCGGGAGCCGCCTCATCAGAGGGCGCTGCACATGTCAGTCAATGATCGAAGAATAGTGGTATCGAAACATTACGAAAAACCCGCCAAGGCACAATACCACTTTTTAGAGCTGAAAAATCGATGACGTATACAGGGTGAATTATCTAAGACTTGGGCCCACAAATATTGCGGGAATAGAAAGTTGTATTGTTGAGCAATTTTCACAGAATAGAACCTCACTTTTGCTCCTGTACCATTTCACGAGGAAGTGATATGAGTCAGGGAAGTGTCCTACGCAATCTCCATTGACATAAGTTCCATCCCTATCACATCTCTCTCTAACAAGAGCTCCATGGAAACGATTATGAAAATCATGTTAACTTCTCTACATGGGTATTAAGATAGGGTACTATAGGTGTGCCTTGTATCTTGTTTAGTGATGAAGCGACATTGACCAGTCAAGGCCAGGTAAAACGGCGAAACATGGACTATTGGTGTGTTGAAAATCCACGTTGGCTTCATCAGGTGGAACGTCACCGTCCATGGAGTGTAAACGTTTAGTTTGGAATAGTGAACCGTAAGTTAATAGGTCCGTTTCTCATAGACGAAACACTGAAGGCGCACTTCTATCGCAACCTCTTGAAAGACCATCTTCCACAAATGCTAGAAGATGTTTCTTTGCAGATTAGGAGGAACCTGTAATGCCCATATGTTGGTTGTCCAACCCGCACTGAACGAAGTACTACAGCATGTCTTGACGAACTGTTTCCAGATCGTTGGACTGGACGAGGAGGACCTCTACCTTGGCCGGTTCGTTTCCCCGTTTTACGCCTGTAGACCTTTTTCCTGTGGGTAAAGCTGAAAGACTCGATTTACAAGGACATACCAACTACACTAGATGATACGAAAGGATGTATTCTGCATTCTGCTCAGACATCTCTGTTGAAGTGCTAGCACGTGTACAGCAGTTCCATACCAGACTAGAAGAGGGTATTGACACTGCTCTTTGAACCGTGAATTTACTTTCAAAATCTTTTCTTAAAGAATTTACTTTATTTACTAGCGATTCATCAAGAACATTAACACATTTAATCACACTATGTGAGCGTGGAAGTAGTTGCCAGTGTTTAACTGAAGAAAACAAATTTCTTTCAACAAGGAAATTTTATTCCTAAAGACCCTTTCTTTTTCAAAAAGAAAAAACAGGTTTAAAAATTATAATCAGAAAACACCCTCTAAATATAAAGTTACAATTTATTCAGAGGCAGAAATAAGAATTTTTTTTTTTTTTTTTTTTTTACAGTATCAGCTTTCGGGCTGTGAACCTTGAAGCTCTCTTTTAACACGGCCGTAGTCACGACCGCTCACAACAACCTCTGAAAGACTACTGGTGCAAATCTGCAACACACCAGATTACTTTAAACTAAAAATTTTAACACCTCACACAAACACATAAGTTATGCACCCCGTAGAAGGGATGGAAATGGTACAAAACACTCACATCAAAAAAATTACTTGCCACCGAAAGTGCAACTTGTTTTTAAAAGAAAACTACGGTGGAAGGGTGGCAACTTTATATACTAAAATGACTATTTAAATAAAAACCCATAAAATGCGGTCTTACATAAAATATACAAACATGCTCTACATTACACATATACCGCCTCTCAAGATCATAGGTAAGATAAAAACATATTTCAGGAGTCCGGCCTTCACACCTTAAACAATAAATTCGTTAACAACGAATCCGACAAACATGACAGAGGCAGCTATTAACGTACGGGAGACCGACAGACACAGACAGACACTAACTGCCTAACAAATGCGGCCGAGAGACAGACGAGCAAGCTGGGGACGAGACACTGACCAAGAAAAGAAGTGGAATTTAACAAGTAAATGAAACAGCATATCACGAATCACTTAACTTCTAATAAACTGCGATGTCTGGCGAAGACCTCGCTTCAGTCTGGAACCGCGTGACCGCTACGGTCGCAGGTTCGAATCCTGCCTCGGGCATGGATGTGTGTGATGTCCTTAGGTTAGTTAGGTTTAAGTAGTTCTAAGTTCTAGGGGACTGATGACCACAGTTGTTAAGTCCCATAGTGCTCAGAGCCATTTCAACCATTTTTTGAAGACCTTGCGCAGCCTCCCCCTCCCCCCCAAACGCTCTCCCGAAGAACCGTCCGCTGCCAGCCGCTTCAACGGAGGCAGGAAGGTGCGCCGATCTCCGGTCTCACGGCGTCGCAGCTCGCCCCGGCCAGACCGATGTCGTGGGTCGGCTCCTGTTGCTGTCGTGTCAGCCGCGAAGCCACTACCCCTCGCTATACGCCGCTGCCCACTGGACTGACGTGGCGACCTCACATGCGCCGACGCTCAAGACGGAAAAGTCATCTTGTGTCCCATTGCGCGACCGACCAGCCGATCGATCCAACCACCAATGACCACTGCCTGAACAAACTCGAGCAGACTAGCGTCCAAACACATACTAGCACTCCGGACGACAGACAGACACTGACTGCCCCACACTGACCCGGCTGACCAACTGCCCAGACTCGCCGCTTAACAAGCTCATAGCGCCCCTTAAATGCACGTGAACAGGCTACCTTTCCCACGAGAGGGAGACACCAAAGCTGCGATAGCTACAGCGGAGCCACCGCCAGAAACGGAGGGCGACCGCAAATTTTACCACGGCTCACTGGTGATCATTCTGAACATAGCCTGTGACGGTCAATTATCTCGTCACTGGTCAGATTCCACATAACTAGGGTATGAAGCTGTGTTGTTTGTTAGTGAGGTCCACCAGAGGTATTGCACAAATGTTGATGTGGGATCTTTTCAGAATACGTAATCTCGTAAATGACACGCACTAAAATACTGCAACAAACACCATTAACATTCTAATTTACCCTACCTCCAGTTTCTTAATTTCAATAGGCATTGTTCCATTTGAAAAGTGTATGGTTGCCCAAAAAGTACACTGTCTAAGAGTTATTACAGTCAGTTTATTGACTAACAATATGAGCCCCTGATTACGAGTTCATTCCGTGGAAACCGCATAACAAATTGCTCTTCTCATTTCCACAATGTTTGCGATGCAAGTCTTAGGTGATTCGTCTTGCATATGCAGATTGAGGAGACGAATGAAAATTAGTCCCGATATTGATAAAATTTTTCATTGGTCGCTTCAATCTGTATGCACACGCATAAAAGTGGAAAAGATGCAAAACACCGCCAAATCTGTCAAAGAACAGATTACTTTCAAAAATATGTGGCACAGTCCTTCGTGAATACAGTGAAGAGTTCGGGAAACAAAGTGGCAGTCTGGCTCTTTTTCTCCGTATGAAGGAAAAAGCTGCTACCCGGGAGCCACGGTATTCACTGTAGTTGTGGCTGCGTTATGTCGTAGATATATTCACAGCCCGTTTTATTCCATGCTTGGCAGGGACAGAGTGCCTCCACGAAAGGTGGTCGGTGGTCCCACGTCGGCCCCCGGTCCTCGGGCAGCCAGCGGCCACTGGGGCAGGGCTGCAGACCGCAGCCCGAGGTGTCCCCGGACGTAATTGCGGCAGCCTGTTTGTGTCGCCAGGAATTACACCGCCCGACTTAATTAGGGAGTATCCGCAGCGCCGGAGTCGGCCAAGTAGCCCCGTCTCCATGGCGACCGGAGCAGCGCATTTGCACACTGGGACGTGGTCTGCGTGCGGCATTAGCCGCCGCCGGCTGCACACGTGTGTCCGTGTGTGTCTGTGTGCGCGGCCGTGTGGGGGATTGGGGTTCCGAGAGCCGGCGAGCATTCTGCCCGTAGCCACACTGCTGTTCGCGGGGGTCGCTCATTTCCACAACGGCAATGAGTCCCCACCTTCATCCCAGAGGGTTCACAGTAAATTCCATTTCAGGTAGTTGCTAACCTAGAAGATGAAATGCTGTCTACTGCAATGTATCGTTGCACCGAACTCAAACTTTACTGGCAGTTATATATGGT
Organism: Schistocerca piceifrons; assembly: GCF_021461385.2. NCBI lineage: Eukaryota > Metazoa > Arthropoda > Insecta > Orthoptera > Acrididae > Schistocerca > Schistocerca piceifrons. The sequence continues at coordinate 535,382,453 of NC_060141.1, read as the reverse complement.
CGAGTCATAAATACAAGTGGCAATACAGATAATTTGAGAGGTAAACATACCGTTATGATCAATTTTGTCAGGGTTCCTTTCGTAGAAAGCAAAACAAACCGTCTTCGCTCACTAATCGTGATTGCAATTTCCATACGTACGTAGGAATAGCATCACAAAAAATTAGTAACTTATTTAGAATTTCTTTTTCCTTTTTGTAAGTCACCAGTCTTCTCACTTGTTTAATGCGGCCCGCCACAAATTCTTGTCCTGCGTTAACCTTTTCATTTCAGAGTAGCACTTACACCCCACGTCCTGAATTAATTGTTGGGTGTATTCCAATCTCTGTCTTCCTCTACAGTTTTTGCCCTCTACAGTTACCTCTAGTACAATGGAGATTATTCCCTGATGACTTAATAGAGGTACTATCATCCTGTCCCTTTTTCTTGTCAGTGTTTCCCATATGTTCCTTTCCTCGCCAAGTTCAAACGAGAAACTCCTCACTCCTTACTTTATCGGTCCACCTAACTTTCCACATTCATCTGTAGCACCACATCTCGAATGTACCGATTTTCTTCTGTTCCTTTTTTCCTACAGTTCCTGTTTTACCACCACTGCGCTCCAAACCTACAGTCTCAGAGATTTCTTCCTCAAATGAAGGCTTATGTTGGATACTAGTAGACTTCCCTTGGCCATTTTGCTATTGCTAGTCACCATTTTATGTCCTTCTTGCTTCGTCCGTCATTGGTTATTTTTCTGCCTGCATAGCGGAATTCCTTAACGGAGTCTGCTTCTAATATCATCCTAAAAATATACAAAGTGCGTTCAAAAAGTTTTGCACAGTGGTTTCTAATTTTTTTTTTTACTTTTTGCAGGAGGGGAATCAAATTTTTTGTGAACATACTTGGGACATTTAGCTATATATTGAGCCTACTCAATGTAGCCTCCATCAACTGTGACGCATCTGGCCCAACGTCCCTTCCATGATGTAAATGCATTTTGGTAAAATTCTGGGGATTGACATTTACACCATCGCTTGACACAGGAAATAAGTTCTTTCTCATTATCATATGTTTTACCGCTCAGGTGGGCATTCAGACGACCAAAGAGGTAAAAATCAGACCGAGCCAAATCCCGACCGTAGGGAAGATGAGGAACAATTTTATAGCCCATTTTCCTGATTTTCTCCTGAGTCATAAGTCCTGGAAGGGGTTTGGCATTGTTATGGTGTAGTCTGATGAGCTGATCCTGAAGCTGTGGTCTGTGGATCTTGATGGCACGTCGCAGCTTGTCCAATGACAAACAGTAACGGCCCCGGTTAATTGTGGAGCCAGGTTCCAAAAATTCAGTGAAACTGACACCACACTGATCCCAGGAGAAGGAGGCCATCAGCTCTCGGCCTGCTGTTCGTGAAAGTCTTGGTTTCTTCTTCCTAGGGGAACCCGGATGACGCCACTCCATGGATTGGGTTTTGCTCTCAGGTTCTGACAAAAACAACCATGTTTCATCCTGGGTAATGATGCCGTCAAAACAGTGTTTCCACTCTTCAGTAAAGGTCTTCATGAGACCCTCGCACGCATTCTTCCTTCTCGTCTTCATTTCTCGTGTCAATAATCTAGGGATCCAACATGAACAGATTTTTCTGTAAATTAGTGATGGTACCAGTTGTGGTATCGATAGCTACGATGCCACAGCGTATGTACAAGTTCATAGGTTGGCACTACAACACCGACACCGACAACACCGCTCTCTAGCAGGAGCTGTGCAGATTTACGAGCTCTGCTGCAGATTCTGCCCCATTTCATCAAGAGCATACGGCCTAGAAACATCGCTTCAACCTCACAGGGTGTTGGTTTGCTATTGAGACTATGTACTACTTACGAAGGGTCTAAGGCTTCGCACCTCAGTGCCAAGTTATGTATTCAGTTAATATTGTGATATAGTAAAATCATTTCTAAGAGCAGTACCGACAGTTTTCCACCTTTTCCTGCTCCTACTCACATCCTACATTCGGCCTACCCTTCAGTTATCAGGAGCAGACCCACGCGCCGCCTTCCAGGCGGGTTACAAAACCAGTGATACCACACTACCCAATGACAAATGAGTCATTTCAGCATCTGATGTGTCGTCACACATCTGTCATTTTGGATAATTTGATCAATGGTCTCCTTATTCACACCACTCACTGTCATAGATGGTCTACTGTGTCGTGGATTGTCCAGCAGAGAGAAATCACCAACCACCGCTGGATACTGTTGCGAACCACAGTCTCCTCCCCATAAATAGAGAGCAACTTCCTGTGACTCGATGTGGCAGAGTCCACGCCGATCTTGAAGAGGAACTCCATTACCGACAGTTGACGCAACCTGACATCTACTATACGGTCCATCATGGCTCACATGTAACTAAAAGAAAATACTTTCATATACCAACTTAAAGCAAAATATTCCAAGTATGTTCACACAAAATTTCATTCTCCTCCTGAAAAGAAAAAAAAAATAGAGACGACTGTGCAAAGCTTTTTGAACGTCCTTTGTATTTCTTCGGCTGGGAATTATACAGCAAACACAAAAATCCCAGAGCAGAGCGTAATGGAACACACAGCGTGTTTCACAGTTCCTGATAGGACTTCTAGGGGTTGTAGAGGGTGCTCATCAGATAAAGTTTCGGCAAGAAGCCCATGACCGTAAATGTACCATTTGGATGCAAAGTAATTTTGAAGAACGGATCACTTTCAAATCTACCAGTTCACGGTACGCCACAGAGGAGACAATGAGCTCTGAGCTGCTCCATGGGGCGACCCTGCTTTTCGTTGCACCAGGTGTATCCCAGACGCATGCCTTGATACACACGGTCCACAAACCCTGGTGCGCCACTGTGAAGCGACACAGTCAACCCTCCTAGTCGTGAACGTACCAGTTTCTCGCGGTTGTTGTTGTAGTTGGACGAAAAGGGTATGTGATGAACTGAGGCGATCCGGAAAACATTATCGATACATCCGTTGTACAGCTCTACCATTACCTAAGACCTTGTAAAAACAGCTAGAGTCAGCCAGGATGCTGCAGGCGCGGGATATCATGGAGATTCGGCTGGACGGTACTGTGCCGGTAAAGTTCTGCTAAATTCTATTGTGGCTTGTGAGACCACAGATTGAAGAATCTGGTAAGCTGAAACGTAGTGTGGTTTGTAAGGACACGGCCGGCCTGAGTTGACGTGCGGTTCTTGGCGCTACAGTCTGGAACCGAGCGACCGCTACGATCGCAGGTTCGAATCCTGCCTCGGGCATGGATGTGTGTGATGTCCTTAGGCTAGTTAGGTTTAATTAGTTCTAAGTTCTAGGCAACTGATGACCTCAGAAGTTAAGTCGCATACGGCTCAGAGCCATTAGAACCATTTGTAAGGACGCAAGTTGATCATTTTATATTTGTTAGTGCATACGTACAGCATTTGTTGGTCTGTAATTGTACTGTCTTCACATTCCAACGTATGTGAAATAAAATGATGAAGAGCTGTGCAGCGTTTAATTGCACGCCAGCTCGCTAGATCTAGATCTGTAGCTTCCTGAGCCAGGTTAGCATGCAGATTAAGCAGCAAGTTGCTCGTCCTGCTGGAGCCTAATATTGGAAGTTAGGGCCTCTCTGATCAGATTGGCCTCTGTGAATGTCAAGATACGTTTCTTCTTGTTTCCTCTGTGCCGCAAGAGGCGCTACTCCCCAGCAGGTCAGGGTTTAATTTCACGAAAAATTCGGGAAAGGAACTAACATTACCTTTCGCAGGTAGGTGGAGATGTTTAGATGGTTTTTGTTACAGTATTTCAGGCACTGCACGACATCCCCAGAAGGAATACGAAATTGACTTTACATTTTTTTATAACAATAGTTTCTATTTTTGACAGTACTGATGGACTTGATGATCAGAACGTTTCATTAGGTGGTGCTATGAAATAGAGCAGATGTTCGTGAGAACATAACACAGTCGGGTATATACCAGTTAGAGTGCTAGGAATGTAAATCTTAATATCTGGGGATGACAGGTAGGAACTTCATAACTAGATGTAAAGAATATATAAGAGGAGAAATGTGAAAATAGTCATTCAGCGTTCGCCGAACACCTGATAAATCATGGACACTCAATCATACAACGTTGAAGATGACATGTCAGTTATTAGTGTGAATAAACATGACAAAAAGTACCTGATATTGCAATAAATTTTTAATAAGCAAACAGTCATTACAATGAAAACGAAGGTACTCAATGACTAAATCCATATAAGCAATAACTCACTTATCATGTTAGGCACTGAAACAATAACAAACAAAGATCAGAATCATAACAAGAATAAATAACTAATGAATCTTCCACTCCAGCCTCCCTTCTCTACACACAAGATGGGGAAATAGCTGTTTTTTGCTTTAGTTTTTGACACCAGTGTACATATACTCTGCCTAACAAAAAGAAAAAAAAGAATCCTCCAGAATGCGAGGGGGTCACGCAACTTCACGAAACTTCAACGTTTGAAAGGATGTATGATATTCTTTCATTTATTAGGAAACAGAGTTAAATTTAAAAAGAACTAGGCAGTATGAGCAAATTTATCACTATGATTGAGCTCGTTAGTTTTTTGTTTTAGTTTTGAAATTACCCGCCTTCTCAGTATTCACCATGATGTCAATATCTAGATCGGTTTGGAGTCTCTGGCCGCCGCATATCTTTGACGAGTTGACTTCCCGCACGCCGCTAGGCGACAGAACTAGGAAGAAGACGGTTGGTGTGAGGTAGCTGTGGGCTGTGTGTGAGGAGCGACGTCGGTGCTGGAGGGCAAGGCAGCTTGGTCGGTGGGCCACGCGGAAGCAGTCGGTTGGGGACGGAACGTCGTGGGCTCGAAGATCCTAGTGTGAAGGGCCGGTGTTATCCAGATGGTGGTTATCGTGTGGTCATTCAAGGGCTGAGAAGTGATTTCTTGGTTCTGCCCTTGGATTCCGACGAAGAATTACGGCAGATTTGGTGAATGAGGTGAACATAAGAATTCTAAAAAGGTGCCCGTTGATGGCGCGTATATGAGACTTGAGTGGTGTAAGCTTTGCTTCGGTAATGCAGTCTCTAGTTAGAGCGCTGCTTGGGAGGAGAGCGTTGATATCGGCATTGTCATCTATTTAGCTGCTTTAAAGTAAATGATTGTTTTGAATCGAAGGTGGAGCCAAGATAGGGACCGAATCATTGCTTGTCTTATTAAGAAACCCCCAGCATGTTAAACTCTGTTATCTACAGTTACAGCGAGTATTTGACACTCCGGTAGTGTCCACGAGTGAACTTTGGAGGTACAGTTAAGTGTTTGTAGTAATGGAAAGATTGACAGGGGAGCTTTTCAGTCGGACACTATGAATTGTGTTAATTTCAGCTCACTTGTTGTGGTATTTTTCGATTCTACTTGTCGTGGCGAAATCGCCGATAGTATTTTCATAATTCAGCTTGGGGTGTCATTCTGTGGTTTGGTGTGGAGTTTAAAGCTTCTAATATTTTCTTACTGCCTTTGCTGAGGTTGCCTTGCAACAGTTGTTGATTTGTCTCTTGTCAACCTCAACGTACTGCTGTTTGGAGCGGTGCGGAATAGTCGAAGTGTTCAGTAGTACTGCATCTACTCCTTCGCCCGTTTTAAGATTTGCGAGCCGCATCCATATCGACGTGTAATCCCAGTATGCAATTTTTTTAAGTTAGTTGCGCCGTATCAACGTTTTGTACATCGTGGAAATTCGTTCCCGTGCCGCATGTGATCCTGAAGGATAGCACGGTGCACAGCTACGCATGACCACGACGAAATCAGAAGATTTGTATTCTATATTATTTTTTAACGGATGTAACCACTGAGCTTAAGAGTTGATTTGTGTGTTTTTATTTATTTTGAAAGGAAAAGATTTACATACCTGGTTAATTATGACAGCTATGCTTAATTATTTGTCATAATTCTTTGAGTGTAGTATGCATCACATGTAGGGAGGTTTATGGTGTAAAGTGTTTAAAAGGAAGGAAAATATTTTGTGATGCGGTGTGCACCGTAGAGGCTACGGGGTTTAAGTGTACATTGATAGCAATCAGATTTTATTGCATTTAAGTTGTTGTTTTAATTAAAATTTTGTGATCAATATTTTATTGCTTTTAGAGATCACAGGAGATACCTAGGGAACATTCAGTAATTCCATGTGCCGTTATAATCTTTTATTTTACCTTGTATTAGGCAACCCTATTGTTTTTCCTTTGATTAAAATGGGATTTTGGGTTTCAAGCGTTGGAAATCGATTCTGAAAGCTGTTCTTTGATCTGTTATTATCCGAGAGACTGTTGGTTAAATAATGCTTCAGAAATTTTCATTAAGAAACTATATTGACGATCTTGCTGTTCATGAAAACGAATGTTACTACATATCATTTTAAAGTCAAGTTAATAAAGTTGTAAAATTTTAAAGGTAAAAAAACACTTTTACTAGAGAAACGGTGCCTGCCCGTGTTCCCCACAACTTCCACGTATTCAAGGTATTGGCCTTCGGGCGTTGTCTGTTTTTTTTCCCCGGTATCTATCCCAGCTAACGCCTGCGGGGCCACCGCAATGATGTTGATTATGGGTGAATACTGAAAAGATATTCTCCCTTATCGCTGAAGAGAGGCAATATAGCGCTACCATCCCAAACTCGTCGACTCGTCAGGGTGAGGGAAAGAAACAATGACAAAGAAGAATAAGGAAAGAATATTGGAGAGGGTTATCTGCTCGAAGAAAACAGCAAGAGCATGCAGACCTGTTTATTGGAGCATTAAGCCAGGACTAGCTCCATTCGCAGTTGCCACAATACCCAGTATTACTGCTGGTACCACACCCGTGACGGCGACAGGCGGAAGACGATCGCGACACGAGACGCTGACGCCGGGCGGCAGCTGCTCTGAGAGGGCGTTGGGGGGGGGGGGGGGGGGGGTGCAGCCGCTGTAGCAGGCTTGTTGGGCGCGCTGATGGCTCCCCGGGTGGCGATAAGCAGCGAGCGGCAGCAGCACGGCGCTGCGTGGGGCGGCGGGGGCGGCGCGCGGAGCGCGGGCCTGCCTCCCAGGAGGTCGCGGACCCCGGCAGCCCAATCTGGGGGGCGGATCCCGCGCCGCTCTGCTGAATGCGGAATCAGCCCCGGCATCCATACTGCAGCAGCCCCCATGCGCTATGTTTCCGGAATTTGGCCAGAAATGAAATACTAATCCGGAAGGCAACAACAAGCTGCATCCAGCTCCTATCTTTTGTTCTGCAGCAACGTGCCCGCACCGAGTCGGACGAGTATAGCTCCCCACGAATATAGCATTACAATTTTACTACAGGATCATTTCCGATCCCCTCTCCCTATCCCCCTCTCGCCCCTCCGTCTCCTTATCCCTCTCCCTGCCTCGCTACCTCTCTCTGTCTCTCCCTCTTCCCAACTCCGACTTTCCCTCTCCACTGCCCTGTCTGTCTCCCTCTTCCTCTCCCTTAAGCCAGAGGGAACAAGAAGATAGGAGCAATCACTTACACGTGGGTGTAGAAACGTACTGTAAACTGTTAACATATGTAACCTTATCAACGTAGAAATAAACGCCATTAAGCGTACAAATGCTTTATTACGTAATTTTTACGTAAAGTCTACAACAAAATAATCACTTTAACAGCTCCTAACGTTACATATTTCTTGAAATCTACAAAAACAAACATTCTCATCAGTAATTCGGATTTTTTGCTACGTATTTACGAGATAAATTTTCTTCGAACACAAAATGAACGGTAAACTTTCTTCATAAGCTGTTAATAATCTCTTGCCACGGCATATTGTTGGCAGAATGGAGCAATGTATTCTTGACAAATTTACTTATGACAACCTTCACGAACATGAGGTGTCCCACGGTGTCTAGCATAGGGACACTCTTGATTTCATTTTCGTACACCTTTGGCTCCGGCAGTCGATTCTTGTGAAGATTCTCCACTAATTCTCTCACGCAAAGTGCTGTCAGTTGAGGTATTTCTTGTCGGGCACTCAAGTGTTCAATGACGAGCACACGGTCTAGTGTTTTTATGAAATTACAATGCTTTTGGTTTTGATTGTTGTTTGATCGCTGAACAGTAGCAGCATTTATGCTGGCCATGTTCAGTATTGCGTTGAAGACAGTCTGAGGCCATCTTTTTTTGAGCCGTGGTTTACATCAGAAGTCGCTGACAGGTCATCTGCAATGTCATCTCCACCTCTCGTAGAATTATAAAACACGTTTATCTCTGGTTTCTTTTTATATCCTGACGATTCGTCAATTTCAACATCGTGGGGAAGACTAGACACGAGCAAAACAACTTTGTTTTTCTTTGGTATATGAGAAACAAGTGAAATATCCTTTTCGAAACCGAACTTAGGTATGTAGATCCCTCTACCACGAGTTTTGCAAAATTCAGGAGGGATTTGCCTCTTGTTCTTAAGCTCTGTTGACAAAAAAGTTAGCTTGTGTTCTTTCAGCAGATATGGCACTAGTTCATAGGCGGTAAATCAATTATCAAAAGTCACATTACGGCTTGTTTTTTAAATGGGTTGCACCAGCCGGTTCACCACATCAAACGGGTTATTACTAAGTGAAAACGGTCCCCCTGGCTGCTTCCTAGCATATATTTCGAGGTCGAAGATACAGAAATTCTTTGCGACAACCTAGGCAAATATTTTTATGCCATATTTGGCCCATTTTTGACGGAATGTATTGTCTAAATCTGCATCTGAATCTTAATGCAAGCAGCATTTCATCTATAGTTGTATATTTTACTAGTACATAGGCTTTCTTGCAGTCTCAATTGTTTAACGTATTGATGCTAAGTTGTCCAGCTGTTTTCTTTCTGCACTTGTGGATTTGTCGTCAAAACGAAGACAACTTTGTATAATATGAAAACATTTCCGTGTCATTGTCAGCCGAAATATTTCAACGCCTGTTCCGTCTGAAGCCTAAAAGTCATCGGTGCTCTGCCTTCCTGACCGGTAAAATGCAGCAATGTACAACAAGTCGATAAAAGCCTTCATCTCGTTCATGGTCATTTCATTTATAAAATAGTTGTTAAGAGGTCCATGAGTAAGGAATTTATTGCTAGTGCAGTCGAGCAGATGTAACTTCACTGGATTGCTCACGCGCTGTCTGTGATATGTAAGCTATAATACACTCCTGGAAATGGAAAAAAGAGCACATTGACACCGGTGTGTCAGACCCACCATACTTGCTCTGGACACTGCGAGAGGGCTGTACAAGCAATGATCACACGCACGGCACAGCGGACACACCAGGAACCGCGGTGTTGGCCGTCGAATGGCGCTAGCTGCGCAGCATTTGTGCACCGCCGCCGTCAGTGTCAGCCAGTTTGCCGTGGCATACGGAGCTCCATCGCAGTCTTTAACACTGGTAGCATGCCGCGACTGCGTGGACGTGAACCGTATGTGCAGTTGACGGACTTTGAGCGAGGGCGTATAGTGGGCATGCGGAAGGCCGGGTGGACGTACCGCCGAATTGCTCAACACGTGGGGCGTGAGGTCTCCACAGTACATCGATGTTGTCGCCAGTGGTCGGCGGAAGGTGCACGTGCCCGTCGACCTGGGACCGGACCGCAGCGACGCACGGATGCACGCCAAGACCGTAGGATCCTACGCAGTGCCGTAGGGGACCGCACCGCCACTTCCCGGCAAATTAGGGACACTGTTGCTCCTGGGGTATCGGCGAGGACCATTCGCAACCGTCTCCATGAAGCTGGGCTACGGTCCCGCACACCGTTAGGCCGTCTTCCGCTCACGCCCCAACATCGTGCAGCCCGCCTCCAGTGGTGTCGCGACAGGCGTGAATGGGGGGACGAATGGAGACGTGTCGTCTTCAGCGATGAGAGTCGCTTCTGCCTTGGTGCCAATGATGGTCGTATGCGTGTTTGGCGCCATGCAGGTGAGCGCCACAATCAGGACTGCATACGACCGAGGCACACAGGGCCAACACCCGGCATCATGGTGTGGGGAGCGATCTCCTACACTGGCCGTACACCACTGGTGATCGTCGAGGGGACACTGAATAGTGCACGGTACATCCAAACCGTCATCGAACCCATCGTTCTACCATTCCTAGACCGGCAAGGGAACTTGCTTTTCCAACAAGACAATGCACGTCCGCATGTATCCCGTGCCACCCAACGTGCTCTAGAAGGTGTAAGTCAACTACCCTGGCCAGCAAGATCTCCGGATCTGTCCCCCATTGAGCATGTTTGGGACTGGATGAAGCGTCGTCTCACGCGGTCTGCACGTCCAGCACGAACGCTGGTCCAACTGAGGCGCCAGGTGGAAATGGCATGGCAAGCCGTTCCACAGGACTACATCCAGCATCTCTACGATCGTCTCCATGGGAGAACAGCAGCCTGCATTGCTGCGAAAGGTGGATATACACTGTACTAGTGCCGACATTGTGCATGCTCTGTTGCCTGTGTCTATGTGCCTGTGGTTCTGTCAGTGTGATCATGTGATGTATCTGACCCCAGGAATGTGTCAATAAAGTTTCCCCTTCCTGGGACAATGAATTCACGGTGTTCTTATTTCAATTTCCAGGAGTGTAGAATCGCAGACCAGAGAGCAGTGACGGCAGCAATAGTAGTAGTAGCAGCTTGCAGTCGGCCGGTTGAGTCAGGTCGCCCGTAGAGAGCAGTTGTCGAGTTGTATAGCTCACAGAGAGCACTCGTGTGCTGGAGTTCGGACAATGCAGTCCAGTAGTGGTGTTTTGTAGCTCGAGAAGAGCAGTAGAGTTATGCAATTATCAGGGCCGGCCTTGGATAACGATGGCGGTGCCTGAGCGATGTAGTATAAGGTAAAAGCTAAATATTATTTTTCTTTATTGCCGCGCGCATATGTTAATTGCTACAACTGATTTTTGTACTGTTGTTATATCAAAGGTAAATCTTTTCAAAAATCTTTCAATAATAATCTTTCTTATAAAGACAACTTTTGACAGTCATCCATCTGAATTTAAAGTTTTTACTAATTTCTCCGGTACATAGTCATGCCGATTATCGTAAAGAAAATCAATTGTTTTTCATACATAACAAAATCTAGTGGCCAGCATTCAACTGGACTGTGCCAGAAAAATTTCTTATAGCAGTAGACATATACACGTTATCCGGTGACATCATTGAGGTAAGAATTCTCAGTTTATTCAGAATGATTTTTCAGGGCCATGATGCAGCACTGCTGACGTACAGATTTACCAGTTTAGATTCACAGTCAGTTAATTATTGAAAGGTTACATTACGAGATTTCTTTTGAAAGGTTATATATGAGTAACATTTTTATTAGGAGGTTAGTCACTTTTTTATTGGGAGGTTACGGAATTTATCTGTTTGGAGGTTACATAGTGATTGGCAAGTACTTCACAAGCAGGTTTACTTTCTGCAATTTGCGAGTTTATGTATTTCAAGATAATACTAAGCAAATTTTCATTGTAAGACAAATTCCAGCATTCAACCTCTTACTTTGCTAATATTGCCACTAAACTCACGCCAGGTATCTGCCTGATGATATTTTCAGAATAGGTCCGTACTTGTTGTAGCACCACTTGGATCCATCTTTACCAAAATAAAGTGAACAGAGTACCTGACTTTCTGATCGCTCGACTAATTCTGGTAATGCAGCATTGTGGGCAGTATTTTGTACCTCATTTAGTGGAATATTATCTTCTTTCTCAATGACTTCACTTGCATCTTGCACAGTACCACTATTGCCACTGCGCTCAATTACACAATCTTCATTTTCGCTGCCATCTGGCGTAAAGTCGATTTCATTGTCTCAGAATTCCGCCAGCCAACGACGTATACGCTCACCTCTCTTTCTTCGTTGTCCATTTTGACTAAAAGCAACAAAAACACAAAACATTCATGAAAAAAGATAAACTGTAAAATGGCACAGAAACACTAGTTCCCAGTTGTGGAGGGGTAAAAAGTACCCTCTTACTAACAGTGATCTTTGACGTTCAGGAAGGAAAGTAAACGAAAGTACCACATAGAAGGTTTATAAATTTCTTCCGTTCCAGCACCAGATCTCTTGGACGCTTTCATTTCCACACTCTCCTTAGTGTAAACTGTTCGAAATTAGTTGATCTTTTTGGTGTTGCCACATGAGCTACATCGTTGTACTTCTTAATCAAAGTGGCGCATGCCTGGTTTTCTTGGTCTCGGCTACTTTAATCCTTAAAGCATACTTGCCAGAGGCAAGGAAGACTTTGGTAAACCTCCATGAACTCCGTGAGAAATTCGTGAATCCTGTATCGCATGTCCACCATTTTGTTACAGCTGGAACCCCTGTCGTCACAGAGAGTAGACTAGTAGCAGAGCTAAGTTTGGGCAATAAACTTATCGGCAGTTTTGCGTGTACACAGAGCTCGAGCCCATCTGTCTTCAGCGACTTCGTAAAACTTCATTCAGTTCATGTAGGATTGTCAAATTTCCGTCCAAACGTAACGTTTTACTTGACAAATCTGACACGACCATGCAAGACTGACGACAAAACTTCGCATGCAGAGCAGGCTGTATCCTCTCCCTCAAGCCTGAGTGTCCGTCTCTCTCTCACTCCACATTGACCATCTAGATTATGTATTGGAGACAAGTAAATCGTGAAAGAGGGAAGAAAGACTTGGACCTAGGGGCAGAAATGGCATATTCTGAATTACATAGGCTGAAGGGAAGAAGAGAAAATGGGAGCTAGAAGAAAGCGACAACAGATGGGCAAAAAAAAAAAAGAAAAAAGAAAAAAAACCTCAGAGATTACCTTTTAGGTACCTGTTACCAATCAATTTTTTACCTAAATTAGAAGAACTCCAACCAGTTTTTTAGTTTAACACGGCGCAGAAGGCTCGTAGGAAGTGCTTTAAGGCTAGGTCTGTAGAAAAGTCACGTAGAAAGAAAAGAGTTTTGCTTCTAGGTAGCAGTTTCAGGCCAGATGTAGGCCATTTGCTACAGGAAAAGTTAGGCATAGCATATCAGGTCACAAGCAACGTGAAACCTAGCTCCAAGCTTAGGAATGTGACATAGGAAATAGGTGCATTGTACAGAGGTTTTGATGGCGAGCATGAGGCACGTATAACAGGAGGAGCAGGAAACAGCTTGGCTAGCAACTTAGAATATAGCTTCAAATGTGACCTGGATGACGCATGAGCAACAACGGCACAAATTTGTGTTGAGCTTGTTGAGATTTTGCAGTGACATGACCAGCCCTGCGTTAACACGGATGTTAGCTGTCTGAACAAGGAGCTGAATGGATTGCTTTTCTCTGAAACTAAGACTCATATCTGTGCTGTGCCTGTTCTGCGATTCGGAGATGGGGATACACAAATCATAGCCTGCACCTGAATATGAGACGGAAGGAAAGATCAGCTGAACACCTTGTATAAAGTGGGGCACAAGCACACAAGACAAAATCCTGTGATTGCTGGAATCAAAGAGGCACTTCAGTTACATTAAAGTCCAGATACAGACAGAGAGTGCTGAAAGAAATCAGAATACAGAAAGAAATTAAAGCAGTGCAAGACCATTATACATGTAAGTTACCAGGAAAGTAAAATCAGTTTGTTTAAAGAAAACATTAGATGATCGAAAAACAAGATATATGGGCTTATAGTATGTCTACAAGATGTGGAAAATTTTTAACTGATAGTTGATCTTGGTCAGTCTGAACACCATGTAACTACAGGGACGGAGAATTTGGAAAAAGGAGAGGTAAAAACTTATTTAAAAGTGGGAAACAAAGCCAAAAATGTTGAAACAGTTAGTTTTTATATCGATCAGATCCTACAAGCATGTCCTTGTTGTCGATCCTGCAGAATATTTCTTTGATAATTGTAACAGTCTCCACATCCTCACTAGGAAACCTCCACTATTTATGAGACATCTACATCAATTACTGAGCTAACTGTCAGGCAAGATGAAACAGTTAGTAGTCTGCGGAGATTTCAAGATGGATTTCTTAAAGGAACTAACACGAAAATGAACTAGAGTAATTATTAGGGTGTTTCTATCTAATGTTAGTAGTCAGTTTTCCAGCTTGTGTGCAGTAAGATTGTAGGACACTGATTAATAATATTTTATTGACAGTACTCCGCCTGAAACAATTGATTCGTACCCAATTGCTGATTGAAAATATGATCATAATGCGCAATTAATGGACATAAGCAGTATGACATCTTACAAACCTGAGGCAGTTTCATACAATACAGAACCGCATACAATGTTTTAAAAATAAGCTATAAGGCGTGGTATGGGATGAGGTATATGTAGAAGACATGCTTATGGCAAATTAAATTTATTCCACAGTAAATTCGTCTCAAATTTTGGGAGTTGTTTTCCAAAAATTATCCAGAAGATTCATTAAAAAAATAACTTGTGGATAACTAAAGGAATTAAAATTTCATCTATTTTGAAGAGGAAAATTTATGTTAAGCTCTAAGTAAGACAAGAACGGACATTACTTTTAATGAAAATCTTTAAAATGTCCAGAAGTACGCATGTCCTGACATAATTAAATAATGCAACTACAAATATTAAAACTATATGGGACATTGTCAGATGGAGACAGAAGAGAAAATCGTGAGAAGATAGACCATTCTTTTCGAGGTAATTCAAAATTTTCGAGCACAATATATTTTCCAAACTCCCACTGCGTGTCAACATTAATTACATGGGGCTGTAATTTAGTGGATTACTCCTACTACCTTTCCTGATCTTTACAACTTTCCATTCAATGGATTGATATTTTTTGGGTACTATACAAGGCATTTTATTGTGTAGATTGTGTTACGTCCTTAGACAATGGCTCTAAGCACTATGGAACTTAATGTCTGAGGTCATCAGTCCCCTAGGACTTAGAACTACTTAAACCCAACTAACCAAAGGACAACACACACATCCATGCCCTAGGCAGGATTCGAACCTGCGACCATAGCTGTCACGTGGTTCCAGACTGTAGCGCCTAGAACCGCTCGGCCTTCCCAGCCGGCCTTAGACAAATTCATGTTTTATTGAATTGATGGTTTTTTGCACAGCTTGTTTGAATTATACTTTACAAACGGAATGTAAGTGGTGTGTTGAAAAATTCAGACGATATCGGAAGTGTAGAAACTTTTAGTGACTAATGAAAGTAAGATTACAAAGGGAGGCCCACAGGGTTCAATGTTTGGTCCACTACTATTCCTGATACTGTATAGTTGAAGGACCTTCCAAGTAACATTCAGTAATTAAGACTGGTACATCTTGCAGAAGATAGAATTGTTATAATGAAACCGTTTTGAGTGATAGCGACAGAAGAGTTGGTAAATTACATTTCTCAAAGAATTTTTATGTCATGCTCTGAAAATGGATTCTCTCAAAATTTTGAAACAAAGAAACTGCATTCAGTTCTGTAGAACAGAGCCATACCAACAGTTGGTGCAGCACATGAACAGGAGTCAGTAAATACAGTAGAATGTTTCAGACATTTGGGCAAACAGTTCGACGAAAACTTGAACTGGAAGAAGCATATTACTGAGCTTCTCAAACAATTAAGTACACCTACGTTTGCTCTTTATATACTTGCTAAACTTGGAAACAAATGTATGAACCTCTTGACATATTTTGCTTGTTTCCACTCAATAATGTCTTACAGAATAATGTTATAGGGTAAGTAAATACTTAGAAAGACAATTGATTGCAGAAAGTCGAGCAATATGAATAATATGTGGGGTTCACCCATGGACGTAATGTAGTTACCTCTTCAAGGAGTTAGGCATATTAACTGCGTCGTCACAATACACAGATTCGCTAA
This sequence comes from Schistocerca piceifrons, assembly GCF_021461385.2. Classification (NCBI taxonomy): domain Eukaryota; kingdom Metazoa; phylum Arthropoda; class Insecta; order Orthoptera; family Acrididae; genus Schistocerca; species Schistocerca piceifrons. The sequence continues at coordinate 535,366,639 of NC_060141.1, read as the reverse complement.
TGAAATTTTTCTTAAATAATACATAACAATTTGAGAAGGATAATGATGTCCATACCTACAATACTAAATAGAAAAATGATCTTTATTACCCATTGTCAAAGATGTCTGACAGGTAGCGAAGAAAGTCTTAAATCAAATTTAAAATTATTCTCCTGGACAACTCCTTCTATTCCACTGACGGATTTCTACTAAAATTCTCACAGCCAGCAAAAGAAAAGAAAAAAAAATAGATGTAGTTCTAAGGGTAGCACTAAAAGTATTTAATAGTTCATTGATGTTAACACTAATCGTGTATACATTTCCTGCAAACTGACTCGTTCCACATCATTTCGATAAAAGAATCGTTCAAATAATATATGGAACATGTAACTAACTAACTAACATCATCTTCACTCCACAAGCTATCTTATGGTGCGTTGCGTAAGGATCCACTACTACTGCTACCACTTCCTCTGTTTACTGTAAGTTCGCGTGAGGTGACCAGAGAAACGATTGTCGATAAACCTCCGACGAGATCGAGTTTCCCTCATTTTCTCATCCTTGTAATTATCCGAAATGTATGTGCTAAGAGAAATATTTTTCCAAACTATTCTGGGACGTACGTGCTCGAGACTTTAAAGGCGATCCTTTTAGTAGGACACAACGCTTCGCTCGCAATTCCTGCCACTGGAGTGGCATACGAAACGAATCATTGACGATACGGGCCGCTCTTCATTGCATATTATGTTCTATATTACACCCGTCTGTCAAATGTCCCAAACTGCTCGTAACAAGCAAGAATCAGACAATATCTTTTTTGAGTTACTTCCTTCATAAATGTGTCGAACCTCGTTGGTTCGTTGGTTGGTTCGCTTAGATAGCTCCCTTTCCTCCTGTCTTGAACCCTTCTCACTTCGAGTTGCCCCTTTCTCTCCTCCCTACCCCCAAGCTTGATAAGCACGATGGTATAACATGCACTCTCGCTTATACTGGTGCTGCACTTACAGTTACTCATTTGCTTCTGACCTTTCTCTTTTTTTTTCGTCAGGCTGGTTTGATGCGACCTGAAACGAATTCCCCTACTGTGCCAACGTCTTCATCTCAGAGTATCACTTGCAAGCTACGTTCTCAATTATTTGCTGTATGTATTCCAATCTCTGTCTTTCTCTACAGTTTTTACTCTCTACAACTCCATGTAGTATGATGGAAATTATTCGCTGACGTCTTAACACATATATTATCATCCTGTCCCTTCTTCTTATCAGTGTTTTCCATGCCTTCCTTTCCTCTCGTATTCTGTGCGGAACCTCCTGATTCCTTACCTTAACAGTCCATCTAATTTTCCATCATTCGTCAGCAGCGTCACATCTAAATTGCATCGATTCTCTTCTGTTCCGGTTTTCCCACAGCCGCTGTTTCCATACCATACAATTCTGTGCTCAAAACGCATATTCTCAGAACTTTTTTCATAAAATTAAGGCCTGTGCTGATGTCAGCACACTCCTCTTCGCGGCATGAGCTTTTTGCCAGCGCTCTTGATGTACCCCTGGCATGAGCTTTTTGCCAGCGCTCTTGATGTCCCCCTTGGTGCGACTGTCATGGATTATTTTGCTGCTTAGGTAGCAGAATTCATTAACTTCATCTATTTCCTGATCACCAGTCCTGATGTTAAGTTTCTCGCTGTCCTCATTTCTGCTACTTCTCATTACTATCATTACTTACTCTCAAACCTTAGTCTGTACTCATTAGCCTGTCCATTCCATTCAGCAAATCCGGAAATTCTTTTTCACCTTAACCAAGGACAGCAGTGTCATCAGTGAATCTTATCACTGACATCATTTCACCTTGAATTTAAACTCCAATCCTAAGCCATTCTTTTATTTCTTTCATTGCTTCTTTAATGTACAAGTTGAACAGTATGGGCGAATGACTACATCCCTTTCTAATTTTTTATGTAATCACTAACAGTAGTTACCATTCCCATAGGTCGAAGGGGATTAACTGGCTAGATGTCATACCTACATTTAGTTGACAGCAAGTGGTATAAGATATAATATGACTGAAAACACGCGTATTTATAGCATGGGAATGTTCATGGATTTATAAGACAGGGTTACAAGTACATCTTATTTCCATCGAGCGCCTTCGTGACTGATTTTGTAGCTGCCACTGTACAGAACTTTGTAATACGAAATTTGCGTAGGCAATACTGTCGTGTGCCGTAGTGGCATTGCTTTTTAAGTCGTTGGTGATGGGAGCGCTCGTAGTTCTAGACTTAGCAGAGTGCAAATGTAAGTAAGCCGTAATTAAGCTAGAGTGCATTCTTCTGATGTTTTGCGAGTTCTAAGTGGAGCCGAATTTAATTTGCCATTTTGGTGTCTCTCGGCAACAACCATATCTAGCTGTGGTTGGCACTACTTTTCTAACTGTGATTACAGTGTGCTGAAAACATTTTGTGTTATTATCGTCTTATTTCGAGCCATGCCTTAAAGACCTGTAAATGAACAGTAGATGAAGTTCAGTTGTATTATTTATTGACACTTGTCATGATGGACATTTTATGTATAAAAATTTTTTCGTAAAATTGTTTCTACGTCTGCAGAATATCGAGATCGCAACCCACTCCGCCCAAATCCTACGTCACAAAGTTAAAAGTTAGTTTAGCTAATTACAAATATGTACAATGTATAAGGCAATTCTTAGGCTAATGAAGCTGCGCATCAACAGAAAACAGATTACAAACATTATTTGAACGGATCACATTACTGGACAGATCGTGAAACGAAGACAGATATATGTAACACGTTATTGGAAATTATTAATAATATGTATCTGTACAGAAATTTCGTGAATTTGACGGAGGCAGATTGTGATGACCTAAAGTCTAGGCACGAATGTTTCGGAAACTGCACAACTTGTAGCGTGTCTGGGAAGTGCTGTGGTTAGTGTCTTCAATATGTGGCGAAACCGAGGTTATACCACGTCCAGACGTTGGGGGCTTCAGCGGCCACCCCTCATTACAGATGTCGGACGTCATAGGTTTGGAAGACTGGTAAAACAGAACAGGCGGTGAACTGTGGCTGAACTAACATTAGACTTCAATGCTGGGCTGAGAACAAGTGCCTCAGAACACGCAGTGCACCGAACACTCCTAACGATGCGCATTCGCAGCCGACGAGCCTTGCATGTGCCAAAGTTAACACTCCGACTGAAATGGGCACGTGACCATCGTCACTGGACGTTGGGGGAGTGAGTGAGCGTTACATAGTCTGATGAATCCCGAAACCTTCTTCTTAATGCCGATGAGAGGGCGGGAATCCCGTCTTCTTACACGGTAACAGTTTCTTGTGACCTGTACTGGAGGACCGAGATAAGCTGGCAGCAGCCCCATTATGCTCTGAGGAGCATCCATGGGTCCACTGGAACTCGTGAAAGGTACCATGATGGCCAAGTAGTATCGTGCGGTGGTTGCAGACGACGTACATTCCTTCATGACGATCATGTTTCCCAATGGCAGTATCATTTTTTCAACTAGATAATGAGCCATGTCACAAGAAGAGTTGGAGTGATTCGGGGAACACAATACCGAGCTCCAGTTAATGCGCTGGTTCCCCTACTCGTCACATCTGAACCCAGTCCAACACATCTGGAATGTGATTGGATGTGGCATCAGAGATCATGAGCCCCTCCCTGGAATTTAATGGGATTAGGTAACTTTTGTGTGCAGATGTGGTGCCAACTCCGTCCATAGCCCTCACTGCTTCCATGCCACAATGCGTTGCACCTGTTATCCATGTCAAAGGTGGACATACTGCCTGTTAGGTGGGTGGTCATAATGTTCTGGCTGACCAGTGAATGTTACCCACGGCTGGCAGATACAGTGCTAGAGCTCCTGCCTGTCATGTTGTCTCCCCGCTGCAAGACAATTGGTAAATCCTAGATTTAACAAGTGAAACTTAATGTTTACCACCGCGGTGTGGTAAAAGTCCGAAATTTCTTATTATATTCATTTATTTCGATCTTTCACCAAGAGACGTTGCTAAATATTAGGATTTACCAATGGAAATTGGTAAAAGCTGGATCGAAGACCCCCGCCTCCGTCATGCAGCTTCAGACAAGTTTCACTGTTGCCAATTTTGTGTGCAGTTAAGTTTCTCTGTTGACAATCGTGCGTACGGTCATCTTTGCGATTCGTTTTGGTAGTGTTTCTTCTGCAGCTTTGCGTCAGAATGAGTGATGTTATGCGTAAAAGATTTTACGAACTCTTAACTGAATCAGTGAATAAGAAGAGGAAAAAAAAATTGTGTAACTGCTGAGCAATATAATATTCTTTTAAGTCAAATAAAAAACACGAAAATAGTTTCCAATAAAAAATCTGTTCACTACAGACGTTTCAAGCGATATGATGTTCTCAACATCTTACGTGAAGAGAAACTCATAGCACCGGTGTCTGCTGGAAAAGAAGGAATTCGTTATTACGTTCGTTTTGATGAACTGTTTAACGTTCTACACGAGACGCGCATTGCTGTAGGACATGGTGGCCCAACATGGATGGTTGTGTAACTGAATCGTAAGTACAAAAATGTGACTGTTGAATCAATAGTTACTTATTTGAAATTATGTGGACCATGCCAGAAAAAGCAAAAAACATTAAAAAGGGGTATTTTAGTGAAACGTATCATACACATCAAAATGAATTCACGCTGCCAAATTGACTTAATCGACATGCAGGCAAACCCAGACAATAAGTCTAAGGTCATTCTTGTACACCAAGATCATTTGACAAAATTTGTTGTCCCCCCCACACTAATACCGAAAAATGATGATGAAGTAGAATATCATCTTTTGAACATTTTTGCCACCTTTGGTGCCCCAAGTATTCTTCATTCTGATAATGGTAGGGAGTTTTGTAACCAAGTCATTCAAAGTTCATGTGGGTTGTCGAGTGATATAAAGATAGTCCACGGGATGCCGAGGCACAGTCAGCCTCAGGGATCAGGCGAAAGAAGAAACCAAGATACAGAAAATATGTTATCAACTTGGATGGAAACAAATGAATCTTCAGAATTACCTGAAATGCTAATGTTTGTGCAAGCAATGAAAAATAGGGCTCGTCATGAAGGGATCAGATGTTCAACATATGAAGCTATGTTTGGAGTTCCAACGAAAATTGGCGACCTCAGTTGTTCCACGTGATTTAAAAAAAATACTTGGAGCCGCGCGGGGTTAGCCCAGCGGTCTAGGGCGCTGCAGTCATGGACTAGCGGCTGATCCCGGCGGAGGTTCGAGTCCTCCCTCGGGCATGGGGGTGTGTGTTTGTCCTTATGATAATTTAGGTTAAGTAGTGTGTAAGCTTAGGGATTGATGACTTTAGCAGTTAAGTCCTATAAGATTTCACACACATTTGAACATTTTTTGACGACTTGGAAACAATGATAAACACCAGTTCCACTGATTCACAGGAAATTGGTTAAAAAAATGGTTCAAATGGCTCTGAGCACTATGGGACTTAACATCTGTGGTCATCAGTCCCCTCTAACTTAGAACTACTTAAACCTAACTAACCTAAGGACATCACATACATCCATGCTCGAGGTAGGATTCGAACCTGCGACAGTTGCGGCCACGCTGTTCCAGACTGACGCGCCTAGAACAGCTTGGCCACACTGGCCGGCACAGGAAATTGGAAATGACGGTAAGGGAATTGATGCCAGTGAATCAAGTACTGGAACAGAAGAAACGGAGGGTGAAAGCGCGGCTGCAGCAGGTGAGGAAGCACCAGAGACTCAGGATATGACGACAGTTTACAAAGAGACACCTGCACCACGAGATGCTGGCAACTGCCAACAGTGTTAATAAAGTGAAACTGATCCGAGAAACAGCCAAAAGGAAGTTATCAATTGCAGACAAACAAACTGAAAGCAGCATTAAGTAAAAAAAAACCTTCAGTTGGACAGAATGCCAGAATTAAAGTACCGGATGAAGACTTGACAAATATTGATGTAAAATCTATAATAGCAGTAGTCCATTCCTTTCAGCTCTCTTCCAAGTAATTTACTGGCTGTGGTATAATTACAATGTAATCCGGCATCCTGAATGTCTTCTCCCTGAATTACCAACTCTAAATTTCTCTGTACTTTCATTTACTGCTTGCTGAATGTGCAGATTGAATAACACAGGGGATAGGCCACAACCCCATCTCACTCCCTTCTCAACCACTGCTTGCTTTTCATGCCCCTCTAGTCTTATAACAGCTGTCTGGTTTCTATACAAGTTGTAAATAGCGTTTCGCTCCCTGTATTTTAACCCTGTTACCTTCATAATTTCAACATTGACAAAAGCTTTCTCTAAGTCTCCAAATGCTGTAAACATAGATATGCCTTTACTTACCCTATCTTCTAAGGTAAGTTGCATGGTCAGTTTGAGGCGAAACACTCGCTATATCATTGTAAGAGGTACAGAACTGAACGACTGTGCTGCGGCCTACCCCAGTTCACTACTTCCAGATCCACGTCTTTATAGCGCTCCAGTACTTAATAAACAAAGGATAGCACCGTAATGTAAAGGTGAAATTGAAAATTACAATAACTTTTCCAAACTTCGTCTGTGTATGCTTAAACATATTAAAGATAACATTGTAAAGGTTCAGAATGATCAAATGAAAATGTTAGGTAAAATATAAAGTCTTAAGTAAATAATAAGGGCGTTAAGTAACAAAACTACAGAGCTAAAAACTGATCAGAATTTGCAAACGTATGTCGCAATTAAAAATTACAAATGTCAACTTCATCTGGGCCATGGTTTGGCTAAAATTTTCGTTTTTACGAAAAACTAAATATTACACTGAGGAAGCTGAAAATCCGTATATAGCCTCAGTTTCACGTAAAACAGTGTCTCTCACTCAAACCTCCGTGATTTCAAAGACCTAGGGGAAGAAGAACCACAGTAGATACGACAGTGAAATATGCACCACATTTTAGAGCATCTCAAAGAATTTATTTATTTATCATCAATACACCTCTACACGTGAACCATTTCTAGCACGAAGAATACGGAGTCTATATTTAGTTTCTTGCCAAGTTCTTTGTAACATTTCCTGTGTTATTGTTGCAATCGCATTAGTGATACGATGTCGCAACGTAGGAATATCGTCCACTTTGGTCGCATTCATGCGGTCTTTCACGAATCCCCACATGAAGAAATCAAGCGGCGCAATGTCGGGTGAATGTGGTGGCCAGGCAATGGGTCACCCGCGTCCGATCCAAGTATTAGAAAATTTCCTATCCAGGAACTTGCGAACAGCCGTTGACCAATGCAGCGGCGCTCCATCTTGTTGAAAAATGATGTTGGGTTGCAGGTCTTGTGAGGGTATACAAACTGCTCCAACATGTCCTGATACACTGAACCATTCCATGTTTGTTCCGCAGAGAAGAACGGTCCAACAATCCTGTCGTGCATTAGACCACACCAGGCGTTTGGTTTAGGGCTATCAGGAATGTGTTCAATGACAATTTGCGGATTTTGTGAACCCAAAATCCGAACATTATGTCTATTGACCCTTCCTGACACATGAAAGGTTGCCTCATCTGAGGGTAAACATCTTCCCAGGAAGCTGGCATCCATATCAACACACTGCAGCATATCTGCAGCAAATTGTTGTCGGCGTTGTGTGGTGTTCGATGTCAGATGTTGCAGAATTTGCACTTTGTAAGCACACATATGAAGACGCTGGTGAACTACATGATGCAATGTTGATCAAGGTATATCAAGTTGCCTACATGCTTGACGAATTGACTTGTGTGGGCTTCGGACAAACGTTTGTGTGATGTCCTCAACTGTCTCTTCTGAAACTCTGTAACGTGCACCCCCAGAATGTTTCAGAACACTTCCTGTTGCAAGAAACTTCCTATACCATTCCTTAATTGATTTCACGTTAGGTGGATCACGTTCATACACACGACGATAATTTCTTTGCACAGTAAGCGGCGATTTTGTTTTTGGAAACCACACTACTGGTTGCGCATGCTGCTGTGGAGTCGCCATTTTCACTTGATGCGTCCATGCTGTACTCTACCGACGATACTTATGATGCGGGAATATAAATTCTTTGAGATGCTCTACAATTTGGTGCATTTTTAGAATGAGATCATCACTCTGCAGCGGAGTGTGCGCTGATATGAAACTTCCTGTCAGATTAAAACTGTGTGCCGGACCGAGACCCGAACTCGGGACCTTTGCCTTTCGCAGGCAAGAGCTCTTCCAACTGAGCTACCCAAGCACGACTCACGCCCTGTCGTCACAGCTTTACGTCCGCCAGTACCTTATCTCCTACCTTCCAAACTTTTGAGGACGGGGCGTGAGTCGTGCTTGGGTAGCTCAGTTGGTGCATTTTTCATTGTTATTTCTATATTGTGGTTTTGCTCCCCTGGGTCCATGAAATCAGAGAGGTTTGAGTGGGACCACCCTGTATGTATGACACCAATGAGCTACATCTATTAGTTTTCAAATTATTTACTGAAATCCAAACTTTGAACGAAAATGCCCTTATTAGTGGTAGATTATGGTACCTGTAATAGAAAGCTCTGATTACAAAATTGTATTACTTTCTTGCAATAATACATATGTACAAAGTTTCAAGATGGTATTGTAAATAACAATTATTACAAGGAATCTTAGGAAGGCAGTTTAGAGGTCACGTTCCAACGTCGATTTCATTTAAAACTGCAGATGGCGAAATTTAAATGCGGAGGAACTAAAACTTTCTCAGTAACTAAGGCAAACATGAATATTTCGATAAAAATTAACAAGATAGTGAACTGTTAAACGAAGGAGCTATTATTAACACGTGTCTGAGAAAAGGCCATTGGGATACTGATAACTGTGCCTAGGGTGACTGATAGCAGGTGCTGCTTTCGGCTGTCGGCTGACAAACCAAACTGTCTGCGCCAGACAAATGACCGAGTGGGGTGTGCCTCATATGGTACCAGAACTTGGATGGGTTTGCGGTAAAAGAAGGAAGAGGACTCACGAGGACCGTACACCGTCCTGATCGCTTAGATTTCAAGGCAGTAGCTGTTTGTGTGCCACTAGTCATGTGGACAAAATCGCATGGCAAGTGGCAATATCGTTTCCCACTTTTAAGGCGGGCAATTAACTTTTGGTGATTAGAAGTTAGGGCGACAGGTAATGTAACTTGGAACTTGCCGTAGAGGTCACCTCTGAACTGTTAGTAGTGCCGTTTTTGCTAGGGATAATAGTTACAATGCTAAGACTTACAGTTTGTGCATGTGAACTTTTACAGACTATAGCTATCATTTAAAAATCGAAACTTTTATTTTTTAGTCATAGTTCCTGATCCCACTGAGTAATTAGCAAGTAGGAAAATTTTATTTCAGTGAGTGCAAAGGTTAATGTGGACTTGCAGACTGAAATTTATGGTCAATATGTTATCTATCTCTCTCTGGTTGACCGTAAAAATAGTTTTCAGACTCTTGTAAACGGCATTGGTGGGTGGAAAGCAGGTGCAGGTAAGTTAAGAGGCTCTTCATAGTGACGTAACGAAAAACACAGACCGTCTGATTTCTACCCATCGCCCCACATATACTGTATCGTGTGCTGGGAAACTGAACCGTGAATGTGATCGGAACAAAATTGGGAAATCAGCAGGCACTCACAGGAGTGAGAGAACAGTGTTATTATTTGATCGACAGTGTGGAAGGTAAATTGTGAATGTTATGGTACAACATCGCGGCCACTACCAGCGCTGAGGTTAGAAAAATACGATTCATCATCACAGTGCTGCGTGTACCTGCAGGTTACCTGAAAACTGTTGCTCTCGCTCACCGTTGCCCAGGCCGCCCTGGAGCTACTGCAGTAGGCGATACGCGCCGCAATCCTCACCGCCATAGCTGCTGCTGCCTGCATTGCGTCGCAGCGCCGGTACACCGAGCCGGCATCACTCGTCGAGGTCAAGCAAACTTAGTTAAGTCAATAATAGTTAAAGTGTTTATTAAACACTTTGAACTGGCTATTGAAATGGAGTCTACTGGTAAGAATGATATGAAAGTTAAGATGGAGCCACATGCTGACGATTAACGATCAGCATTAGAAATTGAGGTTAAAGAGGATGGTTCTGACAAAGTGGTAAATCCAAAATCTAAAGCTGATTTGCCGAAAGTAGAATCGGAGGTAAATTTTAATGTTACTGTGAATTTAGAAACATATTAAAAAACTAAAAACCCGCCTCGATTGCTAAGAAAGCACCTAGTGTTAAGTGTTAACCCAGGTTTCGGCGTAGATAACTACATCTTCTTCAGAACAACAACAAAACCCACAAATGCCTAAGAAGACCTTTGTCAATGATTAAGAGCGGGTCATTAACCAACGATTGCTCACCCGCTGCGATGTTGAAGGTTCCTAAGTTAGAAACAATTTCTGATGATGATGTGGTCGAATTTGAAGTTAAAAAAAAGTAGACTTTGTTGAGTTCTCAGGTAATGTAACTCAGTTCAATATTTATGAAATTCAGCCACGTCAGAGAATACCAGTAACTCTTTTGAAATCGGCTGAAATGCCAAGTGGTAAGGTAGGGGCTCGAAATAGGATGTAGTTACTGCTTTCTAAACTAGAATCTCATCACAAAGACCTGAACAATAATGTGTAATCCAGTAGTAAATACTTAAGTAAGACTAAATCTCGTACTAAAGAACTGAAGGACGAAATGACCTCAGAAATGAGTAACTTAAAATTATAAAATTGATTCTAATCACTATGACCAACAAGTCAAAGTAGGGCAACAGTTAACTGAATTCCATGTACTCGAATTCTCAAAACTGAAATTGGTGAAGTTCGTAAGAATTTCTAAGGCACAAATAATCGTATGGAGGGGACGTTGTCAGAAAGAATAGGTAGTGAATCCAATCTTTCTTCTTATAGGTTTGATGAAGTAACTAATAAAGTAAATGCTAGTCAAAAGAACATTACGAAATTAAAATGTAATTGTGTTAAATTATTTGGCGATGTTGATAAAAGTTTTTATGACGGAGTAGAGGCAGTAGAACTACAAGTAGAATAATTAAATACTAGAGCTACTAATAGAAAACAGAGTAACCTCTGGCAGCTCTATGAATACTACCGTACGGCATGATGCTTCAGTTTACGCAGCTTTTGTTGCATGTTGTAATTTTTTACGTTTTGAACCAAGCAAACAAATTCATCTGTTAAAATTCTGCAATGTTTTTGAGGATGTTTTACCAGATGCATGGACAGAACGCGATAAAATTTCATTCATAGGAAGTCATTTGTCAGGAGATGCTTTGCGATGGTCATCAGACGCCACGATTTGATGCCAAACTCTTTCTGAATTTAAAACTACATTCCTTAATAAGTACTGGTCACACAACAAACAGACGATGTTTTGAGAGAATTCTGGAGTGGTAAAATGTTTACTCCCGGTCGTGAATCAGTTAAAGAAAGTGACTTGCATGGCTGTCACATCTGACTAAAATGATGAAACTGGAAATGATGATCATGGGACTAGAACGTAACATGGGTTGGTAATGGTATAAAAGAATCATTTCCTCATCTAGAAGTAATGTGGATGGGCTCATTGAGTGTCTGGAGCTAGCGGAAAGAGTAGCTGCTCTTGAGGAGTAGGTGAAGAATAGTAATAGGTCCTCTAACAGTTACATAAACAACCGAAATAATGACACTGGGGACGTGAATGTTAGAAATATGGAGGTTCAGAACACGTGATCTAATTATCAAGGTCAAGGCCGCATTAGAGAAAGAGAAGGTAGATAGCCACCGCGGTTTCTCAATAAGTATTATGACGAACGCAGAAATATAAAATGAGAGTAGACGTGGAGCAGAATACTACCCGATCTGATTCTGAATCGCCTGAATAGAGACAGATAGTACTAGTAGTGTGCTAAATCGCTCTCATTATTTAGTTGACAGTATTGTGAACACGTTAGAGAAATGGGACAACATGGGAAAAGAATACAATACAAGTAATAGGGAAGAGCCAATTAAATGGTTTGAATCAGATGAGAAGAAAGATGCCACAAACTATAAAAGCAGACAACAGTGTTACAGAAAGCAAGATTGCACAGGGAAGTAGCTGCTCAAAGGCAGATAGTAGTTAACCTGATGTGCAAGACACGAAAGTAGAGGAAGTCGGCAAGGGCTTTGATTTAAAATTGGAGGACAGGTTAAAAGAGGCAGCTGTGGATGCAGAGGCTGATGACATCTTGAATCTAAGTGTAAATGCACTTGCAACTGAACGAAGTTAACTTAGCTGGAGACAGATTGAAAAAGATTCATTAAAAGACTTTCATGAGGAACCTGTTCAAACCAGAATAACTAACCCTACAATAAAAACTAACATCTCATGAATAATAGTGCGTTGTGTTCTTGATGGTGGCACACAGCAAGAGTTTTGAAGCAAGAATTTTTTTCATTCTGTTCCTAATAACAATGAGTTAACTGTGATGAAATAGAGTGATTTGAGAATAATAGGTGCTACTGGAAAATTCTCTAGACGAGTACATCACGGAGATTTGATACCAGTTGGTATAGGTAACGTAATAATCGTAGATCAACCTTGTTTAGTCATGTTTGGGTTCAGTGTCAAAATGTTGACTGGCGCAGGGATTTTAATTAAATATCAAGAAACGACTGACTTCGGTCGTAGCCACTAATTGTTAACTTTATCACATTCTGGAGTTATTATGGAGCCTTTCATTGAGCAGTAATAATCAAACATGGGAACTGCCTATTAGCGTAACAAGGAATAAGAGATACTCGCAGGATGATACTGAATTCGGGAATAATATGCTACATGCTAATGCGGAATGTAACTATGTCATTGAGGAAATAGAGGCTAATCTACACTCAATAGGTATGCCACAGACGGACGCATGCCCATTGCAGCACTCGAGAAGTAGTAGAGAACTACGTTTACGAAACACTGTAAATCCGAAGCCTTTCAAAGATTATAGTAATTAGATTCTTTATGGAGCCTGCCATTCCTTGGCGGATACTCAGTTTGGTATACTGTGCGGTCCCAGCTGGATGAAAGTTTACTTCGCCTTCAAGTTCCATTCACTTCTGTTTTATGTATAGTATGTAAGAAATATTTGCCTTCTTGTTGTACAATTGCTACTAGATTATAATATATTCTTGGTAAGTAAGAATAGTTCCCAAAAATGACTATACTCTAATGATGACTTATAAGAGAATATGAGAGGTAGTTTACAGTAGTAAATTATAAATGTCAAAATAGCAATGGGTAACTTATGAGCACCATTGATAGAAAAATATTTGCTAAGGTCACAGATTGAAACTAAGATCCACAAAAACAAATTTGTAGCAAAAAAATACACATACTTTAAGAGAAGCAACTGAAGACGGAACTTCCAAGAATCTGAAAGAATAAACACGGCATAACTGAATACTTTTCATGTTTGAAGTAAGGTTGTTTGTAGATAAGAGACAGTAATACTGTGGAGCCAATGGGAGCAAGCCAAAGCGTTTTCGTAATAATTAAAAGAGATGTGTGAAAATGGTGTGAGCATCACAACAAAAATATGTGTAAGTAATGAGGGCAGTAGGCTGACAGATATGAAAGGGAGAAAGAAGCGTCGAAATGTGTAGGAAAATGAAATATTTGTATAAATTAAAATGGGGAGAAATAGGAGCAATGAAGACAGTAGGCTGACATGAGGTAAAACCGTGGGAAACTGGTGTGTAATTCCCTCACATCTCGTAAAAAGGGTTGAGAAACGCATGGTCTTGCTTAAGGCAGATGGTCAGTTAACAGATAAATATTGACACATATAGACAACAAATCACAAAACGAAAGCATTAAGGAATGCAGGTTGTAGAGTATTGTATGCTATAGTAAAACGGACTTTTTAATTTTGTGGGTGACAAAGCAAAGTAACTGCTTCGAACAAATAATGTCTTTAGCATGCTAATCCAACGATAACTGAGCCATACAAAGATATAACTTACAAAGGTTACTCAATACGCTAAGTAACACAACAGATAAGTTAATGAAGTAACGGCCGGTGTGGCCGAGCGGTTCTAGGCGCTACAGTCTGGAACCGCGCGACAGCTGCGGTCGCAGATTCGAATCCTGCCTCGGGTATGGATGTGTGTGATGTCCTTAGGTTAGTTAGGTTTAAGTCGTTCTAAGTTCTAGGGGACTGATGACCTGAGAAGTTAAGTCCCGTAGTGCTCGGAGCCTTAATGAAGTAAATTGCAAACTAGCTGGAAAAGTGACTAGTTTAAAAACATCTGTTGACTTTCAAAGCATAATAACTATGGTTTATAAACAAATGTCAAATATCGCGATTCGGACTGAAGAATGAAGTAACTAATAAAAGTGATCTGGAGTAACGTATCAATTTTATGAAGCGGCGTCTTGTCGATAATCAGTTTGAAAACGTTAGTAATATTTTCCCAAATACTAAATTTTTAAAAAGAAAAATTCCTGATGATGATTTATCAATTAATTACTTAAATTATACGAGAAAAGTAGAGTACATTCAGTGTTTTGTCCTCTCTTAGATATAAATTGAGAACAAAAGCTTAGGCTACATTATTTGCTCCTCAGGGACATGTAGGCCTTATCAAAGGCAGTCTATAAGATCTATAGAGAAGGAAGAGAGGAAGCCAACCATAGTGCTCCTACTCTTCCTTTTTATAACAGGGTGTCCATAAGGACACCAGTCATAGTGACCACGCACCCTGTACGTTAAATGTTTTAGTGAAAGTGGTTCGTAAGGATACAACAGCACAGTGACTATAGTTGTGAATAATTTCACTTACAGGGTGCCTAAGGGGTGCTGCGTTCTCGGAATGCTATACAACAATTCAAACAAATAACATTAACAGTTTTATTCCAATAAAGCAGATTCACAATACTTTGTCCTTACAACAAGTGTCGAAAGCGATGGGCGACATGCACACAGTAATGTTCTTCGCTATATACAATGCCCAAACAATCAATGGATATGGTTCAAATGGCTCTGAGCATTATGGGACCTAAAATCTGAAGTCATCAGTCACCTAGAACTTGTTGTTGTTGTGGTCTTCAGTCCTGAGACTGGTTTGATGCAGCTCTCCATGCTACTCTATCCTGTGCAAGCTTTTTCATCTCCCAGTACCTACTGCAACCTACATCCTTCTGAATCTGCTTAGTGTAGTCATCTCTTGGTCTCCCTCTACGATTTTTACCCTCCACGCTGCCCTCCAATACTAAATTGGTGATCCCTTGATGCCTCAGAACATGTCCTACCAACCGATCCCTTCTTCTGGTCAAGTTGTGCCACAAACTTCTCTTCTCCCCAATCCTATTCAATACTTCCTCATTAGTTATGTGATCTACCCATCTAATCTTCAGCATTCTTCTGTAGCACCACATTTCGAAAGCTTCTATTCTCTTCTTGTCCAAACTATTTATCGTCCATGTTTCACTTCCATACATGGCTACACTCCATACGAATACTTTCAGAAATGACTTCCTGACACTTAAATCTATACTGGATGTTAACAAATTTCTCTTCTTCAGAAACGCTTTCCTTGCCATTGCCAGCCTACATTTTATATCCTCTCTACTTCGACCATCATCAGTTATTTTGCTCCCCAAATAGCCAAACTCCTTTACTACTTTAAGTGCCTCATTTCCTAATCTAATTCCCTCAGCATCACCCGACTTAATTAGATTACATTCCATTATCCTTGTTTTGCTTTTGTTGATGTTCATCTTATATCCTCCTTTCAAGACACTGTCCATTCCATTCAACTGCTCTTCCAAGTCCTTTGCTGTCTCTGACAGAAGTACAATGTCATCGGCGAACCTCAAAGTTTTTATTTCTTCTCCATGAATTTTAATACCTACTCCGAATTTTTCTTTTGTTTCCTTTACTGCTTGCTCAATATACAGATTGAACAACATCGGGGAGAGGCTACAACCCTGTCTTACTCCCTTCCCAACCACTGCTTCCGTTTCATGTCCCTCGACTCTTATAACTGCCATCTGGTTTCTGTACAAATTGTAAATAGCCTTTCGCTCCCTGTATTTTACCCCTGCCACCTTTAGAATTTGAAAGAGAGTATTCCAGTCAACATTGTCAAAAGCTTTCTCTAAGTCTACAAATGCTAGAAACGTAGGTTTGCCTTTCCTTAATCTTTCTTCTAAGATAAGTCGTAAGGTCAGTATTGCCTCACGTGTTCCAGTGTTTCTACGGAATCCAAACTGATCTTCCCCGAGGTTGGCTTCTACTAGTTTTTCCATTCGTCTGTAAAGAATTCGTGTTAGTATTTTGCAGCTGTGACTTATTAAGCTGATAGTTCGGTAATTTTCACATCTGTCAACACCTGCTTTCTTTGGGATTGGAATTATTATATTCTTCTTGAAGTCTGAGGGTATTTCGCCTGTTTCATACATCTTGCTCACCAGATGGTAGAGTTTTGTCAGGACTGGCTCTCCCACGGCCGTCAGTAGTTCCAATGGAATATTGTCTACTCCGGGGGCCTTGTTTCGACTCAGGTCTTTCAGTGCTCTGTCAAACTCTTCACGCAGTATCATATCTCCCATTTCATCTTCATCTACATCCTCTTCCATTTCCATAATATTGTCCTCAAGTACATCGCCCTTGTATAGACCCTCTATATACTCCTTCCACCTTTCTGCTTTCCCTTCTTTGCTTAGAACTGGGTTTCCGTCTGAGGTCTTGATATTCATACAAGTCGTTCTCTTATCTCCAAAGGTCTCTTTAATTTTCCTGTAGGCGGTATCTATCTTACCCCTAGTGAGATAGGCCTCTACATCCTTACATTTGTCCTCTAGCCATCCCTGCTTAGCCATTTTGCACTTCCTGTCGATCTCATTCTTGAGACGTTTGTATTCCTTTTTGCCTGTTTCACTTACTGCATTTTTATATTTTCTCCTTTCATCAATTAAATTCAATATTTCTTCTGTTACCCAAGGATTTCTACTAGCCCTCGTCTTTTTATCTACTTGATCCTCTGCTGCCTTCACTACTTCATCCCTCAAAGCTACCCATTCTTCTTCTACTGTATTTATTTCCCCCATTCCTGTCAATTGCTCCCTTATGCTCTCCCTGAATCTCTGTACAACCTCTGGTTCTTTTAGTTTATCCAGGTCCCATCTCCTTAAATTCCCACCTTTTTGCAGTGTCTTCAGTTTTAATCTACAGGTCATAACCAATAGATTGTGGTCAGAGTCCACATCTGCCCCTGGAAATGCCTTACAATTTAAAACCTGGTTCCTAAATCTCTGTCTTACCATTATATAATCTATCTGATACCTTTTAGTATCGCCAGGGTTCTTCCATGTATACAACCTTCTTTCATGATTCTTAAACCAAGTGTTAGTTATGATTATGTTGTGCTCTGTGCAAAATTCTACCAGGCGGCTTCCTCTTTCATTTCTGTCCCCCAATCCATATTCACCTACTATGTTTCCTTCTCTCCCTTTTCCAACACTCGAATTCCAGTCACCCATGACTATTAAATTTTCGTCTCCCTTCACAATCTGAATAATTTCTTTTATTTCATCATACATTTCTTCAATTTCTTCGTCATCTGCAGAGCTAGTTGGACCTAGAACTTAGAACTACTTAAATGTAACTAACCTAAGGACATCACACACATCTATGCCCGAGGCAGGATTCGAACCAGCGACCGTAACGGTAGCGCGGCTCGAGACTAAAGCGCCTAGAACCGCTCTTACACAGCGGTCGGCGTACCTTTCCAATTTAGTGTATGGCGATCAGTTACGAACAGATACATTGCTTTCATTCTCGTGACATATGTGAGATTTGGCACTTTTCTTTTGTTCCAAAAACTGGAATGTCTTGTCCATTATAAGTCGTCAGTTGCGTATTAGTTCTACACAGGCACGGGGAGCGTAACAGTTCATATACGCGAAAATTGAGCAATGTGACAGAGGCACCTGTGTCCGAATGAAGTTTCCCACGTTTCCCACAAATAAGTAAATGAACAAGAAGTTTGTTTGACTGACGTATCACTGACGTAACTGCACGCTTACTAGTTGCAGACATGGACTATAATGCATTAATGACACGGGCCTTGTGGCTAGATTTTTGTGAGTGGGCCGCATTCTTATGTTTGTTCCATTGCAAACATACGGATTGCACATGTCCTTTCCTACTACAAGCGTAACACTGAGCTTGTCAGGAGGGGCACTCTTGGCGTTTGTGCCGTGAATAACATCTAGGGCAAGACTTAATTCTGTTCGCCTGTGTAGCCGCCTGTTTAGCGAACTGATTAGGTGGCGTGGAGGGTGTCTCCACAGCGTGGCTAACGTAAGCCACCGTTGCTGAATGGGGTGATCATAAGCAAGAGACTCAACCCAACTAATAGCTGACAGCTCAAAAGTGTGACCCAACAAAACACTGGAATCGTACTGATCTAGTATTTGCACTACCTGCTGAAATGATGGATCGGAATCTTTCAATATCCGTTCTTTAAGTTTGATACCAGGTACATTGTAAACGATGGCATCATGCAACATAATATCTGAATATAAAGCACTGCAAGCACATCTGAATTTGCATTTCCTTGTCATTCCCTGCAAATCTGTTACCCACTCGCGATAAATTTGTTCAGGCGGTTTTTTGTAATGAATGAATTGTTACCTAGCTGCTACCACATTCACTTGTTGGTCATAACAGTCAGCGAAGAGATAACATTGTCATACAGAAGTTCACTCGGAACAGCGACAGGGAAGACTTTTTGAATTAATCTGAACACTGGACTTCCTATTGTCGATAATAGGTATGGAAGTTTCACAGTACCTGGTACATTGCAGGCTATGACGTGTGGTTCAAATCGGGACAACTACTTGAGACAGTCCTCGTCTTGTTCGCTAAACTCTCGAAAAGGCGGTATAGCAGTAGGTGTTGCTGTAGGAGGTGCTTGTTCCGTCGGGCGCGCAAAGTTGGCCAGTAGTTGCTGCACCTTGTTGAGGTGTGCAGAATTGTGCTGTGTCTGGAACTGAAACATTTGCGTTACCTGTGTGACATCTAAAGCAACACCCACCTGAAAAGACGAATTAGCGAAAATGACAAGAAGCTGTTAAAGCAATAAATTCCCCTGCAAAGTAAAGACAAGAAAAAATTAAGGCGACAGCAAGAAACCAGAATGCCATGGCCGTTGGCCGTCTGGTACTGGGTTCAGCGGATACTCGTCGCCTAATGATGGGTCCTGCCTACTCGCCGCTTATACGATGCCTAAGGGATACTGCGTTCTCGGAATGCTATACAACAATTCAAGCAAATAAGATTAATACTGCTCGAATACTAAGGCCATACTCAGTGAATACTGAGTGGGCGAGGCCTGCAGTAGCGGCGCTTATGTTCTCCTTTTGTAGAGGCCGCTCCTGTCGTGGTGCGGTCCTGGTCAGCACACCATTGGCCGAAGTCGTTTCACCGCCTTCTCTTCTCTTCCGTTCTTCATCTTCGTTCCAGTGCTTGTGGTTACGCCAGAACGAATAGTAGAGTTAGTACAGAAAAGATACAAAGAGCCAAATTATTTTGTGTCTTTCTCTCTTCAGTTAAAAGAGTGGCATATCCGTATCACAAAATTAAGTTTGTAATAACACAAAATTTTATTTCATGTTGCATTTTTACTTATATATATATATATATATATATATATATATATATATATATATATATATATATATATATATAAAGTTTGTGTGTATACTATTAAGGGAAATTTTGACATGTAAATACTGGACCGGGCTTCAGGTAAATATCATTTAATATTTGAAAAAAAATTGTTACAGACGATTATAAGGTGCAAATTTCCAGTTTCACATTAAGCAAAATAATTATAAAGTGCAAATTTCCAGTTTCACATTAAAGAAACATTCAGCATATACCAAACAGATACTGCCACTCAATAAATTTAAAACAGAGTTCCTTAACAATTTAAAAACAAGTTCACAGGGCCCTTAAATAAAATTATAATTCTGAATTTAACACATTTAACAAAATGAAAAGTTACCAGTGCCAACACGCTGCGTAAATATTCTGATAAAGACAAGCAGCTGACTTTATAGAGTCTTATACCACAATTCAAATGTACAAACGGGATCCAGACTAATAAGAAGAAAAGAACATGATGGATAATAAAGACAATTACGTATGCATGAATCCCGATTAATGACCACCTTTACATTTAAAAGCCTCTTTCATTAAATACTTGCCCAGTGTCAGCTGACAAACTTTACGAAAACACCTAAGGAATTAATAATCAGCCAATAAAGGATCTTCAGAAATTTAAACCTGAGCAGCACCAGATGAGAAAATCGAAGGAAATTTAGCAATCTGGGCAATGGACATCGACGGCCATATAAAACGTTAACCCAACAGAGTGAAACTCTTAAATCACATTAATTAAAACACGAGACAGGATGATGTCTCTTTGAAACAGAGAAAATAAAGACAAATATTACACTTGTTGAAGCAGAAGCCGGTAACAAAGGTACGTAACATAATTCCTTGCGGCGTGAGGTGATGCAGGAGGCTGCAGGCTCGGGAAAGAGGACCTTTGGAGCCGATGCACAGAGGCCGCAGGTCCGCAAGAGAACTATGGGACCAACAGGTTCATTGTACTCAGCCTGTGTCACAACAGCTGTAAGACTGAAATACACTACTCCCGTAATCGGGTATTCAGTCAGCAAATACTTTCCTTAGCAGGTACCGCTTCCACCAACGTCAACAGATCTCCGCACACGGAATCGACAATCATTTATACTATTTCAAATACTTTTACCCTGTCAGAAGATTCTGTTGAGCATACGCTTTCTAGAACCACATCTCAAGTATTGCAGCCTCTTCAATCTGCTCAGCACCGGGAGGCAAGATAATGGGACCAGAAACAGATCCAGACACCACTAATTTAGCCTTCTATGAACTTACCCTAACTAACGTGCTTAACCAGCTGCAAGGTCACACGCCCAGCAGTCAGAACAGTGATCTCGTAATCTATTGGCCAAAATGCCTAGTGAAACAGACTCTCCGGAAAACCAGACTCGCTGTACATTGGTTCATATAAACTAAATCCCCAGATGTGAGAAAATGATTTAAACATACAAATGAAATAAATTTTGGCGCTCAAGAAATACACACACAACCATGATCGCTACATAAATGTGCACTCGGGGATAAAATGGCTCTGAGCACTATGGGACTTAACTTATGAGGTCATCAGTCCCCTAGAACTTAGAACTTATGTAATGCATGCGTATTTATTTGAATGAGCTTGAGCCGTGGCAGCTTCCTCCTTTCAAATCTCCCGCCGTGCGCGTTAGAGGATTAGGTGTTCTTCGAGCGACTCTGCCGGTGCTGTTAACGGCAGTGTGGTTTGCGGCTGCGCTTGGACTGATTCACCGTGTGGGACCCGGATTTTTTCACGTTGTCGGAGAACCACAGTGTCAACAGGCCTCGTACCAAATCCTAACGGACAACGTGAAAAAATCCGGGTCCCACACGGTGAATCAGTCCAAGCGCAGCCGCAAACCACACTGCCGTTAACAGCACCGGCAGAGTCGCTCGCGGTGGCACGGCCACGACCCACAGGTGTATCGAAGAACACCTAATTCTCTAACGCGCACGGCGGGAGGTTTGAAAGGAGGAAGCTGCCACGGCTCAAGCTCATTCAAATAAATACGCATGTATTACATAAGATCGTCGGCATAACCGTATCAAAACCATTAAATAACGAAAAAATGGTTCAAATGGCTCTGAGCACTATGGGACTTAACTTATGAGGTCATCAGTCCCCTAGACTTAGAACTACTTAAACCTAACTAACCTAAGGACATCACGCACAACCACGCCCGAGGCAGGATTCGAACCTGCGCCCGTAGCGACCGCGCGGTTCCAAACTGCAGCGCCTAGAATCGCTCGGCCATCGCGGCCGGCATTAAATAACAAAATAAGCTTTTGAAGAAGAGGGGCATTCAGAAAATACAGGGTATTTATAAATGAATATCAGGGTTTTAACGCTTTATAATATTTATTACGTTTAACTTACAGTTACAAATGATATGTCAAATGAAAGAGCTACTAAAACAGTTTTACCATGAACCTTATAAACGTTCAATGTGAGCACCATTTGCCACACGGCATACATCAAGCCTATAGCCGAGTTTGTCCCAAACGTTGATAAGTGTGTCTTCAGTGATATTAGCAACAGCGGCTTCAATCCGGTTTCTTAATTCAGGGAGGTCTGCTGGTGGCAGAGGCATGTACACATGATCCTCCATGAAGCCGCAAAGGAAAATAATCCCATGGCGTTAGGTCGGGTGAACGTGGAGGCCATGCAAAACAAGCCCTGTCATTGGGCCCCTTGCGCCGGCCGTGCTGACCGAACGGTTCTAGGCGATTAAGTCCAGAACCACACGACTGTTAAGGTCGCAGGTTCGAATCCTGCCTCGGGCATGGATGTATGTGATATGCTTAGGTTAGTTAGGTTTAAGTAGTTCTAAGTTCTAGGGGACTGATGACCTCAGATGTTAAGTCCCATCGTGCGCAGAGCCATTTGAACCATTTGGGCCCCTTACGGCCTATCCAGCACTTGGGTACAGTGAACTTCAACCTATCGCGTACTTCGCTATGCCAGTGAAGTGGTGCACCATCTTGCTGGAAAATAAAGTTCTCTGGCTCATCTTCTTCCAACTGAGGGAAGAGCCATTGCTCTAGTATATCAAGGTAAGAATTGCCAGTTACACAGTAAGTTCACATAAAAAGAAAGACCCATAAACTTTCTGCTGGGCCACGGCACAAAAACAGTCACATTAGGGGAATGTCGTTGCATTTGTACCACCTTGTGACGATTTTCTGAGCCCCAGATGCTCACACTGTGAGTGTTAACATGTCTACTAAAGCGAAAAGTCGATTCATCACTGAGGACAACATGATCCAGAAAATCTTCATAGACATGGAACAACATTTCGTTTGCGAAGTTGGCACGTACTCTATGGTCTGCCGGCTTTAGGGTCGGTAATAACTGTAAACAGTAAGGACGTAGTTGTACACGTTTTCTTAAAACTTTCCAAACAGTGGACGCGGGAACTTGTAATTCACGACGAGCCTTCTGGACTGATTTCTTTAGGCTACGAGTGAACGACTCTCACTCGTTCAACAGTCTCTTTACAAACTATTGATCGTCCCGTGCTCTTCCATTTACAAAGGCAGCCGCTATCTTCAAACTGATGATACGATCTACGAATGTTATTATCACTTGGGGGATCACAACCGAACTTCAGCTAGAACGCACGTTGCACAGTAACTACAGATCCGGTCTTTGCAAACTGCAAAACAAGGAACACTTCCTGTTCACTAGTCTCCATCTTCGCTACTACGGCGGAAACATTGCGCGCTGCGCATGTACACTGATGCCAAACAAAACTGTCTGAGCTGCTCTTTCGGATGGTTCAAATCACTCTGAGCATTATGGGACTGAACATTTGAGGTCATCAGTCCCCTAGAACTTAGAACTACTTAAACCTACCTAACCTAAGGACATCACACACATCCATGCCCGAGGCAGGATTCGAACATACGACCGTAGTGGTCGTGCGGTTCCAGACTGAAGCTCCTAGAACCGCTCGGCCACACCGGCCGGCGTTGCTCTCTCATTTGACATATAATTTATAACTGTAAGTTTAATGTAATAAATATTATAAAGCGTTAAAACCACGATATTCATTTATAAACACCGTGTAATGCAAAAAACTCTTTTCTGGGCCAAATTCGGCTGAAAAGATGAGAAATTTGTTGCGGGACATCGTGGAACATTTCCACTTTAGCCCCTATAGTTTCATTAAGTTCCGATAGATTACGGTGCGATTCGTGGCCCCCAAAATGGGTTTTGTATGGAGGTACGTTTCAAGCACAGAGCTGTCACTTCCATTCGGTGGAAATCCAAGCATCGCAGATACTACTAGGCGCTTGCAGTATATCTACAGAGACCCGACATTGAACAGAAGCATGGTGAGTTGGTCGAGTCGATTGTCATCACTGCAACGAGGCAACGCAAACCCGGCTGGCCGCACTCACCTGTGACTCCCGCAGTGTTTGGAACGTGAGGACACTCTCGTACGAGGTGATTGACGGATCACATTAAAACACCTCGCTGCTCAACTGTACATCTCAATTGGGTAGTGCTGACACACTTGTGCACCACTCGAAGGTATGAATCCGCCGAGTATCTGGCCGCCTAACAGAGGATCATATAGAGCCACGAAGAACCGTCTGTGCGGAATTGCTTGCGCATTTCAAAGCTGATTCTGACAGTTTTTGTGGGAAATCATCACATTGAACCGGAAACAAAATGGAAAATCATGAAGTGGCACCACGCCACCTCTCCTCCGAAGAAAAAGTTCAAAGCTGCACCCTCAACCGGTAAAATCATGGCGACTGTCTTCTAGGACTCTCATGGAGCTATTCTGTTTGATGTCCTCCATCATACTGAAACGATCAGCTCTGAAGTGTATTGTGCCACCATCACGAAATTAAAGAAACGACTTCAGCGTGTTCGTTCCCACAAAATTCCAAACGAACTTCTCCTTCTCCATGCCAACACAAGGCCCCACGCAAGTCAGCATACTCGAGAAGTCACAGAATTTCTTTGAACAGTTCTTCCTCATCCACCCTACAGCCCGGATCAAGCACTTTCCGACTTCCATCTATTTGGCCAAATGAAGTTTGCACTCCGCAGGAAGCAATACGTGAGTGACGACGAGGTTATTGAGGCGACAAGATGTTGGCTCCGACGTTGTGCGCTTACAGGCCGGTCACATTACATGGAGATTAAGTACAAAACTACGGTTTTGTAGCCAAAAGAGCGGAGAATAATATGATGTATTGGAATCCTGAATAAAATCAGTCTACTTTCAGACAAAACCGTATTGCTTTAGTTACTGGGCGCCCATCGTAGAGTAGGCTCCAAGAAAAAAAATGTTTGGCTGACACGCGTCTAGCATCCACTGATGATTTGTTGTATACTAAAGTAGCATATTGACGTTACCCTCATATAATGTCCTGTCCTGGAGGTGATAACATTGGAAATGGGCAGTTATCGATTGAGAGGGTGACGTTCATCTATAGCTATAAGGAAACTTGTAAATCTTCACCACACGATGCTAGTCAGATCCAGTAAGTCATTCAGATAGTACACCGAATAGAGTAAGCGAAAGCGATGGAACATTAAAAACGTGATAGTACACCGAATGGAGTAAGCGAAAGCTATGGAACATTAAAATTGATAGTATCCTTCTTACCGAATAACACCTAAAATAATAAAAATCTCTTTTTTTAACGCACTACCACATTCACGAACGATTATTAGTATCGTTCTCAAAAATCGGTAAGTGCGTCTATGACTTCCATCCAGTCACATGTTGATCAGTTTTGTTTAGCAATTGAAGATAGCAAAGCCACAGCCGAAATTGTAAATTTCACTTTCAAGAAATCGCTCGTGCCGTAGAATCGTACTATCTATCATAACGCCGTTTGACTATCTTACGACACGTAATAACCATCCCTGACGAAGAGAAACAACTGAAGGAGTCGAAAACAAATAAGTCACAAGGTCGGGATGGAATTCCAATTCGGTTTTTTAAACAGTACTCTACGGCATTTGCCCCTTGCATTTATAGTGGGTCTCTGGCCCAGCGCAAAGTCCCAAGCGACTGGAAAAAGGCGCTTGTTGCTCTTGTACACAACAAGGGCACAAGAACGCACCCACACTATTATAGACCAATACCCTAACATCGGCTTCCAGCAGAATCCTCGATCATACTCTGCGTTCGAAACTGATAGATTTTCTTGCGGCCGAGAAGTTTATGTCCACGAATCAGGTAGCTTTTAGAAAGCATCGCTCGTGCGAAACTTGTCTAGCTCTTTTCTCACATGACGTACTGAGAAGTATGGGGGAAGGGCAACAAGCAGATTCCATATTTCTAGATTTCCGGAAAGCATTTGACACGATGTCCCACTGCAGGCTATTAAAGAATGTGTAAGAAATGGAATAGGTACAAAGATATGTGAATAGCTTGAAGACTTAAGTTACAGAATCCAGTATATTGTCATGTAGGGCGAGTGTCCATCAGAGACAAGGGTATCGTAAGGAGCGCTCCAAGGAAATGTGATTGGACCTCTGTTGTTCACTATATACATAAATGATTTGACGGACAGGTTGCATGGATCCCTGTGGTTGTTTGTTCAAGACGCTGTGGTGTACGGCAAGGCGCCGATTTTTAGTGACTTTAGGAGAATTTAAGATGACTTAGACGAAATTTGTAGTTGGTGTGATGAATGGCAGCTAGCTGTAAACGCAGAAAGATGTAAGTTAGTGAGGATGAGTAAGAAAAACAAACCCCTCAATGTACGTGTGCAGCATTAGAAGTGTACTGCTTGACACAGTCACGTAGTTTAAATATCTAGCGATCTGAAATGGAACGAGTACGTGAGATTTGTGGTAGGAAAGGCGAATGGTCGACTTCGGGTTATTGCGAGGCTTCTAGGAAAGTGTGCTCTATCTGTAAACTAGACTCTAGTGCGACCTATTCTTGCTTACAGCTCGAGTGTTTGTCATACGCACCAGTTCGGAATAAAAGAAGACATCAAAGCAGTTTAGAGGCGGGCTGCTAGGTTATTTACTAGTAGCTTCAAACAATACGCAAGTCTTACATAGATGCTTCAGGAAGTGGGATGGCGAGTTTATTTTCGAAGAATACTGTTGAGGTAATTTAGAAAACTGGCATTTTAAGGTGACTGCAGAACGAGTCTGTTCCTTCCAATATACATTGCGCGTAAGGATCACGAAGACAAGATACGAAAAATTGGGCCTCATACAGAGGCATATAGACAATTGTTTTTCCTTTGTTCTACATAAGACTTAAAGAGGAAAGGAAATGACTAGTAGTGGTACGGGGTACCATCAGCGCGCGCCGTAAGATGGATTGCGGAGTATCGATGTAGATGTGGAAAAGGGCGATATTAATTCGTGAAGAAGTAAAGCTGATGAAGATTAAACAAAAAACCCTGAACAGAACAACGCACCTCCTACTAATTATTATAATTCAGAAATTATGCTCAGCATACTGTAATTGTTAGCAAAACTTACACTTAAATGAAATTTCTATCGTAATTCATTTATAATCTACTCGGAGAATCAAATTTTATTAAATACAGAGACATTACAACGTAGCACACACTTTAAGATAATAGGCTGTGATTAAGTTGAACTATATGCGGGAGGGAAGGATTTTCTGACCTTATTAAGGTACTTTCGAAGAGTTTATGACAAGGAAACCAACTGAGCGAGTTTTCAGAGTTAAACAGAGTGCGTACAGTTGAAGGCTTTCGATATGGGCCATCGATCAGATGTTGAACTTTGACCTCCAGCGGATAGTACACGGAAGACATATAGAGAGAGATAGACGAAATTGGCGCTCGTAAACACGGTATCAGCTATATTGAGGGTAGCACACATATTACCTCATGCCCTCTATGGACCACACTGCCACAGCAAACGACCTTTTCGACCCACCCCACATGAAGAGTGAATGAAAAATGCTTCGCTTCGTTGGTATTGAACGATAGTGTTATCACACTAGCGTTGCAGCACAGGCTATTAAAAAAGGAAAACATACAGCAAACATATTGTGGTGTTTGACGTAAGTCATACTGTGTAGATGTTTAATATTTCGCTGTGGTTATTTGCGTTGGACTGTTGTGCATCTATAAAGAACGACGATGTCTATTTCATACGGAAGTAATTTTGCTCTTATAAACAAAAACGTCCATTGGTTATTTTGTGTCTACCCTCATATTTGAACTACTGCCTATTTTAATGTACTGCTTTCATAAATATATTCGCACAGAAAATACGTACTGAAAATCTCACGTGACACAAACAGCTCAGCGCTAATAAAAGCAGCTCTGGTCACTGTCGTCTATAAAAAAGCTGAAAGAACTGATTTAGACAGCTAAAGCCCAGTACTCTAACATACGTCTGTTACTGGCCACTAGAGCGTGTTATTGGGATCTTGATCGGTTTTTTGAATGTAACAGGACTGACAGTGTCCGCGGCTGGTATGAATTACACACTGCGACCGACAGTGCAGTTTCATGTAGTATACGTGTGGAAAACAGAGTTAGGAAATAGCATCTTCCCTCATTAGTAACCTAACACGCACCATAGAAAAAAAATTGAAAAAAAGTCGTCCTTAATCATCCTTATGTCAATGTCAATGTTTGTTTGTTATTAGTAAAGAAGAAACGATTTTTGTAAAGACTTTGTTAATTTTCAGGCGAACTACTAGATGAAAGTTGAATAACAGCAATTTAATATTCTCCATTACGAATGTGAGGTAACAACTGTTACGTTTATACTGTAATAATTGGTAGCATTTAACCGTACTTATGCCCCACGCGCAGCTCAGTAACGATTTTCGAAAGACAATGTTTTTCTTCATCTGGTTATAAAACTTAGTTCGATAAATTAAAACATTAAAAAATGTGCCAATAACAATAATAGTTGGGTTCACAAGATGAAGTAGAACAAAAGGAAATAACACTGTGCGTTCTCGTCTTACATTAAAACCGGCGACATACGTAAGTGGTTGTCCCATCTCAGACCGCATACTATGCAGGCAGCGTCCTACGGTTCTGCTGTGGGCTCCAAGATTTTTACCTGAGGCTTCTGCAGAGGTCCAGGGGTTGTTGTGAACTGACGTGTCCGTAATATTACTGTGCTGTTGCCTCAATCATAATGCGGGTCTATTGGTTGCCTACTTTACCTTACTTTTTAAGCCTAGAAGAGTCAGCCTGTAGCTGTTTCCTGAAAGACTTATTGCAAACTTGCCATTACAGACTAATCATGTACTTGTAATAAAATAATCCTACAAAGCCGCTAAGTACTCTCATTTCGTTGTCTTTCACTTGTGCGTTCAGAATATTGCCGTGTGTACTCCAGTGTTCCGGTTGATGACAGAGACCATCGGGAGAAATTTCCTTAAATACTATAAAATTTCAAAACAAGTACAATTGAATTCATCAAATTATCACAGCTGATTAAAAGTGTTAACTGTTCTACTGCATTCGTAAGTTTTTTATTCAAGACAATGGTTTAGGCAGGGTGTCAAGCATTCCAGGGTCTATGGCGGACAGTTTTGTCATAGAAGGCTAACTTTGAAAAATCTGAAAAACCCGTTATGAGTAAAATCGTTTAACGTAGACTGTGTTGCTTGTTAACGTTTCCGATGAAGTTATTGATGAAATCGTAAATACGTTCAACGACGCCCCTAATAATATTAAATTTACCCATGTAACATGAAACTGACAGCAGTTTAGAAGTTCTTGATTTGAACATTGAAAACAGGACCATAAGCACACATTCGCCGTTTACAACAAACCGATAACAACTGAATCTTTTACCCCTGGTGATTCCTGCCATCTTGAGGCTTATAAAGAAGCAGCCTTCCGTAGTTAAGTGCAGAGGAAAGTCAATATGCCTATGTGCAGGAAGGATAGAGGGACTGAAATTGTTAAATCCTGCCCAGTCATCACATATGAGGTGTTTAGGAAACCCGCTTTCTCGGATCGCTAGACAACAAAAAAATGGTTCAAATGGCTCTGAGCACTATGGGACTTAACATCTGTGGTCATCAGTCCCCTAGAACTTATTTTTTTTTGGTCATCAGTCTACTGACTGGTTTGATGCGGGCCGCCACGAACTCCTTTCCTTTGCTAACCTCTTCATCTCAGAGTGGCAATTACAACCTACGTCCTCAATTATTTGCTTGACGTATTCCAATCTCTGTCTCCCTCTACAGTTTTTGCCCTCTACAGCTCCCTCTAGTACCATGGAAGTCATTCCCTCATGTCTTAGCAGATGTCCTATCATCCTGTCCCTTCTCCTTATCAGTGTTTTCCACATATTCCTTTCCTCTCCGATTCTGCATAGAACCTCCTCATTCCTTACTTTATCAGTCCACCTAATTTTCAACATTCGTCTATAGCACCACATCTCAAATGCTTCGATTCTCTTCTGTTCCGGTTTTCCCACAGTCCATGTTTCACTACCATACAATGTTGTACTCCAGACGTACATCCTCAGAAATTTCTTCCTCAAATTAAGGCCGGTATTTGATATTAGTAGACTTCTCTTGGCCAGAAATGCCTTTTTTGCCATAGCGAGTCTGCTTTTGATGTCCTCCTTGCTCCGTCCGTCATTGGTTATTTTACTGCCTAGGTAGCAGAATTCCTTAACTTCACTGACTTCGTGACCATCAATCCTGATGTTAAGTTTCTCGCTGTTCTCATTTCTACTACTTCTCATTACCTTCGTCTTTCTCTGATTTACTCTCAAACCATACTGTGTACTCATTAGACTGTTCATTCCGTTCAGCAGATCATTTAATTCTTCTTCACTTTCACTCAGGATAGCAATGTCATCAGCGAATCGTATCATTGATATCCTTTCACCTTGTATTTTAATTCCACTCCTGAACCTTTCTTTTATTTCCAACATTGCTTCCTCGATGTACAGATTGAAGAGTAGGGGCGATAGGCTACAGCCTTGTCTTACACCCTTCTTAATAGGAGCACTTCGTTCTTGATCACTCTTATTATTCCGTCTTGGTTGTTGTACATATTGTATATGACCCGTCTCTCCCTATAGCTTACCCCAACTTTTTCAGAATCTCGAATAGCTTGCACCATTTTATATTGTCAAACGCTTTTTCCACGTCGACAAATCCTATGAAAGTGTCTTGATTTTTCTTTAGCCTTGCTTCCATTATTAACCGTAACGTCAGAATTGCCTCTCTCGTCCCTTTACTTTTCCTAAAGCCAAACTGATCTTCACCTAGCGCATTCTCAATTTTCTTTTCCATTCTTCTGTATATTAATCTTGTAAGCAGCTTCGATGCATGAGCTGTTAAGCTGATTGTGCGATAATTCTCGCACTTGTCAGCTCTTGCCGTCTTCGGAATTGTATGGATGATGCTTTTCCGAAAGTCAGGTGGTATGTCGCCAGACTCATATACTCTACACACCAATGTGAATAGTCGTTTTGTTGCTACTTTCCCGAACGATTTTAGAAATTCTGATGGAATGTTATCTATCTCTTCTGCCTTATTTGACCGTTAAGTGCTTCAAAGCTCTTTTAAAATCCGATTCTAATACTGGATCCCCTATCTCCTCTAAATCGACTCCTGTTTCTTCTTCTATCACATCAGACAAATCTTCACCCTCATAGAGGCTTTCAATGTATTCTTTCCACCTATCTTCTCTCTCCTCTGCATTTAACAGTGGAATTCCCGTTGCATTTTTAATGTTACTCTTAATGTTACCATTAAAATGTCACCAAAGGTTGTTTTGACTTTCCTGTATGCTGAGTCTGTCCTTCCGACAATCATATCTTTTTCGATATCTTCACATTTTTCCTGCAGCCATTTCGTCTTAGCTTCCTTGCACTTCCTATTTATTTCGTTCCTCCGTGACTTGTATTTCTGTATTCCTGATTTTCCCGGAACATGTTTGTACTTCCTCCTTTCATCAATCAACTGAAGTATTTCTTCTGTTACCCATGGTTTCTTCGCAGCTACCTTCTTCGTACCTATGTATTCCTTCCCAACTTCTGTGATGGCCCTTTTTGGAGATGTCCATTCCTCTTCAACTGTACTGCCTACTGCGCTATTCCTTATTACTGTACCTATAGCGTTAGAGAACTTAAAACGTATCTCGTCATTCCATAGTACTTCCGTATCCAACTTCTTTGCGTATTGATTCTTCCTGACTAATGTCTTGAACTTCAGCCTACTCTTCATTACTACTATATTGTGATCTAAGTCTATATCTGCTCCTGGGTACGCCTTACAGTCCAGTATCTGATTTCGGAATCTCTGTCTGACCATGATGTAATCTAATTGAAATCTTACCGTATCTCCCGGCCTTTTCCAAGTAGACCTCCTCCTCTTGTGATTCTTGAACAGGGTATTCGCTATTACTAGCTGAAACTTGTTACAGAACTCAATTAGTCTTTCTCCTCTTTCATTCCTTGTCCGAAGCCCATATTCTCCTGTAACCTTTTCTTCTACTCCTTCCCCTACAACTGTATTCCAGTCGCCCATGACTATTAGATTTTCATCCCCCTTTACATACTGCATTACCCTTTCAATATCCTCATACACTTTCTCTATCTGTTCATCTTCAGCTTGCGACATCGGCATGTATACCTGAACTATCGATGTCGATTCTGATTAGAACAACCCGGTCACTGAACTGTTCACAGTATTATATTAATAGCACACTATTGTTTTCCTTTTGTGAAGTGCACAATTTTATATTTTTGAACATTTAATGCATGTTACCAGTCATTGCACCACTACGAAACCTTATCAAGATCTGACTGCATATTTGTACAGCTTCTTTCAGACTGTACTTCGTTGTAGATATCCGCACGATCTGCATCTGCTAAAAATCTGAGGTTACTAATAACATTGTCCGAAAAATTATTAATATACATCATGAAGAAGAAGCGACCAAACACGCTTGCCCGGAGTACACTCGAAGTTACTTCTGCATCTGCCGACGACTTTTCATTCGAGATAACATGCTGCGTTCTCCCTATCAAGAAATCCTCAGTCCAGTCACACATTTTGTCTGGCACCCTTGTGATCGTGCAGTTGATATTAAGCGTAGGGGTGGTACTGAGTCAAATGCTTTTCGGAAATCGATAAATAATGCAGCTACCTGATTGCTTTGATCCATGGCTCTCAAGATGTTATGTGAGAAAAGTGAGAATTGTGTTTTACAAGATCTATGCTTTCAAAATCCGTGCTAGGATGCCGTTCTGCTCGAGTTACCTCATTATGATTGAGAGCAGAATATGCTCTAAGCACTACAACAAATTGATGTCAAGGACATTGGACGGCAGTGTTGTGGATTACGTCTGCTACCTTTCTTGCAGCCAGGTGTTATCTATGCTTCCTTCCAACAACTGGACACAATGTTTTATTCGATGAATCTATGATAAACAACAGTTAACAGAGAGGCCAACTTAACCATTAACTGGGAATTGAATGAAGTAGGTATACCATGGGGCCTTGGGGCTTTGTTCGGTTTTAACGACTTCAGCTGTTTCTCAACGTCACTGATGCTAAACTCGGTTTCACTCATCGTTTCCGTTGTACGATAATTAAGTTGGGGCAATACCCCTGGGTTTTCCTTTGTAAAGGAACATTTGATAACAGTCAAATGTTTCTGATTTCGCTTTGCTACTCTCAATTTCAGTTCCAGTCTCGCCCACGGGTGACCGAGCACAAACTTTGGTTACACTAACAGCTTTTACATATGACCAGAGTTTCTTTGAGTTTTAAGTATGATCGTTTCGCCCGTCCGGTTGGCCGTGCGGTCTAACGCACGGCTTTCTGGGCGGGAAGGAGTGCCAGTCCCCGGCACTAATCCGGCCGGCTGATTTGTGTCGAGGTCCGGTGAGCCGGCCAGTCTGTGGATGGTTTTTAGGCGGTTTTCCATCTGCCTCGGCAAATGTGGGCTGGTTCCCCTTATTCCGCCTGAGTTACACTATGTCGGTGATTGCTGCGCAAACAAGTTCTCCACGTACGCGTACACTACCATTACTCTACCATGCAAGCATAGAGGCTACACTCGTCTGGTGTGAGACGTTCCCTAGGGGGTCCGGGGGCCGAACCGCACAATAACCCTGGGTTCGGTGTGGGGAGGCGGAGGGGTGAAGTGGATTGCGGTAGTCGTAGTAAAGTAGCGGACCACTGCGGCTGCAACGGGGACGTAGCCTCTCCGTCGTTTCTAGGTCCCCGGTTAGCATAACATAAGATCGTTAGACAATATTCTGCGCCGGAGTAGTTGAAGAGTCCAGGCATTGCTCTCTTGACTGCAAAACGAATTTCATTCAACATCTCTCTATCTACAGCCTTACGCTTATTACCGAGTAGCTCCTTCCGGTGATTTCATGCGATTTTTATACCAACTCTCTGCAATGCTCGACGATCCGTTTCCGACGGTTTGCTTGGTCTTGGTTTAGCTGTAATCGTTCCATCGCGTTTCCACATCACAGTGACATCAGCAACAGTCGACTTGGGTAGCTTTAGAAGGGTTAAAATGTCCCTGTTAGATCTGTTGCTCTGGTGACTTCCAATGAGTAGTCCACGTTCGAAATCACTGAGATCTCCTAACAGACTAATGGGCTAAGGCATTCCTCTTTCTTCTTGAAGTTCACATTACAGGCGCCATTGGTCGTCACCTGTAACAATGTTCCCAAGGAATGACATGTGACTGTGACAAGCGCAACGGTAAAGTGACAGTAAAGACGAACATACAGTTATTTGCTGATTTTTGTTGGTATCGATTAACACAAGTAGTGCTCATGTTACTAATGAATTTAGACGATAGACTACGTTTGCGTGACACATTCCATAATTTCTCCCATACGCCGCTTTGTTTAGCATGAGACGTAATGAACCCACTGATGTAGGTGGCTTTCGTCAACAACAAAAGGTGTTACAGAATGTTCTTGATCACACAATTCGAATTTTCCTTCTAGGATAAATAGAAACCTAGTTTTCTGCTCTCCTCGGACTTCTCTGCAAATACTTGCCTCACGTACGAGCAACAAATTCTTGTCGTGACTTCTGCAGGATTAAATCCATGATTAAACACCAAGACTATAATATTTCGAATGTGTTCATTTTATTTTAACTAACACTCCATAATGATTAGCTTTGAAATGTCCAAGACGAACTTTTGACACCATAAATGATCCTGTTCGCAACCATCAAGCTTCAAATTAAAGAAGGAAATTACTGAATAACGAAAACTGAAGGGTTCACAATGCAGTAGCCCCAAGACATCGAAAAAAGGCACGGGCGTGTGTACCGACTTCAGTAATCTAAGATCTGGAAAGTCAGTGCGGCTGACCGCCATGCCGGGTACCCGGGTTTGATTCCCGGTACTACGAGGAACATTTCCTTGGTGGGAGAAGTGGTACATGTGATCACAGCTGAGGAGCTACAGGAACGAGTAGTAGGGCCAACACGTCTGCTAACCAATCCGGCCAGGAGAGTAGTTTGCTGACCACACGCCTCTCCTTACCACCTCCTGATAGTGCCACTGGATCAGGATCTAACCCTTATAAGGAAGAATAGCATTTCTGTACTAATAAATTCCGCACTTCTTGTTTCAGTTGTCCTACCTCCATACTATGGTATGGTTTCTTCTTTAGAATATTGCAAATATTCATGGCTATGTATTCCGGAGTTTGTACATATAGCTTTATTTAATCAGTGGTAAGCATGAAATTTCCCTCGTTTCCAGTAAGGTACTGACGTTTAAAATCACTGTCTATGAATAGCTACGAGTTACTGCATACAAAATTAATTAGTTCGTAAATGTAAAAACAGGGAATTATCAATATTTTTAAATTTTTTAACAGTGGGCGACAGAATTCTTTAGGTTTTGCATTACACATATTTCTTGTGATGTCGTCAGTCATACGACCACATACAGTTCGCAGCCACGCTTAGTGGTCAGCCAGCGCCGATGTTAGTCATCGTCTGCAGCTCAGTCATTGCTGCCATCAAGTCTTTGTAGCTCCGTTCCAAGTTAGTCTACAAATTCACCTGATTCATCATTCAAGATTACGAGAGATTAATTCGTCACTGCAAGATTTGTGACTTGTAAATTATGTCATTCTACAGACGCTTAGTCTAGTCGCGTCTTCTAGAATTGTCAACAAACTGATCATGGACTACAACAAAGTTAAGCAATAAATACTTTCTTATTCTGTACTACTGCTAACTGTGTTTTCCTATTGTAGCCACCAAGCAGTCTTGGCATAGTAGAACCCACGTTTCCACCTCCTTGGCCACCTCATATTAGCCATCTCATGTTGACGGACTCGATTATGGTGGAAGATCGAGACCCATCATTTCTGACTATTGATTTTCGTAATTTTAATGTTTAATCATTTTGCTTATGTTACCCCAAAAATAATGTCATACCTTAAAACTGATTCAAAACAGGTATGAAGAACTACTTTTCTCGCCTCTATGCTAGACGAATATGACAGAATCTTCATTGCAAAGCTGAGGCTCTTTAATTTATTTGCTAAGTATTTCTTCTTCTTCCTTTTTTAAATATTTGCTAAGTATTTCATGTTTGAAAACCAGGATAAATTTTGGTCCAGATGCATTCCAGTTTTAGACACCCCCGCTTCCTTCAGTTCTTGATTTGTGCAATTAATGAGGATTTCATTTTTCACTTTTAAACTGCGGTAAATGTATTTTTCCAATCTTAGATTTCAGTCCATTTAGTTGGAACCAGTTTTCTAAACTATCTGGTAGATTTGCGACGGTTGAGAGAATCTTTTCTGAGTCACTGCTGTCGACAAGGACAGAATTATCACCGATGAGCAAAACGGTGTGTGAATTTATGCTTAGGGTCAAGTTTTTTTCATGAGGTAGAAACAAAGCTCGACCCAGAATTGAACCTTGTGGAACGCCTTGTGAAATAATCATCCATTCAGAAAAGGAATTCCCTTCTTCACGATATCATTACCCTGTTCGTGAGATATGACTTGCACCAATCTAAAGTATAATCCCCAACTCTGTATATTTTCCATGTTTTTCAAATGCAAGTGATGCTATACACAGTAAACTGCTTTTGTGAGGTCGCAGAATAATTCTGCAACTTTCATCGAATTGTCAAAGGCGGAACTGATTTTGATTTCACAAAATAATTATTGGTGTCTGTTGTGTTTTAGCCATTTTGAAAGCCATATTCACTATCTAATTACGTGTGATGTTTCTAATTTTTTAAATTTGCATTAAAACCCCCGTTTTAAATATTTGGATCGGTCAGGCCCGAAAGTTTTCTAGTATTATATAGTGGACCACTGGCAGCTACAATACCCTTGTACCAAAATACTCAGAATATACCCCTGAACATTCTGAAATATTGTTAATTGAGTTCTGGTTCTTCTTGTATTACGTTTACATAGAGGTCAGTTCCGACTGGCGCATTTGTTGACCTTTCACCGTGCTACGAGCGCCCACATTCAGCTAGCAGCACGCACGGCGGCTCCGACGGCGACACGGATCACATCCCACCACGCCCGTGAATTACCGGCTGCGGACCGGAGTTGCCGCCCCAGATCGCGTGATTTAAGTTGCTCGACAGCCGCGGGAACTGCATAATTGATGCGGCGCGGCGCGACAACGCGTCGGATTTAGCCGTCCGCTGGTGATGGAAGAGCAGCGCACAGCGGAGCAATAACGCGCGGATTAATCTGGCGCGGCCGGCTGCTGATTGCACTCAATTAAACACAATAACTCGGCGCCGCGGCGCCCACCTGATCCGCGCCAGGATTACTAGGCAGCCGGCGATCGGCACCCGTTTAATTTATCCGCCGTAGCGCGTCTCTGCTAATGGCGGTGTCCGCTATCCGAGCGCGCCCTTCCACCGAAACGCGACGCCGGAGCGGACCAGCCAGCGGTCTGCGGTGCACCTGCACGGCGGCGGCGCTGCAGCGGACACGCCCTGCTCACCTGTCTGGCGATAAACGCCGGCTTCGGCGCCCTCAAACTGTTTGTTCTACGTTTTCCAACCGTGTGCAATAAGACACCGAGCTGAAACAACCTACACGCTGCTGTGGAAGATTTACGAAAAATAATGATACTGTGTTATGTAGCGACAGTTATACGCTACAGATACTGTAACTAATAATTATTCAAATATAAATTAGTTTTAAATACAACAGGTTTTTAAAACAGACCAAAAAGTGTTAAATTGCATTCTGAGCCAAACAAAAAAAAAAAAGACAAACCATAATGGAATTCCAGAATGAGGTTTTCACTGTGCAGGGGAGTGTGCGCTGATATGAAACTTCCTGGGAGATTAAAACTGTGTGCCGGACCGAGACTCGAATTCGGGACGTTTGCCTTCCACGGACAAGTGCTCTACCAACTTTTTTAAATTTTTTTAAATTGTTCTCATTTTGTTCGATTTTGTTCGTTGCATTTGTTCGGTGCGGATGTCCCAGGACACCCGTTCAAGTTCAGGGTTGAGGCATTGACTCATTTTTTTAATTTTTTTTTATTACAGAGGGCAGCTAGCCCTCTGACCGAACACGCTGAGCAACCGTGCCGGCGCCAACTGAGCTACCCAAGCACGACTCACGCCCCGTCCTCACAGCTTTACTTCTGCCAGTACTTCGTCTCCTACCTTCCAAACTTTATAGTAGCTCTCCTGCGAGGAGACGACGTACTGGCAGAAGTAAAGCTGTGAGTACGGGACGTGAGTCGTGCTTGGGTAGCTCAGTTGGTAGAGCACTTGCCCGTGGAAGGCAAAGGTCCCGAGTTCGAGTCTCGGTCCGGCACACAGTTTCAATCTGCCTGGATGTTTCATAAAGGAATTACCCGAACTGGACGTAAATCGGTAGATACGATTTACACATCCAGGAGAAAAGGTGATAATTTCAGAAAAATTGGATGATTTATTGATGGGAAAAGGTTTCACAAGTTGAGAAGGTCAATAACGCTTTGGTCCATGTCTGGCCATTATGCAGTCAGTTACTCGGCTTGGCACCGGCTGATAGAGTTGTTGGATGTTCACCTGAGGGAAATTGTGCCAAATTATATCCAATTGGCCGAGCTAGATCGTCAAAGTCCGGAGGTGGTTGAAGGGCCACGCCCTTGACACTCCAAACGTTCCCTGTTGGAGAATGATCCGGCCAAGTTAGGGTTTGGCAATGACGAAGACAAGCAGTAGAAACTCTCGCAGGGTACGGGTAGCATTATCTTGCTGAAGTGTAAGCCCAGGATGGCTTGCCGTAAAGGGAAACAAAACGCCATGTACCAGGGTGCAGTGGATGACAACCGAAGGGCTCCTGCTATGAAATGAAGTGGCACCTCGTATCATCACCCCTGGTTGTCGAGCCGTATGGCAGATGATAGTCAGATTGGTACCCCACTGTAGTCTTGCGCGTTTCCAGACACATCTTCTCTGGTCATAGGGAAACAGTTCGAAGCGGGAGTCACCAATGATTGGTTGGTTGATTCGGGAGATGGGACCAAACAGCGACGTCATCGGTCCCATCACATTAGGGGGGGAAGGGGAAGTAAGTATGCCGTGTCTTTTCAAAGGAACCATCCCGGATTTTGCCCGAATCGACCTACGGAAATCACGGTAAACCTAAATCAGGATGGCCGGACTCGGAACTGAACCGTCATCCTCCCGAATGCGAGTCCGGTGTGCTAACCACTGAACCATCTCATTCACTGGACTCAGCAATGAAGACAATTCCACTCCAGTCAAAGAGACTGTAGCCCGAAGACTTGTCTGACGAAGATGGGTTACCATTCTGACCGCAGCCCGCCATACTGACCGACAGTCAGGAGTGATGGTCTAGTGAGTCGTTTCATATCATTACAGGACTCCTTTGGTTGTCACCAGCAGCAACCTTACATAACACGTACATCGACATTATTCAATGGCCCGTCTTATTGCCCTTCATGGCAAGGCTTCCTGGGCTTGCCTTTCAGCAGGATAATGTCCGCCGGCACATGGCGAAAGTTTCTTCTGCTTGTCTTCGTGCTTGCCAAATCCTACCTTTGCCAGAAATGTTGTCGGATCTCTCCCCAACGGAGATTGTTTTGAGCATGATGGGCAGGCCTCTCCAACCAGCTCCATATTTTGACGATCTAACGCGTCAAAAGGACCGAATTTGGCACGATATGCCTCAGGAGGTCATACAACATCTCCGTCAATCATTGTCAAGCCGAATAACAGCTTGCATGAGGGCCAGATGTAGACCAACGTGATACTGACTTACTCAGATTGTCAAGCTCTTTATCTGAAATTCCAA
Organism: Schistocerca piceifrons; assembly: GCF_021461385.2. Classification (NCBI taxonomy): domain Eukaryota; kingdom Metazoa; phylum Arthropoda; class Insecta; order Orthoptera; family Acrididae; genus Schistocerca; species Schistocerca piceifrons. The sequence continues at coordinate 535,326,679 of NC_060141.1, read as the reverse complement.
CTGTTTGTTTGTTTGTCCGAATACGTACACCTGCCGCCAATTTCCGTCCCATTCGGATAATTCCTTCGTGGTGCGTCGTTTTTTTTTCTCTCTTTGTTTGACTGTAGAGCTTATTCACAGGTAAATATGGGTAACTCAGGACATGAGTAAGATGAAAATAGCTAATTAAGTCAGTCTCATTGAAAAGACAGCCGAGGATGCTAGTAAGAAATATTCGGTTCCAATAAATTTATTGGATGATAGACATGGAGGTTCAGGGGGAAACAAAAATATGGCCACGAATCCTGTTTTAGCTAGTTCTTACTATCGCTGCAATTTTGTAGCCATCCGTATAGATAGCCACAATGTATACCTTATACAAAGCAAATCAGCGATGTATAGACGATTGTGTTAGTTTTAAGTCAGAAAAGAAAAGACACCACGCATTCGTATAAAAGATCTAATTGAATTGCATTTGCGCAGTCGAGGACGACGAACTAAAAGTGCTCGTAAGATTTAGGTTTCTCCTGCGTGCGGCGAAGAATAACTTACTTTGCACTGAATTTGAAATAGATTTGAGTGATACGTATGAATGAGGAGGCTGTTTTTAATGGAATTTCCAATGGACGGCGAAAAATTACAGATGACTCTGGCAACTTATCTTTTATAATTCCTCTAGCGTCGAAAGCTAATTCTGCTCAGTGACGTTCTGAGCCTGCAATAAGTGATCATCATATATCTGTTACATTTTCTTCATCGTGTCACATAGTTCCTCCTTCACTTTCTCTCTTGACATGTAAAATTTTTCGCAGTCTTTAGGTGTGCTTGTGCTTACTTCATGTTTTTATTTTATTATATTTATTTTGAGTTTACAGTGTGCCAAGGAAATAATGCGTTTCGTTAATACATGTTTGGGGATCACATTCGTATATAATTAATATGTGTATCACGGTATAACAGTACACCTGTGCCCTTACTCCAATAAATTTTTCCTGAGACTAGTACCAGGTATTAGACAAACACTATCATCGAGAACTTTCTGTTAAATTGTAGGGTGCCAAATGATAAAACTCTGAAATTAAAACAGATAAGCAATATACTTACGATTGCTACATAGATGAATATCTAGCAAACTATTCCCGTTGCTGTTACAAAGTAAATTCTCATTGTCATACAAGACAGTAGTTAACAGTTTTCGTTAATAATTACACTCCTGGAAATGGAAAAAAGAACACATTGACACCGGTGTGTCAGACCCACCATACTTGCTCCGGACACTGCGAGAGGGCTGTACAAGCAATGATCACACGCACGGCACAGCGGACACACCAGGAACCGCGGTGTTGGCCGTCGAATGGCGCTGGCTGCGCAGCATTTGTGCACCGCCGCCGTCAGTGTCGGCCAGTTTGCCGTGGCATACGGAGCTCCATCGCAGTCTTTAACACTGGTAGCATGCCGCGACAGCGTGGACGTGAACCGTATGTGCAGTTGACGGACTTTGAGCGAGGGCGTATAGTGGGCATGCGGGAGGCCGGGTGGACGTACCGCCGAATTGCTCAACACGTGGGGCGTGAGGTCTCCACAGTACATCGATGTTGTCGCCAGTGGTCGGCGGAAGGTGCACGTGCCCGTCGACCTGGGACCGGACCGCAGCGACGCACGGATGCACGCCAAGACCGTAGGATCCTACGCAGTGCCGTAGGGGACCGCACCGCCACTTCCCAGCAAGTTAGGGACACTGTTGCTCCTGGGGTATCGGCGAGGACCATTCGCAACCGTCTCCATGAAGCTGGGCTACGGTCCCGCACACCGTTAGGCCGTCTTCCGCTCACGCCCCAACATCGTGCAGCCCGCCTCCAGTGGTGTCGCGACAGGCGTGAATGGAGGGACGAATGGAGACGTGTCGTCTTCAGCGGTGAGAGTCGCTTCTGCCTTGGTGCCAATGATGGTCGTATGCGTGTTTGGCGCCGTGCAGGTGAGCGCCACAATCAGGACTGCATACGACCGAGGCACACAGGGCCAACACCCGGCATCATGGTGTGGGGAGCGATCTCCTACACTGGCCGTACACCACTGGTGATCGTCGAGGGGACACTGAATAGTGCACGGTACATCCAAAGCGTCATCGAACCCATCGTTCTACCATTCCTAGACCGGCAAGGGAACTAGCTGTTCCAACAGGACAATGCACGTCCGCATGTATCCCGTGCCACCCAACGTGCTCTAGAAGGTGTAAGTCAACTACCCTGGCGAGCAAGATCTCCGGATCTGTCCCCCATTGAGCATGTTTGGGACTGGATGAAGCGTCGTCTCACGCGGTCTGCACGTCCAGCACGAACGCTGGTCCAACTGAGGCGCCAGGTGGAAATGGCATGGCAAGCCGTTCCACAGGACTACATCCAGCATCTCTACGATCGTCTCCATGGGAGAATAGCAGCCTGCATTGCTGCGAAAGGTGGATATACACTGTACTAGTGCCGACATTGTGCATGCTCTGTTGCCTGTGTCTATGTGCCTGTGGTTCTGTCAGCGTGATCATGTGATGTATCTGACCCCAGGAATGTGTCAATAAAGTTTCCCCTTCCTGGGACAATGAATTCACGGTGTTCTTATTTCAATTTCCAGGAGTGTATTATGGTCCTTAGCATTCTGACCACTATATGAAATAACTCGCCAAAGCATTGGCTTCCGCAGACAGAAACTTCTCTAAAATGTTTTGCACCATCCTCAGGAGTTCCAAATGGTAGTTGATCGGAAATATTCCTCTCTATACTTTTACGATCGTTAAAATTCTCTCTGTACATCCACATTTATGCTGAAAGTAAAAATTAACCTGAATTCGCAATGAAATCCAGAAGAGAACGCTGCGTCTCCAGCCGTTAACGGGACTTTGCGACTTTACTCTGTTTGTTCCCTCAATGTACTTCCAAAGACGGAGCTTACAACGAACGAACGTTGTCACTGTAAGGCAAGAAGACTTGCCAGAAAAATCTTTCTAACATTGAGCTACCTTGACACATTAAGATTGACTCATTGAGTCACCCGCATTTAACAACAGGTTATGAATATGGCTCGAAAATTACGAGTAATAGTGAAAGACTCCCTTCATATTTGAGATCAATCGTTGGATGTGAAACTAATCGCAGGGATGCTTGTTTGATATCAGGACCTGCCATGCCCAACTATTGTAGTCAGGTCAGACTCACGTGCCCTCTCTTCGGCAGTTTATATGCCAGTCGACAAGATCTGAATACAATTTCTGGCATGTATGGCCAGATGAAATAATTGGAATTTCTATAGTGCTGCAGATAACGACTTTAGGATTCGACTGAATGTACGGTGGGCAAGAGCTAACAACAAACCTACGTTCACGTACAAATTGTTACATGTCAGTAGCCAGCTTAGCTTAGCTTAGCTGTTGTGACACATTTCCCTTGTAATGCTACTGAGTCTAATCTGAATCTGGAATCTGTTAGCTTTTCTGCTTCATCTACTGTCTACAAACTTCTTTAATACAAATCTGAAGATTTCTCCGCTTTAGAAAAAATGTTTTCATAAAAAAAATTAGTTTCAGTTTGTCACTACCTCACTTTTTATCACTACTTATTACTTTTGATAGCATTTTTTACTGTGTGCTCGCCGAAATTTGTTGCAGTGTTACTCTTTTACAAAAACGTTTTCATATTCCATTTTAAACTCACATTTATATTGTTTAAATTTCTGTATGTTTCATATTAACAATGGCTTAACACGGCAGAATTTTCATTTTCTGTTTTAAAGTACATAAGCTACTCAACACGGTCAACGAGCACATCTTACACACATGTATTTAGAGCTCTCTGCATGTATCTTTCCTTAGCCCTAGAGCCTGAAAAATTATGCATCTGACTTTTGTTATTTACCCTACGCATACTATTACAACCAAATGTCATTTTCCTGTTTTACTGTATTTAAGTCAATCGACAAAACCTCAGGTTAAGGACTGGTAGACTTTACAATCTCCACACCTGAAATGCTGTGTCTCAGTAGTCTTAAGCAGTCTCTTGTGGTTTGTTATTCTGAAGATGAAAGTCTCATACGACAAAAGCCGTTAGGCTTTATTCTGTTTATTTGTAGGGTATGTCATGTAACAGGTGAGTACACTTATCCTGCAATTTTTTCTCTACAGTTTTTACTTCTATCTTTGGTTCAATTTTTTTTGGAACCATACTTTTGTAACTACTAATGTAATTTTTAGGATCAATTACAATTTCTGAAGAAGATAATTATCGAAAATTAAGTCAGGGTGAGACAGGGTTGTAGCCTGTCCCCGATGTTATTCAATCTGTATATTGAGCAAGCAGTGAAGGAAACAAAAGAAACATTCGGAGTAGGTATTAAAATCAATGGAGAAAAAATAAAAATTTTAAGGTTTGCCGATGACATTGTAATTCTGACAGAGATAGCAAAGTACTTGGAAGTGCAATTGAACGGAATGGATAGTGTCTTGAAAGGAGGATACAAGATGAACGTCATCAAAAGCAAAACGAGGATAATGGAATGTAGTCGAATTAAGTCGGGTGATGCTGAGGGAATTAGATTAGGAAATGAGACACTTAAAGTAGTAAAGGAGTTTTTCTATTTGGAGAGCAAAATAACTGATGATGGTCGAAGTGGAGAGGAAGTAATATGTAGACTGGCAAGGGCAAGGAAAGCGTTTCTGAAGAAGAGAAATTTAACATCGAGTATAGATTTAACTGTCAGGAAGTCGTTTCTGAAAGTATTTGTATGGAGTGTAGCCATGTATGGAAGTGAAACATGTACGGTAAATAGTTTGGACGTGAAGAGAATAGAAGCTTTTGAAATGGGGTGCTGAAGATTAGATGGGTAGATCACATAACGAATGAGGAGGTATTGAATAGGATTGAGGAGAAGAGAAATTTGTGGTACAATTTGTCTAGAAGAAGGGATCGGTTGGTAGGACATGTTCTGAGGCATCAAGGGATCACCAATTTAGTATTCGTGGGCACCGTGGAGGGTGAAAATCGTAGAGGGAGACCAAGAGATGAATACACTAAGCAGATTAAGAAGAATGTAGCTTGCAGTAGTTACTGGGAGATGAAGAAGCTTGCACAGGATAGAGTAGCGTGGAGAGCTGCATCAAACCAGTCTCAGGACTGAAGACCACAACAAAAAGTCAGGGGTGTCAATAAAAACCTTATTTGCTACCGGCTGACTGACTTTTTAAACCTCTCCAGGTTTATATTGCCTCTGATATGTAGTTCATGAGATACTTCAAATTTTCACACGTTGCAAACAGATACTAGCAGGACACCATGCTACGAAATACACTAATGAAAATTATTACGCCTCACTTGTTTGTCATACTCAATGCACAATGACCTTAAAACCATTTTCTATGCGAGCAAATACAAGCAGGCAATTGCTTTGGCTACCTTTAAAATTTGTCCTGGAAGTTTGCCTATATTATAATGTTTAGTACCACCCTCAGGTCCGCTTAAGTTTCCTCCACTGTGCCAAGTATTGGCCCCTTCACCTTGGTTTTCATCTTTGGAGGTAGAAAGAAGAGCACTAAATGCTGGAAAGAACATGGGGTGGAAAATAAGTGCCATTTTGATTTCGCTTGTTACTCGAAAATTCCTCAGTAATACACTCCTGGAAATTGAAATAAGAACACCGTGAATTCATTGTCCCAGGAAGGGGAAACTTTATTGACACATTCCTGGGGTCAGATACATCACATGATCACGCTGACAAAACCACAGGCACATAGACACAGGCAACAGAGCATGCACAATGTCGGCACTAGTACAGTGTATATCCACCTTTCGCAGCAATGCAGGCTGCTATTCTCCCATGGAGACGATCGTAGAGATGCTGGATGTAGTCCTGTGGAACGGCTTGCTATGCCATTTCCACCTGGCGCCTCAGTTGGACCAGCGTTCGTGCTGGACGTGCAGACCGCGTGAGACGACGCTTCATCCAGTCCCAAACATGCTCAATGGGGGACAGATCCGGAGATCTTGCTCGCCAGGGTAATTGACTTACACCTTCTAGAGCACGTTGGGTGGCACGGGATACATGCGGACGTGCATTGTCCTGTTGGAACAGCTAGTTCCCTTGCCGGTCTAGGAATGGTAGAACGATGGGTTCGATGACGGTTTGGATGTACCGTGCGCTATTCAGTGTCCCCTCGACGATCACCAGTGGTGTACGGCCAGTGTAGGAGATCGCTCCCCACACCATGATGCCGGGTGTTGGCCCTGTGTGCCTCGGTCGTATGCAGTCCTGATTGTGGCGCTCACCTGCACGGCGCCAAACACGCATATGACCATCATTGGCACCAAGGCAGAAGCGACTCTCATCGCTGAAGACGACACGTCTCCATTCGTCCCTCCATTCACGCCTGTCGCGACACCACTGGAGGCGGGCTGCACGATGTTGGGGCGTGAGCGGAAGACGGCCTAACGGTGTGCGGGACCGTAGCCCAGCTTCATGGAGACGGTTGCGAATGGTCCTCGCCGATACCCCAGGAGCAACAGTGTCCCTAATTTGCTGGGAAGTGGCGGTGCGGTCCCCTACGGCACTGCGTAGGATCCTACGGTCTTGGCGTGCATCCGTGCGTCGCTGTTGTCCGGTCCCAGGTCGACGGGCACGTGCACCTTCCGCCGACCACTGGCGACAACATCGATGTACTGTGGAGACCTCACGCCCCACGTGTTGAGCAATTCGGCGGTACGTCCACCTGGCGTCCCGCATGCCCACTATACGCCCTCGCTCAAAGTCCGTCAACTGCACATACGGTTCACGTCCACGCTGTCGCGGCATGCTACCAGTGTTAAAGACTGCGATGGAGCTCCGTATGCCACGGCAAACTGGCCGACACTGACGGCGGCGGTGCACAAATGCTGCGCAGCTAGCGCCATTCGACGGCCAACACCGCGGTTCCTGGTGTGTCCGCTGTGCCGTGCGTGTGATCATTGCTTGTACAGCCCTCTCGCAGTGTCCGGAGCAAGTATGGTGGGTCTGACACACCGGTGTCAATGTGTTGTTTTTTCCATTTCCAGGAGTGTATAAGCGTATGCGGTAATGTATTGTCATGGCGGAGACCCCAGTCGTTAATCTTCTGCTTCTGTGAACTTTTTTCCCGATGTCCTTCGCAAACATCTTAGAAATTTGCGATAGATCTCTATTGACTGTTTCACTGAGAGAGACGAACTCTTAAATGAACAATCCATCAATATACACGAATACAGAAGTAGACAAATAAGGAATTAATCTTCCTTTTTATTGCAGCTACTCTTCTAGGTCATCAATCGAAGAACCTGAAACTCATGGAGACTCGGCGGTGATAATATGCTCACCAACAGTTAACCAATTCACTGAAGTGGCCACCATTTGCTATACCGATCCGAGAAGGATGTTTAGCGAGATACATAGCGGGAACTCAATGTAATCCAAACCATCTGCGCCCAAATTATCCGCAATTTTTAGATACTACCTAGTATCAGAAATGTTCAATCTTGTAAGATAATGTTGATAGATGTCCTATTGTTACTAAAAGTATGATAAACTACTGAATTCTCTAAAGTGACCCAGCTAAACAAACGGTGCGGGATGTATTTTACACCACTGAAGTAAATAAACTGATGAGATGAGGTAGCGTCTCTTGCTTTGTCAACCTACCTCGAATGTGGCCATAATAGTTGTGCAGGTATAAACGTAATTGGTCTTCCTCTTCAATTATTATCACCCTCACATATCCTTCTTAATGACTCCTGTTTCTCTAGTTGTTAGTTACGATACATAGTGGATATACAAACCATCAATGAAGCACCAGTGATTAAGTTACAGAGAAATTGCAGTGTGTTAGAACGTGAAACGTCTGCAAGATCATACACTGGTGTAATAAATGTCATAGAATAGCTCCTAATATCGTGTCGGACTCCCTACTGCCTAGCGTAGTGCAGTAACTCGACGTGGCATGCACTTAACAAGTCACTTAAACTCCCCTGCAGAAATATTGAACCATGTTGCCTCTACAGCCGTCCATAATTGTGGATGTGTTGCCAGCATAGTATTTTGTGCACGAACTGACGTTTCCATTACGTCCCATAACTGAGTGACCAAATCTTTCGCTCCAGTTGTTCAAAATATTCTGCAAACCAGTCACAAACAGTTGTGGCACAGTGACTTGTCGCATTGTCATCCATAAAAATTCCAACGTTGTCTGGCAACGTGAGGTCCATGAATAGCTGCAAATGCTCTGCAAGTAGCCGAACATGAGCTTTTCCAGTCAATGGACTTCAGTTGGACCAGAGAACTTAGTCCGTTCTCCGTAAACACAGCCCACATCATTATGGGGCCAACAGCAGCTTCAACAGGGCCTTGTTGACAAGTTGGGTCCATGGGTTTGTGGAGTCTGGGCCACACTTGGACCCTACCATCAGTTCTTGCCAACTTAAATCGTGATTTATCTGACTACCCTACGGATTAATAGTCGTGTATGGTCCGGCCAATATTATCATTAGCCAGGGACAGGTGCTGCAGACGATGTCATGCAAAGGGACACATGTCGGTCGTCTGCTGGCATTGCCTCAACACTTGAATTTCACCGCACTGTCGAAAGGCTTACGTTCATCATATGTCTTACATTGATTTCTGTGGTTATTTCATGCAGTGTTTCCTGCCTGTCAGCTATGACGACTCTACGTAAACGTCTTACTCTCGATCGTTAAGTGAAAATTGTAGGGCACTGCGTTATCCGAGGTGGGAGGTAATACCTGAAACGAGGTATTCTCGGCACACCCTTGACACTGTGGGTCTCTGAATGTTAGAGTCCCTAACGATTTCCGAAGTTGCATGTCCCAAGCGTATAGCTCCAACTATCTGCTTTCGAAGTCTGTTAATTCCCGTCGTGATGCCATAATCACTTCGGAAACCTTTCCAAAAAAATTAGCTGCGTACAAATCACAGCTCCACCAATGGAACTGCCATCAATACCCTGTCACCTCAGTACATCTCGTTAAGTAAAGCTGTAAAAGCTACATTCCACATAGTTTTTGTGCATGGTAACGTATTTAAGTTTCAAATCGCATGCTGAACATGTAATGGTATTTTTTCCTTAGACGTTGGACGGCAGGCACTAGATATCATCCTGTCGTCCGTGATAATTTGAGTCAATGACTCCGCTCCTCATGAGCTGTGTGTGGGAAAAAAGCAGTGCCTTCCAGAATTGCTTCCAAAGCCGCTGAAATCAGATATTTTAAGTTCGACAGTTATTAGCAAGTAACAGCGAAATGGCTTTGGCTGGCGGAAGCGGACTTCGTTATCTCTGCCTATCGATCTGCGCAATCGAAATATTGCACGACCTGTATTCCAATTTCTTTTTATACAGAGATGCATCACAAATCTGTCCTGCTTTAAACGAATTTCTCCCTATTTCCAAAGGATGCTCAAAGTGGTATAAAAAACACGGAGCAGAAAGCTAAATGCATCTGTAAGACAATAATGGTTGAAACAATGTTTTAACTGCATATATTTAACAATGGCACGAGATCAGTTCCGTTGATTTGGAGGTTAAAGAACTTTTTTATATTAGGTGTGTGGGAATATTCAACTATATTTATCACTCCAATTCCCTTAGGAACAGGCCTGAATAAAGTTTTGTTTCTTTATGATTAATCTGTTCGTACTATCGCTTGTAGAGAATAAAGTACTGAAATCCTCTCAAGTCACCCACTTGTCTTTTGAGAGAAACGGAGTTCACTGCCTTTCGCGTTCGGAGTATAGATTATACAGAACAAAGATGTGCAGCAAATTCACACAGGACATGACGAACAAGGCACAGATTTTACCGTGTAAATACACTGCCTGAAATAAGAAGTAGAGCATTCAGAAGATATGGTGCACATGTCAGTGTAATTTAATATACTTACACACATTGGACGGGTAGGTAAATGATAAGAGCTGCAATTCCGTGTGACAGAATGGCAATAAAGCGATTTGGTGTTGTTCATATTTAGTGTCCTTAGCAGGCCTGCTAGGGGGTATCAGGAACGTTAACAGTGGCAGATGTTGGATGATCAGTGTAAAGCACATGGAGATGACACCAACTCCAGTAAAACAGAGTTGCCATCACCTGAGAGTATTTAAAAGAGAATTCCTGATTGATATCCATCATTCTATTCCTGAACAGGCCATGAAGGCCCAACTGTAACGATCGCCCGCCGTGTCATCCTCAGCCCACAGCCATCACTGGATGCTGGTATGGAGGGACATGTGGTCAGCACACTGCTCTCCCGGCCGTATGTCAGTTTCCGAGACCGGAGCCGCTACTTCTCAATCAAGTAGCTCCTTAGTTTGCCTCACAAGGACTGAGTGCATCCCGCTTGCCAATAGCGTTCAGCAGACCGGATGGTCACCCATCCAAGTGCTAGACCAGCCTGATAGCGCTTAACTTAGGTGATCTGACGGGAACCGGTGTTTCCTTTGCGGCAAGGCCGTTGGCTGACGGGAACCGGTGTTACCACTACGGCAACGCCGTATCCATCTGTCGAGATTGTCGAATTATGCAATAATCGGATTTGTGGGGCTTTCGGTTGTAACAATGGGCAGTGCATGCGAATATGGAGGTACGAATATTTGACGTCAAGGTTACGGTCGACTTCGTCTGACCACCGCATGGCAGGGTTGGCCTGTTGTGCTCGAAGCACACAGTAACCGCTTCACCTCTTCGCACGCCATTCAAGAACAAGTAATGGACTCCCTCCAACCTTCTGTTTCATCCTGCACCACTGTTCGGATACTAACAGCATCCAGACTAGAGAAATACCATCCCATGCCCTGGCAGTCGTTAACATCGCAACACAAACGTTTGCATTTGGCTTATTGCCGTGACTGGGGAGCACGGATTGTTAAGGAATGGCATCGCTTTGTGTGCATCGATGAATCATGGTTCTCAAAATATCTCTCAGCACTACGTGACGTAACATCTGAGGTCATCAGTCCCCTAGAACGTAGAACTACTTAAACCTAACTAACCTAACGACATCACACACATCCATGCCCGAGGCAGGATTCGAACCTGCGACCGTAGCAGTCGCGTGGTTCCAGACTGAAGCGCCTAGAACCGCCCGGCCAAATCATGGTTCTGCACCATCGCGGACAATCGTCAGTGGGTACGGTGGCTACCTGGGGAGAGATACCACTATTCTAATATTTTCGAGAAGCATAGCGCTCTTACTCCTGACGTCATGGAGTGGGGAGCCATCGGGTATGACTTCAGGTGACTGCTGGTAGCTAGTGAGGGAACTCTGACTGCACAAAGGAATTTCACGTCCTGCGTACTCAGGTGTTACGTCTCAGTTTACTGCATCGTGGTGCTATTCATCACCTGGACGATGTTAGTCAACGCATGACAAGGGTCTCTCTCTGAACTTTCTGGGCTATGGTGAGACTCTACTGTGGTGAACAAGATCCCAATATCTGCCCCAATGGATAATCTTTGGGGCAGTTCAGATGTCAACTCTGCCCAAGTGGCAGGACACCAATAAAGTCGGAAACTACGGTAGTTAGGGTCAGTGGAATGCATTCTACAGGGCTTATGACACGGAGCTCTCCTTGAAATAAGGACACTAAGGACCAGTTACAACAGATGTGGACCAGCTTGCCTCAGCGAAGGACACAGCGGCTTCAAGGCACCGTCCCCAAACGAGTTAATGCGTGCAACCAGACCAGAATGGATGCAACGTTATACTGATAAGTGGGCTCATTCTACCTAGATCTTAGGAACTTGGACTCGAATTGGAAATCACGGCAATAGCATTTTGTACCGTCTCGACCTGTGAAATTTAATTTAATTTTCTTCCCTCCCCTCCTCCCCCCGCCCTTCTGGCTGTTCCACTTGTCTTCTCTGGCAGTGAACATGACTAAGGACACTTATTCCAGCTATTCATGTTTTTTGTACCAGTCATGTTATCCCCGAATCGATACCACCGCCTCAACTAGTTTCGACCACCGTTTTTGAAATTTTACCCTTGGCTGTAGACTAAGATAAATGTCGGAATGGATATACCCTCTCAAATACAATGACTGAAAAAAGTCACAACACCAAAAAACAATTAATTTAGGGTAATGAAATTTCTGGAGTACAATTATCTAGGTAACATACAAGCGATTTAAATGCGGGATCAAAGGGTAATAGAAGCGCTAGATAAGCCATTCAAATGGTTCAAATGGCTCATCAGTTCCCTAGAACTTAGAACTAATTAAACCTAACTAACCTAAGGACATCACACGCATCCATGCCCGAGACAGGATTCGAACCTGAGACCGTAGCGGTCGCGCGGTTCCGGACTAAATTACCAAGATACGTCATTGCCACTGTGAAATTCTGGTACGTTAATAACCGATGTAATCACAGAATGTTGAATGCAAGCATGCAAACGTGCAACAGGTGATGGATGTCAGTTTCTTGGACTGGGTTCTCTGCCTGCAGCATTTCCCCGCTCAGTGCTGGTTGTGGATGATGCTGGAGTTTCATTTGATTATGTCCCACATGTGCTAGATTGCTGAAGGATCTGGTGATTAAGCAGGTCAAGACATCATATCGTGTTTCAATAATCGTATGTGAGCGAACATTATCCTGTTGGAAAACATACCCCGGAACGCTGTTCGTGAATGTCAGCATAACAGGTCGATCACCAGACTGACGTACAAACTTTGCTGTCAGGGTGTCTGGGACAACCTCGAGAGATTACCTGCTTTTACACGAACTCGCACTCCACACCATAACTCCAGGTGTAGGCCCAGTGTGTCTAGCAGGCAGACAGTTTGGTTGCAGGCCCTCAACTGGCCCCCTTCTAATCAACACTCGCCCGCCAGTGAGCTCTCGCTTGACACCACTGAAGTTGCAAGTGGTTGTGGTTTGTGTCAGTAGAATGCATACTACAGAGCAGAGGACTCGGAGCTGGCCTTGAAGTAAGCCATTTGTAACAGTTCGTTATGTCACTGTAGTGCCAACTGCCGCTCAGTTTGCTGCTGCAGATGCATATTACGCGCCAGAGGTATACGCCGAACACGATGGTCCTCCCTCACGTTAGTGCCATGCGGCCGTGTGGAGGCCGTTCTTGTACATTCTCATGACCACCGCTGCCAGCAGTCATGTCATTGGCTACATTCCTGCCACATCTTTCAGCAATATCGTGAAGAAACATCCAGCTTCTCTTGACCATATTACACGATCTCGATGAAACTCGATGACTTGCTGATAATGACTTCTTTGTCAGCTTAAAGGAATTATTGATAAACATCAACTTACAACATCCAATCTCAAACGTAACTATCGCTCACCACTCTTAGAGCGTGCTTCTAAAGAAAACCTGATTTGTATGCTCATAGAGGCGCTACTAGTACGGATCCTGTGCAACCGACGTGATATCTGAATAGACATCACCTTTCAGATGTAGAAACACGCCTATCGACTTCGCTTTATGCCGCACAACATCTTCTTGGTGCTGCGATTTTTTTCCGATCAGCGTATTTCCAATTGGGACTCCGTCTAACCTACTATCAGTTGGCCTGGTAGCTTGCTGAAAAGTCCCTGACTATACAATTGGTCAGAGCTGGAACAGCTCACTGCACCTTTAGGAGTAGTGATGAGAAACCTAAAAACAAAAACAAAAAATGCAGGATTCTTGGCCTGGTGGTGTACACAGCACTGCGAGTCATCGGCTTTACTCTATTTGACACACCAAGAGAAGCTCATTTACTCACTGCGTAGATATTTTGTCGAATAACTTTCCTCCCGCAATCAAAATAAAAGAGAGTCCAAATGAGACTCATCTGCCTTTCACCTCCCTGAAGATTTAGCTGAACGTGGTTTTCAACAAGCCAGATCTGAAGCCTCATTCCGTATTCTAAGGCGGAGAATATGATGTGCCTGTTGAAGGCATCGCAGGACGAATACGCAAGTATACAATATATATGAAGTTTATTGAAACACATATAAACAAGCTTCTCCGATGGGAATTAATTTGAAATGCAATGATTGAGAACAAGTCACTGCTTGAATACTGAAAGAACTCTGCAGCGCGGGATTAGCCGAGCAGTCTAGGCGCATCAGTCGTGGACTGTGCGGGTGATCCCGGCGGAGATTGGAGTCCTCCCTCGGGCATGGGTGTGTGTGTTTGTTCTTAGGATAATTTAGGTTAAGTAATGTGTAAGCTTAGGGACTGATGACCTTAGCAGTTAAGTGCCATAAGATTTCACACACATTTGAACACTTCGAAAGAACTCTGAATGCTGAGGACCTGCAAATGTCACACTAAATTCAAAGCTCCAGAATCCAGTGCCTAACAGCTAAGCAAGCCTCAATTAATGTCCGGAAGATCTTTACAAAAACTAAAGTCCCTAGAGAACTAGCAAATTTAAAATCCTGAAGGGATGTACAAAGGTTTATGTCCGTCATAATTCCGATGAAAAACAAAGACAAATATTAGAAAGTCCAATTGCTGGTCGTGGTGTCAGAGGTCATGTCTCTTCAGTGTGAACACCATGAATGGTTGAGGTCCGTAGGCGGCAATTCATGGAGGTGAAGACCGTCGTGGACGTCGTCGTCGTCATAGCGGCGGCTCCAGAATGAGCGTGTGCAAACGCTTTCACTGTTGGACCCTGGCCAGCAGTTTCGTTCGAATGTAGTCTGCGTGCCAGCCTAATAACTGTGTTGGAGCCTGCATACTGCAGGGCCTACTTTCTGCAAGGTGGGCCGAGGAGGAGAAAAGATTTGCAGGCCAGTGACCTCTCGTGGCGCTAGAGTTGCTGCCCGATGGCCGGGCAGAGTGCGGCCATCCTATGTCATCTGGAAGCTGTCTTCTCCAAGCTCTGTGCCCACATAACCCATTTGTCTTGTTGGAAGCTGGCTGAGTACGCACAAGGCATAGATCCAGTAGAATGAATGTAAAAAAGCGTTGAAAATTGCAGGAATAGTATTGGGGAGTAGAAAGATCAAAATTTGGTCAGGTGCAATTCAGAAAATTTCAAGTAAAATACTCATTAAAGTCTTAAATATTTTTGAGTGAAAAACTGTGTCCTAGCAACCAATTAAATGTAGATCCGATTCTCAGTATCCAATCAAATATTTCGGAGGGGTTTCCTTCATAGTAAGATAGAAGTGGTAAGTGGAAATCTCACCCTAAATAATAACTGGAAATACTTTGCCCAAATCACAGTTCTGTGGGTTCTATTTGTAAAATTCAAAGCTCTACTAAAAATTGATTTATCGAAAAGTCTGTGTTACGTTTTAGTTTACGTAAAAAAAGACACCAAAAGTTGTAATTAATTTGGGAAAACAATGTTTCTAGGATATAGTTCATCTTCGTGATTGTGGTTAAGATCTACTGCTGGTTGAAGAGCGCATCTGCAATGTCCGATGTATTACGATCTTCGTCATTAGGCATTAATGATTCTCGTCCGTATGTTTTAAATTTTTTCTACCCACTTTCAATTAGACTGTCAACTCAGTAACTTCTGATTTGTTTAAACCTGGAAGAGAATTGTAGCAGTTTTATCTCCTATTGATTTTATTTAGAGTCGGAATTATGTATCCCTTTCCAGTTTTTTCCTTTATTTTCATGGCACTCCTAGTCTCCAGATGTAGCTCTGCAATGTCTACTGAGTAACTCCAGTTTGTGAATGATCCTTGCGTGGAAATGCCGTGTCCGATAGCCAACAGTGAAAAGTAGCAACGACACTGATTTTAGACATCCTTTTACGACACAGTTAAAGGGTAGCTTTGAAAACGCTACTTAGATAACCAGAAGTAATGTAAGGTATCTTTAATCTCTTGTCTATTGGTTTTGCTACCCACGCGAACACTATCTTGATCAACCATAAATCTAAAAACTAATCAGCTGGTTCTGTGATCTCATCGTGGATTTGGACTATCTTCGTGTGGATATATTGATAACACGCTACTTTGTCGTACAACTTTTGATTGATACCCTGCTTCCTATCTTGTTTCACTAATATTTCCATTCGTAGTTGCAGTTTGTCTACTCTTCAGGCATATGCACTACCCGACCAAAAGTATCCGAACACTCTTATGTAATGTGGGATTCACCACTAGAAGTCACGACAGAATAGCCACCAAGAAAACGACATCTTTTGAAGTCATTATGTCTGCTGACAGCTACAGAATATCAGTGTACTGGTTTGATGTGGCAGAATAGAAATATGCCCCCCACATGTCCCGCATTTCCAGGAAAATGGGAACACTTACAAACTACCTGTGGTAACACACAGGAGGGAACCAATACGCAGAACCTATGTTGCACTGGACACTGACTGTCGTCACATTCGGTTGCAACAAACGTTCGTTAGGTCGCGCGTATTTCATTTTATTCACTTTAAAACGAGAAAACCGGAAGGATCTGAACACATTTTGCAACACTGTGTATTGCGTCCTGAGAGGAACAGTTTCGACACGTTGGCTTGTCTGTATGAGCAAGACACCCTGTCATCAGCAGCATCTGTGAGGCAGTGGTTTGCGGACAATGACATTCCTGAAACGGGCTAGACCTGAACACAGTAGATGACCTTAGGTATGAGTTAAGACGTCGAAGTCGCTGCAGACCCCAGCGTCTAACAACACTACATTTTCTGGTATCACCTCTTGAGGGAGCATTGGCTACCATAACTCTGCATACATTAAAACACCTCACTGAAAGTGTTCCCAGCAGACTTTAAACCGTTAAGAAGGTGAATGGTGGATATACGCCGTATTAATATACAGTGACAGATGTTCGGAAGCTTGTGACCAGGTAGTATATTACAGTGTACTCGTCATACGAAGATATTCGAGATACATTCCACTAAATCGTACTGCTTCTTCAGTTCCCCAATTTGAAGAACTGGAAACTCCATGTGCGCAACCTCCTTGCCTTTAATTTATCAGTATATTTATGAAGCTCCATTCATCTTGAGATTATCGTTGTAGAAACTAACTATTTGTGTCCGAGTTTGCTTATAATAAATATATTTTGAGATTTCTTATTTCAGCAAAACACAATTTCTTGTGTATATTTAGGAAAACACCACAGCCGTTCATTCAGGTGCATTTATCAAGCCTGAGCTTGTTTTATTCTATTTGAACTTCCTCAGGAGTCCTCCACTTCAACAACACATAAACTATAATGAAAGTTACTACAGCATGTACATAATGTATGATCAGTAACTCTTACGTCGAGTATTCACCAACAGTCTTTGTAAATAAAGCTCAAAAAGACGTTGAAATGGGCTGGTGCCATAATTAAAAAATACAGAAGGGAACGCAATCGAATACGATAAGTACAATGTCTCACTTGGATGGCTGTGACTGGAATAAGCACAGCCAACAGTATGCAGTGAATGCAGAAAACAACGCTGTTCTGGGCTGACCAGCCAGCGCCCTTCATCGAAAGAAGGAAACGCGTAAGTATCCTTCTTAGCTTCTATCGAGGGCGGCATAGTTTAAATCTAAGGTAAGGACCTTAAGTGTGAGAGTATAGAGTAATAAGTACTCGTACTTACAAGGCCAGCTTAAAAACGAAATGCAATATCACTTAATACAATAGTTACTCCATTTACACATGAAATAAACTTTTCGTGGAACTAATTACAGACTTGATAGTCTAGTGCAAAAGAGAACATACAATAATAGCTACTAGCAGTTTGCAGAAACTGCATGAGACCAAAAGTACACTACTGGCCATTAAAATAGCTACACCAAGAAGAAATGCAGATGATAAACGGGTATTCATTGAACAAAAATATTAAACTAGAACTGACATGTGAATACATTTTCACGCAATTTGGGTGCATAGATCCTGAGAAATCAGTACCCAGAATAACCACCTCTGGCCGTAATAACAGCCTTGATACGCCAGGGCATTGAGTCAAACAGAGTTTGGATGTAAAGCTGCCCATGCAGCTTCAACACGATACCACAGTTCAACAAGAGTAGTGACTGGCGTATTGTGACGAGCCAGTTGCTCGGCCACCAATGACCAGATGTTTCCAATTGGTGAGAGATCTGGAGAATGTGCTGCCCAATGCAGCAATCGAACATTTTCTGTATCCAGAAAGGCCCGTACAGGACCTGCAACATTCGGTCATGTATTATCCTGCTGAAATGTAGGGTTTCGCAGGGATCGAATGAAGGGTAGAGCCACGGGTAGTAACACATCTGAAATGTAACGTCCACTGTTCAAAGTGCCGTCAATGCGAACAAGAGGTGACCGAGACGTGTAACCAATGGCACCCCATACCATCACGCCGGGTGATAACGCCGGTATGGTGATGACGAATACTCGCTTCCAGAATGCGTTCACCGCGATGTCGCCAAACACGGATTCGACCATCATGACGCTGTAAGCAGAACCTGGATTGATCCGAAAAAATGACGTTTTGCCATTCGTGCACCCGGGTTCGTCGTTGAGTACACCATCGCAGGCGCTTCTGTCTGTGATGCAGCGTCAAGGGTTACCGCTGCCATGGTCTCCGATCTGATAGTCCATGCTGCTGCAAGCGTCGTGGAACTGTTCGTGCAGATGGTTGTTGTCTTGCAAACGTCCCCATCTGTTGACTCAGGAATCGAGACGTGGCTGCACGATCCGTTACAGCCATGCGGATAAGATGCCTGTCATCTCGACTGCTAGTGATACGAGGCCGTTGGGATCCAGCATGGCGTTCCGTATTACCCTCCTGAACCCACCGATTCCATATTGTGCTAACAGTCATTGGATCTCGACCAACGCGAGCAGCAGTGTCGCGATACGATAAACCGCAATCGCATAGGCTACAATCCGACCTTTATCAAAGTCGGAAACGTGATGGTACGCATTTCTCCTCCTTACACGAGGCATCACAATAACGTTTCACCAGGCAACGCCGGTCAACTGCTGTTTGCGTATGATAAATCGGCTGGAAACCTTGTGTGAATGCTCTGAAAAGTTAATCATTTGCATATCACAGCATCTTCTTCCTGTCGGTTAAATTTCGCGTCTGTACCACGTCTTCTTCGTTGTGTAGCAGTTTTAATGATTAGTAGTGTATATCAGATCAACTATCCACAACATAAGAGACATAAAGAATAGGGATAACGCTACATGACAGTGGTGACGGGTGTGTAAAACATTGTTTACAAAAAGCCGTATCGTCAATGCACACGAAAAACCTTGAGTAAACGTGATTATACAACGAGAGTGGCATTGCGGATTTAAAAACCGTGTTTACAAGAAATTTTGCTGTCGTTACATACTAATACAGTTGAATTATCTCTTAAATGCATTTAGCCTTGTGTTGTTAACAACAAAAGTAGATAAGGACAACTATGTAGAGTATAAGAGAAACCAAAACTAGTTTTGAAGTCTACACGAATATCACTGGGTGTCCTTTATTTTACACAGCAATATATTCTGGGGGTTGTGTTGCCTCCTACCTGCTGCAGCAACCCTGATATTTCAACACAGCTTGTCGTTTGCAATTTCGCTGCTGATGCTACTGGCTGCCACGTTCTCAAAACTTAAACTACATTCGCAACCCGCACAGTTTCACTCCTTATGACACATACACCTGTTCTGCCATCTTGTTTTACGCCTCACCGCAATATAGCTCCTTTCCCTAGCCAAGAACTGCAGCGACAAAAGCGGGTACGACTCCTCCGGCGCGGTCTATTTACATTCTCACAGAATATTGCAAAATATGAAGCCTGGGAAGAATTCAGGGTATCATGCAAATGAGGTAGATAAAAATGAATAGTGTAGCCTCTTTATTAGTATAGATCAGGAACTGGTGAAAACCCGGCTCAGTGGCGCGGAAAACTTTGTACTCGTATCCCGCCGGCTGCAATTCGTTCACCAAAGACATTCATCATCTGGTTTCCGAAGTCACTTTTAACTTGTGCCGACATTGGGCTCAAGTGTTGAACACATATGTTGTCGATAATTAATCACAGCTCGCGATTGTAGCAGTGTCCGAAAAATCTGCTGAGATGCTTTTATTCGGAAGTGGTTAGCAGGCTTAAACGAACATTGATTCTGTGACGATCACAGGCATCGATAATCTGATCTTCGCAATAGTGTAGAGAATTAAACGGTCCCAGTGGGTAAGTCTGACATGCCTGACATTTAGGAAACTGGTACTTTGCTGGAAGAGTAGGTGGAAGGTGCACATGACATTATTTCTATGTTAGCACCTAGAAGCAATTATGTGTAGAAGACACACAGGTACGAACTCTAGGAGAAGAATACACCTTTAAGAATCTAGAAAAAAATCAGAAAAGTAAGACTAACAACAGACAACTGCAAAAGCGTTTGAGTAATATCGTCTATTGGCTCACAGATATTGAGGGCAGTAGTGCGCTAGTAATAATTCCAAGAGAAACCTGGCCGAAACCAAAAATAAACACCATCAAAATCTGAGATTTCGGACACATTACGGACCGGAGAGATTAGCTGGACAATAATGATGGTGTTGTACCTATGGCAGTACAGACAGAAATGTCTGATAAGATAAATACAGTACGAGAACCCGAATTGTTTGACATAAGCGTGAAATATAGGCCCAGCAGCAGTAGCGTGAAAGCTTGATCCGTTCGCTCACGAGATCCTAAAGGCAGTAAATGGCTACATTTAGATTACTACTGCGCTTCTTGATTCCCAAAAGACCTTCGATATAGTTCCGAACCGTCGACTACTAATCAAAATACTTTGGAACATTGCAACTTAACACCAATGCAATTTAATTAAACTGTTCTCTATCCCGCCGAAATGGTAACGTCACATTCATCCTTTCCTACTCCAATTCTAGCCCTGTCTTATCCTTTTGTAATCCTTGGGTTATACGTCTCTATTAGAAGTAACAAGCTTTCCACATATTGTTTCGTTTGTTATACGAATTTCAGGAATCGAAAACACAATGCCTGCTAAATCCCTATATGCTACGGCCTCCAAGAAATTTTTTTAGACGAAACATTACTTCTGCAAGAAAAACTGACGCCATTCATTGATCTGGAGTCTTGAATCATACCTGTATAGAAATTAATATGATAATGTGCCATGATAAAAATATCGACGCGTCCGCATCTCATGGATGCTAAATACCTCTCCCGTTCTAAGCCCAGCAAGCGCCCAGAGCGAACAATTATAATCTATTGTCTGCACGTAAATATTGTTTTTTGGAAAGGAAATAGTTTAACCAGTGATTGATGCACGACCGTAGATACAAACTGACATACGACCACAAGAAGAAGTGTAAACTTGACAAAAATGTCCTAATATATAAAACGTCTATGATGTGTGAAGATATAGGACCCTCACAACTTCGTAGTTAACGTACCAGAGAATGTCGTTATTAAAAGGGAACCATCATCAGATTTCAAAGCAGCGCCCAATGTGCCTGCAGGGCGTCTGATAAGACTGTTGCTGTTCATCTGTACAAGTATACGTGGTATTAGGTGTGTAAATGCAGATATTCTGATCATTGGTACCTGAACACCGGTGCTTCTAACAGCCTTCCCGCAGAGACAGAAGGGAAGAAGGAGATTAAGAATTATATCCATTTCCCATACGTGTTAGCAGTTTCGAAGCGTTGCGATGTTCTCTAGCGATATACAGGGTGGTCCACTGATCGTGACCGGGTCAAATATCTCACGAAATGAGCGTCAAACGAAAAAACTACGAAGAACGAAACTTGTCTAGCTTGAAGGGGGAAACCAGATGGCGTTATGGTCGGCCCGCTACATACTGCTGCCTTAGGTCAAACGGATATCAACTGCGTTTTTTTTTTAAATAGGAACGCACGTTTTTCATTACATATTCGCGTAGTTCGTAAAGCAATATGAATGTTTTAGTTGGACCACTTTTTTCGCTTTGTGATAGATGACGCTGTAATAGTCACAAACATATGGCTCACAATTTTAGACTAACAGTTGGTAACAAGTAGGTTTTTAAAATTAAAATATAGGACGTAGGTAGGTTTGAACATTTTATTTCGGTTGTTCCAATCTGATACATATACCTTTGTGAACTTATCATTTCTGAGAACGCGTGCTGTTACTGCGTGATTACCTGTAAATACCACACTAAGGCAATAAATGCTAAAAATGATGTCCGTCAACCTCAATGCATTTGGCAATACATGTAGCGACATTCCTCTGAACAGCGAGTAGTTCGCCTTCCGTAATGTTCGCATATGCATTGACAATGCGCTGACGCATGTTGTCAGGCGTTGTCGGTGGATCACAATGGCAAATATCCTTCAACTTTCCCCACAGAAAGAAATCCGCGGACGTCAGATCCGTTGAACTTGCGGGCCATGGTATGGTGCTTCGATGACCAATCCACCTGCCATGAAATATGCTGTTCGGTACCGTTTCAACCGCACGCGAGCTATGTGCCGGACATCCATCATGTTGGATGTACATCGCCATGCTGTCATGCAGTGAAACATCTTGTAGTAACATCGGTAGAACATTACGTAAGAAGTCAGCCTACATTGCACCATTTAGAGTGCCATCGACGAAATGGGGGCCATTTATCCTTCCTCCCATAATGCCGCACCATACATTAACCCACCAAGGTCGCTGATGTTCCACTTGTCGCAGCCATCGTGGATTTTAGGTTGACCAATAGTGCATATTATGCCGGTTTACGTTACCGCTGTTCGTGAATGACGCTTCGTCGCTAAATAGAACG
The DNA here is from genome assembly GCF_021461385.2 of Schistocerca piceifrons. Taxonomy (NCBI): domain Eukaryota; kingdom Metazoa; phylum Arthropoda; class Insecta; order Orthoptera; family Acrididae; genus Schistocerca; species Schistocerca piceifrons. Next base: position 535,303,967 of record NC_060141.1, on the reverse strand, counting down.
CGTGCAAACAATCTGACATCGTCCCGTAATTTCTCTTGTGCCCAGTGGCAGAACTGTACACGACGTTCAAAGTCGTCGCCATGCAATTCCTGGTGCAGAGAAATATGGTGCGGTTGCAGTTGATGTTGATGTAGCATTCTCAACACCGACGTTTTTGAGATTCCCAATTCTCGCGCAATTTGTCTGCTACTGATGTGCGGATTAGCCGCGATAGCAGCTAAAACACCTACTTGGGCATCATCATTTGTTGTAGGTCGTGGTTGACGTTTCACATGTGGCTGATCACTTCCTGATTCGTTAAATAACGTAACTATCCGGCGAACGGTCCGGATACTTGGATGATGTCGTCCAGGATACCGAGCAGCATACATAGCATACGCCCGTTGGACATATTGATCACAATAGCAATACCGTGGTCTAGGGGCGCCGGCACGGTAGCTAAGCGTGTTCGGTCAGAGGGTTAGCAGACCTCTGTAATAAAAAAACTGAGCTAATCGATCAACGACGAACTTAAACGGATGTCTTACGACGTCCGCGCCGAACACATGCAACGAACAAAAGCGGACAAAATGAGATTTAAAAAAAAAAGGGGTAGCGTCGTTGATTCATAATCAAAACGTCTTCGTCCCCGGGTTTGATCCCCGCCACTGCCTAAATTTTGATAAATAATCAGCATTGGCGGCCGAAGACTTCCGGCATAAGAAGTCAGCCCCATTCTGCCTACGGCCTTGTCAAAGAGGGCGGAGGAGCGGATAGAGATTCAGGGCACTCTCTTGTCCTACCGGTGGGAAATTGCCCCTAAAGGCGGAAGAATCAGCAATGATCAACGACATGAGGATGCAGAAGGCAATGGAAACCACTGTATTAAAGACACGTAACGTGTATCCACAGGAAATGTGGCCTGTAATTGAAGAAGTGTCATGATGATCTCTCCATTGGCAAAAGATTCCGGAATAGTCCCCCATTCGGATCTCCGGGAGGGGACTGCCAAGGGGGAAGTTACCATGAGAAAAAGATTGAATAATCAACGAAAGGATAACGTTCTACGAGTCAGGACGTGGAATGTCAGAAGCTTGAACGTGGTAGGGAAACTAGAAAATCTGAAAAGGGAAATGCAAAGGCTCAATCCAGATATAGTAGGGGTCAGTGAAGTGAAGTGGAAGGAAGACAAGGTTTTCTGGTCAGATGAGTATCGGGTAATATCAACTGCAGCAATAAATGGGAATAGGAAGGAATGGCAGAGGGTGTGTTACTGTGAACAGTTCAGTGACCGCGTTGTTCTAATCAGAATCGACAGCAGACCAACACCGACAACGATAGTTCAGGTATACATGCCGACGTCGCAAGCTGAAGATGAACAGATAGAGAAAGTGTATGAGGATATTGAAAGGGTAATGCAGTATGTAAAGGGAGACGAAAATCTAATAGTCGTGGGCGACTGGAATGTAGTTGTAGGGGAAGGAGTAGAAGAAAAGGTTACAGGAGAATATGGGCCTGGACAAGGAATGAAAGAGGAGAAAGACTAATTGAGTTCTGTAACAAGTTTCAGCAAGTAATAGCGAATACCCTGTTCAAGAATCACAAGAGGAGGAGGTATACTTGGAAAAGGCCGGGAGATACGGGAAGATTTCAATTAGATTACATCATGAAACTTCCTGGCAGATTCAAACTGTGTGCCCGACCGAAACTCGAACTCGGGACCTTTGCCTTTCGCGGGCAAGAGCACTTGCCCGCGAAAGGCAAAGGTCCCGAGTTCGAGTCTCGGTCGGGCACACAGTTTTAATCTGCCAGGAAGTTTCATATCAGCGCCCACTCCGCTGCAGAGTGAAAATCTCATTCTGGAGATTACATCCTGGTCAGACAGAGATTCCGAAATCAGATACTGGATTGTAAGGCGTACCCAGGAGCAGATATAGACTTAGATCACAATATAGTAGTGATGAAGAGTAGGCTGAAGTTCAAGACATTAGTCAGGAAGAATCAATACGCAAAGAAGTGGGATACGGAAGTACTAAGGAATGACGAGATACGTTCGAAGTTCTCAAACGCTATAGATACAGCAATAAGGAATAGCGCAGTAGACAGTACATTTGAGGAGGAATGGACATCCCTAAAAAGGGCAATCACAAAAGTTGGGAAGGAAAACATAGGTACAAAGAAGGTAGCTGCGAGGAAACCATGGGTAACAGAAGAAATACTTCAGTTGATTGATGAAAGGAGGAAGTATAAACATGTTCCGGGAAAATCAGGAATACAGAAGCAGAAGTCGCTGAGGAATGAAATAATTAGGAAGTGCAGGGAAGCTAAGAAGAAATGGCTGCAGGAAAAATGTGAAGACATCGAAAAAGATATGATTTTCGGAAGGACAGACTCAGCATACAGGAAAGTCAAAACAACCTTTGGTGACATTAAAAGCAACGGTGGTAACATTAAGAGTGCAACGGGAATTCCACTGCAGAGGGGAGAGCAGATAGGTGGAAAGAAAACATTGAAAGCCTTTATGAGGGTGAAGATTTGTCTGATGTGATAGAAGAAGAAACAGGAGTCGATTTAGAAGAGATAGGGGATCCAGCATTAGAATCGGATTTTAAAAGAACTTTGGGGGACTTACGGTCAAATAAAGCAGAAGGGATAGACAACATTCCATCAGAATCTCTAAATCATTGGGGGAAGTGGCAACAAAACGACTATTCACGTTGGTGTGTAGGATATATGAGTCTGGCGACATACCATCTGACTTTCGAAAAAGCATCATCCACACAATTCTGAAGACGGCTGACAAGTGCGAGAATTATCGGACAATCAGCTTAACAGCTCATGCATCGAAGCTGCTTTCAAGAATAATATACAGAAGAATGGAAAAGAAAATTGAGAATGCGCTAGGTGAAGATCAGTTTGGCTTTAGGAAAAGTAAAGGGACGAGAGAGGCAATTCTGACGTTACGGCTAATAATGGAAGCAAGGCTAAGGAAAAATCAAGAGACTTTTATAGGATTTGTCGACCCGGAAAAAGCGTTCGACAATATAAAATGGTGCAAGCTATTCGAGATTCTGAAAAAGTTGGGGTAAGCTATAGGGAGAGACGGGTCATATACAATATGTACAACAACCAAGAGGGAATAATAAGAGTGGACGATCAAGAACGAAGTGCTCGTATTAAGAAGGGTGTAAGACAAGGCTGCGACCTATCGCCCCTACTCTTCAATCTGTACATCGAGAAAGCAATGATGGAAATAAAAGAAAGGTTCAGGAGTGGAATTAAAATACAAGGTGAAGGGATATCAATGATACGATTCGCTGATGACATTGCTATCCTGAGTGAAAGTGAAGAAGAATGAAATGATCTGCTGAACGGAGTGAACAGTCCAATGAGTACACAGAATGGTTTGAGAGTAAATCGGAGAAAGACGAAGGTAATGAGAAGTAGTAGGAATGAGAACAGCGAGAAACTTAACACCGAGATTGATGGTCACGAAGTCAATGAAGTTAACGAATTCTGCTACCTAGGCAGTAATATAACCAATGACGGACGGAGCAAGGAAGACATCAAAAGCATACTCGCTGTGGCAAAAAAGGCACTTCTGGCCAAGAGAAGTCTACTAATATCAAATACCGGCCTTAATTTGAGGAAGGAATATCTGAGGATGTACGTCTGGAGTACAGCATTGTATGGTAGTGAAACATGGACTGTGGGAAAACCGGAACAGAAGAGAATCGAAGCATTTGAGATGTGGTGCTATAGACGAATGTTGAAAATTAGGTGGACTGATAAGGTAAGGAATGAGGAGGTTCTATGCAGAATCGGAGAGGAAAGGAATATGTCGAAAACACTGATAAGGAGAAGGGACAGGATGATAGGACATCTGCTAAGACATGAGGGAATGACTTCCATGGTACTAGAGGGAGCTGTAGAGGGCAAAAACTGTAGAGGAAGACAGAGATTGGAATACGTCAAGCAAATAATTGAGGACGTAGGTTGTAATTGCTACTCTGAGATGAAGAGGTTAGCAAAGGAAAGAAATTCGTGGCGGCCCGCATTAAACCACTCAGTAGACTGATGACCAAAAAAAAAAAAAAAAAAAAAAAGCCATACATTAACACGATATCGACCTTTTCCGCAATTGGTAAACGGTCCATTGTAACACGGGTAACGCATCACAAAGCAAATACCGTCCGCACTGGAAGAATGTTATGTGATACCACGTACTTTTACGTTTGTGACTATTACAGCGGCCTTTGTCACAAAGCGAAAAAAGTGGTCACACTAAAACGTTCATATTTCTTTACGTACTACACGAATATGTAATAAAAAATGTGGTTCCTATTTTAAAAAACGCAGTTGATATCCATTTGACCTATGGCACCTCCATCTAACGGGCCAACCATAGCGCCATCTGGTTTCCCCCTTCAACCTAGACGAGTTTCATTCTTTGTAGTTTTTCCGTTTGATGCTTATTTCGTGAGATATTGGGCGCAGTCACTATCAACGGACCACCCTGTATAGTGATGATCCAAAGCCTTGTAACCACTGGCCACCGTGAGACTGAATGCCACTTGGTGGCGATACATGCAATTAAGGCAGTGGGGAAAGTACGTAAGTGGAGCAGAGACGGATACAGAATCATTCTAACGACGATATTGTCCGCAAAATGGGGAAACCCATTGACAAAAGCGTCTTTCGAAAAGTGCATAATGTTATGGCCCGGCTGCTTTCTGGGAGCGGTTTTTTGGACCTGTATACTCCTGCTTTTAAGCCGTGTGCTTAATGGTATGAATTGTTAAAATTTGTTTTTTATGAATTGAGCCTCTTCAACTTTTTTTAGGATTGTGAGCGTTGTTATTCTTTTAATAAAGTTTTTTAAATTGTATCTGTAATATTGTTCTTAAGCAATAAACTGTATTCCATGAAACAACAAATTACGAAATACGTGGGTTCACCTTCCATGCGTTTTTCCTTAAAATTATCCTATCTTGGTTGTGAGGAATCACCCATCCACTGTGGATATCAAGTGGGAGGCACTCGCGCACCCTCCCTATAGTCTTGACCTCTTCCCATGTGATTATCATCCCTTCAGTCCCTTAAAAAGGCCTTGAAGGATTGATTATTCATATCGGATAAGGATTTGCAGCAGACAAGTTGCGTGGTTCTTCCCGTAGCAGGACGCGGCGTTTTACCTGACGGATGTCTTCAGCTAGATGCATGAGTGCGTCAATGGACACAGCGATTTTGCCTGATTGGACTGTACGACTGGTCTGTACGACCTCAATCGGAAATTTTTATCGCCCATTATACAAGAGGCCTTGAAGACGACTATAATTTGGTAAAGTGACTTACGGCTGACTGTCAACGTACGTTGTTGTTGTCTTCAGTCCTGAGACTGGTTTGATGCAGCTCTCCATGCTACCCTATCCTGTGCAAGCTTTTTCATCTCCCAGTACCTACTGCAACCTACATCCTTCTGAATCTGCTTAGTGTATTCATCTCTTGGTCTCCCTCTACGATTTTTACCCTTCACGCTGCCCTCCAATACTAAATTGGTGATCTCTTGATGCCTCAGAACATATCCTACCAACCGATCCCTTCATCTGGTCAAGTTGTGCCACAAACTTCTCTTCTCCCCAATCCTATTCAATATTTCCTCATTAGTTATGTGATCTACCCATCTAATCTTCAGCATTCTTCTGTAGCACCACATTTCGAAAGCTTCTATTCTCTTCTTGTCCAAACTATTTATCGTCCATGTTTCACTTCCATACATGGCTACACTCCATACGAATACTTTCAGAAATGACTTCCTGACACTTAAATCTATACTGGATGTTAACAAATTTCTCTTCTTCAGAAACGCTTTCCTTGCCATTGCCAGCCTACATTTTATATCCTCTCTACTTCGACCATCATCACTTATTTTGCTCCCCAAATAGCAAAACTCCTTTACTACTTTAAGTGTCTCGTTTCCTAATCTAATTCCCTCAGCATCACCCGACTTAATTCGACCACATTCCATTATCCTCGTTTTGCTTTTGTTGATGTTCATCTTATATCCTCCTTTCAAGACACTGTCCATTCCGTTCAACTGCTCTTCCAAGTCCTTTGCTGTCTCTGATAGAATTACAATGTCATATAATATAATATAATATAACAAGCATAATTACACGATAATTCTCTCTATCATTTGATCACCAGAGTGTCACTGTATCCAGTCAGCACCGTCAAGTATTCAGCAGCATACATCGGAAGTCATCTGAGTGAAAATGTAGAGCCTGGGTAGACTTTATTGAACGAATCTTAAGGAGGTACAAACCAGTCATGAAGGAAGTGGTCGCTCACGAAACCCTCTTTCGAAAGGGTCTGACGTAAGATTTGTTACTGGGAACCCTTACGAAGGATAGGTGGAAAATAATGGAGAAAAGTCAAAGGACTCGGCGCTCCGTCAAGTGTTTGTTTAGTCAGTTACATTACGTCACAGAAATACCCAGTTAACTATAAAGAGATGACACGGCACAGAGCCTTTTACTAAAAAATTGAGAGTGCCCACGTTGCAATACGAGTCAAGATAATTGTGCCACACCCTAAACTGTATCTTGTGCGGTACTCATGAAGGATTAAAATTTTTGGTAATACTTGGGCACAATGAAGGTTCAGTTAAATGTACGAACAGGATACTATCGCAATGCAAAGTGTGTGACACATTTCTTCTTCTTCTCCTTCACGTTACGTATTAACCCTCTAACGGTAAGGTTGGGGTTGGATCCGACCCCAGCGAGCCTGTTTTGTTTATAACTCCCCACTCCCTTTCCTGAGAGCGCTGTGGTCCCAGCTACCCTACCAGCCAGTCGTCCCGAGAACGCCGAGGAGGCCACGTCAGTCTGGTGAGTGACCTACAGCTAGCCTCTCTATCCGAAACCTACATTACCCGCGCTCGGGTTGGATCCGACCCCACCTTACTGTTTACGTCACACTTATTAGTTTCTTTTGTGGCGGGGATTCAACCCCATATTGATGTTTCCGACAGGAGGCTGAGTCAGAGGATGGCGACAATATCGATGCAGAAAACTGTTCAGAAACCGAGGATGATGTATTATCTAATACTGATGACGAGGATGATGTATTTCACTATGCGGCAGGAGCAGTCGAGTTTGATAATTCTCAGTCTGATGTAGATGATGAGAGAAATTTTGAGCTAGGTAAAGACTTAGAGACAATATGGACCAACAAACTCATCCACTCAAAATTTTCTAGGACACCAGCGTCAAATATTATTACTCATCTCCCTGGTCCACATGAGGAAGCAAGGGGAGTCACTAGTGAATTGGAAATATTTTTATTATTTATAGATTCGAAATTTATAGAAGAAATTGTTTTGTACAAAAATATTGAAATCGAGAAATCTAGGCAAAAGTACAATGCGGTCCAGTGGTTTCATTCACCAACAGAGAGCGTTGAAATAAAAGGGTTGATGGGCCTTCTCTTCATGAGTGGTGTCCTAAAAAATTCTATGCTCAGTGTAGATGAGATGTTCTCAGCAACCTGTGGACCTCCGGTATTCCGTTGCACTATGTGCAAGAAAAGGTTTGCATTTCTTCTAGAAAACCTCCGCTTCGATGATAAAGCCACCAGAGAGGCAAGAAAAATCAACGACAAATTTGCGGCTTTCAGAGAAGTGTGGGACATGTTTGAATCTAACAGTGAAAAAAAATTACAGTCCATCTGAATATGTCACAGTAGATGAGACTCTACTGAGTTTTCGGGGTGCCTGTTCATTCAAAATGTATAATCCCGTCGAAACCCGACAAATATGGGTTGAAAATAATGTCACTATGCGACGCAAGGACATTCTGTTTTTTTTTTTTTTTTTTTTTTTTTTTGCATGGCATTCCATGCACTGGCAAGGACAACAGAATAAAGAGGAGACCTGGAGATTTGCCTTTACCTGCCCAGTATGTTTTGCGCCTGACGAAATTTATCAGGGGTTCTAATAGAAACATTACAGCGGACAATTGGTTCTCCTCACTGGAGGTGATGACGCCCTCTTCCAAAAGAAACTCACATTTGTAGCTACTTTGAGGACGAACAAACCGCAAATACCACCATCAATGCTGCTTTCCACTCCAGTAGGCTCTTCAACATTTATGTATCAGGACGACTAAACTTTGGTGTCATTTACCCCAAAGTAAAATAAAAAAAGTTTTACCGATATCGTCTAAGCACTTCTCTGGAGTGAGAAATGAAAAATCAAATAAGCCTGAAATTGTGGAGTTCTACAATCTAACTGGAGGAGGGGTCGATGTATTAGATATGCTTTGCCACAGCAGGACACAAAAAGAAAATCGAGAAGATGGCCCATGCGGTACTTTTATTCTATTTTAGACATCGCTGCTATAAATAGTTTTGTCATTTACAAAAGCAATAGCAAAATGGACAGCTTTTGAAATGACACGAGAATATCATTTCTCAAAAATCTTGCGCTCTCTTTGACAAAACCTCTTATGGAAAAGAGGTTGAATAACACACATCTTCCCCATGAGCTCCGTTCGTCTATTGGAAAACTTTTAGAAAAAGAACCACTCGAATTAGACATGCCTACCCAAGCACAGCCACTAAAGAAAAGATGTGATTTTTGCGACAGATCAAAAGATAGGAAGGGGAATGCTTTTTGTAGTAAGTGTAATCGTTCTATATGTGGGGAGCATAAAGTTATTATATGCCCTGGCTGTAAAGAAACTGAAATGTGATAAATTGTGTAAAATATGTATTTTCAGGGATGTATGAGATCGTTTCCAGGATAACATTATACATTTATTATTTGTTCCTATTACATTATGTGTACAAAGACATTTATTATTGAGAACTTTATATTTCGAAACTGCTAACACTATAATTATTTTCTACCATTAGTAAGAGATGTTTCTCATTTAGTTCCTATCTTTAGAATTTCTAAAGTTCCTAGTTGATGACTGAATCTATTGATTTTTACTATGATTTCAATAATTTTATAGAGAATATTTCTATTAAGGTATTTTTTTGTAATCAAGTTCCTATTTTTTTCCAAAGTAGTTTATATTCTTACTTATTGACTACAAAAATAAAAAAAACTTCTTGTTATAAGAAATATTATAGGTGTTTAACTGATAATAAAACTTTTTCTCATTATTCATTTTTTATTTTACCCCGAAAAATCTATATCTGGAGGGTGGGGTCTGATCCAACCCCACCCTACCGTTTATGTCAGGAAACTTCACCTTACCGTTAGAAGGTTAAGAAAACTGCCTGTTACGGTACCCATCACTTGCACGGTTTTCCCACACTTCTTGTTCCACAAAATTTATAAGTTAGAGCCTGTACAGGAAATCTTTCTCCACCCATCCGGTCTACTTGTTTTTCCATTTTCTCCTATTTTCTTTTACATTCTCGTTTAGGTTGCATATTCCCTAATGTTTACTTACATCTTCATTTCTTTTACGATCTCCTCTTGTACACCCTCCCAATTTACTTAGAAATCTCTTTTCTTGAGCCCATTTTCTATTTTCTTCAACTGAATCTACATCTACATGGCTACTCTGCAAATCACATGGATTGGTAGAAGGTTCATCGAACCACCTTCACAATTCTCTATTACTCCAACCTCGTACATCGCGAGGAAACAACGAAAGCCTATATCTTTCCGTGCGAGTTCCGATTTCCCTTATTTTATAATGGTGATGGTTTCTCCCCACGTAGGTCGGCGTCAACAAAATATTTTCGTATTCGGAGGAGAAAGCTGGTGACTGAAATTTCGTGAGAAGATTCTTCCGCAACGAAAAACGCATTTGTTTTAATGATGTCCACCCAAAATCCTGTAACATTTCAGTGACACTCAGTCCCCCGTTTCGCGATAATACAGAACGTGCTGCCCTTCTTTAAACTTTTTCAATGCACTCCGTCAGCCCTATCTGGTAAGGATCCCACACCGCGGAGCAGTATTCTAAAAGAGGTCGGACAAGCGTAGTGTGGGCAGTCCCTTTAGTAGACCTGTTACATTTTCTAAGTATACTGGATTCTCTTGTTAGCCTTCCCCACAACATTTTCTATGTGTGCCTTTCAATTTAAGTTGTTCGTAATTGTAATTTCTAGGTACGTAGTTGAATTTACGGCCTTTAGATTTGATTGACAGCTCATGTAACCGAAGTTTAACGGATTTCTTTTAGCACTCATGTGGATGATCTCACACCTTTCATTATTTTGGGTCAACTGCCAATTTTCAAACCAGACAAAAATCTTTCATAAATCGTTTTGGAATTTGTTTCGAAATTCTGATGACTTTACTAGACAATTAACGACAGCATCACCCGGGAAAACTATCTAATACAGGTGCCCTCGTTGTCCCTAAATCATTTATATAGATAAGGAATAGCGAAGCGTCTGTAACACTGCCTTTGGAATGCCAGAAATCACTTTTGTTTCACTCGATGACTTTCCATCAGTTAACGTGAACTTTGACCTTTCTGATAGGAAATCACAATTTGAGTCACATAACTGAGAAGACAATCCATAAGCATGCAATTTCACTACAAGCTGCTTCTGTGGTACAGTGTCAAAAGCCTTCCGGAAATCGAGAAATATGGAATCAATTTGAAATCCCTTGTCAACAGCACTCAACACTTCGTGCGAGTAAAGAGCTGGTAGTGTTTCACAAGAACGATTTTTTCTAAATCCGTGTTGACGGTGTGTCAATGGACCCTTTCCTTCCAGGTAATTCATAATGTTCGAACACAATATATGTTCAAAATTCGTGCTGCATTTCTACGTTATTTATATGGAAGTGTAATTTAGCTGAATACTCCTACAACTTTTCTCGAATATTGGTGTCACCTGTGCAAACTTCCAGTGGTTTGGTACGGATCTTTCGTCGAGTGAACGATTGTATATGATTCTTAAGTACGGAGCTATTGCGTCAGCATACTCTTCAAGGAACCTAACTGTTACTGAATCTGGACCGGAAGACTCGCATTTGTTAAGTGATTTATGTTGCTTCACTACTCCGAGGATACCTACTTCTACGTTACTCAAGTTGGCAGCTGTTCTTGAGTCGAATTATAGAATATTTCCTTCGTCTTCTTTAGCGAAGTCTCTGTTTAGTAACTCTGCTTTGGCAGAACTGTCTCCATTGTTATCGTGCAGAGAATGCATTGATTGCGGCTTGCCGCTAGCATACTTCACATAACCAGAATCTCTTTGGATTTTCTGCCAGGTTTCGAGACAAAGTTTCGTTGTGGAAACTATTACAAACATCTCACATTGAAGTCCGCGCTAAATCTCGAGATTCTGTAAAAGATAACCAATCTTGGAGATTTGGTGTCCGTTTAAATCTGACATGTCTTTTTCGTTGTTTCTGCAACAGTGTTCTGACCGGTTGTCTCGTACGCAGGATCAGCTCAGTCGTTTGTTAATTTATTTGGTATAAATCTCTCAATTGCTTCCGACACTATTTCTTTGAACTGAAGCCACATCTGCTCTGCATATACATTGTTAATGTGAAAGGAGTTGAGATTGTCTCTCAGGAAGGCGTCAAGCGAATTTTTATCGGCTTCTCTGAATAGGTACATATTTCATTTACTTTTGGAGCATTTGGGGGTTAGAATATTCAGTCTCGCTACGACAACCCTGTGTTCACTAATTCCTGTATCCTTTTTGATGCTCGGTACTAGCACACGGTCAAGTGTGTTTCCACAGCCGGTTACTATTCGCGTGGGCTCATGAACTACTCGAAATAATTTTCAGAGAATGCTTTTAGCACAATTTCGGATGATGTTTTATAAGTACCTCCGGAATCAAACATGTATTTTCGCTTGCATATCGGGTGTAAATTATAGGTAACGATATGAGTGGAGTAGATGTTTTGAAATCAAACTCAAGTTTTCTTTGAACCTTTCAGCAGTTGTGTCATATGAATTGAGAGGTCGGTAAAAATGATCCAATTGACATTTTATTCCGATTGGCAGGAATGAGCTCTGCCCATACGAATTCACAGGAACTATCTACTTCAGTTTCGCAACAATGTAAACTACTTCTAGCAGCAACAAACATACCACCGCCAACAGTCTACTTATCCCGAAAACCGTTAGCTTCTTCGCAAAAATTTCGGCTGAATTTATCTCCTGCTTTAGCGAGCTTTCGGTACCTATAACGATTTGACCATCAGCGCTTTTTACCAGCGCTTCGAGCTATGGTACTTTCCCAACATAGCTACGACAACTTACAACTGTTATACCTATGATTCCTGCATCTACGTCCTCCCTGTCTTCGGCTCCACCCGTTGTGACTGATGCCGTTTTCGTGTTTTTCCGAGACCCTGTAACCTAAAAAAAGCGCCCAGTCCACGCCACACATCCCCTGCTACCCGTGTAGCCCCGTCCTGGGTGTAGTGGACTCTTGACCTCTTTAGAGGAACCCGAAACCCAACCACCCTATTGCGCAAGTCGATGAATCTGCAGGCTACACAGTTGCAGAACCATATCAGTCTCTGATTCAACGCTTGGTGTGTTGATGTTCTCCATGCTTCACTTCCATAAGTAAGAGTCGGTACTGCTGTTTCCTTTACAAATCTTCAGGTGGGTTTCTTTCCTGTCTTTATTCTGCGGAGCTTTTACGGTGCTTCCACATATGTAAAACTTGCTTCGAGATTTTATTACTCAGCCACGCGGGATTAACCGAGTGGTGTAGGGCGCTGCAGTCATGAACTGTGCTGCTGGTCCCAGCGGAGGTTCGAGTCCTCCCTTGGCATGGGTGTGTGTGTTTGTCCTTAGGATAATTTAGGTTACGTAGTGTGTAAGCTTAGGTACTGATGACCTTAGCAGTTAAGTCCCATAAGATTTCACACGCATTTGAACATTTTTTTTATATTCAAGACTATTTTTAACCTTATTGGTTGTCTGCCCTGAAATCATATCGCATTCGTTTTATCTACTGCCAATGTTTGGTTGTAATTTGAGGGTACATGTTCCAACATATAAAATCCCTGTTCAAGGTCATCTTCAGTGTCTTTTATCAGAGGTAGGCCATCTGCATATGAAATTGCATTTAGTCTAGAGACACGATCTGAAATAAACTCCAGTTACGTTCAACAGTTTCCATTTGCTGATAACCTCGTACATACACTGAAGAGCCAAAGAAACTGGTACACCCGCCTAATATCGAGAAGGGCCCCAGCGAGCACCCAGAAGTGTCGCAACACGGCCTGGCATGGGCTCAACTGATGTCTGAAGTACAGCTGGATGGAATGGCCACCATGAATCCTGCAGGCCTATCCATAAATCCGTAAGAGTACGAGGGGGTGGAGATCTCTTTTGGAGAGCACGTTGCAAGGTACCCCACATATTCTCAATAATGTTCGTGTCTGGGATGTTTGATGGCCATCGGAAGTATTTAGCTCAGAAGAGTGTCACTGAAGCCACTCTGCAGCAATTCTGGACGTCTGGGGTGTCGCCCTGTGCCGCTAGAACTGCCCAAGTTCGTCGGACTGCACAATGGACATGTATGGATACAGATGATCAGACAGCATGATTATGTACGTGTCACCTGGCAGAGTGGCATCTAGACGTATTAGGGGTCCCACCTCACTTCAACTGTACACGCACCACAGTTTTATAGAGCCTCCAACAGCTTGAACAGTCCCATGCTGAGATGCAGTGTGTTTGGATTCATGTGGTTGTCTCCATACCTGTAAAAGTCCATCTGCTCGATATAATTTGAAACGATACTCGTCCGACCAGGCAACATGTTTCTAGTCATAACAGTTCAAAAATGGCTCTGAGCACTATGGGACTTAACATCTGTGGTCATCAGTCCCCTAGAACTTAGAACTACTTAAACCTAACCAACCTAAGGACATCACACACATCCATGCCCGAGGAAGGATTCGAACCTGCGACCGTAGCGTCGCGCGGTTCCGGACTGAGCGCCTAGAACCGTGAGACCACCGCGTCCGGCCATAACAGTCCGATGTCGGTGTTGACGGGCCCAGGTGAGGCGTAAACGTTTGTGCCACGCAGTCATCAAGGGTACGCGAGAGTGCCTTCGCCTCGGAAAGCCAATATCGATGATGTTATGTTGAATGGTTCGCTCTGTGACATTTGTTGACGGCCCAGAATTGAAATCTGCAGCAATTTGAGCAAGGGTTTCACTTCTGTCACGTTGAACAGTTCTCTTCAGTCGTCGTTGGTCCTGTTCTTGCAGAATCTTTTCCAGGCCGCAGCGTTGTCAGAGATTTGATGTTTTACCAGATTCCTCATATTCACGGTATACTCGTGAAATGGTCGTATGGAAATATCCGCAGTTAGTCGCTACCTCGGAGATGCTGTATGCCGTAGCTTGTGCGCCGACTATAACGCCATGTTCAAACTCACTTAAATCTTGATAACCTGCCTTTGTAGCAACAGTAGCCGTTCTAACAAACACGGCGGACACTTGTTGTCTTATATAGGCGTTGCCGACCGCAGCGTCGTATTCTCCCTGTTTACATATCACGGTATTTGAATACGCATGCCAATACCAGTTTCTACGGCGTTTCAGTATACATATATATACAGGGTGGAGAAAAACTGTGTCACGAAATTTTAACCCTCGATAGCTGATGCCAGTAGGAACTAAAATTACTAATGTGTAGATTGACAACGCACAATTTTTAAACTACGGAAACTTGGCGCCACGCACTCCGATTGCCCACGGGTTTACCCTATTGCCGTATGTTCTGGACAACTCATATCACGTTGGGGCAGTGTCGGGGCGAGGGACGTTTGTATTTGTGAACCGACAACCGTAGCACTATCTGTCAACCGACGAACGGCAACAGGACACTCCCACGGCCAATCGGAGCTCGTGTTGCATAGTTTCCGAAGTTTAACAATTGTGCGTCGTCGACGTACACAACATTAGTAATTTTGGTTCCCACTGGCATCAACTATCTAGGGTTAAAATTTCGTGACACAATAATTCTCCACCCTGTATATTGAAGTGTGTTGAAGAAATCCTTGTACTCTTTCGTTTGTGTTCACTGGCTTTGTTGTTATATTTCCCATATCAATTACAATTTCGGTTTAGGTATAGTCTTCGTATGGCATTTATGAGGTGAGGTGAATAACCTCATTCAGCCACGATACTCCACAGGATTTCTTTATTCACATTGTCGAAAGCTTCCTCAAAATCCACAAAAGCTACATGGTATCCCTATTGAACTCTCGTCTCTTTTTTATAACTAGTTGCAGTGTAAAAACGTTGTCAATTGTTGACTGTCATTTCCTGAAACCTGTTATTCCTCAGATGTAAACTTTTCCATGATATTTTTAAGTTTTGTATTCAGGTTTTTGTCAAGAAGGATGTTTTATCGCCCTTTTTAAAGGTAGTCAGTCTTTCGGTAACTTCTTATTTCTCCAACTTTGATTAAATATGTGAAAAAGTCTTATCTACAGGAACAACGCTCCATACGTTTAGAGTTCCGAATTAATACCACCTAAACCAGTGGCTTTCCCTTTTTTAGTATCTTTTATAGCTTTCGCCAGCTCTCTCATATCAGCAACGTCCAGGCCTTTTGTGACATTTAGTTCAGGTAATGTCTCCATTAAAGTATCATCATACCACAATATTTTATAATGAGTTATCTATTCATTCGCTCCTATATGATTAACACGTATACGATCATTTTCTTGTCTGTTAACATACGTTTTCTCAACATGTGCTCACTATTTTTTGAATTGATGTATATCCAGTTGCAGCCCTGAGATCTCCCATAATCAAAATCTTATATTTATTGTATCTGCTTAAGATCATTTGTGAAAGTCCTTGGACTCTTCAGTTCTTCAATCTTCTGGGGCATAACTTGCTGTTATTCTTAGGATTCCTCTTGGTCCTATAATTCCTACTAGTAGAATGCGTTCATTTAAATATTCATTGTCCAGTATTTTATCTACCCCTTTTCTGTGAATGTAGATGGCAACGCCTTCACTTGCTGTTTGTTCCTGCTTTACTCCGCAGTAGACCATAATATAGTCGTATATATATTTAGTTCCAGGTGTTACCTCCTCTATTTCTGTAATTCCTGCAAAATCTATTTCCTTGTCTTTCTAACGTTTATCTAGTTTTACGTTCTTAAGAGCATGTCCCCTAATGCTCCAGATGGCAACTTTCCAAGCTCCATTAAACCACTTTTCTTGTTACCGTTTCTTGCTCAAGTCATATCCCCGTAATCCGGTGTGTCTGCAAGGCTAGACGGAGTAATTAATTTTGTGCCTGAATCGGTTACTAGCCCATTGAAGGTAAAACGTGATGGAACTGCCATCTCTGAGCTTACAAGCCACAGATCGTAACCAAAATAATTGAGTATGGTACAGCATTTCCCCTGTCGGCCCAGTTTACAACAGAATGATTTGAAATCCTGAATTTTAAGATATTGACCGATGATTTGAACATCCTGGCAATAACGCTGAGAAGAAAAGAATTAAATACTTTCCAATCAATCAGAATTCATCATTAATGTAGGGCTCTTGCAAACACAAAGTACGAATATCGGGTTTCAGGAATTCAGACAGAAGCTGGGTAGAAAGTCAATAAGAGACCAAAAAAGTATCAGCATCACTGCTGGTACTGCCTGGACTTTGTGAGAGTGATGAGATTAAAAAAAAGGACTCAAATGGAGAACGGTATTGTAGTGCGTGTGTGTGTGTGTGTGTGTGTGTGTGTGTGTGTGTGTGTGTGTGTGTGTGTGAAATCCTATGGGACTTAACTGCTAAGGTTATCAGTCCCTAAGCTTACACACTACATAACCTAAATTATCCTAAGGACAAACACACACACCCATGCCCGAGGGAGGACTCGAAACTCCGCCGGGAGCAGCCGCACAGTCCATGACTGCAGCGCCGAGACCGCTCGGCTAATCCCGCGCGGCGGTATTGTAGTGTAACGACGCCTATGACTCAATGATTTTTGTTTGAAATATGACCATGTGCAGACTTCGTCACCTACGTCGTTTACAAAACACTTCAAAATATTATTTAAATTCTTTTATAGTTTTGTATAAAAGATTCTTGTACGAAACTGTATTTAAAACACCTTCAGTTGAGTCGTTTGTGCCAAATTAGGTCACTCAGTCCAACTGGTTTGCGCAAACTTTTGAAATTTAGATGCTGTTTGTTTCTTCTTGTAAATTATATTCTTGCAAGTTACCTTATTTTTCCCATATTAAAATTAGACTGTAAAACCTTTAAGATTCAAAAATCGAAATCAAACTCTTCTGAAAATTAATATCTTGGAAAAATTCGGTACTAATTCTTCCTCAATATAACTCTTCATAAATAACTCTCGAACACGTATTTAAGCTTTAGAGCATACATTGTTTTATTGTCTTCGTATATGCTACATACAGATGTGAACATCAGACTCGACAAAACAGAACTGAACAAAATACAACATGAACTAAACATTCTGTGACGTCATTACAATGGAAAATCACAAAATTTTATTTATTTGAATGTTGGAGGTTCGACGCAACAACCCGGTCACAGGATCTTCTGCTGCTCCTTGGCCGTTGACCCGCGACGTCTAGTGGCCAGCAATTTTCGTTCTGGTTCCGGCAGTGAAGTTGCTGTTTCCGCGAGTTGCGCTGCTCTCTTCAAACATGAAACATACAAATCAAAAATACAAAACTTTAAATATTTTACAAACATAACATAATATTACAAATACATAAACAAAACACTAAATTAAACTTATATTTACCTGCAAACTGAGCCGATCCTTGTGCATGGGTGACGCCTTAATTTCGCGTCCCATTACAGTATGTAAACAACACAGTGCTACACATGTTCCAAAGACGTATTATTTCTTTTCATATTTCTCCGAGGTGAAAAGTTTATTGTATTATAATGAAAACTGTAGATATTTACTTATATTTATGTTCACAGTAAACAGAAGTTATCAGATTTTTCTAGACAGTTATTCCAAAAGTAATGAAAGAAGAATGTATTAATAAATGACTAAAAGTGTTACCCGGTCACCAGATCCCAGTTGCATCTTCCCTATCTGACAGTTTCCAAGGCCAACAAAAATTTGATGTTTCAGTGTTTCATATATTTAGTGACCGAATTCAAAATTTAAAGTACCGTTATAATATACCAATAAAAAGTTATAATCGTAGGCTAAAGGTCTAACGCAATAAGTCAAATACTGAAGTTAGAAATTGTGTATCTGTCTCCAGGCAGAATAATTCGTGGCGCACAAATTACTCAGAGATATTCTTCAGTATTTCAGACTGAGAGCAATATGGCACTTCCAGCATACTTAGACATAACTTCAAACATTTTCGAAACTTTTTTCGGCTGACACCCTACGCAAAATAATCGAACGAAAAAATGCTGTAGCTGCAACTACAGGTGCTGCGAACATGTCACATGAGGATGGACGGTTGACCTCTACAGGAATGAAATACTCGTCCTTGAAGGAGGATTGGCAATTTGTATCTGTTATTCAAGACTTCGTGCGCCAACTCTCTCGCTTTCTCGACTTGGACTTTTGCATTTGGAACTCCGTGTGTCTTATTTATTAAGGCGAGTCAGGTTTTGTTCATAACGCGTAGTTTGTGCACAAGTGACTTATAGTAATAACATTCACTTTCTATTGCTTTTTCGGTGGTCAACATACCGCCGACGTTAGTATGCAGACTACATGTGGCTAGCGACAGAGATCTGCTTATTTAATGTCAGGTTACGATAAGTGGAGACAATGAATTCAAATGATTGGATGTTATAAGCATAAAATAGACGAGTAGTGTACTGAATCATGGTAGTAGCAAATATAGTTCAGATGGTAACAACAACGGCCATTTTCAGAGACATTTCGAGATACTACAGTGGCAGCAGGTCGACTTGCCGAAATGTATAGGATACAGGGACATTACTTAGTCAATAGCAATGTCACCAGTCCTATCTATGCCAGCGTTGGATGCCACCAAGTTTCCTTTGGTTGACGATTCAGTGGAAACTTGTAACAGATATCTCCAATGTGTCTGCTGTTTTGCAAGACAGATATTCATGTTACATCTGCTTGGCAGTGTCTGCAAGCAGTCATACTTACGAGACTACAAAATACTATCCCGTGTAGAACCTAGTATCTTTCCAAAGTTATCAGTGCACTCAGTTTGAGACGCAAAAGCATCTAGTAATTGCTAGATTGTCCATAAGCTTCAGAAGAAAGGGTACGAATCATGTAAATCTTTGCTGGTTTACCTACACTGCCTTGTTGTTATCTGTGGGAGAGCACAGTCATGTAGATTTTTTGAAAGAAATTTCCGCCATTTGACAGTAAATTGTTTATTTATTTCACAGAACCATGGGTTCGGCTTTACAGCCATTCTCACTGTATGTTGAAATATTACAAAACATCTGAACCGCCTATATGACATGTCATCGTCGAAGAAACATGTTTCTGATCTTATAGACAAGTTGTTAGCATCCCACTCCTCTCCACATAGATTCTTCTGCACGATTCTCAATAATTTCAGTTTACTCTTCGTCAGTAACAGATTATGATATGAGTCTATATTATTTGCTTCTGGGTATGCCTCATAAACTAATATCTCATTTCGAAAAGTTTGTCAGACATGATGTAATCCAAGAGGTATGTTCCTATGTCTCCAAGCCTTTAAGGAGCATTCTTCCTCTTTTTGTGATGTTTAAGCCGTGTATTCGCCATTATTACCTGAAATTTATTGCACAAATCAATTAGTCTTTCTTCACTCCCATTCCCACTTCCAAACCCATATTCTACTGTAGCTCTGATTTCTATTCCTTATCCCTACTAGCACTTTCAAATCTCTAATGATTAGTAGGTTACGATCATATTTCACATATTTTACATATTTTAAGCAGATACATATTTTAACGGTTTTTATGATAATAGTTACTATATAAGTGACGTATTAGTGGTTTCTTCATTCACCTCTGCCTTTCTTGTGTTGTGGCCTGATATTTGTGAGTGTTTCGTATCGAGCAACTTAACCTCTTGCCTGTGTTTACATTCCGCTCTGACCAGTTGCAGCTGTAGCGGCGCATCGAAAGCTAAGTACTAATTAATTGTTTGTGTATAGTGGTTTATTTAGGAACTTTAGTAGTCTTCAACCGGTGTTCTTGGTGTTTTCTGGTGAAATAATTTCAGAAGAACCTTTTGGGAACTGTTTTCAGCTGTGTTACTGTGTCATTAGACTTTTGATTCTCTTTCTGTATTAGTCTTTTGTTGTATTCACATTTGTTGTTTATTAATACTGTTAATAATATTAGTTACTTCCCTTGTAGAGTAAGTTTGTGATTATTGTAGTCAGGTTTTTAACATCTTCTTATTGTAGTAGCGGAACTTAGAAAAAGTAAAATTTTACCATGAGTGAGAAGTGTGGGCTTTGCCGTAGGTTCGTGAGTAGTAGATTGGGGTGTGAGACTTGTTCGAAGTATTTTCACTGGGGGGAATGCAGTGGGGAAGCCAGTGGGCTTTCTGGTGAGATCCTCTCCTGGAACTGCAGGTTATGTAGCAAGAGTAAGTTGATAGAGGAGCAGGAGCGTAAGATCTGTGCCCTTCAGGTGCAGTTGAAAAATGCACAGGAGGAGCTAGATAGGATGAGAAGGGAGAAGGGGGTTGGGGAATGGGAGCTGGCTGTTGGCAAGAGATCTGCTAGGAGAAGAAGATTTTCAGATAGTTTTACAATTGGTGTTTACAGTAGATATGACCAACTGTCAGAGTCTAGTGGGGAGGAATCTCTAGTAGCTGTAGATCTAGGAAGTATGCAGCAGACCTCAGTAGTTACTGTGCCTAGAACAGTTGCAAAGTCGAAGAGGAAGAAGAAGGTTCTGCTGTTAGGTAGTTCTCATGGCAGAGGTGTAGGCCAGCAGTTGCAGGAAGTGCTTGGGAGTGAGTACCAGGTCACCAGCATTGTGAAGCCTAATGCAGGGTTGGCTCAGGTGACTGTTAACATAGCGGGGTTATGTAGGGATTTTACTAAAGAGGATCAGGTAGTGATTGTGGGTGGGGCTGGTAATAGTATTGATAGGGATGGGGAGTATAACATAGATGGTGACCTGGAAAAGATAGCCACTCAGACTGGCAACACGAATGTGCATTTCGTGGAACTGTTTCAGCGTCACGATCAGCCTCATCTTAATACAGCCGTCAGGCGTAATAACATGAGACTTGGGGGTGCGCTGATGACAGAAAGCATGGGCCCAAGGGAAGTCTCTCTAACAACGGAATCACTTTTGACAAAGCTTAGGTATCCGAGTAATGAGAGAATATTTCATCAAAATATACAAGGTATTAGAGATAAAGTTAGTGAACTGCTTGCAGATGTTGACTCTGAAATTATTGGTATATCTGAACACTTCTTAAATAAGGAGATAATTCAGAGGCTTCCTTTACCAGGATACAGGTTGGCTGGCAGCTTTTCGAGGAGCTCTTTGCGGTGTGAGGGAGTAGCCATGTATGTGAAAAACGGCATCCCATTTGAGTCAATTGATGTTTCAAAGTACTGCACTGAAAAGGTGTTTGAATGTTGTGCAGGTGTGGTTAAATTTAACGGAGCTTAACTTCTAACTGTTGTTATTTATAGATCCCCAGACTCCGATTTCACAACATTTTTGCTAAAGCTAGAGGAGGTTCTTGGTTCACTTTATAGGAAATACAAAAAGTTAGTTATATGTGGTGACTTCAATAATAATTGTATAAGTGATTGTGCAAGGAAGAGGATGCTGGTAGACCTCTTTAATTCATATAATCTTATGCAAACCGTATTCTTTCCAACGAGAGTGCAAGGGAACAGTAGAACAACCATAGACAACTATTTTGTTAATTCCTCATTACTAGAAGGGCATTCTGTTAGCAAAAAGGTGAATGGCTTTCAGATCATGATGCACAAATTTTAACTTTAAAAGATTTTTTGTGCTGCAACACGTGTTAAATATAGTCATCAGCTGTTCAGGAAAGCTGATCCAGTTGCTGTAGAGACCTTTGTAAACCTTATCAAGGAACAAGAGTGGCAAGATGTTTATAGCGCTGATACAGTAGACGATAAATATAATGCTTTTTTCAAGACTTTTCTCATGCTCTTTGAAAGTTGCTTTCCGTTAGAACGTTTAAAACGGGGTACTAGCACAAACAGGCAGCCTGGGTGGCTGACTAGAGGGATAAGAATATCTTGTAGAACAAAGTGGCAATTATATCAAAACGTTAGAAACAGTCAAAATCTAAATGCAGCAGCCCATTACAAACAGTATTGTAAGGTGGTTAAAAATGTTACTAGGAAGGCAAAAAGTGTGTGGTATGCAGATAGAATAGCTAAGTCTCAGTATTAAATTAAAACCATATGGTCAGTCGTAAAGGAAGTTGCTGGTCTGCAGAGACAGGTCGAGGATATAGAATCAGTGCGTAGTGGGAATGTCCGTGTTACAGATAAGTCGCATATATGTACAGTATTTAATAATCACTTTCTGAATATAGCAGGTGAACAAAATAGAAACCTAGTCCCAACAGGGAATCATCTTAGAAAAAAGTGTTCCGAGACTGTTACCTGAAATGCTCCTCCATGATACTGACAAGAGGGAGATTGAGTTAATAATTAAACCACTAAAGACCAAGAACTCTCATGGATATGACGGGGTATGTAGCAGAATACTGTTGATCTATGTATGTTAGCCCAGTACTCAGCCATATCTGTAACTTTTCCTTTAGGAGTGGTCGATTTCCTGACCGATTAAAGTACTCGGTAGTGAAGCCACTTTATAAAAAGGGAGACATTGATAATGTTGACAATTTTAGACCTATTTCTATGCCATCGGTGTTTGCTGAAGTTATCGAGAAGGTTGTATGTACAAGGTTACTGGCGCATTTAAATTCACATAATTTGCTGTCAAATGTTCAGTTTGGTTTTAGAAATGGTTTAACAACTGAAAATGCTATATTCTCTTTTCTCTGTGAGGTTTGGGACGGATTAAATAAAAGGTTGCGAACGCTAGGTGTTTTCTTTGATTTAACGAAGGCTTTTGACTGTGTTGACCACAAAATATTACTGCAGAAGTTGGACCATTATGGAGTAAGGGGAGTAGCTTACAATTGGTTCGCCTCTTACTTTAAGAACAGAAATCAGACGGTAATTCTCCGCAATATTTAGAGTGGTAGTGATGTTCAGTCCCAATGGGGCACTGTTAAGTGGGGCGTTCCCCAAGGGTCGGTGCTGGGGCCACTGCTGTTTCTTATTTATATAAATGATATGCCTTCTAGTACTACAGGTGATTGAAAAATATTTATGTTTGCTGATGACACCAGCTTGATAGTGAAGGATGTCGTGTGTAATATTGAAACAGTAACAAATAATGTAGTTCATGAAATAAGTTCGTGGCTTATGGAAAATAATTTGATGCTAAATCACAGTAAGACTCAGTTTTCACAATTCAACAAGAACCGATATTTTGATCAGACAAAATGGGCATATTATAAGCGAGACAGAACAGTTCAAGTTCCTAGGCGTTCGGATAGATAGTAAGCTGTTGTGGAAAGCCCATGTCCAGGATCTTGTTCAGAAACTAAATGCTGCTTTATTTACCATTAGAACAGTATCTGAAATAAGTGACACTTCAACACGAAAAGTAGTCTACTTCGCATATTTTCATACGCTTATGTCGTATGTTATTATTTTTTGGGTGAATCTTCTGATTCAAAAAGGGTGTTTTTGGCTCAAAAACGGGCTGTTCGAGCTATATGTGGTGTAAGTTCGAGAATCTCTTGTCGACCCCTATTCGTAAATCTGGGAATTCTGACATTGCCCTCACAGTATATATTTTCTTTAATGTCGTTTGTTGTTAGCAATATTAGCCTATTCCCAAGAGTTAGCAGCTTTCACCCAGTTAATACTAGGCAGAAATCAAATCTGCATGTAGAATGCACTTCCTTGACTCTTGTGCAGAAAGGAGTGCAGTATTCTGCTGCATCCATTTTTAATAAGCTACCACAAGAACTCAAAAATCTTAGCAGTAGCCCAAACTCTTTTAAGTCTAAACTGAAGAGCTTCCCCATGACTCACTCCTTCTATTCTGTCGAGAAGCTCCTGGAAGAGCTAAAAAATTAAGCAAATTCCAGTGTTACATTGTTGATTTTCTTCATTTAAACTTAAGACTTGTCACCTGAATATGTTTTTTTATATTTCATTTTATCTGTTTCTAATATCGTGTTATAATTTCATGTATTGACTCGTTCCATGACCATGGAGACTTCTCCTTAATTTGGTCCCACGGAACAATAAATAAATAAATAAATAAAAAATAAACATATCAAGTTACCCGTTCAATATCCTTACATACTTTCTCTGTCTCTTGTTTTTGACGTCGGCATGTATGGTTCAAATGGCTCTGAGCACTATGCGACTTCACTTCTGAGGTCATCAGTCGCCTAGAATTTAGAACTAATTAAAACAAACTAACCTAAGGACATCACACACATCCATGCCCGAGGCAGGATTCGAACCTGCGACAGTAGCGGTCGCTCGGCTCCAGACTGCAGCGCCTAGAACCGCACGGCCACTCCGGCCGGCCGTCGACATGTATACCTGCACTATTGTTTCTGGAGTACATTTACTGTCTGTTTGATTACAATAGCTCTATCGTTCTGCTCTATATTTTTGTTTATAACAAGTACTATTTCCGTTAGGCAGTTGTCTGCCACTGTTGATATTACCCTATATTCGTTTACCTTCGATCCATTTTACTTCATTCATACGTAATTTATGTAGACTGAGTCTAAGAATCTCCCTTTTCATATTTTGTAGCTTCCGTACCACGCTCAGGTGTCAGATATTTGACGCCCCGATTCGTAGAACGTTTCCCACTCGTTGTTTACCCCAACTTTTTCTCGTGGTCACTTTTACCTTGGCAGTCTCTTCCTGGAGGTCCGAAAGGGGGACTAATTTGGAATCTGTTGCTAGTAGAGGGATTACAACACAATGTCAATTACAGATCACATGACCTGTAAATAAACGTTGTATCCTTAGTGCAGTGGGTTCCGTAGGGTTCTTAATTCTCATTCCGTTGATCTTTGCTGATTCTTGCCCTTTGGAGGTAGTTTCTCATCCTGTTTGAAAAGGCCGTGGACAGAAAAGGGTGGCTTCTTTTCGCCGCAAGTCCTCTCCTGCCATTTATGATGACTCTTTCCCAAATTTTCGAATGGCTGGAGTCGATCCCGGTATCCATGTCATGCGGTTAGTGGTCAAAGACGTTCCCACTAGATCATGGAGTACTAAACGTACTTAGTCCTGTATGAATGGAAAGCTGGTATAGTTTCTCGCCTGAGCACAGTATAATTAGAACTAGTTTGCAAGATTTCTAAATCTAATGTATTTCCTCGAACGTCAAGTAATATAGTTATTCTGATACGTAAAGTAAATGAATACTAAACAAATCCGAAATTACAGTTGATAGATATTTCCACACAAAACTGTAGGAACAGTATTCCCTACTGTACAGTTAAATGTAGTCATTTTGGAAATTGTTTTCCCTGATATTGGGAGGGATGTCTCACAGGAGGGACTCCGCATAGAGACTCTCAGTGTAATTATCTACGCTGAAAATATTTTACCCTCCATGGTATCTGTTAATGAAACGTTTTAATTAAATATTACAGAAATTCCTGCGTGGCCTGTCGATAATAGAGCACGAGTTCAAGAGTCCATTAAAACGTCATTTTCACAGATCGGATGCACTGCATTCCAAAAAGTCTATGAATTAGAGATCAGATTTTGTGTGGATTCGTTTGACACGAGATTTACAAGAAAAACGGCATTTGAGAATTCTGTTCGTGAAATACTTTTGCTAAACTTTTTCATAGCTTCATAAATAATTGTCTTAAACAAACAACTGATTTATGTATGCTGCTACAACGTCTCTCTAAAAATGTACTCCCCCAAGCGGTGTGATCGCCTGTTAACGCCTATAATGTTCAAAAACCGTGTCTGGTGTTACTTGTTCATCAGCCAACAGTTCATATTCTCCTTGGATTGTCTACAGTCAACTTCTCAGATAGGAAAGGAAAAGGTAGATTGCAGTATTGCGACCCGTCGACGATTATGTTATTGGAGTCGAAACAAGTGCTCGGAATGGACAATACTGCCGAAAGGGAGTAGGAAATCGTTCATCTCGTTTTCAGTGAAACGAACTCGACATCTTCCCTCCACGATTCAGGGATATCATGGGAAAGTCTGAGTGATTGGACGGGGAGCTGATCCCCAGACTGTCTCAGTACGAATTCAGTGTCAATCTAGTGCGCCATGTTGCTTGGATAGAATAACTTGCAGTTATTCTTCAGAAGGCAGACTCGGTATACAATGAAATCAATAAGCCAGATACTTGTTTATAAATCTAGGGACGCTGTTTTCTGTTGCATAGAAAACATGCCTGTTGCAGCTAAGCGTGACATCTGAAATTTGTGATACAGCTCTGTTGCTGGTGTGATATGGGCACTGAAAAGTCTAAATCTTGCTTCGGGTTGCAGAGTTATTGTCTTGAATTACTGCAGAAAACCTTTGAGTAAGTGAGAAGACCGAACTAATGAGGTGTAAGAGGGCAGAGCGGAATTCGATCCCCGCAACTGCTGGCTTACCGGAACTTGAGCTCCTTCTCTGATTTCCCCGACTTTGACGGGACATTAAACATAAATTCCTTTTCCTTTCCTTTCAACAATCTCTTCATGACATATTTCAAATACTACATTGCCAGTGACTTAGGGAGATGTCTTCTATTTTTACCTATAATGCTTACAGACTTAAGGAGGTAAGTTTCACATGGCGTCTGACGCTAAGACCATTGTGCAACAACCGTGGCACGTTGTCAGAAGAAAGTACATCTTCAGAGTTTCCTGCAGACACAGTTCTTCAGCGGTACGGATGACAGGTGCGACACAGTGGGGGAGTGAAACGGCCCAACTACTGCCAACGTACTCCAAAGTAGAAATACGCAAGACGGTGGGATTCTTATGGACGAAACATCTAAATTGCACACGAAGATTCTAGCGATGCATGGACCAAATGAAATATCGCGACCAGCTCTAATGAAAGTGGACCAACAATTTGACCAATGCCGCACGAATGTGGGTGACTTCTATGTTTTTCAAGCTGAAAGAACACCTGGGGGAAACAGGTTATTCAGTGATGAGGACGATCACACAGTGGTTCTCGTGACCAAGGTGCACATTTCTGTCACCGAGGATTTCAACAATTGGTTGAACGTTCCGACCATGGCTTTCAGAGATTTGGTGACTACGTGGAAAAATAGTCATGTATCTTTCTCCGTAGTGTAGGGCCGCATTCAGTAAAAGCCACTTGTCCTGCCGTAACTTCGCAACTTACTTTTAGAAATGTAACTTACCTTTTGCAGTTCCTGATAAATACACCATTCATTTAATCTACAGATGATTAAGTGCCTACGATTCCTATCACATATCATCAACAAAGAAATAATTAGAAAGTTATTTCGACAGTTTTCCTAACTCATTAGCACCGTTACAACCTCCAATTCACGTGGCAGCTTTAACTGAGGACGGAGAAAAATTTGTGCACGTAGGGCCTCTGAGACATCTACTAAAATCTTAGCGACTGTGAGAGTCATGTCCAGATACTTATTACTCTACGGTAATTATTACTATCGGAAATAAATTCAGAACACTCACCAGGAATATCTCAAAATTTGTTGTAGACTCGAAATGTCTGATGATATCATTTTTTCTCAAAGTTTATCCAATGAAAATGAAAGTGATAATATTGCTGCCAGTGCCACAAACTGAAGAAGGTGAATGATTGTCGTAAAACAACACATCTTTCCGAAGGAGCAAGTAGAAGTCATGCAGCTAGAGTAACACGGAGTCATGGGGTCGTATAGAGCATCGTTGGTGTGAAAGAGAGCGTAGAAATGCAATCTTATTACTCTTACGGTGTCCTATCTTATACGTAAAACACATTGTTTTACTCATTATGTACACAGTAGTTCAAACGTGCGAAAGACGAAGTTAAGAGTCTGGAAGCCGAGATAAGTGGTATAATGATATATATAAAACATGCTAGTAGCCGCTTAACGACTTTTGGACGTGGGCTGAATAGGCAACAAAAATAATACAACTGCTACCACTAAGCGAAAACTAGAAGCAATTAATGTGCACACGAGTATTGTGTAAAACACTGTTGATAAGACATTCGTATCCGCGTGAACGCTTCGCTGAATGTGAAATTGGCAAAAATGGAAAAATTCTCGGACACCCTCAGTCGAAGGGCCCGGCTGTCCGTAGCTCGTGGTCGTGCGGTAGCGTTCTCGCTTCCCACGCCCAGGTTCCCGGGTTCGATTCCCGGCGGGGTCAGGAATTATCTCTGCCTTGTGATGACTGAGTGTTGTGTGCTGTCCTTAGATTAGTTAAGTTTAAGTAGTTGTAAGTTCTAGGGGATTGATGACCATAGATGTTAAGTCCCATAGTGCTCCGAGCCATTTGAACCACTTTTTTTGGACCCAGCTGATAGCAGCCGGGAGTTTTTCTGAGTGTGTATATATCTTTAGACAGTGGTGAGCAGGAAATATACTCATTGCCTAACATCAGGACTTAAGTAATAAAATACATTCGCTGTTAATGAATGACAGCCCTTTTCATAAAACAAAATAAAACAGAACAGAAAAATCAAAAGTATTCTAACTAACCAAAGCTTATTAACATCAGTACAAATTATCACCAACTGAGGACTGCCTGTCGACAACATTAACAACAGTGATTGCTCATTTGAAGTGATTTTCCTTGTTACTATTTGCCTGTGAGAAACGAGTCATGAATTGTATTTCCCGTGTATTCAGGCATGGTAATGTATTCTGAATCACATAACTTTTTTCACTGCAGTTTAACACTTCAGTCGACAACAGTCTGCAAACATTGTAGATATTGTAAATAACTATTCTTTTCTGGTTTTAGTTGCATTATGTCAAATACACTCCTGGAAATTGAAATACGAACACCGTGAATTCATTGTCCCAGGAAGGGGAAACTTTATTGACACATTCCTGGTGTCAGATACATCACATGATCACACTGACAGAACCACAGGCACATAGACACAGGCAACAGAGCATGCACAATGTCGACACTAGTACAGTGTGTATCCACCTTTCGCAGCAATGCAGGCTGCTATTCTCCCATGGAGACGATCGTAGAGATGCTGGATGTAGTCCTGTGGAACGGCTTGCCATGCCATTTCCACCTGGCGCCTCAGTTGGACCAGCGTTCGTGCTGGACGTGCAGACCGCGTGAGACGACGCTTCATCCAGTCCCAAACATGCTCAATGGGGGACAGATCCGGAGATCTTGCTGGCCAGGGTAGTTGACTTACACCTTCTAGAGCACGTTGGGTGGCACGGGATACATGCGGACGTGCATTGTCCTGTTGGAACAGCAAGTTCCCTTGCCGGTCTAGGAATGGTAGAACGATGGGTTCGATGACGCTTTGGATGTACCGTGCACTATTCAGTGTCCCCTCGACGATCACCAGTGGTGTACGGCCAGTGTAGGAGATCGCTCCCCACACCATGATGCCGGGTGTTGGCCCTGTGTGCCTCGGTCGTATGCAGTCCTGATTATGGCGCTCACCTGCACGGCGCCAAACACGCATACGACCATCATTGGCACCAAGGCAGAAGCGACTCTCATCGCTGAAGACGACACGTCTCCATTCGTCCTTCCATTCACGCCTGTCGCGACACCACTGGAGGCGGGCTGCACGATGTTGGGGCGTGAGCGGAAGACTGCCTAACGGTGTAAGGGACCGTAGCCCAGCTTCATGGAGACGGTTGCGAAAGGTCCTCGCCGATACCCCAGGAGCAACAGTGTCCCTAATTCACTGGGAAGTGGCGGTGCGGTCCCCTACGGCACTGCGTAGGATCCTACGGTCTTGGCGTGCATCCGTGCGTCGCTGCGGTCCGGTCCCAGGTCGGCGGGCACGTGCACCTTCCGCCGACCACTGGCGACAACATCGATGTACTGTGGAGACCTCACGCCCCACGTGTTGAGCAATTCGGCGGTACGTCCACCCGGCCTCCCGCATGCCCACTATACGCCCTCGCTCAAAGTCCGTCAACTGCACATACGGTTCACGTCCACGCTGTCGCGGCATGCTACCAGTGTTAAAGACTGCGATGGAGCTCCGTATGCCACGGCAAACTGGCTGACACTGACGGCGGCGGTGCACAAATGCTGCGCAGCTAGCGCCATTCGACGGCCAACACCGCGGTTCTTGGTGTGTCCGCTGTGCCGTGCGTGTGATAATTGCTTGTACAGCCCTCTCGCAGTGTCCGGAGCAAGTATGGTGGGTCTGACACACCGGTGTCAATGTGTTCTTTTTTCCATTTCCAGGAGTGTATATTATTTTACTGGCAAATAAAGATTATTTATTGTAAATAACCTGAGATAAAATATAGTACATAATTGACAAAAAGTAGGTTTCAATATTTAAGACTGTAAATTTAAGGTTTAATTAATTCTAATGACATGCTGATAAAAAATTACCTGCGTCCGTAATTGTTTTTGAAATAAGGGAAAAGATGTAAATGCTGCACAATAAATACACCAATAATAATTACGTTAAATATGTGATTATTAACTATAAGGCAACGAATTAATAGTCTGGAGTCTCAGAGTCAGTCGTAGAATTTGAGTACCTACTGAGTACTGCCTGGAATAAGAATTTTCAGGGATGTATTAAAGTTTACGTGATATACGTTTGTTCCCACCTACACGAAGCATAACTGTCATGTTATATGGTAATGTCACAGAAGGTGAAAGAGAAACAAATGGAAAATAAAATGAAACAAAGAATTAATTCATATGATCACAGTCTTGAGACCTGAAACGAAATCGATACGAACCAACACAGCGTCGTGATTGCTAATGATTACGACACAGAACAAAGATAGCAATAAAATAACGAACTATACAGCACTGTGAGAAATTTGGAATCGGCTTGATGTGCCGTTACCAAGAAATCAATCAAGAGAGATAAGTCAATGGGGAATGGGGATGTTAGGGTGGGGGGGGGGGGGGGGGGCGCCCACGGAAAATTACGACAGGAAATAGTGGAAACAGTGAAGAATATCGGCTGTTTTGACACGTATCAATACCTACTGAGTATCCTTCTTAGTAGATAACACAATAACTGTGCATAAAGCGATTGTCAGTATACAAGAAGGAAATCTGTGAAGACTTTCGCTGGAAATGTTTGTACGAGAGACGAGTAAAATTATTTGTGGTTTCCTTGTAGTGTGTCCATTGAAAGTCAGACTCTTTTGTGCATCCAGTGCTATTCATGTTTTCATGATGTGTACCACAGCTCTTACCCCTTGTGCTAAAATACACTGCCCACCAAAAGTAGTGTCACACGCAGAAGAGTTGGTCTCATGTTAATTTAACTCCTTAGAAGTATGCGCCACTGGTGATATGTCAATGACCAGAATGGCAGTTCCCTGTGGCAGGTAGCACAACCACCAGACTGCATAAGTGTTGTTCGTGTTTAGTGTGGTTACCGGTGTTGGGAGGATATATAAGGGACGTGAACGGCCTGAGATGTTGAGCGACCACAGTCGAGGAGACAAATATATCGTGTAATCGTGTAAGACAACGTTATCAGCACATAAAAGAGTGTGAGAGGAGAGTAGTTCTGCGTCTCCATTTTCTCAGCAGGTTGAATCGTGCAATATCCAGATTTGTGGGGTATGTGGCAGTGGCCTGATGTCGACTGCATGGGATGTGAGAGCAACTATACAAGTCCTCACGCTTCTGGACTTCCGGTGGACCACGTCTGACCATCACTATGGAGGATTGCCATATAGTGCACTAAGCACATCGTGTCCTCTTCATATCTGCACCTGCCGTCAAAGAAAAATCAATGGACTCTCTGCTACATTCAGTGTCACCCTGCACCACTGGTTGGAGATTAGCATCGGCCAGACTACGGAATTGCTGTCCCTGGAACAGTCTGCCGTTAACGCCGCAATACAAACCACTGCGGCAGAATTGATGTCGTGACTGGGAAGCATGGACTTGATGAGTGGCATCGCACTGTGTTCAGCAATGGATCGCATTAGTGCATTAGCGCAGGTGACTATCGTTGTCGATTATGGCAACGATGTAGGGAGAGGGCCCATAATCCCAACGTTTTGAAGAGGAACCTCCAGAGGAGGCGTCTACTTGACTCTTTCCCCGTCTCAATCAGACAAGAGGACTCGAAACGTCATACCTACAAGTTTGCTCGTACCTTACTGGACAACACGACCGGTTTCAGAAATTAAATTGGCGTTTTCAGCTGTTTCAACTGAAAAGATGAAGGGTTCCATTTAAACGGGATAAAGCCATTCCCAACATTTATATACAGGTATTTAAAACTTCCGACTCACGAATGTACGAGCGTCTATGATAAAATGTATTGGTGGCTAAGGCCATCTCTAGCCTCCATTGTAGACAGACTGGAGAGATAGCGCTTTCGCGATTTCCGCGTAGGCCTCGCTGCAGAAAGCTGTTGGCGGCGACAACAGCAACACTTCCTCCCCTGGATGTCTACAACGGAGGTTGGGGATGGCCGTAGCCCCCAATACATTTTATCATAGACGCTCGCACATTCGTGAGTCAGAAGTTTTAAATACCTGGATATAAATGTTGGGAATGACTTTATCCGGTTTAAATGGAATCATTAATCTTTTGACTTGAAGCACCTGAAGAAGTAGATTTAATTTGGGAAACCGGTCGTGCTCTCCAATAAAGAATTATAAAAGTCGCAGAGGCCTTGTTTATTCAAATTATGGGCTCATACTGCCAGGTCCTTTATAAATTCAATATTGCAATCAGTGCCTCTCAACCCAAGTAGTTTCTTTTCGTCTGCTCCTCCTCTTATAGGTGCTTCAATTGTTTTGTCGAGCAGTGCTTAGTTTATAACGTTAACAGAATTTTGTGTCAGTGTTTGACACAACTTGACGCAAAGTAAATGGGAAATTAAAGAAAGTGTTTCATATGTAGCATGAGGTTTGTATGAAACTGTAATCTGAAATAAATGTCACGGAATCTAGTACGACTAAACCTATTCTGATTACAGTCCTCACTAAATAATATTTAATGTATTTTAGAGTGAGGGGAAACATTAAGATCTTTCGCTGTGCAAACCGAATTTGATGAATAAATTGGCAATACCGCCTTTAATTCGAGGCAGTGTTTTGTGTGTCTTAGGTGGACACAAAGGTCCTTATTTCTTTTCTCTACAAATTGTGTCAGCACTTGTCACTCGACATGGTGTCTTCAACCATTATTTACGTGCTTCTCACGGTGAAATAAAAGGCGATCCCATGTGGTTTCACCATACAAATATCTGCAAAACCGGAAAATTCATTACGTGGCTTCCCAATTCGAATTTCTGAACTCTTATTTTGTTCTGTATCTCATTGGCACGAAGAAATTCGCACATTTCCTGTCGTGGAGAAAGGTACCATAGTTAAAAGCAGTGTACATCACAGCAAATGCTGTTTTGTTTTACGTGATAATCACATTCAGTATGGAACTGTAACATCTTTTTTGTACCTTTCATGCTCTAAGTTAGAGTTTAGAAACGTATGGAGAGGAGCTAGTGCCAAGATGAACAATTCTGAACGACCACGAGGCTTTCTCGGATATTACAATTAATATCTCACTACTTGCGAGAAACAATGTCTCGTGATCGAGCTACTGTCTTAATCAATGTTTAAACAAGGTTTTCCTGTTTTTATTTTTTTTATGCAGCCCTCCACGGATTCCTATCCAGTGCCAAACTTTTCATCTCAGAGTAGCACTTGCAAGCTATGTCCTCAATTACTTGTGGCATGTATCTCAATCTCTGTCTTCGTCTACAGTTTTTACACACTGCAGCTCCCTCTAATATCAAGAAAGGAATTCCCTGATATCTTAACAGATATTCCATCATCCTCTCTCTTCTTCTTGTCGGTGTTTCCCATATGTTCCTTTCCTCGCCGATTCTGTGGAGGACGTCCTCATTTCTTACCTTATCAGTCCACTTAATTTCAAACAGTCCTCTGTAGCACCACATCTAGTTACATATGGCCAAACATACTTACATCAACAGTTGTGTTTGATAATAGCAGAATTCTTTTATCGAAGATTGCACTCTTTGCCTGACTGAGTCTCATATTCTCCGTGTTTCATCCAACATGAGCTAATTTGCTCCCAATTTATCATCATTTCTGCCATTTGTTTACTTCGTGATTCTCAAATATGGCATTAAATTTCTCCTAAATCTGATGTCTGCTTCTCTTTACTCGGTTTACTCTCCTTCATTATTCTGTGTTCATTAGACTGTTCACTAGAGTCAGCAGTCCCCGTACTTCTTCATCACTTTCAAATGAAGATAACAGTGTCATCAGCGGATCTTTCGTAGTGTAGCGCCACCACAATTTTTTGGGCGCTACCGCAGAACAAGTGCACCATGAGCCAGTATAAATAAAGATTAATTTTAACAGAGGGATCAGCTGTCCGGCAGCGTCTATAGGCCCAAGAGGGCTACGCCAGGCTACCGAGCAACGTGGAAAAGCACACAGCCGCCAATAAGGTTGAGGCTCCACCACCACACCACATACTGTGCCGAGGCCCTCTTGGATCTAGTGGCTCTCTAGCCGCGGACTGCCTAGTGCCTCGCTCCCGCAGTGACCATCCTCCTGTCCTGGAGGGCGGTAGAACGAGACCACATCGGTAGAGCCAGCCACCCTTCCGTACTTGTTTGGGCGCCCAGGCGCCGTGCGTCGTCACCCGAAGGGGTGAGATTCACCACAGGATGCTGGCAGCCACTGCAAAATAACCCGTCAGTCTTCAGCGCTACCGGTTCCGTCCACGAGTGGCCGTGCAGCAGTAAATGAGATTCACGCCTCTACGTAACCTCCGGTACTTAGCAATCCTGGGCAACAACGTCATGGCCCGGTGGGCGTCAGCTCGGCGCCGTGCGCTGTCGTTGCTATGACCCGCCGCCACGACCGAGCCCCACACAGAAGTGGCCCCGCAACCCCCGATCCGCTTCAGCTGATATCCTTTCACCCTGAATTTTAGTCACACCCCTGGATCTTCTTTTATTTCCATTGCTGTTTCGACATTGTTCAGGTTGAGAAGAGGGGAGCAACATCTAATTCTTGACTTTGGCGCTTACGGATAGTATACCAAGAGAGAAGTGCTGCTCAGATTGCCATCAATTCGTAGCAGTCGATTTCATTCGTTTTATTCAACAGAGCGTGAAAGGCATAAAATAGACGTGACAGTTCAATACTGAATGAATTACCACGTAACACAAAACAGCTCTTACAGTGATGTCCACTACATTTAACTATGGTACCTTTCTCCGCGACAGGAAATGTACGAATTTCTTCGTGCAAAGGTGATACAGAACAAAATAAGAGTATAGAAATTAGAATTGGGAAGCCACGTGACGAATTTTCCACTGTTGCAGATATTTGTATGGTGAAACCTCATGGGATCGCCTTTTATTTCAGAGGGAGAAGCACGTAAATAATGGATGAAGACTGCATGTCGAGTGACAAGCGCTGACAGTTTATAGAGGGAAGAAATAAAGACCTAAATCACACAACACTGCCTCGAATTAAAAGCGGTATTGTAAATTTACACATCAAACTCGGTTTGCACAGCGAAAGATCTTAATATTTCCCCTCACTCTAAAATACATTAAATATTATTTAGTGAGAAATGTAATCAGAATTCTGCATTCCGTGATATTTATTTCTGATTACACTTTCATAAACACCTAATGCTACATATGAAACACCTCCTTAAATTTCCCATTTCCTTTGCGCCAAGTTGTGTCAAGCACCGACAATAAATTCTGTTAACGTTATAAAGTAAGCACAGCGCAACAAAACAATTGAAGCACCTATGAGGAGAGGAGCAGACGAAAAGAAATTACTTGGGTCGAGAGGCACTGATTACAATATCGAACGCCGGCCGAAGTGGCCGTACGGTTCTAGGCGCTGCAGTCTGGAACCGCGAGACCGCTGCGGTCGCAGGTTCGAATCCTGCCTCGGGCATGGATGTGTGTGATGTCCTTACGTTAGCTAGGTTTAACTAGTTCTAAGTTCTAGGGGACTAATGACCTCAGAAGTTGAGTCCCATAGTGCTCAGAGCCATTTGAACCATTTTTTAACAATATCGAACGTGTAAAGCACATGGCAGTATGAGACCATGACTTTAATAAACAAGGCCGCT
Organism: Schistocerca piceifrons; assembly: GCF_021461385.2. NCBI lineage: Eukaryota > Metazoa > Arthropoda > Insecta > Orthoptera > Acrididae > Schistocerca > Schistocerca piceifrons. The sequence goes on along the minus strand of NC_060141.1, from coordinate 535,267,655 downwards.
GCGACTTTTAGAATTCTTTATTGTAGAGCACGACCGGTTTCGCAAATTAAATTTACCTCTTCAGGCGCTTGAAGTCAAAAGGTTAATGGTTCTATTTAAACCGAATAATGCCATTCTCAACATTTGTATCGCACGAATGTGCGAGCGACTATGATAAAATGTATTGGGGGCTAAGGCCATCCCCAATCTCCGTTGTAGACTGCCAGGGGAAGAAGCGTTGCTGTTGCCGGAACCAACAGCTTTCTGCAGCGAGGCCTACGCGGAAATCCGCGCATGCGCTTTCTCTCCAGTCTGTTTAGAATGGAGGTTGAGGATGGCCTTAACCCCCAATACATTTTATCACAGACGCTTTCACATTCGTGAGTCATAAGTGATGTACGCCACCGCGTATTTTCTCGATACTATGTTCTATATGGTAGTGTCTTATCATCCAAGCAACCAACACTATGGAACATGTTGAATAGGGACGCTTTCGATAGCAGTAAATTTCATTACCAGAACACCAGTGATAATCTCCAAGTTGTCATTGGAGTCCAAAGCTTGTGGTTTCTGGATAATAAAAAAAAAAGGCCAGGTACAGGTAATACTCGCGATCTGAGGGTTCCGTACAATCTTAATTACAGTTGATCCACCGCAGAACTTATAATCTCGACCATTTTTGTCCGTTTCGACGCTGCTCCTTGCAACATACTGATTCCAGGAATTCCAAGATATTGGAGAATGTTTTTATCCTAATATTGAAGTCGGATAGCAAATGGCAAAAGAAATATTTTTCTTCTAGTGTAATTACAATTGGTAATTTTCAGATAATTTCCCTTTGCTTGTACTGTGTAACCTTGCTTCTTCCAAATTTCGTGATTCTAGGTCAATGGGAAGTACGCTATACTTTTAAATGAATGAGTTTGCGAGTGTGACAATATCTGACATAAGTGGCCATATATTCTCACAGCATTGATTGTGAAGATGAATTTTTTTGCACCATGAAGGGACCACAGACCTTAGGTGACATAAATTTCAAATTAAGGCGTAGACCAGCTCCTGAGAAAAAGGCGTCATAACAGACTCAGGATTAACTGTTTTACACTACCAAGAGGCCAAAGATCTAAGTATGTCACCTAAATTTCTGCGTTCTTCGTCCACCAGCAAGGGGTCTTAGTATGAGACATAAATTGCAACTTGATGCGTCTAACAGTTTCTGAGAAAAAGGCGTCATAACATACTGATGAACAGAGAGACACAGTAGTATAAAAATGACAAAAACATATTATGCGTGTGATATAATTACAGATTAATAACTACGAATTTTTTTTCGCTTTGCCTTTACTGTAATACAGTGTTTCTTGCCAAATTTCATGTTTCTAGATCAACGGGACGTACCGTACACGTTTTGATGAGTGAGTAAGCGAGTATCCAAGTGCGTGACATAAATGGCCGTATCTTTTGATCTCACTGACTTAGAAGGTTCTATTTTTTACAGTGCCAAGGGACTATAATCATGTGATATAAAGTTCCGTCGGACAGATAGACAGATGGACGGATAATAAAACGATTCAATAAGGATTCCGATTTTACCTATTGAGGTACGGAGACCTCAACAGGCGGAGTGCATCGTCAAAGTCGACAGATGCACAACTACTACTGAAAAACCAGTGTGGCTGAAGCTATACAGACAGCTAAGGCGACGCGACAAATTGGCGTTCTTCATATGCTATGGTCACAATGCTTAGCATGCCCTCGTTCTTGCTTGTGACCTCTGCTGTCGAATGGCTTTTCAACATGCCCTGTACGAATCGAGATGTAATATCATTAAAGATACATGCACCCAAACGACAGTCACTTTTCCCCGTTCGATCTAACTCATATGCTGAAAGTGAGCCGTTTCACAGCGAGGAAGTATACAGCAACTAATCATGTGTTTACACTCTCACTTTTTTTTGGAGGCTTTTCAACCATTACGTTGTGGGCGACACTGATATTTCAGTCACACTGAAGAATAGTGTGTGTGTGGGGGGGGGGGGGGGGGGGGGGAAGGGTGGGGGAAGCTGGTTTTATGTGTCTATCATTTTAATTACTCATTGTTGCAATTCAACAAACATTTAGACTAAGAATTTATTAGAGTTATGCTTTCAGGATGGTTAAATATATGTACAACTTGTGACTAAAGGGGCTTCTGGACTTGAAATTTTACATGGAGTTCTGTAGCTGAAATCCCGCTTACACGTCAGATTAAATGAAGGTAAAAGAATCAAGGAACTATCGTAACCTAGTATTACGCAGAATGACCTGCACTGATGTGCTAGTTCTGGAAAGTTCAGTAGACACCACTGACAGTTACGTTTGATGTGGATGGGCATAAATTGGAACCACTGACCTCCAAAAGTGTTTTATAGGTCATCAGTTCTGCAGAGTTATCTGTTGCCCCATTGTTACACAGCCAGGAAAATTAAAGTTTTATCAATGTCGAGAATCATTAGCAATCATTTCTGTATCGTTTTTCGGCGTAAACAAGGCCGTTAAGTTTGCTGTACAATTATTGGGTTTGTAAATTCAAATGTACGCAAATTTTTTGTTTGTCTCACATCAATTATGAATATACAACGTGTATGAGCGCCAAATGCCCAATTCCAGAATATTACCTGTCAAATTATGTATGCAAAAACGCATAAAATGAATAAACAAATTTCAGACTGTACTACAGGAGGATACGTATTATGTAATTAGGGATTGAATTCTGATAGGAGTACGCAGTGGTAACCTCTACGGCAAGCGGGGTCATGGCGCTTAAAGCTGAAGTTTCTGACTCGAATCTCACATTGGACATGGACATTCCTTACTAACGTTCTATTACTATGTGTCCGTTCATCGAATGCTGAGGTAATTAAGTTTAGATGAATTTCAAGGAAACCATGCGAGATATGCAAATTCAAGCTCGGTTAACTTCAAAACTGGTGTACGTGAGTTTGCTGACTCCGTACGTAGTGAGATGGACTCGCCAGTTCGGTTCTGTAGCTCGTAGTCTAGTGGTTAGCGTTGCTGCTTTTGATCGCGAGGTCCCGGATTCGATTCCCTCCCTGATCGGGGATTTTCTCCGCCCGGGGACTTGGTGTTCGTGTTGTCCTCATCATTTCATCATCATTCAGGAAAATGGCGAAACTGGACAGTGAAAAGATTCGGAATTTGTATGGGCGCTAATAAACACGCCTTTGAGCGCCCCACAAATCAAAATCATCATCCTCACTATCATCACCTGTTCAGATCGTGTGCAGCGTTCCAGACGCATGTTTCCCATGATTTCTCTTAACTGCTTAGGAAATTGCCATGATGTTCCCATTAAAAAGATGACTTCACTCACCACCTTTCCCCATTCTAACGTTGTGTTCCTGTCTAGTAACCCACTTACAGACGGAACGTCGAGCCCTGTTCTTCCTTCGAAACGAATACGCTGGCTGTATGCTCTACAAATAATACACTAATTCTATAAAATGTGAATAACAGCTTCAATTTGAGTTGCGTGGGTAGAGAGGTGGCTACTAGATACAATATTCAATGCACACGTCGGTAGCTACGGCTCCAAAGTGACTGAATGCCAACCGAAGGAACCCCCGGTTTGATTCCCGACCTGATCGGAGATTTTCTCTGCTCGGCTACTGGCTGTTACAATATTTCATCATCGCCAAGGCACAAGTCTCGCGAAAATGGCGTAATCTAAGAAGATTTGCACGCAGCGGCTAGCCGCCACACGACAGGGAGACAGTGGTCAATGACATTCTTTCACATCAATTTCACGTCACACACTATCTGGCACCGAACTAACAACGTCCTTTAAATAGGGAAGGCGTTCGAATTATACAGAACACATACATGCTGTTACCATTGAAAGATTAATTTTATTCGTCATGAATCATAGGTTTCTGTATTACGCAAACATTTTAAACGATGCAGGTACATGGTACAGATCCCATTAACTATAAATTAGAATCTGAGACCCAGATGCGAATGCTCCTGCACCGGGTGGCATTCTGTTTATCGTCTGGCCTCTTTGTTAGGAGCGACTGTCCTAATTTCGGCCGACCGGTGTGGCCGAGGGGTTCTAGGCGCTTCAGTGTGGAACCACGTGACCGCTACGGTCGCAGGTCCGAATTCTCCCTGGGTCATGGCTGTATGTGATGTCCTTAGGTTAGTTACGTTTAAGTAGTTCTAAGTTCTGGGGGACTGGTGACCTCAGATGTTAAGCCCCATAGTGCTCAGAGCCATTTGAACGATTTTTGTCCTAATTTCTCGGACTGGCAGTCTCAGTCTTCATTTGTGGAATGCAGAAATGCATTTGCCAGATGCTTTCAGTGACTATGATGATGGAAAGAAATGTGGAAGAAACTACTCCAGGCTGTGAACTGAAACCTAAATCCGCCATTGCACCAAGCAACGCAATTGCGCCATTGGATTCTGGAGCGCTCAAACCAATCTAGATGGATCACAAATAGTGGGAACATTGGAAACGGGAATTCTAAAACACAACTGAAACGTAAATATATGCTTGGAATATCAAATATCAATGCATTTTTTGAAGTAGGAAAATAACAACTCACCAAAATCCTTGATAAACGGAACATAGTGTTTCTTCTCTGTAGGAAACAAAATGCGAAGGTGAATACGTAACAGAGTTTGAGAATTATAGGAATTGTAAAGACAAACCTGGAAAATGTGCAGTGAAAGACATACCCTACATATGGACAGCTTCTGTTGTCAACAATGGAGCTACTGACTTAGTGTAAGAATTGACATCCTTATTTGGAAGGATTCTTATTCTAGCAATAACAAGTGTAAACAAAATATATGCATTAATTAACACTAATGCACAAATCAATGCAGATCAAAAAAGAACTTAAAGTTAGTGGAGGAGGACTGAGAAACGGTAGAATGTGGAAACCAGATATTCCCTAATAATGGTATTAAAATTCTAGTTTGACATTTAATGCCAAATTAGGAAACAGATATGATGTCACAAAATTTGAGAGTGTTCCCAGCACACAAACAATTTAAAACGGCAAAAGACTTATTCAGTTGTGCCAATCGTTCAAACCGAAACTCATGTCTACAAATATCAAGAGAGTGGCCCGTAAAAAGAAAACGTGGGAACTGCCAAATAAACTCCTTGGAGAATTTCTGATAGACCATGTAGCAAATCCATGATAAAACAGGAAGAAGTCACGAATTTTAAGGTTAAAAAGGCCACTATCTAACATCTGGGAACATACACTCCTGGAAATGGAAAAAAGAACACATTGACACCGGTGTGTCAGACCCACCATACTTGCTCCGGACACTGCGAGAGGGCTGTACAAGCAATGATCACACGCACGGCACAGCGGACACACCAGGAACCGCGGTGTTGGCCGTCGAATGGCGCTAGCTGCGCAGCATTTGTGCACCGCCGCCGTCAGTGTCAGCCAGTTTGCCGTGGCATACGGAGCTCCATCGCAGTCTTTAACACTGGTAGCATGCCGCGACAGCGTGGACGTGAACCGTATGTGCAGTTGACGGACTTTGAGCGAGGGCGTATAGTGGGCATGCGGGAGGCCGGGTGGACGTACCGCCGAATTGCTCAACACGTGGGGCGTGAGGTCTCCACAGTACATCGATGTTGTCGCCAGTGGTCGGCGGAAGGTGCACGTGCCCGTCGACCTGCGACCGGACCGCAGCGACGCACGGATGCACGCCAAGACCGTAGGATCCTACGCAGTGCCGTAGGGGACCGCACCGCCACTTCCTAGCAAATTGTTGCTCCTGGGGTATCGGCGAGGACCATTCGCAACCGTCTCCATGAAGCTGGGCTACGATCCCGCACACCGTTAGGCCGTCTTCCGCTCACGCCCCAACATCGTGCAGCCCGCCTCCAGTGGTGTCGCGACAGGCGTGAATGGAGGGACGAATGGAGACGTGTCGTCTTCAGCGATGAGAGTCGCTTCTGCCTTGGTGCCAATGATGGTCGTATGCGTGTTTGGCGCCGTGCAGGTGAGCGCCACAATCAGGACTGCATACGACCGAGGCACACAGGGCCAACACCCGGCATCATGGTGTGGGGAGCGATCTCCTACAGTGGCCGTACACCACTGGTGATCGTCGAGGGGACACTGAATAGTGCACGGTACATCCAAACCGTCATCGAACCCATCGTTCTACCATTCCTAGACCGGCAAGGGAACTTGCTGTTCCAACAGGACAATGCACGTCCGCATGTATCCCGTGCCACCCAACGTGCTCTAGAAGGTGTAAGTCAACTACCCTGGCCAGCAAGATCTCCGGATCTGTCCCCCATTGAGCATGTTTGGGACTGGATGAAGCGTCGTCTCACGCGGTCTGCACGTCCAGCACGAACGCTGGTCCAACTGAGGCGCCAGGTAGAATTGGCATGGCAAGCCGTTCCACAGGACTACATCCAGCATCTCTACGATCGTCTCCATGGGAGAATAGCAGCCTGCATTGCTGCGAAAGATGGATATACACTGTACTAGTGCCGACATTGTGCATGCTCTGTTGCCTGTGTCTATGTGCCTGTGGTTCTGTCAGTGTGATCATGTGATGTAGCTGACCCCAGGAATGTGTCAATAAAGTTTCCCCTTCCTGGGACAATGAATTCACGGTGTTCTTATTTCAATTTCCAGGAGTGTATTTTGTCTCTTAAAATTGGTGGAACATTAAGAAGAGAAGGAGAGTATGATTTGACTTGGGAAACACAGTAACAAAGAAACATCGTCGTTTAAATCTCCAAGAGATTGAGGTTATAATCCATCAGATAAAAATGATCTTTAGATACAACTCAAGACTAGAAAAACAACAAGCTGCAGTTGGAGATCAAATTGTCACAGGATTGTGGAAACAGGCTAATGGAAATCTATTGCACACATTAAAGCAAATAATGCGTAATATATGGCTAACAGAAGAGACTCCAGAGAAGTGGAAGTGGGCCCTAATTCATATTTTGCTTAAGAAAGGAGATAATACTAACACCTGCAGAAAAAGTCATTTTTACCATTTACAAGATCAAAAAGCGCGAATTAATAGACCAGCGAAGCTGGTAGACGACAATAACGGGGAGTATCGATGTAAATTTCAGGGGAAGACCATGTGCGAAGCGGACCCTGACTCTTTAAGCTCATAGTCTAAGACAGAGCAGCAAGATGTAAGACTATCTCGCTCTGATTTTGGGCTTCATAAAGGCATATGGCTCTGTAGACAGAAGTTCTCTGTTCCCAGTATTTGAACATTGTGATGTGGATGATAAAACAAGAAACATAATTCGGCAGACACTAATATACAAAAAAACCTAAAGTTAATTTTTTAGGAGAGGTATCTGAAGCTTTCGGCGTGCAAATAGGTGTAAGACAGGAAGATCTTTTTGTTCAGTTATTTTCTTGAAAAGGTGATCTGAGAACAAGAAAAAGATCTCAGAAAGATTGGAGTAAAAGACCAGATGCATCTGGGCTACAAAAACAGTAATCTTAGAATTCACTGTTTATCTTTTGCCGGCGATCTCGTAATACCTTCCAGAAACATAGCAATGGCTAAAATAAAAATAAACAATGTGAAAAAATGCCGAAAGAGACAAGATTTCAAAAAGCTTACACAAAAACAGAGTATCGGAAAAATACAAAAGGTGCTCCAAATTTCAAATAGCGGAAAGCTTAAAAGTGTCAATAAATTTAAATAACTTGGTGAGTGAATACAGAAGAATGGCCATGACGATGAATCTATTAACTAAGAGCCAGGAGAATAACAATGGCCTTGCAATTGACTAAAAGTCAACTTCTCTCGAGGTTAGTTACTACACGGTGTTACGGAAAAGGTTACCAGAATGTTTATACGCAGCCAAACTTCAGGATTTGACTAACACAGGAGAAACAGAAAACATGCAAGAGAAAGAGAGGAAAAATCCAAGAAAAATATTGAGGCTAAAAGTCAACTTCTCTCGAGGTTAGTTACTACACGGTGTTACGGAAAAGGTTACCAGAATGTTTATACGCAGCCAAACTTCAGGATTTGACTAACACAGGAGAAACAGAAAACATGCAAGAGAAAGAGAGGAAAAATCCAAGAAAAATATTGAGGCTAATGAAATACAGATGCGAATACGGGAACGGGAGTAGGGAATGTCTGAGCAAGAAAACTGAACAACTAAATGTAACGATGAGAAAATGTAGACTTATGCCTTACGGTTATTTGGTTCACACGAATGAAAACAGGAGAGTAAGAGAATTTTTGAACTAGTTAGTCGCAAAAAATCTCTCTAGTGCGAAATTTCCAAGAAGTCGGAAATGTGATACGTATAATACAACCAAACGGTTGCAACTTCTTGCTGCGCCGGTTGGCTGTATCATACCGATCGTGTTGATATACGGTTACTGTCTCGCAGCCCCGTTTAAAATCGTATGTCAAAAATAATCTGACAGAGAGGAAGATTGAATAACATGAAATTCGGGATAGGTATACATTTTGGAAAATGGTTTTGGATTCCCATCTCCAGAGAAAAACCGACTCTATAAAACAGTAGCAAATGTGGTGACAAGTTTGAAAACAACAGCACACAGATGGAACGAAAAATTGTTAGAAAAATCGGAAGTTAACTAGGTAGTAGTTATTTATGTGATCCATAGCTCACAAAAACCGAGTGATGAAGGAGAATAATAGTTTCACTTTGGTAGACGGCCTAGAACAAGTCTTTCATTTCCACGACTTATTATTGCAGAAAGGCTAATTTTCACCTTTCTCTGTAAATTATACCGAGGTTAGCACAACATATTCAATACCTTAACGAGCGCACCGATGCGTGACCTTACTCAGCAACTGCTCCGTGCTTTCTCATTACAGTTCATTCTGTCCGGGGTGTACATCGTTCCACAAAAAGGCGTTTACAAAACGAAAACGACAAGGCACACTATGAATCCCATCTCGACGCTGTCCATTGATTGTACAACACATCTTCTGATAAAACACAAAGATGATCTCTTGTACTTGACTGAATAGTCCTTAAGGGACACTATCATAATTATTGCAAGTGCTATTCCTAGCTACGGACTGCTTCGTAGCAATTCCTAATGTTATTTTAGTTAAATTATTTGCGAAATCGGGGCAACTGCATTCAATGAACAGTAAAAAAAACTAATTCTAAATCTCTGGAAAATTAACATCTGTAACCCACGTCATAATATCAATATTTGTTTTACGAAAATGTTAGAGATTATTATAATAGTGGTTCAGCCAAAATATAGTTATACATGATTGGTTAACAATTAATCTCGTTCTACGAAAGTCGCATTTAACGTAGCTATCTGTGGATTGTATTTATCCTGCCTGTGAAAGAAGCGACATTAGGCTGTTTCCTTCTTCCGGCATCACCATGAGACTGATGTAGATATATTCGCTACAACTTTTGGTAATAATAACTGGTTCATTACACTGAAAACGTGTTTCGTATTGTAAATCAGTAAACCTCCTAGCTCTTCTGCTTTAATGAAACCACACGCTTAACTTTAGGCCGTTTAAATTAAGTTGGAAGCGATTGTTTGGTGACGCAACCATCGAGTGCGTTTGTTATTTTAGCATTTGAAACTCTAACTTCTTCTTGATTCAAAGTACCACTAACTTTTTATAGAATAACGTTCTTTCTAAAGGCAAAGTATGGTCAACCGGCAATGTTTTTATGTCCTGGAACTAACCATTGTTTATCAATAAACTTTATTTCACTGGAAGTAAAAGTCATCCTGATTTAGAACAATTTCAGTTGGAAATGAGAATAATTACTTCCTCTCTTCTTCTGCACCTATGAAGTGGATAATTCTGCTGGAGGCTTTATGACACTTAAAATCTGGAAACTTAATCAATTTACACTAAAGAAACCACTTCACGTAACCTAATGTTCATTTTCTATAGGAGAAAAGAACTTCGCAAAGCGGAACGAAAAGGGAAATAGCTTGGCCGTCCTCAGGCGTAATGATATCCTTATTTTTCGGCAGAATTGTATTCTTTTCAAAGTAATAAAATATAACTTACTCGTTTGGAATCAAAGTTCAGTTATTAATGATTACTTTTTTACAATTCTGATGACATTTCTTCTCCCTAATTATCATTGAAGAATCATTGCTAACTCATTTCAAATAACGACAACACACTACGTGAACGTGAAATTAACGATGTTCTGTTACAATACCAGTTGTACCAAAGAGCGCAGTTATTATGTAGATGGTCTGCTGTTAATGGTTTCAGCTGAAGAGTCAACGCTACGCATATCGTAAATTACTATCCACAGCTGACTACGTTAAACGTGACTTTTCTCTCAGGTTTAGTGGGAAAAGCGTAACTATTTATCAACTATGCTAGAAGTACCGTTAAGATAAATAGTTACACTGCAAAAACAGCAGTGCCATAAGGTTTTCAAAATGTGTTTTTGCAAAGTGAAATGTTATTTATAATTAAATTTAAAGAAGATACATTTTAATTTTTGCTTAAGCCCAGAGAATATGCATAAAATTTTATTCTAACAAAACCAGTGAATGTGAAGTAGTACAGTGGTGTAACAAAACAAAACAGAAGTAAAATTTAATAACACTTTGCTTCTCAGCTCCCATTTTCGAAGGCAAATGCTGGAATTTCCTGCCTGCAACATCGCAAAGTTAAAATCACAGAATCACGAATTTTTCTGGCGTAACACGGCAACAACGTTACCCAATAAGGAAGGCCGCACTGCTAGACACAGCCAAACGCGTTAGCTTAGGGAAGAAACTTCCATGAACTTCTCGTTTTTGTTAGGCTGTCGTTTTACAGCAATAGATACACAAGGGTGCGTGTCTTACCTATGCATATATGTAGAATTGCTCTACTCGATGCCCGCTGCCCTGCTCTGACGTCACTGACATGTTGTTTCTGTGCGCTCTGAGTACAACAAATACCAGGATATCAATGGCCGCCGTCTACATTTACATCCATATCTACATTCATATTCGTATGATGCATGGTGGTGGGCGCTTTGTACCACCACTAGTGGTTCCCATTCCTGCCCTCACTTGCAAACAGAATGAGGGAAGAGGGACTGTCCGTACGCCCCCGCACAAGCCCCAATTTCTCTTATATTATCGTAGTGTTTCTTACGCCAAATGTGCTTTGGCGCCAGTAGAATTTTCTTGCAGTAATTTTCAAATGCCACTTGTTTAAATTTTCCCAATATCGTATTGCGAAAGAACGTAGTCTTGCCTCCTCGGGTTTCCATATGCATTCACGAATCATCTCCGTAACACTCGCGTGTTGTTCGAACCCGGAGGTAACAAATCCAGCAGCACACCACTTATTTGCTCAGATTTCTCCCTTTGATCACGAACACTCGAGCAGAACTCAGGAGTTGGTCGCACTAGCGTTATGTAGGCAGTCTTATACACCAGGGCGCATAATTTAAGGACGAAAGTAACCTACGCATTATGTGTCGGTGCCAAGTATCATAGCAGGATTAATCTTGGGACATACATAGAAAGAACTGCTACAGTATACTACGGACAGTAAATGAAAAAATACACATCGCAACCAACAGAAATGACACTTTTATTCAAAGACAGTTATTACACTGAGGTCCCCAAAATTTATGGTGGTCTCCTGGACATTATAAAAGGTGGGATGTGGTTCTGAGTAGGGTGTGTCATCACCTCGGACGGCGCTAAATGCTCTAGAAAGTGGTCCCACGCTAACCGCGAGTTTGGTAAGGAGTTATTATGTTAGTGGGTTTCATTATTCCACAAGGTCGGTTGACAGCTGTTGGATGCATGGACATGCTTTAATATGTCTTCTCAACGCATCCCTCACGCATCACCTAAAATCCTCTCGTTACAAGGGTTCGTCCACCTACGCTGATCGACGGGGTCGCGCATTGGCATCCATAAAACTGAAGACATGCCTGGAAAGTCGCACATGGAGGAAGGTGCACAGTGTCACAATAACGTTCGCCGATGGGTGTGCCGTGTTCAAGGATTTGGAACTTAGTACGTGTGTAACATTATGCCTCCTCACACCATAACACATGGACCTTAAAAACGATCACGTTCGACAGTGTTTCTGGGTGGATTACGCGTTTCCTTCGCTCGCCGTATGTGGTTACAACACAGGAGGACGCTGATCATTGGCCGAAGTGATACTTTACATAAGTTAGAAAACAACATCTAAGGTTTTGCGTTTTCCGCACTTTCTAAAAGGTATCATTTCTGCCAAATCGAAGTCACTTATCCGGAAGTCACCTCTGTATCCTACTTTGAGACACTGAACCAACTTCTAAGATCATTTTACAATTATATTGCACCTATAGATTTTTAAGTTTTTTTTTCTTTTGAGTCATCCGTCTTCTGGCTGGTTTGATGCGGCCTCCCATGTATGGCTCTCCTGAGCCAACTACGTGTACTTCACCTCAGAGTAGCGTTTGCATCTTACGTCTTCACTCATTTGCTAGATGTATTCCAATCTCTGTCTTCCCCCACTGTCTTTACCTTGCACAGACCTTTCAGTACCATGGATGTCATTCCCTGATGTCTTATCATATCTGCTACAACCCTATCGCTTCTTCTTGCTGGCGTTTTCCAAATGTTCGTTTCATCGCCGATTCTTCTGAGAACCTCCTCATTCCTTAACCTAATAGTCCACCTAATTTTCAATATTCCTCTCTAGCACCACAAGTGAAACACTTCGATCCTCTTCTGTTCAAGTTTTTCCGCTGTCCATGATTTACTACCAAACAATGCTGTGGTCCAAATGTACATTCTCAAATATTTCTTCCTGAAATCAATATCTTCGACACCAGTAGACTTCTGTTGGTCAGGAATACCATCTTTGCCTGAGCTCGTCTGCTTTTTATGTCCTCCTTAGTTCTTCAGGAATGGATTATTTTGATTCCAAGGTAGCAGAACTCCTTAACTTCGTCTCCATGGTGATAAGCAATTTCTCGCTCTTCTCACTTCTGATACTTCTCATCACATTTGACTTTTTCCGGTTTACTCTCAGTCCATAATCTGTGATAATTACACTGTTCATTCCATTCAACAGATTCTGTAAGTGTTCTTCATTTTCACTGTGGATAGTGTCCGCCCCGATAGCTGAATGTTCAGCGTGACTGACTGCCGTCCTAAGGGGCCCACGTTCGATTTCGGGCTGGGTAGGGGATTTTCTCCACTCAGGGACTGGGTGTTGCGTTGTCTTCATCATCATTTCATCCCCATTCGGTGCGCAGGTCGCCCAATGTGGTGTCCAATGTAATAAGACCAGCACGAAGGCGGCCGGATCTGCCCCGTAAGGGGCCTCCCGGCCAATGACGCCAAACGCTCATTTCCATTTACACTGTGGATAGCAATCTCATTAGGGAATTTTATCATATGCATACTTCCACAGAAATTTTTTATCCCACTCTCGAAACTTTGTTTTGTTTCCGTCATAGTTTCTCCAACGTATAGTTTGAACAATAGGGCCGAAAGACTGCATACGTGATTTACACCCTTTTTAATCCTAGCACTCCGCTCTTGGTCTTCCAGATTTGTTGACTGCTCTTCGTTCTCGAGCGTATTGGATATTAGCCGTTTTTGCCTACAGCTTACTCCTATTTTTCTCGGATTTTTGATCATCTTGCAACATATCACTGTCGAACGCTTTTTATAGGTCGATGGATCTTACGAGCGTCTCTACATTGACATTCAGCTCTGATTCCTTTATAATATGCAACGTCAGAACTACCTCTCTCGTGCCTTTACATTTCCATAAACCAAACTGAACGCTATGCAACAAATCCTCAACTGCTTTTTCCCTTCTTCTGTATATTATTCTTGTTAGGAAGTAGAATGGATGAGCAGTTAGCTGATAGTGAGATAGTTATCTCACCTATCTCTCCATGCCGTCATCGCAGTTGTGGGGATGATTCTTTTCTCGAAGTCGGACGGTACGTCGCCAAACTCATAGAGTGTGCACACCAGCTTGAATAGTCGTTTGGATGTCACTATGTCCAATTAAATTAGAAATTCCGAACGAGCGTTATCTATCCCTTCTGCTTTATTTGATCTCAAGTCTTCCAGTTTCTTCTTCTATTAAATCATAACAAAAGTCATCCCCTGTACACGTGCCTACATTGTATTCTAGCAAACGATCCATTCTTTTCTTTGCGTATAGCAGTGGAATTTCTATTGGAATGTTAACGTTACCATCGTTGCTTTTCATTTTATTGAAGGTGGTTTAGACTTTCATACTTGCCTAGTCGGTCATTTCTTTTTCGGTTTCTTCTTTTTCCTGCTGTCATTTCACCTAAGCTGCTCGACGCTTCTGTTTCATTTCCTTCCTGAATGTTTTATGTTACTGTATTCCTGTCTTTCCTGAACCTTTTTGAACTTTCTCCTGTAGTCCGTCAAGAGAAGTATTTCCTTTGCTGCTCACGACTTCTGTGGAGTTACCTTTCTTATACCTAAAAAGTCATGAGACACCTCGTAATATAGTGTCGGACCTTCTTTTGCCTGGCGTAGTACTGCAACACGACATACGTGGACTCAAGTAGTCTTTGGATGTCTCCTGCAGAAATACTGAGCCATGTTGCCTCTATAGCCGTACGCAATTGAGAAAGTGTTGCCGTCGCAGGATTTTGTGCACGAAATGGCCTCTAGATTACGCCCCATAAAAATTTTATGTATTTCATATCGAGCAATCCGGATGGCCATATTATTCGCTCGAACTGTCCAGAATGTTCAAACCAATCACGTACAACTGTAGTCCAGTGAAATGGCGCATTGTCATCCATCAAAATCCCATCGTTGTTTGGAGCGATGAAGTCCTTGAATGGTTGCAAATGGTCTCCAACTAGCCGATCATAACCATTTCCATACAGTGATTGGGTTAGTTGGAACAGAGTGTCCAGTCCACAGCCCACTCCATTATGGAGCCACGACAAACTAACGCAGCGCCTTTTTGATAACTTGGGCTTTGTGGGTTCACAGCCACAGTCGAACCACACCACCAGCTTTTATCAACTGAAGTCGAGACTCACCTTACTAGACGACGATTTCCCAGTCGTCTAGGACCCAACCAATGTGGTCGAACCGAGAAGAGGCGCTGCAGACGATGAGATGCTGTTAGCAAAGAATCTCGCTTAGTGTGTGTGTGTGTGTGTGTGTGTGTGTGTGTGTGTGTGTGTGTGTATGTACGTGCGAGTGTGCGTGTGTGTGTGCGCGCGCCTGTACAACTATGTAGCTGAAATCTGCAGTATGTTAGCTTTATCTGTTTTACGAATAACACTACTTAGATTACTTTTCATTTATTGTAACGTCATGATAATGCCATTAGCAGATCAAAATTCAATACGAATTGCATTGTAACCTATGCCTAAACGAGCCATAGGTTTATTGTAACTGAAATTTATCTTCCGTGTCCCAATTTTAAGTTCTGAATCAGTGATATCAGTGTCCCGAACATCGCAATAAATAAAAATATATTAAATTAACCAGAGAGTATCATTCCTAAAATGTATAGTGATAGCAGAAATTTTCAAGAAATTAATTGCCTTCAATAATAAATTATGTATTTCCTATTAATCACCGAATCACTTTGTACTTAAGCTGCTACCTATATAAACGTGGATAACATTGCATGACTTGTGTAACCAGCGGATTCCAGCTGATATGCAGATTCATTCATGTTCTGTCTCTAGGGGACTTGTTATAACGTTAAATCGTTTTGAGACGATTGATGTAGCAGGTGTTACCATCCCCTTCTGACAGTAACTCCTGTCTACATGCGAGGTATTTTCGGAAAATAATTAGATCTTATAATTTCGCATGTAACAATAGTTCTATTCGCTCTCCTTTTTCGTTTTTGTGTTGTCAGTCGTCACAGGAACGTATTTCGGATATTTAGTCTATGTCTGCTATCAAAATTGTTTCATGTGTTTTGTTAATATCTCAGATTACTTATTGTCTATGAAAACGAATCAGAGAATATGTGTTAAAATTTTATTGAAAAAATGGAGTAGAGCGCAGCAAAGTTTTCGAAATGCTAAGTTTTGCTTTCGCTGAGTCTACAAAAGTAAAGTGGAGGTGCTTATACCTCTCTCGTAACTCCTTACATCACAGAAATTTCGATGCTTTATTGAATACCACCGTCTTGCACGGTGACTGGCTGAATCTTTAATTTTAAAATTTACTGCCACCAGCCGTCTTCATATTTTAAATTTCCTGCCATGTCACATCTTTAAGGCATCGCGGAAAGGATCATGACTTGTTCCTGTACATTGATGAACTCACAAATAATGGGACGTGGCTTATGAAATGATGGGTAGGTCATTGACCAGGCTCACATGACGTTACAAATGTAGACAAAGTAATCCGTGTAGTATATTGCCAAACTGCTCACAAGATCGAGTGAGCAATAATTTATTAGTTCCACGCCTTTTATGAAAAAGTATTAAAAAAACTGCAGGATTTTTTGTGAAACAATTCATATTTGTTGCAATGCACCTGCTCATACTAATCACAGCCCAGCGTCTATACTTGCCATACACGTCCCCAAGCGAATTAAACAGAATATTAAAGAGCTGTCGCTTCGGAAGCATAAATAAATTTAAAATCGTCTTGCAGAGCGAGGTAAAAGTTGTTGCAAAGATCAAGTTCCTAATTTGTTTCGGAGATAGGAAAAAGCACTGGTATAAGTGTACGATTTCTGAATGGAACTTTGTCGAAAATGATAACATCAATGGAGACTAATAGATATTATTTTCAGAAATAAAAAATTCTCGCATATTACTGGTACCTGTAATTTAGTTGATTATTTTTAACTCTTAATGTCTTGTGGCCAGGGCAGCGGAAGCTGAACATCCGATACGTTTGTATATGCATGCATCAGCGATTTGCGAACGGTGATGAAGAACGCAGGCCCTCAAACAAAACTGTTAAAGCACAGATATTAAAGCAAACTGTAAGGGAAAACTTCCTCTAGTTTTATTCGAGGCACCGTCTATAGACAAGGCTATGGCTATGAGAACTATGGGACTTAAATTCTGAGGTCATCAGTCCCCTATAGCTCAGAACTACTTAAACCTAACTAACCTAAGGACATCCACACAACTATGCCCGAGGCAGGATTCGAACCTGCGACCATAGCTGTCACGCTATTCCGGACTGTAGCACCTGGAACCACTCGGCTAACCCGGCCGGCTATAGACAAGGGAGAAATGTCTTAGAGTTGCTTGCACTTTACTTATACGTGCGGAGCTACGAAATCTGTTAAATACAGAGTGATGAGAAAAAAATCACTCCACCAAAAAATAATTAAAGTAGAATAATGAAACTACTGGAAAATATTTTTTAGGTAACATATTTAAGTGATTATCATTATTAGATCACTGGTTAATGTAAGCGCGAGGTAGGCAAGCATGTAAACGTTCATGCATTGTGTTGCACAGGTGGTGGATGTCTTTTTGTGGGATGGAGAACCATGCCTCTTGTGCTTGGTCAATTAATACAGCGACGGTTTAATGCTGGTTGTGTGTAACGCTGAAATTGTCATCCAATGATATACCACATGTGCTCGATTGGAGACAGGTCTAGTGATCGAGCAGGCCAAGGAAACAAAATGGTTCAAATGGCTCTGAGCACTATGGGACTTAACATCTATGGTCACCAGTCCCCTAGAACTTAGAACTACTTAAACCTAACTAACCTAAGAACACAACAGACATCCATGCCCGAGGCAGGATTCGAACCTGCGACCGTAGCGGTCACGCGGTTCCAGACTGAAGCGCCTCGAACCGCACGGCCACACCGGCCGGCGCCAAGGCAACATGTCGACACTGTGCAGCGGTATGAGGGTGAGCGTTATTCTGTTGGAAAACCATCCAGCGAATGCTTTTCTTGAATGGCAACACAATAGAGAGAATCACAATAATGACGTGGAGATTTGCCTCATGGCGCGTGACATAGCTACGAAATTGCTCCTGCAATTGCACCCAGACCATAACACCAGGTGTAAGCCCAATGTGTCTAGCAAGCAGACTTGTTGCAGGCCCTCAAATGGACTCCTTCTGATCAACACACGGTCATCATTAGTACCAAAGTAGAACCAGCTTTCACCAGAAAACTCAAAAGACCTCCACACTGTTCTCCAATGTCCTCTCACTTCACACCACTAAAGTCGCACATGGCAGTGGTTTGGAGTAAGTGGAATGCTCGCTACAGGGCTTCTGGCCTGGAACTGCCCTTGACGTAACATATTTGTAAAAGTTCTTTGCCAACTGCTGCTGAAATATGCTGCTGCAGATGTAGTATGATGCGCCAGAGCCACATGCCGTACACGATGGTCTTTCCTTCTCGGTAGTGCCATATGGCCTTCAGCAGCAAGATCTTGCGACCGTACGTTCGCATGACCATCGCTGCCAGCAGTCATGTACAGTGGCTGTATTCCTACCAAGTCTTGCAACATCCCAGAAGGAACATCCAACTCCTAGTAGCCCAATTAAACGATATCGTTCAAACTTATTAGGTGTTGAAAATGGCGTCTTCGCCGCCTTAAACACATTCTTGACTAACATTAACTCACCATGTGATATCTCAAAGATAACTAACTCTCACGATCGTTACAGCGTGCGTTTAAAGCAAACCTGATTTGTAACCTCAAATTAGCGATGCATACGACTGGCGCGAAATTTGAATAAACATTATCTTTAATATGAAGAATCACGCCGTCAGTGTGTCTAAAGAAGCATGTAAAACAGTGTCAACAGTACCGTAACGTGAAGGTCATAAGCGTTGAGCATTTAAGAGCGACGACACTGAAGAGCAAGAGATTGGCACCAGCAGATCCGAATGAAAAGCAAAGTTGGCTCCATGGCCGCCCACCCGAGTGACAAGGGGGGCGGGGAAAAATTATGGTGTAATCATGTGTTTTTACTTCAGTTTATACGGGTTCTTAGCAAAGTCGGAAATGAAATCACAGTCACGTTGTCCATAACGCATTTAGTAAAACTCTGAATTACGTCCAGAACATATTGTTTCAAATCGAATTTAAAAAATTGTAATCTATTTTATCTCATTGGTGTGTAAAATGAGAGGATGTCAGTTTTAGATGGACAATAATGTTTTCATCAAACACACAAGCTGTTTCGGGGCTATGTCCTTCGACAGGCGGTAGTATAACTTTTCTACACAGATTTCCCTATCTTGTGAGAAGGACAAAAAACTAGAAACGAAAATCGCTTCTGCGCACCATTCTGATTTGCGAGTGGAAACGTCAATATCCCCATAAGAAAGTTAATTTCTGGTTTATTACTTTGGTAAACATAGGGATAGAGCTTTTAAAGAATTTCAAGTGAAGGAGATAGTTAGTGGACGGTTTAGCTTGAGAAAGAGCAGATCCTCTATATACCAGAACCATGTTTTCAGTTTTCATCAAATTTTAAACCTTTACGTCACTAGAAAGCAAAGTGATTCCACGATGATGTGCGCCTGTTTGAACCTAGTGCTATCTGCGTTGCTGCAGCGAACTATCCGCACAGAGAGCTTTCCACCACCAGTGCGGATAGCGCTGTCGCCGGTGCGCTGATATATTTACCGCCGATATCCTGCGTCGACCCGAAAGGTCACCGCGACAGCCAACTCGTTTCTCTGCTGTCCATTAATCTGTCATTCAACCCAGATCCGTAAAACTCTGGTTGATACAGGATGCGCTGCGGGGCAGGTAGTTAATCAACGTGATACAAGAGATAAGTTTCCGCTGGAATGGAACCACATCACACTGCGCATTGTTCGTTAATCTACTTGCGAGCTTTCACTAGTGGTGCAACGAAGCAGCAGCTGATACCGACACAATACGGACTCTGCAATCTGATCTCCACCCGTGTATCACGAATCGGCGAAAGCACAGATGAAGTTGCGGTGTGGTGGATTTGGAATTCAGCAGCAGCGTACGCTGGGGGTTGTGAAGGCGTAGATACAATATTGCAGTGAATCGTTCATTAAGAACACTACTACAAAACACAGTCGTTAAAATATAAAACGTTTCCAAAACCAATTATTTAAAAAGACAACAATACTTGTGAGAAAGTCCTAATCTGTTTGCATTTATTAACAGTAATGTCCAAAACAATAATACCAAGAAATGTTTAGAGAGGGAAAAACCAATAATTCCCTAAGGGGGGAGCTACATCATCATCCAACGATCTTACAAAATCTCACAATTCATATTTCAGTTCTCATAATTCGTATTTCAGTTCTGGCACAACCATAGTAGAAATCCTAAATCAAGGAATAACTCAACAAGTTAACAATAAAATCCTAATCAAACAGGCATAAGATAATATTACAATATGATATTTATGAATTAACAGAACAGTGGACTTCAGTATGAGACTGTACAGACCAAAGACGCCATGTTAATGTCATGTACTTCTCTTCTACGCTCCATGCGCTAGGTTTTATTCCTTGATACTTACTTTACTTTTTCGTGTCCGGAAACTACAATTTGTTTGCCCAGTATTGGGCAATGTCCAATGCTTCTTCTTTAGCCAGCCTTAGATCGTCGAGGGTGCATCTATGGGGGCAGGCAGGGCATTGTAGGAGATGTTCCATGTCCTGTCGAGCGCCGCAGTCGCATTTGTCGTCATTTTCGTCCAAAAAACCCCATTTGATCAGATTAGGTTTCACAGGAGCCACCCCAGTTCTGACGCGGTTAAGCATTCTCCAGGTTTTCCAATCACCAGAAACACCGCATGGTGGGTCCTCTCTTAGTGGATAGTAGATGGGGGGCTCATCTAAGGCGCAACTTAGGAAACGGCGTCGGGATTTGAGTCTGCTGGGGCCACACTCTAGTGACGGGCATCAAAGGTTTGTTTTAGCTTCTCGGTATGTTCATGGGCTTTCCTACGTGAGTCAGTGTTTGTGAAACCTGCGGCTCTGTGAAGATTTTCTATGGGGGTTGGTTTCATGCAGCCTGTCACTATCCTGCATGTTTCATTCAAGCTAATATCTAACTTTTTTGCGTGGGCGGATCTGCACCGTACCGGGCAGGCATATTCGGCAGTTGAGAAGCACTAAGCTTGGGCTGAAGTTCTGACCACCGTAGGTTTGGCACCCCATTTGCTATTGGACAGCTTTCTTATTAGGAAATTTCGTGCTTCTACTTTTTTGCGTGTTTTTTCGCAGTGATATTTGTATGTCAATGTTCTGTCCAGCACGACGCCAAGGTAGGTGGGAGTATGTGTGTGTTCTAGTAATGTCCCATCCCAGGTAACATTGAGCCTGTACTTTGCCTGCCTCGAGTTCAGATGGAATGCACTCACTTGAGTTTTGGAGGGATTGGGTTTTAGAGAATTCTTTTTGTAGTAGGTTGACATTATAAAAAGGGCGGTTCCTAGTTTCTCCTCGATGGCTTCAAACCTGTTGCCTTGAACTGTTATTGCCAGGTCGTCTGCATATACAAAAGATTTGGTTTTGTCTGGAGTTGGTTGGTCATTCGTATACATGTTGAATAGGATTGGCGCCAACACGCTCCCTTGGGCAAGCCCATTTTTCTGATTCCGCCATCGACTCTTTTTCCCCTCAAAAGCCGAAAACAAAAACAGGTCCTCTTCAGGGTCAACCATGACGTTCGTCAGCCTGGACGTCGAGGGAATCACCAAGAATAAAGAGGATGTAATATCGCAACTATGCCAATCAGAAAAGTGGGATGTACTGTGCCTGCAGGAAACTCATAGAGATGAAACAGCAAACAGACCAAATATCAAAGGAATGCGCTTGGCAGTAGAAGCACCTCACAGAAAGTAAGGGAGCGCAATATTTATTCCTTGATATGAGAGAGGGTATCTGCTATTCTAAAAGGACGGTATCTGATATGATAATCGTAGAAAGAAAAGACGTGATTTAGCTACGTCTGTTGTTCCGTTAATTGATCAGTGAATGTGGAACTGTTCGGAATAAGTACAGTGTGATTAAAAATGAAACAACAAATTTCAGATGTGTATCACAAACTGTAAAATATAGGAACTTATTGCGCGTGTCACTGGATTGAGCAAGGTTCCAAGTTTTGACACAGCTGCGTTGTGTTCGCAGCGATTTGGTAACTACACCACAACAGAAATCATTTCGTGCGTTGGAATTTGTGCGAAGTCAATCCACTGTTCAAGTTCAACGTGCATTCCGCCATTGATACAGCAAGAAGCCGCCTAGGCACAAGCAGATTTATGATTGTATAAAAAATTGCTGGAAGTTGACAGCATATGCAAAGTGAAGAGCACTGATCGGCCATGCATGTCTAATGAAAATGTCCAGTGTTTGCTGTGACGCGTGTTAACAATACATTCAGAAACACTCTAAAGTACAACAAAAGGACAATCTGGTCTCCAAAATGAGTAGCACACAGTCAAAAATAAAGTTTCGGATATAAACTTATTTTTACTAATAAATTTTACGCAAGGAATACCTCAGACTTTCATCGAACATCATTAAAACAAGTAAGTACAGCAATGTTACACAGTTTTTCTTTATAAGAAGATTGAAAGGGAATCTAAACATACTGTTGTTTTGAGTACTAAGAGTATTTTTGCTTTTACAGACAAATAAGATAAACACTAAGTATTTCTAAAAGATTCTAAAATGCAGCAAGTGACTAAAATGCTCTGTCCATTTTCTTGCTTATTGCAGTAAAGGAACAAAAAGCTAAGAACAAACAGTTTCACTTTAGAATTATAAACATCTACATCTACATCTACATTATACCCTGCCATCCACCTAATGGTGTGTGGCGGAGGGTATTTTCGGTACCACTATCTGATCCCCCCAATCCTGCTCCATTCGCCAATAGAGCCTCTGTATTGGCTCTAATTTCTCGTATTTTCTCCTTGTGGCCAATACGCGAGATGCATGTAGGGGAAAGTATTATATTATCTGACTCCTCCTGAAAAGTTCTGTCCCGAAATTTCAATTGTAAATCTTTCCGTGATGCACAACGCCTCTCTTGTAACGTCTGCCAGTGGAGATTGTTTAGCATCTCCGTAACACTCTCAGCCAGCTAAACGATCCCGTGACATAACGCGCCGCTCTTCATTGGATCTTCTCTATCTCCTCTATCAGTCCTACCTGACAGGGATCCCAGATAGAAGAACAATACTCAAGAATCGGGCGAACGAGCGCCTTACATGCGTTACATTTGCTTAAGATTCTTCTGATGAATCTGAGCCTGGTGTCTGCTTTTCACACCATCTGTTTTATATGGTCAATCCACTTAGGGTCGCTCTGGATAGTTACCGCTAGATATTTTACGGCAGACGCTGTCTCAAGCTGTGTGTCATCTATAGTGTAGCTATACAGTAGTGGATTTCTTTTCCTATGTGTGTGCAATATGTTACATTAATTTACGTTCAGGGTTAACTGCCAGAGCCTCCACCATTCATCAGTTCTCTGCAGGTCTTTTTGCAAATTCTTACTATTTTCTGGCGTCGCTACTCTGATACAAACAACTGCATCATCTGAGAATAGTCTTAAAAAGCATCCGACGCTTTCTACTTGATCATTTATACATATTGTGAACAGCAACGGTCCTATCACAATTCCCTGTGGTACTCCGGATATTACCTTTACATCTGTCGATTCAGTTCCGTTAAGAGCGACGTGTTGAGTTCTATCTGCAAGAAAGTCTTGAATCCAATCGCAGGTCTGCTCTGCTACTCTGTAAGCTCCTATTTTTTTCATTAAACATCAATGCGGGGTGGTGTAAAATGCCTTACTGAAATCAAGGAACATGGCATCAACCTGAGCGCCGTTGTCCACTGCGCTGTGGATTTCAAGGAGGACCAGAGCGAACTGAGTTTCGCAGGTTCTCTGTTTGTGGAATCCATGCTGATCTTTATAGAGGAGCTGTTCATTTTCCAAGAATGTCATAATTCTTGAGTATAAAACACTTTCCATAATTCTACAACAGAATAAAGTCAACGATATAGGTCTATACTTGCGTGGATCTGTCTTACGGCCGTTCTTAAAAACGGGATGAGCTGCGCTTTTTTCCAGTCGTTGGGTACCTTTCGTTACTCAGGCGATCTACGATAAATTACTACCAGAAGGAGAGCAAGTTCTTTCGCATAATCTTTATAGAATCTTATAGGTATTTCATATGTTTCTTAAGCCTTTCCACTACTAAGCGACTGTAGCTGCTTTTCAATTGCGCGATCGGTTATCTCCAGATCTGCCATTTTCGACGTTTGCACGACGATTGAAACGAAGGACAGTGTTGCGATCTTCCGCGGTGGAACAACTTCGGAAGACCGAATTCACTATTCGTCCTTCTCTGTTATCTTCCGTTTCGGTGCCAGTGTGGTTGCTGAGAGAATGAGTAGATGATTTTGACCCACTTACTGATTTTACATATGACCAAAATCACTTACGGTTTTTACTCAGGTCGATTGACAACGTCTTGCTATCGAAATCATTGAACGCTTCTCTCATTGCTCTCCTTACGCTCATTTTCGCTTCTTTCAGCTTTTGTTTGTCAGCTAGGTTTTTACTGCTCTTGAATTTGAGATGAAGTGCTCTTTGTTTAAGTAGCGCTTTTCTAACACGGCTATTAAACCATTTTGGAGCTTTCCCATCCCTTAAAACCTTACACGGAACGTGCTTGTCTAGGTCATATTGAACGATGCCTGTGAATTTTTTCCATTTGTTCTCCACATCTTCGTCCTCATCACCGAATATTTGATGCTGACTGCTGAAATATTCTGAAATTTATATTCTGTCACCCTTGCTGAGCAAATATATCTTCCTGCCTTTCTTAATATTCTTTGCAGGACCCGTCTTCATAGATCCTGTCACAGCCTTATGATCACTGATACTTTCCTGTACGTTAATTGATTCTATAAGATCAGGTCTGTTTGTTGCCAAGAAGTCAAGACGTTACCCTCACAAGTTGGTTCTCTATCTGCTCGAGGTAAATCTTGGACAAGATATCTATGACAATGCCTCACGATTCCCTGTCTCTGTCAGTTTTGATAGCATAACACTCCCAATCTATACCTGGAAAGTTGCAATCACCCCTTGTAACAACGGCATGATCAGGAAAATTACTAATGATGTTCTGTAAGTCCTATCTGAAGTGCTCTACAACTACAGATCCTGACCCAGGTAGTCTATAAAAGCATTCGATTACCATTTTTTTTACCGTTCTGATACTCAGTTTCACCCAGATTAATCCACATTCGGACTCAGTGAGAACGTCACTAGATTTTATCTATTTGGAAATATTTAGGAACAAATGAGAGGACAGAATTTTCTAAGCTGGGATGGGCTCACAGTTCAGACATTTGACAAGAGTTTTGACTTCACATCTTTCGTACGGATACTTGTTGCACTGGAAACATACGTGTGATGCCTTATTACCCTTTTGTTCTTCGCAGGGAACCTGAATCTGATAAACCTTCCGGTTTTCCAGATTGACCAGCGCCGGTACCGAGTGCCTGCCAGGGGAGATTGGCCCCCATTTGCAGTTTGTGGGTGCCAGCAAACTCATCTGCTGCTCTGATGATAAAGTCTCGCTGTCAGATCTTGTTAGAGGTAAGTAACTAAGGAAATGTGTGAACACTGATGACGGCAGTGTCAAGAAAATTGTAAAAGACATGCACAGGCCATCAGTGGGTGCCAACTCGGATACGGTAGTGTCTAGTCATTTAGTCAACAATATATAATCCACCCTTAGTTTCATCATGAAATTTCACAGTTTCTTGAAGTTACATCTCCGTATTCTCATTGACCTGAAATCCAGTATGCATATTACTCAGAATAATGTCTTTTTTTTTAAATTTTCCCTTGGTACAATGGGTGAAGGTTGTCGCCCGTCATTTCCATTTCGCTCCGCGGGTGGGTCCCGTTTGAGTGATCTCCGAAGAGATCCAACTAAACCTCTTCCTTTTTGTTTCAGCTCATCCGCCAGTTTCATGGAGGTGAAGAAGTTGCCAATCGTGATGTTATGACCACAGTTGAGGAATAGCTGTGCCTACTTCATAATGACATGATAATCCAGACGCTTAGTAGGACCACAAGTTTCATATTTACCACGGTAAGACGAATCGTTCAGGAATAGCGCTTTTCAGCATCACATAAAGGCCAGTATTTTATCCCGTACCTGTGAGGTGTACTCGGCATGTACTGTATGAATGAGCACCTGCAATTTGCAAGGATATAGCTGCTCCCCGACAGTCACGTTCTCGCTTGGCTTGGAACAGGCAGTGCAGTTGTTTGTAAATATATTCCATTCTTCTGAAGCAAGAGAAAATATATCAGTTTCCTTGTCTCCTTGTTGAAATAGAATGAAACCTTAGATGACTGCATACCTCCAGTCTTTCGGGAAACGAAAGCCAAGCAAATTCTTCGTATTTCAGGTTATTTTTGTCCTAAACTGTTGTAACATACTTTAGTATACCGTGAATAATGTCGAAGCATGCCCGGAATCTACTTAAGAGTCTGAAAACCGGTGTTACTGGAATCAAATTGCCTTATACTAGAGGTGGGTCATAAATGACCCACGTGGTACCTCATGTATAAGAGGTAAGTTTTTGATACTTTAGCTGGGCTGGTGGAATGGGAGAGGGGAAGGATAAAATTTTGATGAAATGTATAAGCCCGTACAAGAGTAAGAGCGTTTGGCCCTGCGGTGATTATGGAAGGGAGCAGGGTCCTCGACCAACCCTCATGGGTCAATACTAACCCAAATGGTACTGCTAATGTTAAATGATAAGCGTATAGTTTGCTTAACTGAAACCATATTTAATTTTTTTGAGTTAAACAGCTACGTAATGCAGTGATGCATGAATCTTGTAACAAAAACGGAGATAAAAATTACTCAAAAATAACACTGACAGCATATTGTAAAAAGAATATGACAACTGCGAAAAGATCTCTTGTGCTTTAGCTCTCACTTCCGCTTTTGTTCTCTCAGGATTGGGTCTTCTTAGGAATTACGTTTCCTTGATCGCTGCCGCTGAACTGTATTAACAAAAGTGAGTTGAAATTAGGCGTGTAGATTGATTATTCGTTACACCATAACAAGTAAACTGATTATTACCACTAGGTGACGAAGACGAAGTAAATATTCCCGAATTCCAATCAAGAACAACTACCAAGATGAGAAACGTAGAAACAGATATCCTCGGTGTCGCAAAGCAGCTTAAATCACTTAATAAAGGCAAGGCTTCCTGTCCAGATTGTATACCAGTCAGGTTCATCTCAGAGTATGCTGATACAATAGCTCCATATTTAGCAATTATATACAACCGCTCGCTCACCGACAGATCCGCACCTAAAGACTGGAAAATTGGCCAAGTCACACCAATACCCAAAAAGAAAAGTAGGAGTAATCCGTTGAATTACAGGCCCACATCACTAACGTCGATTTGTAGTAGGATTTTGAAACATATACTGTATTCGAAATTAATGAATTACCTCGAAGAAAACAATTTATTGACAGGTAGTGAGCACAGATTCAGAAAATATCGTTCTTGCGAAACAAAACTAGCTCTTTATAATCATGAGTGCTATCAACAGGGGATGTCAAATTGATACCATATTTTTAGATTTACAGAAGGCTTTCGACACAGTTCCTCGCAAGCGTCTTCTAACCAAACTGCGTGCCTATGGAATATCGCCTCAGTTGTGCGACTGGATTCGTGATTTCCTGTCAGAAGGGTCACAGTTCGTAGTAATAGACGGAAAGTCATTGAGTAAAACAGAAATAATATCCGGCGTTCCCCAAGGAAGTGTTATAGGCCCTCTGTAGTTCCTGATCTATATTAACGACATAGGAGACAATCTCAGTAGCCGTCTTAGATTGTTTGCAGATGATGCTGCCATTTATCGTCTTGTAAAGTCATCAGATGACCAAAACGAGTAGCAAAACGATTTAGATAAGATATCTCTATGGTGTGAAAAGTGGCAATTGACACTCAATAAAGAAATGTGTGAAGTTATTCACTTGAGTACTAAAAGAAAGCCGCTAAAATTCAGTCACGCCATAAGTGACACATATCTGAGGGCTGTAAATTCAACTAAATACTTAGGAATTACAATTACAGTTATCCTAAATTGGAACGATCACATAAATAATGTTGTGGGTAGAGCAAACCAAAGACTGCGTTTCATTGGCAGAACACTTAGAAGGTGCAACAGGTCTGCTGAAAAGACTGCTTACACTACGGTTGTCCGATCTATTCTGGAGTTTTGCTGTGCGGTGTGGAATCCGCATCAGATGGGACTCAGGGACGACATCGAAAAAGTACAAAGAAGGACAGCTCCTTTTGTATTGTTACGAAGTATGGGAGATACTGGCACAGACATGATACGTGAATTGGAGTGGCAATCATTAAAACAAAGGCGTTGTTCGCTGCGACGGGATTTTCTCACGAAATTTCAATCATCAGTTTTCTCCTCCGATTGCGAAAACAATCTGTTGGCTACCACCTACCAAATAAGAGAAATCTGAGCTTGCACAGAAAAAATTAAGTGCTAGTTTTCCCGCGCGCCGCTCGAGAGTGGAACGGTAGTGAGACAGCTTGAAGGTGGTTCATTAAACCCCCTACCAGGCAGTTTGTTGTAAATAGCAGAATAATCACGTAGATGTAGATGTAGATGTATGTTACATGAAGATCCTCTTTCATTTTTCATAAAAAGAAAGGTTAGATTTCATTCATCAAACTGAAATTAAATACGGAAGCTTTTCGTTTACTTTGAGATTGTTTCAAAAGGTATATTGAGTGTAATTTATATGTGCATATTAAATTCATTAGAGCCTGCAGTCTTCAATTTTTCTCGAAGACTGATAATTTTGCTCAGTGCAATAAGCCGCGTGGGGTATCCGCGCAGTCTAAGGCGACTAGCCACTGATCGCGCTGCTCCCACCATCGGAGGTGCGAGGCCTCCCTTGTGCATTGGTGTGTGTGTTGTCCTTAGCGTAAGTTAGTTTAGGTTAGATTAAGTAGAGTGTAAACCTGGAGACCGATGACCTCAGCCGTTTGGTGCCATAGAAACTTACCACAAATATCCAATTTTCAGTGGAATTATTACGAAAGTAAACTTCATTTCATTTCACGGTCAGTAAAATACCAAACGAACTGTTTCCAAGCTAACAGAAGGCGGTAGATATTTTGAAGTAAAGGTATGTTAAAAGTATTGTTATCTTTCTTGATACTTACGACAGAAATGTGATTACGCCAAAGATAAGCATAGGTTCCAATTTTCCTATATCGCCACCGCCAAAGACAGTGTTCCCATAAATAATTTCCCGAAACATTTAATGCTCTTGAAAATCGGGTTCAGCCGGCCAGTGTGGCCGAGTGGTTCTAGGCGCTTCAGTCTGGAACCGCGCGACAACAGCGGTCACAGGTTCGAATCCTGCCTCGGGCATGGATGTGTGTAATGTCCTTAGGTTAGTTAGGTTTGAGTAGTTCTAAGTTCTAGCGGACTGATGACCTCAGATGTTAAGTCCTATGGTGCTCAGAGACATTTGAAAATCGGATTAAGAATACAAATCGAGTTTCACCTAATTACAGGCGGTGATGTTATGATGTGAACACTCCAAGGTCTTGTGAGATTGCTTGAGAATGTTGTGTACGGAGAACACGGCGCTAGTCACAGCACGTCCGTGCTCTCTAGGCACTGTCTTTCCAGGAACTGGAGAAAAACTGTCTGGGCCGCTCTTTATGTGCGTGGCCATGCTCTCGTGGAGTCGACAGCCGCCAGCTGTCACTCAGCTCTCCAGCTGCCAGACCAGGCTGCGCCGCTTCTCACCAACAGAGTCAAGGACAGACTTCTTGTATCTTAACCTAGCCAAACGGATAGTCCCGTGCGCTCGACTCCGCTATTCCTAAGATGTGAACCAGAGACCGCCCACAGCCTCGGCACCAAGATCTGGACGTTCCATCGCTAAAGTGCGCGTCATATATCTTGGCGGCCGAGTTTAGGTTCGTTCAGCGCATGTGACGTCACAAAACACAGTCAGCCAATGAACAGAGAACGACGTTGCCAGATCTCGACAGCAGTGCAGAGCAGGGACGAGTGTCTTCAGTTTTAGAAACGTTCAGTCATAAATAAAGTAATAGAACAAAAGCAATGTCTTGATAGCAGACTTTCTTTTACAGAAAGTTTGGAAAAAGCATTCTTTATACCAATTGCTTCATATTCTATTAGTTAATTAAACCTAACAAGCAATAAGACTCCTAATTCAGGCGATAGCAAGGAAAGGTGTTTGTTTCAATCTCGCAAACTGCTTTTTCGCAATAAAGAACAGCGGTAATTGTTTATTTCCTATTGTACTTCGACGAAGCGTGAGTAATTCATAGTCATACCAACAGTGATAAGTAGTTGCGTGAGGTGTTAGAGTCCTTATGGAGTTACACAGTTCGATGAGCTGAGGTAGCTGAAGGTGTTGGGCTGCCAAGTGAAAGGTTAAGAGTTCAAACCTTATGTGGTGCTTAATATTTTCTTTATTTAAATACAATATTGGAGTGCCTTACTTCACGAATTTTATTCATTTGAACTAAATTTCTAGTGCTTTGCCTCTTCATTAACTTTTTCGCTGCTGCAGACACGTGCTCCCCGCATTCCGCGCTGTGCGCGATTTTGTCATCACTGCACTTCTCGCCTGTGCAGACACATGGTGTTCCCACTGCTTTGACACACTTATCATTCGATTTCACAAAAACTATTTGGCCAAAAATTTGATTTTTACACGTCTTCTTGCCTGATACCTTCCCCCCATAAATGACTTAATTTTGTTTTGATGTGCAGCATTAAATGTAGTAAACCATTGCACGACATTTTGAAGAGTTTGCAGAGGTAAAAGTCCATAGCGTATACTTTCCGTATGGTCGATTTTAGTTGCCACAATGTTGAGAATGAAATGTGGACAAGATACCTAAATTTCATATAATATTTACTGTATAACAATATCTCATTTAATTTAAGTACCACATAGGTGTCGTATGTAATATTGAGAAATATTCCGTCTTTCGCGACTGTAATAAAATTTTTATATACACACGGCGCGTTTGGCTTTATTTTAAAGCACTTCCATCGGTGAAAGGTATGGCACATACACAATGGTATTCATGTTTTATTTCTTGCTTTTGTTCCACAGTCGCAGTTTTACCAATGGTATTGAAATATATCCCTCTTCTGCAACTGTAATAAGCGACTTATTTAGACCAGACGCGTTTCTCTCTTTTGAAGCATCATAAGAGGACTGTATTTTGTGTCCTCCATTGCCAAGTCACCTTTCGTAGATTTGTGCTGCGGTAGCACAATATTCAACGTTTGTGTTGGCTCATCAGTGTTTTAGCAAATAAATGCTGTTTGTGTGTGCCACACACAAAATTATATTTGACATAGCTCTGAGCACTTCACTGACAGACGGTATATTCAAGTCCTAATGTTTTTGTAAGTCCACAGTTTTGTTTAATGTATTTTGTCTACTTCCTTTTGATTGATTGAAGTGCTTTAAAATAAAGCCAAACGTGCCCAGTGTTAGTAAAACTTTTGTTACAGTCGCGAAAGGTGGAATATTTCTCAATATTACATACGACACTTATGTGGTACTTAAATTAAATGAAATATATAGGTATCTTGTCCACATTTCATTCTCAACATTGTGGCAACTAAAATCGACCATACGGAAAGTATACTCTATGGACGTTTACCTCTGCAAACTCTTCAAAATTTTGTGCAAAGGTTTACTATATTTAATGCTGCATAATAACTGCGTTGAACATCGAAACAAAATTAAGTCATTTATGGGGGGAAGGTATCAGTCAAGAAGATAGGTAAAAATCTAATTTTTGAGCCAAATAGTTTTTGTGGAATCGAATGATAAAGAGTGTCAAAGCAGTCGGAGCACAATGTGTCTGCACAGGCGAGCAGTGCAGTGACAAAATCGCCCACAGTGCGGAATGCAGGGAGCACGTCTTTGTAGCAGCGAAAGGGTTAATGTGGCCGTGGTGGTTTTACTTCATGAACTGCGCGCTCCCCCCCTACATATAAGCTTGCGAACTATGCTATACTATGGCGCTGCTTCTATTGGCGCGTGCGTAGTGTGCAACTGGCAACGCAGCAATCTCCAGCGTCTGGGCGGGCATGCGCGAGCAGCCAAGATAAAAGAATTGAACTATAGTAGCAAAGCTTCCGGAACAGACCACCCAGTGGCCAAGACAATACCGGCCGGCGCGCCCCCTGAAGTTGGACTTCGCTATCCTGGAGTTGCCGGCCATCCTCTTCCCGGTCGCTGCCTTCCATCTCCGACCCATCCTCTGGCCAACACAGGACATCATAACGCCGTCTCGTGTTCCCCCGCTCGTCATTACCACTGGCGCCGTGCTCGGCTGCATTGTTGCTCCGCATGCCCCTTCCGTGGTGGGAAGCCACCGCGAGCCTTGGCACCGACTGCCAGATGCACAGGGGCTTCAAATTTGCTATGCTATCATGGCATACTAGATAATTACAACAGCTATTGTCGGTTTTCGACAGGTGAAAAATCAGTGACACTATAAATATTCCCAGAATATTCCCCAAAAAGCTGTTATTTCAAACTATAAGTTTATTTATAGTACCAAGAAGCGATGACAGGACCGTACAAGAATTCGATAAACCACCGTTGAATCACAAAACCATTCAATGGATGATCCGGCAACGCCTTTGTAGCAAGATTAATTTAGCCATAATGTCTGACAAGAACACTGCGACTGTAGAAAAAAATGGGACAAAACTGGAAAAAGCTAATATGGGGATTAGTCGTTGCTTAGTTTACTGATTTTTATACCCCTGAGGTAAGCGAATACTTAACTTTACATGGATTTTGGAATAAGTTCAAAGTACATACCACACTGAATGTATGTCCAAAGGAACAGGCTGTTGTGAAATACATGAAATGTACTCGCAGTTGCTAACACAGGGTGACAATTATTGAACTATCCGAAAAAAACGTAAATTAATTACAAAATACGGCGTGTACACATTTTGAGCAACATAGAAATGTCACTACAGATATTCGTATTTAGGTTATGACATGTTCAATATGTATGTGAGTGCAGGCTTTCTCGGCGAATTTCATATATGAAGTCTTCACGAGTTGTCAGCGGAGTGGCGTCGTCGTCTCGTAGCATCATTTCGATAAAATACGTCTCCATTATCTTCAAGCGAAGTGTCGGGATATCGCACTCACTCACTCACTCTCATCTGATACTTTCACCTCTTTCAGGAAGTATTTTGGGGAGTTTGTAGCCTTGCGGCTTTTATTCCACTTTGTACTTGTGTGTGTTTATATTTCTGTGATTTTTGGCTGTCTATATGATATGATAATTGTTCTGCATGTGTCTGGTACTTGCCTGAGGATGGCGACATGATTGATATTATGGGGGAGGGAAGACGATCAGGAATTGGATATAGGGATTTTATCTTTGACTTAGTTTTCGAAGATCGTCATTGGGCGTTTGTGCTTGTCACGGGAAACGTCATGTCGACCTAGGGAGTCGATGAGGACATTTCCTGACATGGAAGAGCTTTCATACAACGCCCTTGCCAGATCTTGGAAGCACACTTTTAGGAGTGGGATTTTCAGATGCGGCATGCAGATCATCAATAGGGAATCCGAGGGGTAGGCGCTGTGCCCTCCTGAGGGAGCGGTTCTGCAGCCTATGGAGTTTGTCCAGTTGCTGCTTTGCGGTGTATCCCCAGACAGGGCATGCACACTCCATTACTGGCCATATCAGGGCCTGATATACGTTCACACCCACAGAGCAGGGAAGGGAACTGGTTGAGTTGAGGATTGGGTATTGGATGGATTTTCTGGCAGAGACCTTCCAGTGGACCTTATCTATGTGGGGTTTCCACGTAAGACGAGAATCCAAGGTTACGCCAAGGTACTTGGCGGTTCTGCCCAGTGGAGTTTGGTTCCATTTAGGTGAAGGCGGAGGGGTGGAGGGGGGGGGGCGTTGAGGAGGTACGCGTCTTCTGAGAATCCAGGTGATCAGAATTGCCTACGTCTTTCAGAATTGATGGTAATGTGCGAGGGATGGGCCCAAGTTAATGTGTCATCTAAGACCATTTATAGCCTACGGATGACCAGGTCCTTGTTCGCATTTCGTGTGTCGAAGGCTGGGTTGTCTGCATACTGCACTGTGTGCAACAGGGAGCCGTTGGTGTGTCCGCAATGTACAGACTGTACAAAACGGTCCGCAAGACGATCCCTGTGGCATCCCAGCACGAATACGCCTTTTGGTGGAGGTGGCAGTTTCTACTTTGACAGACAAATTCCTATTCATGAGATAGCTTTTGATCTGCTTAACTATGCTCCCAGGGAAGCCTTGTGTGTATGACTTGTAGAATAGCCCTCTGTGTCATACTTAGTCGAAGGCTTTGGCTACGTCTAGTAGCACTATCCCGCAGTAGCCTCTGTGGCTGCTTCAACCACTCTTATGATCTGTTGTGGGGCTGAGTGGTTCCGCCGGTATCTGAATTGGAAATCCGGTAGAAGTGGCACTCTGGTAATATGGTCCTGTAAGGGTTTTAGCAGGAGGTGCTCATCTTGCTGAGAGTTGGCAAGGTGCTACTCGGCCTGTAGTGCTGCGAGAATAGAGGGTCTTTCCCTGGTTTGTGTATCGCGACCACTTCCTCGTGTTTCCAGCAAGCTGGGAACTCGTGGGAACAAGTAATCTCGTTGAAGACGTTCGCGAGGTGTGTGATCGCCGGGGGTAGGAGGTTCTTTACTACCTGACTGGTGACGCTGTCGTGTCCTGGAGCCTTATTTGTGGGTAGAGATCTGATTACTTTTGTCACGTTCTCGGGGATGAAAAGTGTGGGTTCGTCCTCTGGGTCCTCCTCAGCATTGGGGAAGACGGCCAGTTGACGACGGACTACCTCTTCATGCTCTTGATCCTGGGGTTCTGCCGCATGAAACTGCTTCTCGAAGGAGTCGGCGAGGGCGTGGTCTTTTCAGCGTGGCTGTAGTTAGACCCCACTCGCCGTGCAGTGGCGGGATCCTAGCGCATCTTTTTGTGGATTGCTTGTTTGCTTGCCATAGTGTGTGGTCGTCTACTTTGAGAGCTGTGGGGCTGTTTTGCCATTGCTGGTTTCTGTACTCACTGAGCGCGAACTTCAACTCTCTCTATAGACGACTGAGCAGCGCCGGCCGGTGTGGCCGTGCGGTTCTAGGTGCTTCAGTCTGGAACCGCGTGACCGCTACGGTCGCAGGTTCGAATCCTGCCTCGGGCATGGATGTGTGTGATGTCCTTAGGTTAGTTAGGTTTAAGTAGTTCTAAGTTCTAGGGGACTGATGACCACAGATGTTAAGTCCCATAGTCCTCAGAGCCATTTGAACCATTTGATTGAGCAACTGCCTGGTGGCCTCATCTATGGTGTTCTTCCACTCTTTTGACACACTGATCTTACCTCTAATTTGAGTTAGCAAATGTTCCGCGAGCTGTATTTGCGGAGGCGGCCCGTCTCTTTGCAGGGGCGTGGCATCTTCCGCTGCTTGCAAGATGAAACCTGATGGATCTTGTAGCGCTTGTTCTACTGTTTCGGCAGTACGTGGCGGAGCGCGAGCGATATTAGAGGCGACAGTTTCTCGGTATCGTTCCCAGTATGTATGTTTGTAAGACGTCTGGTAGCGTGGGAGTGCTACCAATTCTCCCACATCAATCTCTAGAATAAGTGGGTTATGGTCGGAGGACATTCTGTTGACTGTCCTTGCGGCCACAAACACCGCAATCCTCCTAGTGAGGACTATGTCTAACACGTCGGGCCTACCTCCATTTTTTGGGAAGTGTGTGGTCTCGACTGGACCCCATGTTTCGAAGTGGTGGTCACGTGCTAGTCGTTGCAGTTTGGCGCCTGCTCTGGAGGTTACTCTAGAGTTCGAATCAGGGTGTTTGGCATTGAAGTCAACTCCTATTACGAGTTTGCCTTCAATTTACCCTAGAGCAGCTATGTCTCCCTCGTCTATCTGGCTCCCTGGGGGTCTGTAGATTGCAACGGTTGTTAGGGTTCCAGTGGCAGTGATTATTTCCACCACCACTGCTTCGATTTTATTGGTAGCTGATAAGAATACCTGGTGGGGGGTTCCTCTTTTTATGTAAATGTCAACTCCTCCGCGTTGGGTTGGCCTGTCCTTACGGTAGCTAACGTAGTTGGGGATTGTCGCTTTCATTACCGGTTTTAAGTGGGTTTCCCCCATCATACATATGTCGATGGAGAACTCGTTCATGAGTTCTCTGAACTCGACCTCTTGATTAACAATGCCGTCTTTGTTAAAGACGCACATTGTCAGGCGTTGGATATTTGGTCGTCTATCCATGATGGGGTTTTGAAACTGCTGAAGTAGTCACAGAGGGGAGCGACTGCTGGACTGCTGCCTAAAGGGCAACGAGGCTCTGTGTGTTCTGCTTCTGGGCCTGCCTTAATTCCTTCATCATTTCCTAGATGAGGTTCATGGTCTGGACCGTAATGACTAGCACCTGATCCGAGGGGATGGAATGAGTGTGTGGTTCCCAAGGGCTTCCTCTGTCTTGGTGGACATGGTTGTTGTTGTTGTGTGTTTCCCAGTGTTGTTCTTGAGACTGTGTTTGGTGTTGTGGTGATAGGGCTACGTTTTCACGGCCTCTCGAAGGAGAAACCACTTCTGCGTATGTTGCCCTCGGTGTATCCGGTCTTGGTTTTACCCAAGCCTTGTCCGTGTGTGTTTATGTGTTTTGTTTATTTGTGTGGCTGTTTTGGGTTTTGGTGTTTTGTTATCATCTGCAGATCCATGTGTTTTACTGTGCAAGTCCTATTGTCGTGGGGTTCGGTGCATTTTCTACAGTGCACAGGCATCTGGCAGTGGGATGCAATGTGATCCAGTCCCTGACACCTGCACCACTGCACCACCTTGTTCTTGTGGCGGAGCAGCTCCGTGGTGACAGGGACTGGCAGAACAGCTTTTATCTCGCGCCTGTTCTGCGGTAAGTCCGGCAGAGTGACTTGGAACAATGGCCACTTACTCCCTGCCCCATTTCTGCCTATCTGCTCTATGGTTTTGACAACAAGTCCCTGTGCTGTCAGGTCTGTCTTGACTGCCTGGGCCGAGAGCCTTCTGGGGAGGTCCCTAATGACAAAATTTTTGCTGCTTGTCTTCACGGTGTGGAACGTGTAATGCGGAATATTTTTGTCTGTGAGGGCCTTTTTAGTGGTGTTGTAGTCTTGAGTTGTGTTTTGATCAGGTTATGGATTCCTCGTAGTTGTGCGGAAACTCCGTGACTATCGGTGTGAGGCGGTGTGTTGTGTGATTCCGTGCTGTTGTTTCTTGTGTTTTGTCAGACGCATCAGCCACAGCCTGAAACCTGTTTGGTGTGGGTTCCACTCCCCAAGCAGGTGGAAGTCTCGGCTGGCGAGAGGTTTTTCTCGCCTGCACAGAGCCCTCCGATTCCTCCCTGGTTTCATGGTTCCCTTCCAGAGCAGCCGTTTCCTGGTTCCCTTGCAGGATGACGACATGTGCTGTCAGTGGCTCAGGAATCGAGGACTCCTCAGGGGAAGGGGGGGTGGGGAATTTGGGTTCGGGGTGTGGAATTCCTGCTCTTTTTATGTTTTTCTTTCTTATCCTTCTTTGCATGCCGCTACTTCGTGGACGTGCTCTTGAGTGTGGGGCGGGGGGTTGAGGAACTGGGATTGCGTAGGGGGTTGGGTACCAGTCGCGGGTTTGGGAAGGATTTTGGTCGGTTGATGGGACTTCTTCTTGGCATTTAGGTCGAGGATGTGTTCAGCGAGACGATTTTGGGCGTTGGCAAGCAGGAGCCGGCTCAGGAGAGGGGAGGGAGGTTCAAATGGCTCTGAGCACTATGGGACTTAACATCTGTGGGCATCAGTCCCCTAGAACTTAGAACTACTTAAACCTAACTAACCTAAAGACATCACACACATCCATGCCCGAGGCAGGATTCGAACCTGCGACCGTAGCAGTCGCGCGGTTCCGGACTGAGCGCCTAAAACCGCTAGACCACCGCGGCCGGTGGGGAGGGAGGGAGGGGATCCCAGATACTGACAATGTAGTTGTTTGTTGGTGCTTTACGTGTGTTTTCCTTCTGTGTACACGTTGCCATGTCAGGAAAGGCGGGTTGCTCCCGGGGGATTGCCAGTTACAACTTTTGTTGTCACCATTGGGTTTCCCGGTTGCATTGCTGGCCCTAACAGAACGATGGCTGACGCGGAATTCTGGACGGAGGTGGCGGAATACCTTTCTTTGGTTCCACGGCCTGATTCCAGGTCCTGGCCTGCTTTTCCCCTACTCTTGGGGGGTGGGGAGGGGGGGCAGAGCCTAGCTCTGTGGCAGCTGAAGTGCTCAAAACGGCCGATGGCGCAGCCCGCGGCAACATGAAAGTGCGCCTCGTGTTGTCAGCGGAAAGAGACCGCTGCACTCCCAAGGTACCACCCGAGCTCAACATACCGCCTTGAAGAGAAGACACGACAATTCTGCTTCCAGGCGACGCCATGCAAAACATCCCAAGTGCCTTTTTGCTAAGCTGCGAGACCTCGGTGAAAGTGTCCGTCAACGTCGTAATAAAAACAAAGCCGGAAAACACTCCTGATTGTACACCCGTGCAAGCGGGGACCTATGGCTGAAGGTGCGCTAGTAAGAGGAGCAGATGCTCAACCCTTCAATGCCAGGGGGTGTCGGAATATCATCGGACGCGGGCTGATATCTCTGCTGGACAGCTCTCCACCTCCCGACGCCAGCCAATCACGCTCCAGCGGAATCGCGCGATGCGTCTGGAGCGGCCGGTGGTGCACGGGACGCGTGTGTGGGTTTCGGGTTCCGGCGTCCGTCTCTGTCTGACCCGTCAGTGGCGCTTGGTGGCACGGAATGTTCTTCTCTGATTATTCGCGACAGTGGCTACTATCTCAGCACAGACTGGGAGCCTGCAATCAGGAAAAAAAAGCACCAGGAAAAACACAACAACGACCAGGTACACCAAGACAGAGGAAGCTCTAGGGAACCCTACACTCACTCCACCCCTTCAGATCAATTGTTAGGCATTATGGTCCAGACGATGAACCTCGTCATGGAAATGATGAAAGAATTCAGGAAGGCCCAGAAGCAGAATACTGAGATCCTCGTTGCCCTTCAGGCAGCAGTCTAGCAGTCGCTCGCCTCTGCGACTTCCTCAGTAGTTACAAAACCCCAACATGGACAGAAGACCAAATATCCTAGGCCAACAATGTTCGTCTTTAACGCGGAAGACATTGTTAATCAAGAGGTCGAGTTCAGAGAACTCATGAAGGAGTTCTCCATCGACATATGCATGATGGAGGAAACCCACTTAAAGCCAGGAATAAAAGCGACAGTCGCCAACTATGTCAGCTACCGTAAAGACAGGCCATCCCAAGGCGGTTGAGTGTCCATATACATAAAAAGAGGGATCCCCACCACCAGGTATTCATACCAGCTACCAATAAAATCGTAGCATGGCCATGGAAGTAACCACTGCCACCGGAACCCTAAAAATCGTTGCAGTTTACCGACCCCCACACGACAAGATGCATGAGGGAGACATAGCTGCTCTAGGGCAAATTGAAATGGTTCAAATGACCATGAGCACTATGGGACTTAGCATCTGTGGTCATCAGTCCCCTAGAACCTAGAACTACTTAGACCTAACTAACCTAAGGACATCACCCACATCCATGCCCGAGGCAGGATTCGAACCTGCGACCGTAGCGGCCACGCGGTTCCAGACTGAAGCGCATAGCACCTCACGGCCACACCGGCCGGCGGCAAATTGAAGGCAAACTCATAATAATAGGTGAAAAATGAAATGTGTGTGAAATCTTATGGGACATAACTGCTAAGCTTACACACTACTTAACCTAAATTATCCTAAGGAAAAACACACACACCCATGCCCAAGGGAGGACTCGAAACTCCGCCGGGACTAGCTGCACAGTCCATGACTGCAGCGCCTTAGACCGCTAATAGGAGGTGACTTCAGTGCCAAACACCCTGATTGGAACTCTAGAGTATCTTCCAGAGCAGGCGCCAAACTGAAACTACTAGAGCGCGACCACCACTTCGAAACATGGGGTTCAGTCGAGACCACACATTTTCCAAACACTGGAGGTAGCCCGATGTTTTAGACATAGCCCTCACTAGGAGGATTGCAGTGTTTGTGACCGCAAGGACAATCAACAGAATGTCCTCCGATCAGAACCCATTGATTCTAGAGGTCGATGTGGGAGAATGGGTAGCACTCCCACGGTAGCAG
Source organism: Schistocerca piceifrons (assembly GCF_021461385.2). NCBI lineage: Eukaryota > Metazoa > Arthropoda > Insecta > Orthoptera > Acrididae > Schistocerca > Schistocerca piceifrons. Next base: position 535,227,355 of record NC_060141.1, on the reverse strand, counting down.
ACGTCCTACAAACGTACAGACTGGGAGTGAAACGAAGAAACCGTCAACTCTGATATTGCTCTCGCCCCACCACCTACTGCGGAAACAGTAGAACAAGCGCTACAAGACCTAAAAGGAACCATCTTGCAGGCAGCGGAAGATGCCACACCCCCAAAAAGGGATGGCCCGCCAAGTACAAATCCCGGAACATTTACTAGCCTGAACCCACCACAAGAACAGAGTGGCAAAAGAGTGGAAGATCACCAGAATTCAGGCCACCAGGAGACTGCTCAAACGTCTAGAGAGAGTGCTGAGGGTAGCATTCAATGAGCATAGAAACCAGCAATGGTAAAACTGCCTGGCAGCCCACAAAGTAGATGATCACACGCTATGGCAAGCAACCAAAAAATTTACCAAAAGACGCGCTAGGCTGCCGCCACTGCACGGCAAGAGGTGTGTGGACTACAGCCATGCTGAAAAGGCCAACGCCCTCGTCAACACCTTTGAGAAGCAGTTTCAAGCGGCAGAACCCCAGGATGACGAACATGAAGAGGTAGTCCGTCGTCTACTGGCTGTCTTCCTCACTACTGAAGAGGACTCAGAGGACGAACCCCCAATTTTCGCCCACCAAAGACATGGTAACAGTAATTAGGTCCCTCCCAACAAAAAAAGGCGCCAGGACACGACAGTGTCACCAATCATCTAGTTAAAAACCTCCTGCCCTTGGCTATCGAATACCTCGTGTACGTCTTCAACGTTATTACTCGTAACCGCGAGTACCCAGCATACTGAAAAAAAAGCGGAAGTGGTCGTGATACACAAACCAGGGAAAGACCCTTTATTCCCGCAGCACTACAGGCCAGTTAGCCCCTTGCCAACTCTCAGCAAGATCTATGAGCGCCTCCTGCTTATTCCCATACGAGACCACATCACCAACGAGCGACTTTTGCCGGATTTCCAATTCAGATTCCGACAGGAGCACTCCGCCCCACAGCAGATCATGAGACTGGTGGAAAAAGCCACAGAGGGCTCCAGTCACAGAGGCTGCTGCGGGATAGTGCTACTTGATGTAGCCAAAGCCTTCGACTCCTTATGGCATAAAGGGCTACTATACAAGTTATACACACAGGGGTTCCCCAGGAGTATAGTCAAGTTAATCCAAAGCTATCTCACAAATAGAACCTTCTGTGTCAAGGTAGTTACAGCCACCTCCACCAAAAGGTGTAACCGCGCTGGGGTGTCACAGGGATCGCTCCTGGGGCCCGTTTTGTACAGTCTGTACACTGCAGACACTCCCACGGCCCCCCTGGTGCACTTCGCACAGTACACTGACGACACCGCCTTTTACACTCGTAATGCGAATAAGGACCTGGTCACTCGTAGGCTACAAAGGGTTTTAGATAACACAGGGACTCAGGAGACGCGGACCCCCTCAACGCCCTCCCCCCCCCCCTTTTCACCTGCACCTACATGGGTCCCGACTCCCCTCGCGTAGATCCACAAACTACCTCGGCGTAAGCTTGGACTAGAGACTATTGTGGAAACACTATACAGACAAGATCCACAGGAAGGTCTGCACCAGAATGTCCATCCCATACCCAGTCCTTAACACAACCAGCTCACTTCCCTGCTCTGTACGAGTAAACGTCTATCAGGTCCTTATGGGGATACGCGGCAAAGAAGCGCCTGGACAAACTCCAGAGGTTGCAGAACCTCGTCCTCAGAAGGGCACTACACCTACAAATGGGATTCCCCACCGACGACTTGCACGCCGCTACCGAAATCCAACTCCTCATAGAAAGATTCCATGATCTGGCAAGGGCTTTCTACGAGAGCTCTTCCAGATCTGGAAATAACCTCATCCACTCCTTAGGTCGGTATGACGTGTTCCGCGATAAGCACGAACGCCCCATGACGATTTTCGACGACTAAGTCGAAGAGGAAAACCCCAAACATCTCCAAATCCTAATACCAATCCCTAATACTTAAAATATCCAACATCTCGCCAACCTCAGGCAAGTACTGGATATCACCAGAACACCACCACGATACACAAACTGCCAAAACAGTCAATCACCCACTCACAACACACATTGTGGAGTAAAGGCCAACGGGCTACAAACTCCTCCATACACTTCCACAAGGCGGGAAAAGTAAAAGGTGAGAAGAGAGAGACGATATCCCGACACTTCGCCTGAAGGTGATGGAGGCGCATTCCATTGAAACGGTGTAACGGGACGACGACGTCACTTGGTAGACAACCCGTGAAGATTTCATATACGTTCAACATACCTGCTAATGTTGATGATGATGTGCAGCAGACGAATGGCGAAATTCTGTGTGATACGCTGAAGTGTCTGAACATCTATGCTGTAGATGACCTCCTGAATGGCTGTTTTCAGCTCAGCAGTGGTTTTGGGACTGTTTCTGTACACCTTGTCTTTAATATAGCCCCACAAAAAAGGATTCGCATGAGTTCAGATCCAGGGAATATGGCGGCCAATCGAAGCCCATGCCAGTGGCCTCTGGTACCTCAGAGCCAGGTTGTGGTCCAGAAAGTGCTCCTTCAGGATATCAGACACACTCCTGTTTCGATGGGGTCGAGCTCCGTCTTGCATGAACAATAACTTGTCGAAAAAAGGATCTCTTTTGATAAAGAGGATGAAATCGTCTTCCAAAACCTTCACGTAGCGTTCGGTAGTCACTGTGTCATCGAAGAATATCGCACTGATTATTCCGTGACTGGCCATTGCACACCATACAGTCACCCGTTGAGGCTGAAGAGACCACACAATGGCGAAATGCGGATTCTCAATCCCCCAAATGCGCCAATTTTGCTTATTGATGATGAAAGTGGGCTTCGTCGCTAAACCAAATCATACAAATTCCCACCATGTCCTGTGGACAATCGTGCAGTTCCAACGCCCTAATACAAACCGTTCAGAACTCATGACGATTTTATTTCATGTAGTGTAATAATTGTCATCCTGTATGGACAACTTTCAGCTGTCTACTAGAATGGCATCATTGAAAATTTGTGCTAGACTAGAAATTGAACCTGGATGTCCCACTTCTCGCGAGTGGTCGACTTCATCACCTCGTCTATCCGGGAACGCTACGCGTCAGACTCCAACTTCCAAATGTCGTCGTCCACGTGTCTACAATCTGCACATGTGCGTTCATTACGTATATTCCCCCACTGGGGAGACAATTTAATTGACCATATCATTGATTTTCAATTTAAGTGTCTCGCCTGTATCAGGATATACGTGGTGAATATAAGAGGGCAGGTTACGTATATTCCCCTCAGGGAGACATTTTAATTGACCGTGTCAGTGATTTTCGGGATATACGTGGTGAATGAGAGAGTGCAGTTTGTAGACAAATGGACGACGAGATATGGACATTTGGGGCTGGCCAGCTGTGTGCTCGGATAGCCGAAGTGGGTAAGATGACAGCTCTAGACAAGCAGGAAATCTGGATTCGAGTCCCAGCTCGGCACAAATTTTCATTGTCGTCATTCCATTATACAGGGTGTTACATACTTTCAGGAAACATTCCTCACACACAAATAAAGAAAATATGTTATGTGGACATGTATCCCGGAACGCTTAACTTTCATGTTAGAGCTTATTTTATTACTTCTCTTCAAATCACATTAATCGTGGAATGGAAACACACAGCAACAGAACGTACCAGCGTGACTTCAAACACTTTGTTACAGGATATGTTCAAAATGTCCTCCGTTAGCGAGGATACACGCATCCACCCTCCGTCGCATGGAATCCCTGATGCGCTGATGCAGCACTGGAGAATGGCGTATTGTATCACAGCCGTCCACAATACGAGCACGAAGAGTCTCTACATTTGGTACCGGGGTTGCGTAGACAAGAGCTTTCAAATGCCCACATAATTGAAAGTCAAGAGGGTTGAGGTCAGGAGAGCGTGGAGGCCATGGATTGGTCCGCCTCTACCAATCCATCGGTCACTGAATCTGTTGTTGAGAAGCGTACGAACACTTCGACTGAAATGTGCTGGAGCTCCATCGTGCGTGAACCACATGTTGTGTCGTACTTGTAAAGGCACATGTTCTAGCAGCATAGGTAGAGTATCCCATATGAGATGATGATAACGTGCTCCATTGAGCGTAGGTGGAAGAACATGGGGCCCAATCAAGACATCACCAACAATGCCTGCCCAAACGTTCACAGAAAATGTGTTGATGACATGATTGCACAATTGCGTGCGGATTCTCGTCAGCCCACACATGTTGATTATGAAAATTTACAATTTGATCACGTTGGAATGAAGCCGCATCCGTAAAGAGAACATTTGCACTGAAATGAGGACTGACACATTGTTGGATGAACCATTCGCAGAGGTATACCCGTGGAGGTCAATCAGCTGCTGATAGTGCCTGCACACGCTGTACATGGTACGGAAACAACTGGTTCTCCCGTAGCACTCTCCATACAGTGACGTGGTCAACGTTACCTTGTACAGAAGCAACTACTCTGACGCTGACATTAGGGTTATCGTCAACTGCACGAAGAATTGCCTCGTTCATTGCAGGTGTCCTCGTCGTTCTAGGTCTTCCCCAGTCGCGAGTCATAGTCTGGAATGTTCCGCGCTCCCTAAGACGCCGATTAATTGCTTCGAACGTCTTCCTGTCGGGACACCTTCGATCTGGAAATCTGTCTCGATACAAGCGTACCGCGCCACGGCTATTGCACCCTGCTAATCCATTCATCAAATGGGCATCTGCCAACTCCGCATTTGTAAACATTGCACTGACTACAAAACCACGTTCGTGATGAACACTAACCTGTTGATGCTACGTACTGATGTGCTTGATGCTAGTACTGTAGAACAATGAGTCACATGTCAACACAAGCACCGAAGTCAACATTACCTTCCTTCAATTGGGCCAACTGGCGGTGAATCGAGGAAGTACAGTACATACTGACGAAACTAAAATGAACTCTAACATGGAAATTAAGCGTTTCCGGACACACGTCCACATAATATATTTTCTTTATTTGTGTATGAGGAATGTTTCCTGAAAGTTTGGCCGTACCTTTTTGTAACACCCTGTATAGCTGAAGTCTGTTCCCATTCACTACTGCGAACACATTTCATGGATACATTCAAGCCGGCCAGAGTGGTCGAGTGGTTCTAGGCGCTACAGTCTGGAACCGCGCGACCGCTACGGTCGCAGGTTCGGGCATGGATGTGTGTGACGTCCTTAGGTTAGTTAGGTTTAAGTAGTTCTAAGTTCTAGGGGACTGATGACCTCAGCAGTGAAGTCCCATAGTGCTCAGAGCCATTTTTTGATACATTTAAAGCCTCGGCTGTTTAGCAATGGCAAGGGGTTGGTACAATGATTTTTCTCCTTCACTTTGAAGTAACGATACTTTTGGGCAGAAAACGGCAGTAGACCACTCAGCCACTTAGGCCTAAACACTGCGCACAAGCAAACGTGTAGTGTATCGCTTCTATTAATAAGGATTTTAAAGCTCCTGTGAAAATTTAATTCTCCATGCAATCCTGCAATCCTGAACCTAGCCCATATCCATTACAACGTGGTTACAACAAATCAAGACACGATAGATTAAATAGCGGAGGAGGAGGAAAGAAAAAGGAGATTAAGTTTTATTGTCTCGTCAGTGAGAAAGTCAATAAAAACGAAGTACTAGTTCGAACAAAAGAAATACGGGTATATGAAAGGTAATCGGCCATTTCAATGCAAAAGAACAGTTCCTGTATTTGCATTAAGCGGTTCAAGAGAAAGACGAATTACCTAATCCTCGATAGGTTGCTGCTCTCTAGGGTGTGAGTCGAACAGCGCATTAAGTCTTATTTCAAAGGAATATTGTCAGTTAAACACTAAACAATAACCGCAACAAGGATAATCTAAACGAAAGTGCGCATTTTTCCGTAACAATGACATCAAAATGTTCAGCTGCGTAAAATTACCTTTTCTGTTCAAATATATCCGGACACCTACTAGTGGACTTCTGCATGGGACGTGTCAATCCTTCACCCTCATGAGGCTTCAGATCTTCTGGGTTCAATTTCAATGAGGAGTCCTTAGCAAGAGATCTTGCTGAAAACCCAAGGAAATTCTGGTCTTACGTAAAATCGGTAAGCGGTTCGAAGGCTTCCATCCAGTCACTCACTGATCAGTCTGGCCTGGCAACGGAAGACAGCAAAACGAAAGCTGAAATTTTAAATGTAGCATTTGAGAAATCTTTCACTCGAGAGGATCGTACAAACATACCGCTGTTTGAGTCTCGTACAGATTCCCGTGTGGAGGACATAGTGACAGACATCCCTGGGGTTGTGAAGCACCTGAATGGGTTGAAAATAAATAAATCGCCAGGTCCTAATGAGATTCCAATTAGATTTTACAGAGAGTACTCTACTGCATTTGCTCCTTACTTAACTTGCATTTATCGCGAATCTCTTGCCCCACGTAATGTCCCGAGCGACTGGAAAAAAGCGCAGGTGACGCCTGTATATAAGAAGGGTAGAAGGACGGATCCTCAAAATTACAGACCAATATCCCTAACATCGGTTTGTATCAGGATTCTCGAACATATTCTCAGTTCGAATATAATGGATTTCCTTGAGACAGAGAAGTTCCTGTCCACGCATCAGCACGGCTTTAGAAAGCATCGCTCCTGCGAAACGCAACTTGCCCTTTTTTCACATGATATCTTGCGAACCAAGGATGAAGGATATCAGACTGATGCCATATTCCTTTACTACCGGAAAGCGTATGACTCGGTGCCCCACTGCAGACTCCTAACTAAGGTACGAGCATATGGGATTGGTTCCCAAATATGTGAGTGGCTCGAAGACTTCTTAAGTAATAGAACCCAGTACGTTGTCCTCGATGGTGAGGGTGAGGGTATCATCTGGAGTGTCCCAGTGAAGTGTGGTAGGTCAGCTGTTGTTTTCTATCCACATAAATGATCTTTTGGATAGGGTGGATAGCAATGTGCGGCTGTTTGCTGATGATGATGTGGTGTACGGGAAGGTGTTGTCGTGGAGTGACTGTAGGGGGAAACAAGATTACTTGGACAGGATTTGTGATTGGTGTAAAGAATGGCAGCTAACTCTAAATATAGATAAATGTAAATTAATACAGATGAATAGGAAAAAGAATCCGGTAATGTTTGAATACTCCACTAGAAGTGCAGCGCTTGACAGAGTCACGTCGATTAAATATTTGGGCGTAACATTGCAGAGTGATATGAAGTGGGACACGCATGTAATGGCAGTTGTGGGGAAGGCAGATACTCGTCTTTGGTTCGTTGGTAGAATTTTGGGAAGATGTGCTTCATCTGTAAAGGAGACCGCTTATAAAACACTAATACGACCTATTCTTAAGTACTACTCGAGCGTTTGGGATCCCTATCAGGTCGGATTGAGGGAGGACATAGAAGCAATTCAGAAGCGGGCTGCTAGATTTGTTACTGGTAGGTTTGATCATCACGCGAGTGTTACGGAAATCCTTCAGGAACTCGGGTGGGAGGCTCTGGAAGAAAGAAGGCGTTCTTTTTGTGAATCGCTACCGAGGAAATTTAGAGAACCAGTATTTGAGGCTGACAGCAGAACAATTTTACTGCCGCCAACTTATATTTCGCGGAAAGACCACAAAGATAAGGTAAGAGAAATTAGGGCTCGTACAGAGACATATGGGTAGTCATTTTTCCCTCGTTCTGTTTTGGAGTGGAACAGGGAGAGAAGATGCAAGTTATAGTACGAGGTACCCTCCCCCACGCACCGTATGGTGGATTCCGGAGTATGTGTGTAGATGTAGATGTAGAATATCTCTGGACGAGTGGCAGCCCATTCTTCCTCAAGAACCAAAGAACGTAGTCGTGTTGGACGCCAGGATATGTAATGAAGGCGTTGTTATAACTCACCACAAAATTGTTCCACAGTATTCAAATCGGGTCTCTAAGCATCCAGTTTATTTCATGAGTTCTATTATGCGCCAACGATTGCCTCACAAATGCTGCTTTATGATACAGTGCACTGTCATGCTGATACAATCATCGTCTCCGAACATTTTGTCTACTACACAAAGTATGCAATGCTGCAAAATGTATTCATATCCTTCCGCATTCACCGTTTAAAAAGCGCATAAGGGGACCACACCATCTCGTGGGTACTTCACTGTTGGCGAGTTTTGTATCATCTCGGTTTCGACAGTTCCGGAGCCTGTACAGAAAACTGGAATACAGATCAACATAAACATCATTTCCACCCTTTTTGTTACCCATGAAAACTACACATTGCATTTTGTACTACCAAATGGCGAGAACTTCAGAGGTGAATGTCCAGATTGCTGGACACACCGGTACCTCCAATACCCAGTAGAACTCCTCTAGCACTGATGCATGCCTGTATTCGTCGTGGCATTCTGTCCACAAATTCATCAAGGCACTGTTGGTCCAGTTTGTCCCAGTCCTCAACGACGATTCGGCGTAGATCCCTCAGATTGGTTCGTGGGCCACGTCATCCATAAAGAGCCCTTTTCAATCTAATCCTAGGCATCTTCGATAGGGTTCTTGTCTGAAGAACATGATGGTCACCCTAGTCGAGCGATGTCGTTATCCTGAAGGAAGTCATTCATAAGATCTGCACGATGGGGGCGCGAATTGTGGTCCATGAAGACGAATGCCTCGGCATTATGATGCCGATATGGTTGCACTGTCGGTCGAGGGATAGCATTCACGTATCGTACATCCGTTACGGCGCCTTCCATGACCATCAGCACCGTTACGTCGGCTCCACATAATGCCATCCCAACACAACAGGGAACCTTCACCTTGCAGCATTCGCTGGACACTGTGTCTAAGGCGTCGAGCCCGACCGGGTTGCCTCCAACACGTCTCCGACGATTGTCTGTTTGAAGCCATATGAGACTCTCATCGGTGAAGAGAACGTGATGCAAATCCTGAGCGGTGCATTCGGCATGTTGTTAAGCTCAACTGTACCGCGCTGCATGGTGTCGTGGTCGCAAAGATGGACCTCGCCATGGATATCGGGAGTGAAGTTGCCCATCATGCAGCCTATGCACAGTTTGAGTCATAACACGACGTCCTGTGGCTGCACGAAAAACTTTATTCCACATTGTGCAGTTGCTGTCAGGGTTCCTCCGAGCCATAATCTGTAGGTAGCGGTCATCCACTGCAATAGTAGCCCTTATGCTGTCTGAGCTAGGCATGTCATTGACGGTTCCTTTCTCTCTGTATCTCCTCCATGTCCGAACAACATCGCCTTGGTTCACTCCGAGACGCCTGGACACTTCCCTTGTTGAGAGCCGTTCCTGGCACGAAGTAACAATGCGGACGCGATCGAACCGCAGTATTGAACGTCTAGGCATCGTTGAACTACAGACAACACGAGCCGTGTACCTCCTTCCTGGTATAATGACTGGAACTGATTAGCTGTCGGAGCCCCTCCGTCTAATAGGAGCTGCTCATGTATGGTTGTTTACATCCTTTGGCGGCTTTAATGACTTCTTTGAACAGTCAAACGGACTGTATCTGTGATACAATATCCACAGTCAATGTCTATCTTCGGCAGTGCTGATAGCCGAGGTGATGTGAAACTTTTTTTGATGTGTGTATGATGACAGGCAACGCTCTCCTGTCATTTTCCAAACCTAAATCCTTCCATCAGCTTGTCACGGGTTATAGCGTAATTCATCACTACAAATCACTCATTTACAATCATCCACTGTCCAGTGGCGTCGCTCTTTACACCGTCTCAAGAGTACCTTAGTACTAACTACAGAAATGAGTGGCATACGACGAGCTACTCGACTCAGGTACCTTATTTTTTTTAACTCCCAAAGCACTGTCATTGTCCTACGCGGACTACTGGTGGCACTTTGGAACTCACAAGCGATTACTTTCGCTAATTTCTTGCGTTTCTTTACAACCATCCTTTGCAATGTTCGACGATCTTGGTTCACCTGTGGCTGTTCCTTCGCGTTTCTTCTTCACAGTGACATCCAAAGGTTAGTTCACCTCCGGCGTCACTGAGCTCTACTGACGGACCTATTCTACTGTTACTGTTTCCGTACCGACAAAGCAACGCTCCTCGCTTCCATTTATGCTGGCCAGTGAACCACTCGTGATATCAAGTGGTCAGCTATGTATCACGTAAGGGTGCCTGGATACTTTTCATCACACAGTGTATCCTCGCTTACCTTGTTGATCAACACCTTAGTTCGTCACATGCTTGTTGACTGCTTGTCATGCTCTCGAAAAGGTGATCAGGACTTCGGTGCTGGCCTCAGTCCATCTCTACGACAGCGATTCTCCGGAGGTTATAGTGTGTGAGGCACTGCATGTTTCATCAGGTACCTAACGTATTCTGTCGGGTTGACATCGGCAGAGAGCGTAGATCTTTCAAGTCGGATGGTTCCTGGCCCAGAGAGAATCTGCTCGGAAAGGTGGAACGGTATGCTTGGGGATTTACAAGCTGCATTCATATCTACATGGTTAATCTGCAATTCACACTACAGTGATTGGCAGAGGACCCACTAAAACACTTTCAGACTGTTTCTCAACAGTTCCATTCTCTAATAGTACGTGGGGAAAATGGACACGTAAATCTTTCTACCTGAACTCTGCTGCCTCCTATTTTATCACACTGGTCGTTTCTCAGTCAGTAGTTGGGAGTTAACAAAATATTTTCGCGTTCGGAGGAGAACGGTGGAAACTGAAGGATCCCATCCGCGCAGCAGTACTCCAGAAGAGAGTGGACAAGCCTAGTGTAGGCAGTGTCTTCAGCAGACCTGTCGCATCTACTAAGTGTTCTATCAGTAAAACCAAGTCTTTAGTTGGCCTTCCCCACAACATTATTACGCAGTCGTTTCAGTTTAAGTTGTTCGTAACTGTGATTCGTAGAAATTTAGCTGAATTGACTGCCTTTAGACTTGTGCGATTTATCGTGTAACCGAAATTTGATGGATGACTCTTAGTATTCGTGTGGTTGACCTCGCCCTTTTCATTAATTATGATCAGTTGCCACTTATCTTCTCTAAATCATTAGCAATTCCTTTTAATATTCTGATAACTTTACGAGACGGTAAATGACAGCGCTAGCTGCAGGCTATGTAACAGGCTGCTCAGATTATCTGTTAAATCGTTTACATACACTGAAAACATAGAAAACCTATTGAACTTCCTTAGGGAACCCCAGAAGTCAGTTCGGTTTCATCAGATGGCTACCCCTCATTTAATAATAACTGTAACGTCACTGTGAATTGTGACCTTTTGACAGGATATTATGGTTGCTGTCTCACAATTGAGAGGATACTACTTTGGGACACAAATTCATTACAAGTCGCTTAGGAAGGACGGTGCCAAAAGTGTTCCGGAAATCTAGAACTGTGACATTAACTTGAGATCAACAGTCAACAGAGAACATTATTTCCAGTGATTGCTCTGTCCCAACAATGCACAGTCCTCAAGTTACTCTCAGCAGCGGCGAAAGTTATCCAAAATCCGTACTTTCTGCTATTAAGGTTGTGGGACGGCTTGCTTAAGGCGCTTTGCATCAACAAACATCTACGACGATCATGAGGCGTCAAGTGAATCCTGTACCTGTCGGTGAAGCGAACCCGACGTCATTTATCCAGATTCCATTCCTGGTACTTTCTTGCATAGCTTCTTCGTCCTGACCAAAGTGCTTGGAAGAAAAGCAGGGGGCTATTCTGCTTTCCTTAATAGACGCATTGATGACGAAATGATTGTGTTGTGGACTCTGGATTAGTACACCCATCTCAATCGCCTCCAAAATGGTACCCACAGTCATTTGTGACAAGGCGATCGGAGGGAGGATTTGAAGTGGAAACTGCCAGGAATAAATTTGTTTGCCAAGAATACCTCACGAGATTTTATTGATAGTTGTTCTAACAAACTTACAAAAAATTTAATGGAAAACATCAATAATTACGGAATTTAAAACGCACATGAAAATTCGGAAACCAGTGACTGATTACGCTGATGGCTAACTACTGAACAAGAAGGGAATGCAGTGCCACTAATAATTATCTAAGGAATGGCATTTAAGGAGAAAACAGTACTTTGAAAGATAATACAAATTAAAAGCACAATTACCAACGTTTGTTCAGAGTGTGACTTACTGTTTCAAAGAATTACGTTGTGAATATAACAAATAAATAAAGAAACTTACTCAACGGCGATTTTTAGAAAGAAACATACCAAAGACACCAAACAATTTGCCGAAATACCAAGTTGCAACAAGTTGCACCAAAATGCCTTAATTAAGTAATGACGAATGTTAAACTTAATTTTTTAGTGTTTTTATTTTTTTACGTTCAGAATGCAGTTGCCACAAATGGCTTCTAACATGCTACAGACACTTCAAAGCTTCAGACAGATGAATGGATCGCCTCGCGGGATTAGCCGAGCGGTCTTTGGCGCAGCAGTCACGGACTGTGCAGCTGGTCCCGGCGGAGGTTCGAGTCCTCCCTCGGGCATGGGTGTGTGTGTTTGTCCTTAGGATAATTTAGCTTAAGTAGTGTGTAAGCTTAGGGACTGATAATTCACGGTTAAGTCCCACAAGATTTCACACACATCTGAACATTTTTTAGATGCATGGATCCCAGCCAATAGCCTTTCACGAGCTTATACGTTCTGTTAACATCAGCTTGACTGCGACTTTGTTGACGGACCAGCAAGGCCCTAAAAACAACGGTAATTATAAAGCCGCAAAAGATGACCAGTACTACAATAAATAAAACACACACTTAGGCACAGACTTAAAAACTACGGTCTTAAACACTAAAAAATTTAAAATGCAAAACAACAGTAATTATGAACCCACACAACACTGACCGACACTGCAACAAATAAAACACACAGTTAGCCACGAACTTAAAATCTACAGTCTTAAACACTATAAAATTAAGACTTATCTTGGCAGGGACATTCCTCTAGCTAGTACACAGAACTCTTAAATCACGCAACCGCCCAGAGAATATCGGAGAATGTTGTTAACTCTATACAGAGAAAAATGGTACTATAAGATTAGTACAGCTTCAGTTTGTTCATCTGCAAGCTCAACTCGATATTCAAGCTCGGTCAACTATTATTCCGGTTACGGCGGATATAAATGTGTGTCACGACGAACCATTATATATCAGCCTCACCGTCGCGCTCCAAAGACACAGTAAGTGTAACATTCACAAATTACTTACCATGCAGTTTTTCTCGGAGGTACTCATTGGACATTCGTAACAGACGGAGATCAATGTTAATAAGAAAAGGCAGCCTTCCTTTCCTGGAAACAGTTCCACACAAACAGCGCAGCCTGAATGTCGACACAAACGTGGGTCCAAGGCAGACGCGCGTGCTCACACACAGTCACCGCTCAAGCTGTCTTCCAGTGTTGGGACCAGCCAGTAGACACAAAGAATACTGGTCATGCTCGCTGCAGTCGCGGACTTCATTTTATAAACGGCGGAACTGCTTAACTCATCTTCTCCGCCAATGTCCCCTCTCGGCATGCCAGAGAAGTCGCATACCCCACACAGCGAACATGGTGAGCTTCAATGACCGTCTATACGCGCTCTCGCTTGGATCATTACATATTGTCATCGGAGTATACACGATCCATAATTCACAAACAGGTCGTGCTCATCAGGCCCTTCGAGGCATGTTGACAGACTGAGCAGCGCCCACAAGTCGCATTGTGCCTTTCACGATTGGAGATACAGCACAGTGTACTGAACAGCGTCGTGCATGCAAGATTAACTCCACCTCCATTATACAGCAGGCTGTATGTAGCGATTGTCCGTGACGAAAGGAGAGCTGAGAAAGTGGTTTTAAAAGAGGGATGTGCTAAGGGTGGCGCAAAACTTTTTTTAAGCAGTTCAGTTGTGCATTATGATTTGAAAGAAAACAGTTTATTAATCTCAATGAGTTATGTTCCCGTAGGCAACATTTTATGATGACTGGAGCTTTGCTGTACTACTGGTTACTGTATTCTTGTTGGAAGAAACACTGTATTAGATTGCTGGACTCAAAAAGATTCAGTAATAGTTTATCTGTACATATAGCCAACATACTTTCCTATTCTCTCAATATAAAGCAGATCTTTAGACGAACGTCCTTTAGCTGTACTTGAGTGCATGATCAGAAGTTTTGAAGATACTCAGTGGTGATTTCCTAGATTTTAGTGAGTAGGTCAGTTTTACTTTTATTTATTCTTATTTTTATTTTTTCTAATATCAGTCTTCTAACTCGTTTGACATCGCCTGCCACGAATTCCTCTCGTGTGGCATCTCAGAGTAGCACTTTCACCCTACATCTCAATATTTGTCTGCCTCTTCAGATTTTACCATCTACAGCTCCCTCTAGTACCATGGAAGCTATTGGTTCATGTATTCGCATGTGCCCTGTCATGATGACATTTCTTGAAGGTAGGTAGGAGACGAGGTACTGGCAGAAGTAAAGCTCTGAGGACGGGGCGTGAGTCGTGCTTGGGTAGCTCAGTTGGTAAAGCACTTGCCCGCGAAAGGCAAAGGTCCCGAGTTCGAGTCTCGTTTCGGCACGCAGTTTTAATCTGCCAGGAAGTTTCATGACATTTTTTCTTAGCAGTGTTTCCCACATGTTCCTTTCTTCGCCGATTATGCGGAGAACCTTCTCTTTCCTTACTTTAACAGTCCACCTAATTTTCAATAGTCTTCTGAAGCACCACAGGCCGGCCAATGTGGCCGAGCGGATCTTGGCGCATCAATCTGGGACCACGCGGCCGCTACGGTCGCACGTTCAAATCCTGCATCGGACATGGATGTGTGTGATGTCCTTAGGTTAGTTAGGTTTAAGTATTTCTAAGTTCTAGGGGACTGATGACCTCAGATGTGAAGTCCCATAGTGCTCAGAGCCATTTGAACCATTTGAAGCACCGCGTTTCGAACGCTTCCATTCTTTACTGTTCCGGCTTTCCCAAAGTCCATTATTCGCTAGCATACACTGCTGTGCTCCAAACGCACTGTGTGGTTGTAATTAAACTGACGGTTTTCCTAGACCTGCAGTGCAAGCTGTATACATCTGAAAAAATATTTCCATTTTATGCCACCAGGTGAAAATATGGCGTTGTAAGAAGCCACAACATGAAATGTTTCCTGTTTTGACCTCAATATGCTGTTTGTCGCTTGACGATGCACGTTGATTTCTTTTGTGAAGTGACATAGCTGAATTGCTGCATACGAAACGCAATCACTGTTGAGAAGAAAGACCGTGCACTGCAGGTAAAGTTGTTTTATCATAGCAACACCAACAGCAGCGCTGTATTGCGGGAATGTCGTCGACAGAGACAGCTGCAAAGAAGACCCTTGTCAATTAATGGACTAAAAGATATGCTCAAGAAATATGAAGAAACTGGTGAATTAGGTGGCGCAGCAGAAAGAGGGAGGTGGGCTACACTCATGGCAGTTGTTGAAGCTGTAGCTACAGTCGACAGGGCAGTGCATGCTTCAAATTCTGCAGGCTGTGTTCGACCCATGTCACGGTAATTTCAATCCCCTCCTCTCCCCCACCTCCCATCCCGAACCGCCCCCCCCCCCCTCCCGTTCAACAGTTCGAAAGATTTTGTGGCGCACTGGTATCACTGCAAGATTTAGAATGTGCAGCAAATGAAGACCCAGGACCAAGCTACAACGCCGCGACTTCTCATTTCGTTTTTTGTCAGGTATAGGTGTGGATGATACGTGGCTGGGGAATATTCTTTGGACGGACGAGTCATATGATACTCTGCACGGTACCGAGAATGCATAGAATTGTTGCATAAAGGGTTCTGCTCCGCCACATATCGTGATGGAACATACACAGCAATCAGCTTATGTGATTGTGTTGTGCGTTTTCAAAAGCTCCTTCATTCTCGGTCGCTTCTTCTTCGAGGAGATTACACCTCACAGGCTGTGGTGGTTCTTCATGTATTGATATTTATATGTCATGAAAAGTTGGAGTTAGTGTTATTCTGCCTGCTTCACAACTGGAAAATTATTTATGCCAGTTACTCAGTTGTGGTACTTCTCGCACCCAGTTTTCCCGACACGATGATTTTATATTAAAGGAGACCACGAACACAAAATATTCCAGATACGTAATTGTATAACACTAAGTTAAAATTGATTTTCTGAATTATTATTTAGTTATTTTTTATGCATCGCCAAGGAGGTTCTACCATTTTCATTAAGCGGGGATCGCCTTATTCAAATGTGGTTCAATATTGAATAAAATATTACTTTTATTGTTACAAAGGAAGGAACACTAATTAAGAAAAATCTCCTACATTTACATTTATTTTTACTTGTCAAAATTAGCGAATAATAAGTTATGTATTACGACACTGGGCCGTTATCATTTAGAACCATGGCGCTGACCTCTGCACCAACGCTCCCCCATAAAATTTGCATAAAGTATTAAAACTATCACTTCATGAATGTGGGAGTTGGTACAGAAACACATTAGAAAGACTTTTAAGTAATATTTGATTATATTGAGGCTAAATATTACACGAAACTTTCACGCTTTCGGGCATCGTCACAAAATGGCTTCTTACACTATGCAGAAACAAGAGGGAAGAGAGAGAGAGCGATCTTTTTGCAAAAGAATAGAGATTGCAATTACATTCGCAGATCATATTGATTACAGGGCCTTTGTTATTTTTCTGCGATAATATTTATTTCGTTACGATGTTAATTTTGGTATGTTTGCAAAGTTCTTCAATATCATTTTATCATGTTATGCGGTGTACCACCACAAGGCCTGTTACGTGACATCTGCACGTTGTAACAACGTTGTGCAACACGTCATTCCAGATTTGCAAGAACGCAACTGAATCCATAACACTACCTTCATGCTAGGTGGGGCGACACCACAGTCTCCTGCCAGTTGAAAGATTTGCTTCGAGAAACCTTTGGTACCGACCACATCATTTCTAGGCAGTTTCATGATATGTGGTCTCCCAGATCCCCAGACTTTGTAGGGATAACTCAAAGATCGGGACTACCAGGGACGTGTTCAGAATCTTCCTGACCTAAACGACAGCATAAGACGACATATCTCTCTGATTACATACGATATGCTGCGACCAAATGTCGCTCGTGCTGTGTTATGGATGTAGCATGTTGCTGAGTCGGGAGACCATAATGAACAAACGTTGTAACTTGTGACCATATTCTAATAAACATGTGAAACCCAACCTTATCATATGTTTCATCGTTCTCTCCCTTGTCCTGCACCCACACCACAATCTGAAGGGGTTACAGCATCATATTTTTCCGTGATGGTACACAATGGAACAATTTTTTTTTCTGCATACTCCGCGAGAGCACTGAATAATGAAAATATCTCCGACGTTTTAACGTCCTGCAACGTATACAGCCGCACTGCAGCACTTGGGACACCCTCAGTTTAATCATAATCACCCCGTACACTCAGAGGTTTCTTCCTCAAACTAAGGCGTAAGTTTGATACTTGTAGATGTCCTTTGGTCGGGAATGTCCTCTCTGCCTGTGATAAACTGCTTTTTACGTCCTCCTTGTCTTCATTCATCATGATTTATTTTGCTGCCTACGTAGCAAAACTCGTTGACTTCATCTAATTCGTGATCCCCAGTTTTGATGCTACGGTTTCCACTATTCTCATTTACACTACTTCTAATTACTTTCTTCGCTTTACTCTTAGTCCAGATTTACACTCATTGACTTTCCATTCCATTCTGGAAGTCCTGTAATTCTTCTTCATCTGCAGTGAGGATAGCAATGTCATCAGAAAATTTTGTCGTTGATGTCTTTCCACCTTGAATTTTAATCCCACTCTTAAACTCTTCTTTTATCTCCGATATCGCTTTTTCGATTTATAATTTGAACAGTAGAGCCGAGAAACTGCATCCCTACCATAGACTCTTTTTAATCCAAGTACTACACTTCTGGACGGAAAATCCTATTGTCCGCCTTGGCTCTGTTACATATTATACACAACTTGCCCTTCCTTATAGGTTACTCACATTTTTCTCGAAATTTCGAATATCTTGCACCATTTTACAACATCGAACGCTTTTTCGACGTCGACATATCCTATGAACGTTCCTCGATTTTTCTTCAATATTGCTTGTTATCAAGGCTTTTACCATTCCTCAAGCCACACTCTTTGTCATCTAACGGATCGTCAGTTTTCTTTTCCATTCTTCTGTATGTTATTCTTGTCAACAACTTCATTGCATTAGCGTTTGTTCGATAATTCTTGCTCTTTTCTGCTCTTGAAATATTGGGAATTGAATTGTGTGGATGATATTTTTACGAAAGTCCTATGGTATCTTGCCACACTCAGAGTATCTACACAACAACTTCAATAGTAGTTTGTTTGCCACTCACCACAGTGAATTTAGAAATTTCGATGAAATGCTACCTGTCCCTTCTGACTTACTTAATCTCAAGTGTTTCAAAGCTCTGTCCAATTCTGACTGTAACAGTGGATCCCTATATTTATCATATAGCTTCCGCAACTTCGAATTATAGAAGCGTCTTGACTGCACAATATTTTATTGAATATTACCGGTTTTAAAATTCGTCGTCAGACTGAAGCCGTGGAATAAAGGGTACGAGGACAGCAAATATGTACATAATGACAAGAGTATGCATTTCAGTAATTTATATGCAGAAATTTCAGTTAATGTCGTACTTACATTTAAATGAATGGCTCTAAGCACTATGGGACTTAACATCTGAGGTCATCAGTCCCCTAGACTTAGAACTACTGAAACCTAACTAACCTAAGGACATCAAACACATCCATGCCCGAGGCAGAATTCGAACCTGCGACCGCAGCAGCCGCGTGGTTCCGGATTGAAGCGCCTAGAACCGCTCGACCACAGCGGCCGGCCTTAAATTTAAATCAAACTTTAGTAAAAAGCTCAGAAAGACTGTCTAAGAAGTGAACGAAGGCCCGTACGTGGCGCTAGCACAGATCATAGAAATAAAGTCAGAGAATAACTTTACTAACAGCTATACATTGCCATGAATTACATGTCAGAACATCGTGAACAACTTGACAAAGGTACATTTGTGCTACGTGTATGGAGCTGAAACTTATTTATTGACAGCGTAAAACGTGCGTCGTCCGGTAGCATCGTGAACAACGTTACGGTGTTAACCGTTAGTCAGTAATCAAAACTGAAGACATATTTGCAACCATTAACTGGTGTCGTAGAATATAAACATAACAAAGATACAGATCAGAAGTAAAATATGAGTTGTAAAAGTTTAATTTTACAACCATCGCTTCATAAAGTGTTACATAACTATTACCACATTTAGTCATATTTCACTAGTCGAACAGACAATAAATGACATACACTGGAATCATTTAAGTGAGCCTGTATTAGTGGCAACAACTTGAAATAAGGAAGGAAGGTATTATTACAATAAAAAGGATTTTTTAAATCTTTTTTTAAAAATATGATGGTACAGTATTAAATGTTAATAGCGGTTCAGCTATTTTCAGTTTACTGGGATAAAAAAAAAGTAGATCTTAAAAGAGTCTGACCAGCTTTAGACATATTACAACAGAGGAACATATAATGGATTATATACAAAAGAGCCTAGATATGTGGCAACAATTTGAAATAAAACAGAGACTCTTTTCCTTCTTTTCTTTCTTCATTTTACATTAAAAAGCCTTAAGTTATAATATCAGAATGTATAACAGCCTATCTTGAAGTAGGTGCTTGAGGACAGCCGAAAATCTTTTTTTTTTTTTTTTGTTGTGTTTGGTCGTTGCAGACGTCACATGATATCCGGTCAAGATCGTTTGTTGATCCTTCCATCCTTCCACTCAGTTTTTTATTACAGCGGTCAACCAGCTCTTTGACCGAACACGCTGAGCTACCGTGCCGGCAATCTTAGTATATTGTAGTTCAGGATTTTGAGTTTGGGTCATTAGGGACGCAAATTGATGCCTACGCAATGGGAACGCTGAAATATTAGTGACACTATTTCGGAATTAATTGATTCAGGTTGGACGTGTAGTTACGCAGAATGTAATGGGAAAGTATGTAACAGTTAAGTTAATGTCGTGTGACTAGGGCCTTGCGTCGGGTACACCTTTCGTATTGGGATCTTCCGCATTTTTCTTCAGTAATCAGGTTTCATAAATGCAGAAAAGAAACTTTTTTCCAGTAGACTCTTTTTTATTATCTGTTTGTTAAAGGATATTTTGTATTGATAGCTTCGCATTATAGAAATGAAGTGGAGCAAAGAGGCGTTAAGCGTCTTAAATCAGGTATACAGCGAGGAAAGGTGTATGTATGACCTGCTGTATTATAATAAGGTGCATCGGAAATCGTTTCTTTCTGAGTAATATGCATATAACGTTATATGGCGATTCTCGATTTGTATCGCAATGCCTTAGTTTACGAAGGTTCACGTTTGATCTGATTGCATCTCTTGCTTGATTTCAGCATGCCATAAAAGAGAAACTGGCAGTGAAAGGGAGAAAGTCCTTGCAGTTTGGCCTAGTGCGACAGACGAGGACTGCAAAAGTCTGAATAACGCATATACACAGCCCAAACTTGGAAAAATAACACAAGTACGCCTTTAAGTATTGGTCCTTTAAAGTGTTGCAAAGTGCAGTGCATATATCCACAACTGCTTTTGAAATAGTGGGATGTGCTATTCTGTGGCTAAAAGCCAAACTCTTAAAACATTCCCCAGTCGCCAGGAAATGTAATGTTACATCCAGCCCGCATAGTAACATGGCACTTACCGGTATTTTATTCGTGATCTAGGTGGTATGACCACGAAACTTATAAACATATGATTTAATTCTTATTTTCGAGAATTTGAGACTGCCTCCCTGATGACTGTCTCACGCTTGCTAATTCCATCTTCTATCATAAACAGTAGCTTCTCGAATCAGGCCATGTCCATCCTCACGAAGCTCCAAAATTCATCCGGATCTTGGAGCCTCAGTTCTTTCATATGCAGTGAAAATAACCCGCTGCCTTTGTCCCTTCTTTTCAGCCAGGATCGAACTCAACAATGCCTGGCTTTTTGTTTTCGACGTCGTTCTGCCCTAATCCGAAATTTTACTGTCACTACCAGAGTAATAGCTCCAAAAACAAGTCGGTCCTCTGTGCGCAAAATGCTGTATAAATACATATTCCCGTGTATCCAAGTGTCGCAATATAAAACTATCTGTTGACTCTGTAATTCAGAACAGTAGTAGCCTACATAAGAGAATAACAGTTACCTAATAAATAATGATAAACATTTTTTTAAGAATAGGTACCTTGAGTCAGATAAATAATTCGAACGGATGGTATTGCAATGTCACACGGTTTCGCGCAGTAGAACGAACGACTTTACAAGAGATCAGACAGTTTTGTTTGTGTTTCGCGAGTTATCACTGTCTACTGCGCATGCACGCCAGGTACATCCCGCGTAGATGGTATAACAGATCTGCGTGAACCAGCCTGTAGTTACAGATATGGGCGCTTGAGGCGCTGGTGCATAGGTCTACGGTCTTGGCGCATAGTGTAATACGGGCTTAAGACATCAAGTGTGTGGCGCAGTTGTTAGATCGGTTCCTGCTGCTACAATGGTAGGTTATCAAGATTTGAGTGAGTGAATGTGGTGTTATAGTCGGTGCACGAGCGATGGGACACAGTATCTCTGAGGTACCGATGAAGTGGGAATTTTCTCGTACGACGATTTCACGAGTGTACCGTGAATACCAGGAATCCACCAAATCTCCCACATCGCTGCACCCGGAAATAGATTCTGCAAGAACGGGACCAACGACGACTGAATTGAACCCTTTAACGTGACAAAAGTGTATTCCTTCCGCAAACTACTGCAGATATCAGTGTTGGATCATCAGCAAGTGCCAACGTGCGAACCATTCAACGAAACATCAACGATACGGGCTTTCGGAAGGTCCACACGTGTACCCTTGACGACTGCACGACACAAAGCCTTACGCATCGCCTGGGCCCATTAACACTGACATTTGACTGTTGATGACTGGAAACATGTTTCCTGGTCATAAGAGACTCGTTTGAAATTGCATCGAGCGGGTGGTCATGTACGGTTGTGGAGACAACCACATGAATCCATGGAAAGACGGATTCCCCAGACATGAACGTTATTGAGCATATGAAGGATGTCCTCCAACGTGCTGTTCAGAAGAGATCTCCGCCCCCTCGTTATCTTTCTGATTTATGGACAGCCCTGCAGGATTCATGGTGCCAAACCCCTCCAGCACTACTTCAGGCATTAGTCTAACCCATGCCACATCGTGTTGCGGCACTTCTGCGTGCTCGCGGGGGCCCTACACGGTGTTAGGGAGGTGTACCAGTTTCTTTTTCTCTTCAGTTTATATGCAAGATGAGAAGTTAAATTTTTGTGCCCATAATGTGGAACCCATGGCGAGGAAACATTTGCATGTCGCGATAAAACTGTAGAGTAAGTCACATGAATAGCGTGAAGTATTAATGTTGGCGGAACGCACGGTACCGATGCACTACGCAGCTTCTGTAACTAAAAGAGCTAGACGAAGAGGAATGTACACTGTAGTGGCAGCAGCCTGCGAGAATAATGGCTTCCATTCTTGGGGTGGAGTGAATCTATAAAGGAGCCAGGCAAGATAGCCGAATAAGAAAGGCCAATGCAACCACTGCGGATGGTGGTACCATCTTACACGGCGGAAGATACTGACGTACACTAAGGTGTAATGGCTGTATCGATTATAGCTCATGAATCTTAGGAGATTATGGCTTATCTAAGCATCTCATAACAACTGGGTCAAGTACGACATACATTTCGAAGATTTTCTTCGAATAAATCTAAGAACCAATTCCTACCGAAAAACTCCTTCGTAGTTCGAAACCTATGCGACTGACAGATTCGATGTATATAAATTTAGAATTCTTCCAAATTGTCTAACGGACTACTGTGAAGGGCGACGTGCAAAACCTCAAATATATCAGCTATCAGCAACATGCCACGCTTTTTCGTTTGCTAGATCTGTCCCAGTGCACAGGCATTTCTGGGAAATGAGTGCTCCTTGTTTCGGCATCTAGTCGCACAACTCTTGTTTGGCGCTGCGATTTCTTTCTGTCTGTGTATTTCATCTATTAGGCAAGTTATCTTACTTGTACTTATGTTTGTTCTTCCATCTTCTGTGATAACCGTGTTTGATACGTCCATTGCTGTTCAACTGAACTGTCCGTTCTGATATTCCTTACCACAGTACCCACATCTATAGCGAACTTCAAACACACCTCCTTCCACACTCCTTTCCACTCTGATTTTTCTGTACGTTCCTCTTCAACTTCAGTGTACTCTTCATCATTACTAAACCGTGGTCTGAGTCCGTATTTGCTCCTGAGTACACCTTACAATCCAATACTTGATTTCGGAATCTCCGTCTGACCATGATGTGTTTCCTGCCACTTTCCAAATATATCTCCTCCACTGAAGATTGTTGAGCAGAGTATTCGCTATTACTAGCTGACATTAACTGTAGAATATAATTACTCTCTCTCCCCCCTCTCATTCCTTCTACCAAGCCCACGGTCTCCGGTAACTTTTCTTCTACTCGTTTCCCTAAGTCACATTCCAATCCTTTCAATGTTGTTTTAGACTGTCATCTCCCTCTACGTGCTTTCGCTTTACATATTGAGTTAGCTCTTCACTATCCTCATACACTTTCGCTCTCTCGTCATCTTCTTCTTGCGACGTATACATTTATACCTGAACGATTGTTGTCAGTGTTAGTTTGATACGGCGTTTAATCTTTTTTCGATTCACACAACCGCCTCACCGCCCCCCTCCCTCTTCCCGGCCATAAAAATAACGAATTTCGATCACTGAAAACTCGTGATAAAACTTACGATGGGAAATCATTTTAACCAAATATTCTTCTCAAATTCAAACTTTCAAAACAAGTTCTTATTATCAAAACAATAAAAGCGCAAGATTTAATAGAGACACCAGGTGCTACCGTCTGTCCCCGTAGCAGTGTCACTTTATTCCCTATTTTTGCTCCGTACGTGTTGACTAAAGTCGGTAGCCTTCTTGACTATGACACCTTGCTTACAACTGCTGCAAGTCGTAATGTTTAAACAGTTAAACTGCAGTTGCTCGATGAACGCGTATCCAACATTAATTAATAAAGCATTTAGCGATGAATGCCGATGAAGGTATTCCTACCCCATCGTGATCACGTGCAGTTCCCACTTCCTGGAGAATTAGGAAAAACAAATGACGAAATGATATGACATTCAAAGTTAGTTGATTACTAAATACTTTGAATGTCATTTTTCTTCTACTTATTAAGATGTGTTACAGCTGGATCTATGTTGTTGTTGTTGTTGTTATGGTCTTCAGTCCTGAGACTGGTTTGATGCAGCTCTCCATGCTACTCTCTCCTCTCCAAACTTCATCATTTCCCAGTACCTACTGCAGCCTACATCCTTCTGAATCTGCTTAGTATATTCATCTGTTGGTCTCCCTCTACGATTTTTACCCTCCACGCTGCTCTCCAGCACCAAACTGGCGATCTCCCGATGCCTCAGAACATGTCCTACCAATCGATCCCTTCTTCTAGTCAAGTTGTGCCACAAACTTCTCTTCTCCCCAATTCTATTCAGTACCTCCTCATTAGTTATGTGAGCTACACATACAATCTTCAGCATTCTTCTGTAGCACCACATTTCGAAAGCTTCTGTTCTCTTCTTGTACAAACTATTTATCGTCCATGTTTCACTTCCATACGTGGCTACACTCCATACAAATACTTTCAGAAACGACTTCCTGACACTTAAATCGATACTCGATGTTAACAAATTTCTCTTCTTGAGAAACGCTTAAACTAATGGTTCGGTAATTTTCATATCTTTCAACACCTGCTTTCTTTGGGATTGGAATTATTATATTCTTCTTGAAGTCTGAGGGAATTTCGCCTGTCTCATACATCTTGCTCACCAGATGGTAGATTTTTGTCAGAACTGACTCTGCCAAGGCTGTCAGTAGTTCTAATGGAATGTTGTCTACTCCCGGGGCCTTGTTTCGACTTAGGTCTTTCAGTGCTCTGTCAAACTCTTCACGCAGTATCATATCTCCCATTTCATCTTCATCTACCTCCTCTTCCATTTCCATAATATTGTCTCAAGAACATCGCCCCTGTATAGACCCTCTATATACTCCTTCCACCTTTCTGCTTTCCCTTCTTTGCTTAGAACTGGGTTTCCATCTGAGCTCTTGATATTCATGCAAGTGGTTCTCTTTTCTCCAAAGGTCTCTTTAATTTTCCTGTAGGCAGTATCTATCTTACCCCTCGTGAGATAAGCCTCTACATCCTTACATTGGTCCTCTAGCCATCCCTGCTTACCCATTTTGCACTTCCTGGATCTATGGAAGTCCATATTCTGTTCAAACACTCCTCAAGTTGAAACCTTTTGACATTGCAGCGTGTCAGCAATCGTGAATAATTTAATGTTTATAAAGAATCCACCTCGACTGCCTAGGTTTCGGCGCGGATAGCCACGCCTTCTTCGGAACACATTAAAACTACAAACTGCCTAAAGAGGCATGGTCCTACATTAATACAGAAGGCACAAAAGGGCAAAAGACTCGCATAAAATGTAAATTAAACGGTACGTGAGTACCATGTCAATACTTGTACTTAGCTCAAACGTCAGAAGCGTGCTTCCTCACCCCAGCCAACGTTCGGTGGGCCGCGGGCTCTCAGGTAAACTGAGGTGGCGCCGGCAGCTAGGCTGTGAGAATGTCAGAAAGAAAAGCGCATGCACAAATTGAGAATTCGTCTTCTTCCATGTAATTGGCATAAAATGTGTTACTAAAGTGATCCGATGACCGGGTCAAAGGCGCAGGAAGTTAATGCGTGCGTTTGTATAATGTCCTAGATCGAGGACAATTATGTAGAACTATAGAACGTGGATAGGCTGAAATTATGTATATGGGATAGCAAGTTCCACGGATGGTCAAAACGCATGCACGCAGGACAGACAAAATACCATCAGCTAGAAGGAAGCTAAAGATATGTGGGATGAATAACCCATTTTTCAATTTTTTGGGGTCGGTGATACTATTTTATGATTACGCTTGGATAAGCGTATAAAGTTATTATATTAAATTCTAAGCGTTATTCACCAGAAAAGGGTCAAATTAGTATGACAGGCTTAATGTAATTGCGTGAAAGGATGTGCAACGTCGCCTTCGTCGCCCTTAATATCTAATGACCGACAGAGGTCATTTTGAATAGTGCTATCGGATATGTACCAAAATAGCGTAAAAAGAGCCTAAAGCTAAACTAGTTTTTTAAAATCAGGTATTTGAGATACAGAACCATGAGACAAACTACCTTTATGTTCTAATAGCTGTTGACGTGAAGGTTCAAATAATGTAATGGGCTTAATGTACATGCGTGGAAGGATCTACAACGTCGCTTTCATCGCCCTTATTGTCTACTGACCGACAGAGGTCAAAGTATTTAGTGCTATCCGGTGTTACCAAAATGGTATGCAAAGTTTTGTGAATACCGTGAAGAGTTTTTAGTAAAGGTTAAGGATTTATTTCCTAATTTTAGGCCAGTGCTCGGACTTGGAATGAATATGACTAAAAACATCCTTGCGTCACCATATTCAACTTGGATAATTATAACTAAGTGGGAAGGGACGTCGAACAGATGTGCAGAACTATAAACCTATATCTCTAACGTCGATCAGTTGTAGAATTTTGGAACACGTATTATGTTCGAGTATAATGACTTTTCTGGAGACAAGAAATCTACTCTGTAGGAATCAGCATGGGTTTCGAAAAAGACGGTCGTGTGAAACCCAGCTCGCGCTATTCGTCCACGAGACTCAGAGGGCCATAGACACGGGTTCATAGGTAGATGCCGTGTTTCTTGACTTCCGCAAGGCGTTCGATACAGTTCCCCACAGTCGTGTAATGAACAAAGTAAGAGCATATGGACTATCAGACCAATTGTGTGATTGGCTTGAAGAGTTCCTAGATAACAGATCGCAGCGTGTCATTCTCAATGGAGAGAAGTCTTCCGAAGTAAGACTGATTTCAGGTGTGCCGCAGGGGAGTGTCATAAGACCGTTGCTATTCACAATATACGTAAATGACCTTGTGGATGACATCGGAATTCACTGAGGCTTTTTGCGGATTATGCTGTGGTACATCGAGAGGTTGTAACAATGGAAAATTGTACTGAAATGCAGGAGGATCTGCAGCGAATTGACGCTTGGTGCAGCGAATGGCAGTTGAATCTCAATGTAGACAAGTGTAATGTGCTGCGAATACATAGAAAGAAAGATCCCTTAACATTTAGTTACAATATAGCAGGTCAGCGAGTGGAACCAGTTAATTCCATAAATTATCTGGGAGTACGCATTAGGAGTGATTTAAAATAGAATGATCATATAAAGTTGATCGTTGGTAAAGCAGATGCCAGACTCAGATCCATTGGAAGAATCCTAAGGAAATGCAATCCGAAAACAAAGGAAGTAGGTTACAGTACGCTTGTTCGCCCACTGCTTGAATACTGCTCAGCAGTGTGAGATCCGTAGGTTTGATAGAAGAGTTAGAGAAGATCCAACGGAGACCAGCGCGCTTCGTTACAGGATCATTTAGTAATCGCGAAAGCGTTACGGAGATGATAGATAAACTCCAGTGGAAGACTCTGCAAGAGAGACGCGCAGCAGCTCGGAACGGGCTTTTGTTGAAGTTTCGAGAACATACCTTCACCGAGGAGTCAAGCAGTATATTGCTCCCTCCTACGTATATCTCGCGAAGAGACCATGAGGATAAAATCAGAGAGATTAGATTCCACACAGAAGCATACCGACAATCCTTCTTTCCACGAACAGTACGAGACTGGAATAGGTGGGAGAACCGATAGAGGTACTCAAGGTACACTCCGCCACACACCGTCAGGTGGCTTGCGGAGTATGGGTGTAGATGTAGATGTAGAATGGCTATTTGGACCATATTAGAAATATTGGAACTTGTAAGAAGTGAGAATACTGTGAACATGTACAAGAATCACTCATTATAAGGCGTTAAGAGCTGCCTTCATAACTAAGATTAAGGGAACCTAGAGCGTGACTGAACGAATTGACCATTGTGACACCAAGCGACCGCATTAATGCGTCGGCTATCTTCTATGTTGTATGGTAAAATGTGAAGCACTGAACAAGGGGATAAAACCTTCGAAAAAAATTTTTTTTTTAACTGGAGTTGTTCGTCAAGGATGCAGTTTTTATCATACCATAGATGTTTAAAAATCTCCATTTCTTCTAATATGTCTAATTTCATACCCTT
Source organism: Schistocerca piceifrons (assembly GCF_021461385.2). Lineage (NCBI taxonomy): Eukaryota > Metazoa > Arthropoda > Insecta > Orthoptera > Acrididae > Schistocerca > Schistocerca piceifrons. The sequence continues at coordinate 535,198,959 of NC_060141.1, read as the reverse complement.
AAAAACAGAATGAAGGAACTCGGTACTTACCGGGGGATTAGGCGCGTGAGCCATTTGTAGGAGATGTTCAGCGAAGGTGGAACCTCGCGTACCGTCACAACTCCTGGTGGGAATATGTTCCTTATATCTTGTAGCTAGGGCTCGACCTGTTTGACAGATATAATATTTCGGACAGTCACCGCAAGTAATTTTGTATACCCCAGACTGAGAAAGTTTATCACCAGCGAAGTGTAAAGAGTGGATTAGGTTCTTTTTCAAATTATTGTTAGTGGAGAAGGCTACTCTAAATCCTTAGGTTTTAAGTAAACGTCCTAATTTGTATCTTATTATACCTTTGAAAGGAACAGATATAATTGCCATTGGTTCATCATCTACATCACGTAGTTCGAAGCCGTATTATTATTTTAATTTATTTTCTTACTGTAACTTCGACTTACTAAGTGTGAATTGTAACCGTTATTTTTAGCCATAGTTTCCAGCGTAACTACTTCTGTTTCTAGCGCCTCCGGGAAATGGGGGATAGCCATGGCACGATGTAGACTTGAATGAAAGAAGGCCATTTTTTGGGCTTGCGGATGTGCAGAGTCAGCAGGAATAATGTTATCAGAATATGTATTTTTCTGATATATATTAAAAGCAATGTGGCTGTCCACTATAGTGAAGGTGAGATCTAAATAATGTAAGGACCTCGTAGATGACTCAATTTCATACGTGAAATTGATGTTTTCATGAAATTCGTTAAATATTGAAAGTATGTGGTCTATATCATTTTGAAAGCCATTAATGACAAAGATTGTATCGTCAACATATATTGCAAAAAATTTTATTTTACTCAGAATCACTGCATTACTGAAGAAAAAATTAAATTCTGTAGAGTTCAGAAATATTTCAGAAAGAACACGAGCTAGTGGGCTTCCCGTAACTAATCCGAAGGGTTGAGAATACATTTTATTATTAAAGTTGAAATAATTATATTTCAAGACAATCTGTAGCAAGTTCATTATCTCATCAATTTCGATGTCCGATATTCTCTTATAGTGACGTAAATTGCATTCTAAAATCTGGAGGGTTTGGCCAACAGGCAAATTTGTACATAGACTTGTTATATCGAAAGAGACGAGTTTGGATTCGTCAGAACATGTTACAGATCCCAAAAGCCTGGGCAATTCAATGGAATTTTTAATCGTATAATTTTTTACAAAAAAAATTATCTTTTATTTTATTATGTAAGTACCTTGCCAATTTGTGATAGGCGCTCTCTGTACTATCAACGATTGTATGGATTGGATGATGTATTTTATGGACCTTAAAATGACTTCTCATTTTATGGGGTTTGGGGTTCATGTTGATGAGCCACTTTTTACGAATTTCTCCTATTGACCTTTTAGCATTCTGTGTCCGACTCTAATTTCTTTTTTGAGCGTGGGGGTGGGCTAATTGTTGGGTGGGATTATCCCATTTTCATATAAAATGCATCCGTTTTATCTATATATTCTTTTTAGTAGATATAATTACAGAATTCCCCCTATCTGATTTGGTAATAAGAGCGCCCTTCTGTAATAATTTTTTGTTGATGCTTTTTAAGGTCTTCCGAACGTTATCACGCTTTTGACTATTGCGTAAACCATTACTCAAAATTTTACAAGAATCTTAAGCCAAACTTATTTCTTTAATTTTGGGCGTTTTTGAACATTCTAGGTCAATTTTTAGATACACTATTATATGTTCTAAAGTATCCGATTTTACTGTTTCTTGTTCGATATTATATTTCAGCCCTTTCGAAAAATGTGCATTCTCATGAGGTGAGAATACGATATCTGTTTTATTGACGATACGCTCGAAGAACTTAGGCTCACTTATAGCAGTACTGTCACTAGTTGTTTTAAAGTTTCCATTAAGCTTACCAGTTAAGCTAGCAAGCTTCTTGTCGAGACTATTGGCAATCTCCTCTTTGCGTAGCGCCAGCCATTCATTTGCCATTAACCAAAATAAGTCCATTTGGAAATTATAGTAATTGGTACTAACATTTGTAATTTCTGAGTATAACATAAAAGCCTTCTCATTCAAACTATCTTTCTCAGCATAAAGGTCAGAAATTCTACTATTAAACACCTGCATAATGGGTTTCTTTTTGATGATCGGCGATCTACGAGTATGGCACGATTTACCTAAACATCCGCCAGTAAATTTTGGGGAGACGATGAGCTTCCTACATCCCCCATATTTTTAGCCTGCTTCTAGCTGATGCCATTTTGCCTTTCCTGCGTGCAGGCGTTTTGATCACCGTGGAATTTCCTGTCACACATATACAGTTTCGGCCTATCAAAGTTCTGTAGTTCTATAAAATTGTCCTCGAGCTAGGACATTACACATACACACGGATTAACTTCCTGCGCCTTTGACCCGGTCATCGGATCACTTTAGTAACACATTTTATGCCAATTACATGGAAGAAGACGATTTCTCAATTTCCGTATGCGCGTTCCTTTCTGACATTCTCACAGCCTAGCTGCCGGCGCCACCTCTGTTTACCTGAGAGCCCGCGGCCCACCGAACGTTGGCTGGGGTGAGGAAGCACGCTTCTGACGTTTGAGCTAAGTACAACTATTGACATTGTACACAGGTACCGTTTATCTAACATTTTATGCAAGTCTTTTGCCATTTAGTGCCTTCTGTATTAATGTTGGATCATGCCTCTTTAGGCAGTTTGTAGTTTTAATGTGTTCCGAAGAAGGCGTGGTTATCCGCGCCGAAACCTAGGTCAACATCCGGTTTCTATTTGCAATCGAGGCGGATTCTTTATAATCATTAAACTCCTCACGTTATTTTTCTCTCAGTGACACGGATAACTTTAGACTTCACCACGCTACTATATGTGTGAGGTTGATGGTAACGTTAACAAAAGGTAACCGATCACAGCTTCGGAACTGTAACGTTCACTGGTGCAGGCGCAATGCCGAATCATAGTTACGTTGCTCCCGACTTGTTCCCGTGAGTTCAAATATAATTATCTGGTAAGTGCCGGAACGCGGTTCCGGAACGTTCCGGCCGAAATTAAGACCTGATTTGATATCAGTTCTGAAGAGAACTACTCTATCACTACACTGTTCGCAGTAATACACTCTCGGTCCTACTTTCCATTTCATATCGAATCCTAATCCGTTATACCGTTTTCAGCTGCTGTTGATATTACCCTACATTTGTCTGACCAGATATCCTTATCTTCTTTCCATTTCCCTTCGCTGACGCAAACTATATCTGGACTGAGCGTAAGCATTTCCCTTTTCAGATTTTCTAGCTTCCCTACCACGTGTGAACTCCAAACATTCCACTCCCCGCCACGTAAAACGTTATCATTTCGTTGGTTATTCTTCGTCTCGTGGTCATCTCCTTCTTGTGAGCACCCGTCACGGAGATCCGTATGGGTGATTAATGCTGTCTGAGACGCCATGTCACGGATTGCGCGGCCCCTCCTGCCGGAGGTTCAAGTCCTCTCTCCGGTACTGGTGTGTGTGAGTTGTTCTTCGCATAAATTAGTTTAAGTTTAAGTAGTGTGTAAGTCGAGGGACCAATGACCTCAGCAGTTTGGTCTCTTAGGAACTGACAAATATTTGAATATTTTGATTAATCCGGAATCTTTTGCCAATAGAGAAAATGTCATGACAGTTTTCAGCTACAGGCTACATGTCCTGTGGACACGGATTATGCGTGTTTCATGCACTGGTTTTCATTACCTTTCTGAATCCTCATACCGTTGATCATTACTGATTCTTCCACCTCTTAAGAGCAGTTTCCCACCCTAAGAACGAAAGCGTACCCTGAATGTCTGTCCGCATGTACGCACTCTTTGATAAAGCCGTTAGCCGGACGACATAATGAGACAGCAGAATGACATAAATTATGGCATATCAAATTGCATGTAATTTCTGTAATTCAGTAGTGATACACAATTGCACTTTCTCAAAAATTTCTTTCATATTGGTAAGTTGTCTGTTAATTTGTAATTTCGTTCTACCTCACAACATTTTTGTTTTTCTTAAATTACAGTTAATCTTTGAAATGCTTTGCATGTTTGTACTACGATGATTAATTTTGTAGTTTTGGAGGCCAGGGGGCCTGTTCTTGCTATCAGGCAATGGGAAACATTTAAAGGCGAGGAAACCATGTGGCGACATTATTTAGAAGTATTTTTGTCCTCATTTTGCGTATGGATTCCCTTCCTGATTTCGTTTCGGAAAACAGTTTGATCGGTTCAGCTTCTTACTTTGTCTGGTGTCGATGTGAACTGGTCTGGAACTTCTGCCGTGATGAAGATTATATGTGAGATCTTTCCAGTTACTTTCCGTGGTGACCAACAAGCGACAGGTGCGCAGTTTCATTCGTGCATTCTAAATATCTGCACAGCTGTCGTACTGTTACTAAGCACAAAGAACTGAAATGGTATCCTTCCGTACGGTGAAACGAAGATTCATATTTCGCTCACTTTTCGTGAAATGAAAGCTCGTTATATGACATAGTAATATCTTTTCAATCCGGCTTGTTGTATATTAGAACATGTCGTCCTTTCCTGCATTATAAACGATTTATTGTCTTGCTGGTAATAGTGTATTGAGAATATGAAGTCTACATTGGTTTGAGAACAGTCTACAGATACATTTTGCACATTTTCTCTGAATTATTTCGTTCAACCTACGTTATTTCATTTATTACATTATACATCCATCGTATAATATACAGGCTGATTTTTTTCTACCTGTAAAAACTCCAGGGACTGATAGATGAGAGGATACGGAACAAATAACGTCTAATGATATTATGTTCGGAAATGCATGGTTTCCGTGCTGGAGATCATCTATTCAATCATACATTGTTACACAGACTGCGGTCTAATACGCTCTGTACCATTCAGCCACAGTTACAGTGTGTGTTGAAAATGGTTTTCAAGTGCCTCAACGCAAGCGTGTACGCACCGTAGCGTGTTCTGTCTCACACGTTCACATCGGCCGGGCTGCATCCGAACAATGCCAAAGGCAGCGCTCCAGTGGCTTCACATGTGGAATGGGCTCTGCGTACACGATTCTTTTGAGATGGCCCCATAACCAGAAATCACACTGGTTGAGATCCAGTGACAGAGCAAACTATGCAACCGGATCCCCTCCCCCTATTCCATCGACCAGTGAAGACACGATTGAGATGCGTCCGGACCTTAACGGCGGAGTTGACTGGAGCACCATCATACAGCAGCCACATAACCCTTCGAATCATCAATGGCACCTCTTCCAGCAGGGGAGGCAAAGTCACCTGCAAGGAATGCCGATAGTTCCGGCTTGTTAGGCGACGTGTAAGGAAAACTGGTTAATTTAATTCAGAATTTCAGTACACCATATTATGTCCCTCTCTTTTTTCCTACAAAAACTTATATTTCAACATAATCTTACTGGGAGGTCCTATATGACAACATGGTATTGGTCGATGTCGGAGCCAACCTCCTGCAGCATGTTTCACCACCCCGTCATCCACGTACTGCTTCCCGCGAAGTGCATCCTTCATTGGGCCAAACAGACGGAAGTCGGAATGTGTGGGAGCCGGGGCTGTAGAAAAGATGAGGAAGAATATTCCAATGAAGTTTTGTGAGGCGCCCTCGCGTACACTTCCACCAGCGACGTCCAGTTGTGCAGCGAGGTGTTCGACTGCGATTTCTCGATCATTTCGAATAAGAGTGTCCGCACGATTCAACATTGCAGGAGTCATAGCTGTGTGCGGCCGACAGGCGCACGGGGGATCGAACAGGTTGGCGCAACCGCGTTGCGATGATGACAGCCGCCTTGCCCAACGATTCAACGTGCTTTTGTTCAATGCCATGTTTCCATAGACTTTCCGCAAGCACCTGTAAATACCTGCGGTGCTCCGGTTTTCCACGAGAAGAAACTCAATGACAGCCCTTTGCTTGGAACTCACCTGCGTTACAGACGCCGTTTTGAAGGCGACGTATGGCGCCACCACCTATCGGAAATTTATGAAAATATATGCTCTGCAGTGGGAATATTTTACGATGTCCCACAGCAAATTCCGCATTTTTTCAACAGGAATTGGCCGAGAAAAAAAGAGTATCGTTACTTTTTGAAAGCCCTCGTAGAATGGTATGGCTTCTGTCCTTTCTTTTTCTTCCTGTTGGTGGACTATATCAGGCTCATTAATATCGGGAAGCTTGCTCTATGTGCATAACACACTAGGACGTATTTTGTTAACATACACTGTGGTATGACCAATAGGTTATCCAATAACTATATAGGAGAACAGAAGTTCTGCATGTTACCTTGTTTTTATTTATGTGTGAATTGTTAGTATAAGTATTACAATGAGAGCGAAGGAATTCGATAGCAAAGAACGAATGAATTCGATAAAATTTTTAACTTCGAACAGTCCCCATCAAAAAAGACATATAGACTCTGTCTAGTCGATTATAAGGAACAGGCTAGTGCACTATGGATTCACAGTTAAAAGATCGTTTCGCAACGTTTTCAGCAGAAATTACGTGAAGAAATATTTAAAATCTTCTCTCTGAGTATTTGAACAGTTGACTCTCTAAAGTCTCATTAGATCTGTCCCAAAATATGACATGATACAGTGAACAAAATTAATCATACGCTACCAATGCAAACCATTAACAGTAAAGATTATGCTCTTTGTGTGGTTTACAAGTATTAGGACTCATCCCCATGATATCCCTTTGGCTATAGGATGGAACCATACATCCTAAGTAATTCTTGGTCAGATGATTGATGAATGATTAAATACTGTTTGATGTTTAAATATGTAGCTACGTAAAATGAATTTTGTTGTGCCTACATTAAGTTCAAAGTACGTGGCTCTATGCCTAAGCATTTGTTGTCAGATCGCGTTTCTCGTGTTTTCTGCAACATAAATATTCATGTGTCACAGCATATCTTACTATTTGTATGCTCTATTTAACTTTTGTGGTAGTATTTAATTTTTATTACGCAACTCACAACACTTTACAACAACTTCGTGCGGACGGGCGCCCATACCCAACCCAAGAGCTAGCGGTGCTGTGCCCGCCACCCCCCCCCCCCCCCCACCCCTCCACACTCATACACACAGCCTTGTTCGTAGGGAAAGGGGAAATATAGTGTAGTCAGATGCTTCTCTTTCAAGAAAATGATCGAAAAGTCGAAATTACGCAGGAAATTACAGGAACTTGTTTATGGCTACTTACAAGTCGCTGCCATTCGTCTCCCAAAATATTACATGTACTTCATAACTTCAGATCTAGCCCGTCCTCTGCCCCTTCACAACTACAAACCATCTTATGTGCGCTCTTGGACTAACTAACATTATTTGCGAAGCCACAGCTAGGGAATCTTACTAAAACACGGTGGGTTACAAGATTACTCTCAAATTGCAACAGAAGGAGCGATATTTTTCATCTGACCTGTAAATCATTTCTTTTTCTTTCAACGAAGTATCATCAGCAGTTAACTGAGAGTAGTAACTACATTTCGCTTGTCGCTATGATAAAATTAGCCTCACTGGACAAAACACTAACACGTTAACGCAGCTGCAGTTATAACAGTATCATAGAACTGTATTATGAAAGCAAGCAACTGAGGGAAAGAGAGATCAGTGCTTTATGAGAATCACATGTCAAGTATGAATAAAGTATGTCATTTGTTCACTTACGCCGTTGCAAACCCACATTAACTCTTACTTCACCAGCTGTCAAAGGCCATTAAACAAACCCATAAGACGATAGACACGAAAGTTCCGCATGTCATCCTCGTGGCAAAATACTCTCTTCTTGTGTGATAGCATTAGTGAAAAACTCGTTTTGATATCTAGAAGCAGTATTTTATTCATAACGGACGAAACGCACAGCCCGGCAGGCAACAGCAAACTGAGTCAGCCGCCACTTCAGAACAAAGGGGCAGCCTCCGAAAGCCCTGAGAAAAAGAACGCGTTTCTGCTCAGGGGCCAAGTTATTTTAGCGCGAGTTCCTCCTAACATTGTAGAAATCTGCTGTCGCGCAGAGATACTCATAGAGCTCTAACTGCAAGCAGTGAATGTATTCCACTATGGTACGTCTGCAGATATCGAGCCTGTAATGAAGTCCACTCCACATTCCTATGCCACACAATTGAAAGTCATTGTTGACGTAAGATCGTAGTTTGCTAGTAAGAATAACACAAAAATACGTAACTCATATTAACAACAAACAACGCCGTGTCTTCAAGTCGGATGAGCGTGCAGCCTATGGCAGGAATTTGTCACCATTGACTACATCGCATCCAATTCATCCATTTCTCAGTGTTGTGTTGATAACTCATGATCATCGACGTTCAAAGTTACCACACCACCATTTTTTTCAGAAATGAAGTTGACAGTGTTCGTCGTAGACTTAGTATTGCTCAATTATACATGGTGTCCCGTGATGGTCTGTTCCAAGAGAATAAATATACCACAACTTTTAAACTGTCAGATCGCACGGAACATGTTAGGTTTTGGTGAATGGCGATGTTGCTTCACGATAGTTTGAGGATTTTCTCTGCCCAAAATTGTAACAGTAGGATTGTTCATAGAACTTTTAATTAAAGAAAGGAATAACTTTGCTTCAGCAATGAAGACTTGTTACACAATAAATACTGTCTTGCGTGTACTGACGCTTTCGTGTACAAATTCGAAGTTATTCACTTTGTCTGTCGTTATCAAAGTTTCTCCTGTTGATGTTGTGGTCTTCAGTCCTGAGACTGGTTTGATGCAGCTCTCCATGCTACTCTATCCTGTACAAGCTTCTTCATCTCCTAGTACCTACTGCAACCTACATCCTTCTGAATCTGCTTAGCGTATTCATCTCTTGCTCTCCCTCTACGATTTTTACCCTCCACGCTGCCCTCCAGTACTAAATTGGTGATCCCTTGATGCCTCAGAACATGTCCTACCAACCGATCCCTTCTTCTAGTCAAGATGTGCCACAAACTCGTCTTCTTCCCACTTCTATTTAATACCTCCTCATTAGTTATGTGATCTATCCATGAAATGTTCAGCATTTTTCTGTAGCACCACATTTCGAAAGCTTCTGTTCTCTTCTTGTCCCAACTATTTATCGTCCATGTTTCCCTTCCATACATGGCTACACTTCATACAAATACTTTCAGAAACCAGTAATTTTTCAGCTGTAACGTTTTCATTGTATATGAAATAGCGGAATAACACGGAAATGAAAATGGTGGGTGAGGAACCAGTGACTTCCAGCCAGTCAGTGTATTGCGGAAATGTAACAGAAAAAGTTGAAAATTTGTGCTGGACTGGCAGTCGCACACTGATTACCCGCTTCTTATGAGTGGTTGGTTAAGCGGTTTTTTTATCTCATTTTGTTCGATACCGTTCGTTGAATTTGTTCGGAGCGGACGTACGATGACAGCCATTTATATTCTTCGTTGGTCCATTCACCCAGTTTTTTGTTACAGAGAATAGCTAACCCACTGTCCGAACACGCTGAGCTACCGTGCCGGCACCGCTTCGACCATCCGGATAAGGCAGCTGGCCGACCAAAATTTACTACTTATGGCGTGCTAAAATGCAGCGTCCTTCGCCCATAAACCCTCAGTTCGCAAAGTGTTGTTTCCCGTAGGAGTTCGGACGGTGTCAGTGCATCCGCACTGAAGAAAATGTCATTGAGCCGTCACGCTATCACAAAAATGTATATATACATGATGCTGTAAACGTCCTCTTACAAACATATAGCACTAGTAGAGGGAACTGAGCAGATAATATTTTGAACTGGGACCCATGCCCGGAAACATACCGTTTCCGTGCTGCAACCATCTGAAAATATGTTGGTAACGTCAACACTATTACTAGTAATTTACCACTGATCTTACCAGACAGTGCTGGGGAAATATCTGTTGCACGTGCAATTAGCTGACTCTGAGAACTATGGGACTTAACATCTGTGGTCATCAGTCCCCTAGAACTTAGAACTACTTAAACCTCACTAACCTAAGGACATCACACACATCCATGCCCGAGGCAGGATTCGAACCTGCGACCATAGCGGTCACGCGGTTCCAGATTGAAGCGCCCTGAACCTCACGGCCACACCGGCCGGCGCACATGCAATTGCCCGCGTATTCGTTGACGGGTTATCTTCAACGTGATGTACACTCATGCTCATAAATTAAATATAATGCTGATACACGGTGAAACAACGCTCTGGTGAGCCGTTTTCGGATTTAAATCACCTCAGGGTATGACCATGCGGTGCATTTGCCCTGCGGTCGACGCACGGTGGCGCTGTCAGCAGTCCACATATGCAGAGGTGTGTTGAGTAAGTGTGCAGACGTTTTCAGAACTGCTAATGGTGACTGTGTGTAGAAAATGGCTCAAAGAACACATATGACGAGTAGGATACTTGGGCGACTGGAGGCTGGTCAAACACAGCAGGTCGTAGCATGGCCCTCCGTGTGCCACAAAGTGTGATCTCAAGATTATAGCAACGATTCCAGCAGACAGGAAACGTGTCCAGGCGCTACAGTGCGGGACGTCCACAGTGTACAACACCAACAGAAGACCGATATCTCACCATCAGTGCCCGCAGACGGCCACAGAGTACTGCAAGTAGCCTTGCTCGGGACCTTACCGCAGCCCGTGGAACGGTTATCTCCAGACACGCAGTCCACAGACGACTGAACAGACATGGTTTATTCGCCCAGAGACCTGCAAGGTGCATTCCACTGACCCCTGGTCACAGGAGAGCCCATAAAGCCTGATGTCAAGAACACAGTACTTGTTCATTGGAACAGTTGTCCCAGGTTATGTTCACGGACGAGTCCAGGTATAGTCTTAACAGTGATTCTCGCCGGGTTTTCATCTGGCATGAACCAGGAACCAGATACCAACCCCTTAATGTCCTTGAAAAGGACCTGTATGGAGGTCGTAATTTGATGATGTGGGGTGGGATTATGATTGGTGCACGTACACCCCTGTATGTCTTTGACAGAGAAACTGTAACAGGTCAGGTGTATCGGGACATCATTTTGCACCAGTATGTCCGCCTTTTCAGGGGTGCAGTGGGCCCCACCTTCCTCCTGATGGATGATAACGCACGGCCCCAACGAGCTGCCATCGTGAAGGAGTACCTTGAAGCAGAAGATATCAGGCGAATAGAGTGGTCTACCTGTTCTTCCCCCATCTAGGATGTCTGGAATCCTCTTGGTCACTGCACTTCTTCAAACCCCTGGGACACTTCAGGAGCTCCTACAGGCACTGGTGCAAGAATGGGAGACTATATCCCAGCAGCTGCTCGACCACCTGATCCAGAGTATGCCAACCCGTTGTGCGGCCTGTGTACGTGTGCATGGTGATCATATCCTTATTGATGTCGGGGTGCATGCGCAGGAAACTGGCGTTTTGTAGCACATGTGTTTCGGGACGGTTTTCTCAACTTACGACCAATACCGTGGACTTACAGATTTGTGTCGTGTGTGTTCCCTATGTGCCTATGATATTAGCGCCAGTTTTCTGTTGTGCCACGTTGTGTGGCACCACATTCTGCAGTTATCCTTAATTTATGAGCATGAGTGTAGTACGCCCGCTTCCAGTTCGGGTGTGCAGCGTCGCTTTTCCATACAGAATGATCATATCGGTTTACTCTGCAAACGTATCGTCAGCCGTGTTGCTCTAACACTCAAAAACACAAGAATGAGGCTACACTTGCAGTCTTTTATAGCGGTATAGTGTAAAATGTTCAGCGCATTGTACGCTCTGTCAGCTTCTGTAGTCTATGTAGCAAAGAAGCCTGCACTCACGCAGTGGCCACCTCAGTCTGTAAGCTTCTCCCCATGAAAGCATTCCGTGTCAGAATTTCGCCACATTCACCCAACAGAGACTGTTTTTCGCAGTCTTCTTTCTAAAGTTGAAATCTGCAAAGTTTTATATTTGTGATCGTGCAATAGCGAAGCTATTACTTACTGCTACTGCTGTATGGTCCTCAAGCATATTGTGAAAGGAAAATAATATGAATGCACTCCTTTTTATGTATGAAACTTTATTGCGCAACACCATGAATATATAATGGCACAGAATTTTCTAAAAGCAGTATTGCGGAATGTACCAGGAAGTTAGGAACTAGAAACAGTGACTCATAGCTTCCCAACAATTAGAACTAAGATATTAACTGAAGTACGGAAGAAGCATGTACAGTTGATAGTTATCTCAATCCATACACCAGTGTGTAAATGATTACTACTCCTTGAATACTCTGAGTAAAATTTGTCATGGTCCTAATGTTAATTCTTATATGTGCAACAAAAATAACGAAGCTCACCTCTGCTTTGCCTCAATATCTGCATTTTGTTGCAAGTTTCCAAGTAAAAAATCGCTTGGGTTTTACTAAAAACGATTAAATAAATCACGCATTTTGCTGTGAGGGTAAGCATACTACAAATCAGCGAGCAGTGCAATGCATATGAGCAGTACATTATTCAGCAGTTTTTAGTTGTCAAACTGAAATATAAAGATCCAGGATTAAGTAAACAATAGCCTATTTCAATTTAATTCTCATATTTTTACTGAGAACGCGTAGACGATTGAAGGACAGGTATCTGAAAATGTGAACGCATCTGGATTGAACACTGTTGAACTAACAAACGCCTAGACGTGAGCATGGAAACATATAACTGATTTAGTAAATTAAACAATATTTTACTAAGACCGGTTCCCGCATTAAGGGAATGAGTAGTGATATAATAATTTCCTGAGTCCATGCATGGTAATCGAGAAACATCTACATAAACTGTGTTCTGTTAACCATGAACGAAATTTCGACATCATGACCCGCAATGTAGGATACCCGCAATGTAGAATGGCTCAAACGTTTTTGACCACAATAAGTGTAAACACTTCGGTGGATATTTCTTCATTCAGCTTGCCCCGAGACTGTGAAAGTGGAATCCTAAAGGAAAAACTCCACTCCATCACTGACAACAGTACAAGTCAAAAGTATATCGCATGCCCGACCAGAGTCAAGACAGCCACATGTGGCCCACGAGAGATGCGGGACCGACAACGAACATTTGAAAACACTCTCGACACCTTGTCCGCCTACTTGGCGAATGCTCAACTCCATACAGGGCCGACAGGAAATCAGTATGTCAGGGTAAAGGTACTCAGTGATGGTCTTATTTTTAACATGTACTGCCGAGAGCTTGCATGCATCTATATTTGCAGTTAAGGCTTATTAATCTCGTCTGAGGTAGACACTCCCCGTCAGAGATTGCTTCTGGCATTCATAAGACCAGCAGTGTCATGTGCTGCGATGCATACACCGTGGCCTGTCTTTCTGATGGTCCTCAGAGCCACACAGGTGACGTCATCTGTCTGTAGCAACAACAAAAAAATTGTTCAAATGGCTCTGAGCACTATGGGAATCAATTGCTGAGGTCATCAGTCGCCTAGAACTTAGAACTACTTAAATCTAACTAACCTAAGGACATCACACACATCCATGCCCGAGACAGGATTCGAACCTGCGACCGTAGCAGTCGCGGGGTTCCAGACTGAAGCGCCTAGAACCGGCTCTGCCACACTGGCCGCCTGTAGCAACACTCACTCTGGTAGCCCAAAGAGATAATCTCCACGCATGTTCTCAGGAATCAAGTTCCCTGTGTCAAAGACTGCGAAACTAATACCACCTTTGCGCATACAGCCACCTTACTAAGTGTCCGACCTTATTCTGACAGATGTTCAAGTTGATGCACCAACACGGCTCCCTGTAGACTTCACAATCCTCGGCTTTCTTGTGAAGAAACCTCCCAGGGGCGGAATAAAGCTGAGACAGCATAGTGTAAGACCTCTGACTACTGCAGTAGCGTCCTGAATTAATTCATACCTTGACCTGATGCTGTGGTGCCTCTGTCCCTACATAACCAGAGACGAATACCAGTCATAACAAAACTGGGCAGTCAACCCTTAAGAGTTACAGACCAGATCTATGTCTGTGGCCTATGCAGTCATCGACTGCTACTGACGTCGAAATGTACTCCATGACAGACAATGGTCCAGCATGGGTCACCCTGCCTCATCCACTCCTGGCCATAACTTGCGCTAGGTCCTAGACCTGACGCTTGAATAGTACAGTCCAGCTGAGCAACCTTCATAGTGGCAACAACTGTCCTCTGACAGTTTTCACGGGGTTTCAGTTTCAGTGTCTGTGCATCTACAGGTATCACTTATGACTACTGCCAAGCTATCACTTGTCTGGCATACACACGCACTGCTGCTATGTGCACCGGCCGGGGTGGCCGAGCGGTTCTAGGCGCTACAGTCTGGAACCGCTAGACTGTTACGGTCGCAGGTTCGAATCCTGCCTCGGGCATGGATGTGTGTGATGTCCTTAGGTTAGTTAGATTTAAGTAGTTCTAAGTTCTAGGGGACTGATGACCTCAGAAGTTAAGTCCTATAGTGTTTAGCACCATTTTGCTGCTGTGCACTTGCATATGCAGGCTGCGATGCTGCCTCCTTCGTTCATATCCTGGGTTTTGGGCAGTGCACCATCTTGCCTCCATGCACCTGTCACTTCCAGTTAGCATGTCCAGTATTCAGACGACAGTGCTGCATCAGCATCTGATGGAGTGCCACTGAATTATGTTTACAGTGCAGGGCCATCGAACCTCTGTAGTTTGCTGAGCGGAACAGGTACTTCCGCCTTAACAACAATGCTTCCTGCCACTGAGGGCTGCATCGTAGATGACTGACCACCCTCTCGAAATAAGATCATTTGAGTTCAACGTCCTGTGATCACTAGAGAAGGATGACAAGCTCAGATTACGAAAGGATGGGCCACGAAATTACCTGTGCCCTTTTCAAAGGAACCATCCCAACATTTTCAGGAAGCGATTTAGTGAAGTCGCGGGAAACATAAACTTGGATGATGATCCCAGTGTCAGGTTCTGAGGTCAGTGCTATTGTGTGAGAGTCTCAGTGAGTAAGGGCTGCACCAGCTAATGAAGGATTTCTGATTTCCGATCATTCTGCACGTCATCCTGAATAGACCGTCATCCTGTCTGTCCTTGTTATTTTTGTTGTTTGTTGTGGTATTCAGTCCTGAGACTGGTTTGATGCAGCTCTCCATGCTACTCTATCCTGTGCAAGCTTCTTCATCTCCCAGTACTTACTGCAACCTACATAATTATGAATCTTCTTAGTGTATTCATCTCTTGGTCTCCCTCTACGATTTTTACCCTCCACGCTGCCCTCCAATGCTAAATTGGTGATTCCTAGACGCCTCAGAACATGTCCTACAAACTGATCCCTTCTTCTAGTCAAGTTGTGCCACAAACTTCTCTTCTCCCCAATCCTATTCAATACCTCCTCATTAGTTATGTGATCCACCCATCTAATCTTGAGCATTCTTCTGTAGCACCACATTTCGAAAGCTTCTATTCTCTTCTTGTCCAAACTATTTATCGTCCATGTTTCACTTCCATTCATGGCTACACTCCATACAAATACTTTCAGAAACGACTTCCTGACACTTAGATCGATACTCGATGTTAACAAATTTCTCTTCTTCAGAAACGCTTTGTCTGTCCTCAAGCACTAAAAATGAAATTCGTGCAAACCGTAAGTTTTGGTAACATTCAGAAACACGATCCTCACAAGTGCAGCTCAAGTGCTGCAGAGTTCAGTGTCGGATGTTTTTTCGGTGCGACTGCCACTACGGGGTGTCCTCTGGTGCGGAAGCAGGGGAGGTCTCCGCTCTGGACAGGAGAGGCGAGTGAGATGCCGCTTCCCGCTTCCCGGCCGCCCGCCACTCACGTCGATCAATAGGCGCCACCCCCGGCCCTCGCGCGTACTGCGCCGCCCATTGTCCGCCCGCGCGGCCGCCGACATTGTTTTCTGCCGCCACTGTGCGCCCCGCCGCGCCACGCCGCGCCGCACGGCCCGCGCTCCGCTGCGCACCGCTATGTGGCTGTTTCGTCGCCAGGGGCGCACGGCTCAGCACCGGGCCTCGCTCTGGCGTGGACACCCTTCCGACATCGCCTCCGTCCTGTTTCCATTCGCACAGTGCAGCATCGTTCCGTGTCGCCTCTCTCGCCTTTTTCTGGCAGCAAATTTCAGAGATAAAGAAGAAACAACGTTATTCTCACACAACTTCAAGCGGTCATAAAAATACAGTCTGAAAGAAAGTTGAGGCTCAAATATACAACGTGTCCGGCTCGTCAGTCGTAACTTCATTCCTTTCCATCATACACGTATACTTCTCACACACATCAGCCACAAGGCGCGAAACTGGTATTCCGGTCTTCCAAGTTAATAAACATGTATAGGGCATTCAAATATTCTGTGTGCAAACTAATAGGGATGATGACAGACACAAAAACAAATATGTTTCGTAAATATTTTAAACATAGCTGCACATCAGCAACGGTTTTACGTAATAAAGTTATAAACAGCCGACCAGTTGCAATGGATAAAGAAATTCTTTACCTAGATTTCGACTAATATAAATTTGTCTTCTTCAGAAGGTAACCTAAGGGCAATGAACATCATAGATTACATTAGAAAAGTATGAAACTTACAATCCAAAAATAAATTTTGAGACAAATTACAGAACTCTTGCATTACAGAAGTATGATAACTACGACTGCTTAATTTTTCTCTACATTTTTGCACTTTTTTGTATAACTCTTGAATTATAAATTATTTTTTTTACAATTTGTTGTAAACGTGAAGGAAAAGAAGTAAACAAGATTGTGTATATATTACATTGAAATACTGTTAGCAGTTTTTGAGAAAATATTCCTCAAAGATGAAAATTTTAAAGTTACGGGAAATGGATTCTAAAGTTTTTTAATACATTCTTGCCCCATATGATGGATTATCAGCATCCTCTTCTTTTTCCAGTGTTAGTTTCCTTTTCACTGGTCTTTTCTTCCATTTTGCTGCTTATTGTAGGATTTTGTCTCTTCTTCCTGCACCTCTTAGTCTTTCTTCATCAATTAGGCGCATTGTGGAAATGGTGTTGTGTCCTGGTTGGAAATCTAAACGTTTCAACACACGTCCCCTTAGAAAAATTAAAGAATGACTGTGCTGGTAAACTTCTATGTTATTTTATTTTCAAACAGCTGAGAAAAACTCAACATACTCAAACAGTTTTATCTTTTCTTATTTTGATCATCACTAATCTGACCCACAATATTTTTTTAGTGCAACGCAATCTGACTTTCAATAATCCCTAAAAAAGAATTTCCCAGATGGCCCTGACTAACAATAACCTATACCTTTCATGAATCACTTACTTCACAAATATCTTCGTTACTCTTACTGCAATACAGCGAGAGCTAACACTGCCACAGACTGCACACGGCACAGTCAGAGATTTCATACAGAGCCCTACGTGACGTTACCAACATAAAAACCCAAACAGCCTACTTACATAGTCCCAAAGCTCTCCACAAAACATTTTACAAATTGTTTTGGGCAGTGCCCAATAACTATTTGCAATTTTTTTTATATTAACGATAGCAAATATATCAAATGTACACACTTATTGATACACTGTTGGTCAAAAGAAAAAATTTTGTCTCAGTCCTTAAAGACAGTCCTGATAATCCATCACAGCAGTAATTAAATTGCACAATGTCTGATCAGTGAAAGAAAATGGACCCGGAAGTAGTGGGTTTCCATGCAGTCTTGAAGAAGTAGTGTTGTCCTTCCAATGGATAGACAATGCTGACTCTTGACATACAGACTGGTAATGGGCCACAACAGAGCAAACCCACAGCAGAGTTAGTCGAAGTTTTGAAGAATATTGGTAGGTAGGTCATCACAGAGCAGACCCACAATATGTCTTGTAGAGATGATGGTGTTGGTGGGCCATCAAAGGTGCAGACCCACTGTAGTCCTTGTAGAGATGGCCAGCAGCCATCTGTTGTGACTGTGTGGGTGCACAATCACCATCGATGAGTCTTGCAGATAATATAGCAAGTCCATAAACCACCATTTGTGCACTCTCACAAAAATTTTTTGAAATGTCCTTAGAACAAACAGTGCTGTTAACCAGTCTCTTGCTGAATTATCAACACATGTGTGAGCACCAACACTCCCCCTCTTTTTTAACGTCTCACATATTGTGCATATACTGTGACCAACAGAAACGTGTGCAGTGAAATGAAACTTAATTTGAAGAACTGGTGTCTATACAATTATAAACTTCTGGCATAAGAACACAGTTATAAAGATAAAGAATACATCATTAAAGAACATAACAATACAGATAACATTTATTGCAATGCAGGCCTTACAAAAGAATAGGAATAAACATATACACCAGTGTTACAGGAATTGCGACATAAGTAAATAAATATAATAATGAGGATAGCTTCCGAAACATTAACTTCACACATGAACATTGAAACAGAACAGAAAAAATTATGTCTAAACATCTTTACAAAGTAAATAACATATTATTAATGCAAATTATATTTGCGGCTAACAGTATTCCTGATCATAGTGAATGTAGCATAGTATTAGAAAAATTTCGCAATGTAACTCTTATCAGATAAACACAAAGACAGGAGGAGCACAAATACACATGGGTACACAAACATATCGGAATAACACAAAAGAAAAGGACATGGTTTATTTTCAGTGTAACTTTTGGTACTGAGTGTTTATAGTATTTGATTTGCAAACAAAATTTTCTTTACTTCTCAGAGATCTTCCTTAGTTCATCATTTGTTTCCAGGAAAACCCTACCTAAGTCTGTTGTCCCTAAACCCTACTTTTTTGTTCATAACCTCTTTCAAAATAATTATCCTTCATTGTACACTACTTTTTTGGCCAAACCTTTCTCTTATAGGTTCTCAATGCGTTTCTTCCAATTCATCACAACTCATTCTCTTATATAGTCTACCCCTTCCTAAGCCAACTTAAATCTACTGAGCTCTTATATAGTAGAGAACGAGGCAATGCAGCAGCACAAAACCACTAACATGAACAGCAATGGCAAAAAAATGTAAATTGGCAAAGCAAGCAGCAGTATACCTAAATTAGCATAGCAAGGGCAACATTACAACTAACATGAGCCAAGAAGAAAAATAAATCAGTAGTAAAACTGCCTTAACAGAGTAATACGAAGTGAAATTCAGTAGCACTATGCCTGGCAAACAGCAGCAGCAAATGCAATAACTTATACCTAAACATGACAAAGCTCAAGCAGAAAAAATACTACAGTGATGATAGGAATTATCTAGCACCTATGTCACATCTTAAGACTAGAGTGATGCATCACGATAACTTACTCTACCAAACTAATTACTAAATCTTTGAAAAAATTATGTATGCAATTCCTGTGAAGGGAAATGTCTATTTCTGCTCCCTTTTTTAAGGAAGTAGTTCATAAAATTATTATTAAATTTTATTTTAACCAATGCTGCAGTGCAGGTAGAAACTAGATATTAAACAAAATAGGCAAGTATATACATAAAGCAAGGTATGAAACATCATTCACTAGCAGTATGGCATTTCATTAAACATCTGCAATTACGTGCTCCCAAGTGTAATTATATGTCTTCAAGTATGAGTGTGTCATATTTGTGATGCTTTCTACAAAGAGATGTCAATAGCGAGGTTAATGGCTTTTTTTCCTCCACCTAATGGCTTTTTTTCCAGGTGACTGTCACACAGCTGGGTGCCCACAACACATTACATCAAGGTCACTTACCTTCCTTACCGAAATATTTATGACAGCAGTTTATGCTACAGTGACAGTCTCATGCAAAAATTTCACAGTTTGAAAATTTGTATTACAAATGTGTAGAAACAAAATTCCATAAATATAACAGTGTCCAAAAATTTTCGCCAGCATTGTGATACATTCACACATGTACACACATTTCATAACTATTATACTACGATTCTTACTTTCCAACATCCTTTTCACAATCCAGCGTCCCTAACCACTTCTCATTATTCATATACATATAAACATGTAATCACATTCCTCATATAGCAGCATCTTATTGATCATAAACATACCTCAGCAAAATAATGTGCATCATAGTCATAATAATATCACCATAGTACATCAATCAAATTTCAAAATCGTCGTAGCTTCCTCCAATGATCTCAAAACCTGTTAAAAATTGCTCTCTGCTCTTCAGTATAATCATCTACCTCAAACGTACTTCAAAAATCATGATCCCATACAAAATACATCGTTCAAAGCTCTCATAGTATCACAATGGTTCCGAAAAAATATGAACAGTTCACAAAGTACAGACAAAATACAATTTCGTAAGTGTGAATTCACTGACATAGTAAAAAAAAAAAAAGTTTGTCTCTCTTAAATGATCAGATAGCTGTGTAATTCTGTGTTAGTGAAATATGGTACCGATGTGTAAAGTAGTATAAGCAAATACCGTATTAGCTAGGGCTCCTAGCGCTTGGCACACGCATAGTACACAAAGTAGGCGTGTAAACCCCGAGGATTAATGTAATTATACCCTCAGGTATTACGGATTACAGCAATGGAATGAAACATATCATCGGAAACCTTCTTTGTATTTTTGTAATTCAAAATATCCTTAAAAATAAATGTTTTAAGTACAAAATTTAATCACTCATATGCGTGTCCTGTAGTGCTAAACTGTGCGTCTTGCTGTAAGATAATCTCTGTCATCACTTAATGGCAAAAATGTGCCAAATATCGTAATTATCGTCCTCCATAAGCAAAGTTCTGCAAAACTCAATGTACTTACCTCATCATAAACAAAAGTGAAATGCCATTTGTATAGATATCGTAGTTGTTACGCTTATCGCCGTGATAAAAAAACAGTATGTATTGTTGTGCTACGGAAACTATACCTTAAAAGTTACTACTAAAACATGCTTTACTTTCCAGAATAATACAGAAAAAAACTGTGCAGATATAAAACAGATACACTACAAAAGCAACAATGTAAATTTTGTCACTCATTAGTAGCGTCGTGATATAATAGTGTAGCTGTCAAACAAACCAAATACTGAGTCATATGTAATCTCACAGAAAATACTTTAAATAAAGAATTTCATTTGAAGTAAACCAAAATGTTGCATTAAAATCGCATTAGCAGTATATGTTCTAAGTATGTAAGCCTTATAGTCGTTACGTTATCGGGCAATGAACAAGCAAGAATGTACACACAATAACACTGTGTCGTCTGTTCACTACAAAAATGCATTCGTAATTACTGTCTAAATAAGTTCCCTAGGTTCCTGCCGTGATTGTTAACTTGAAAACATTGTCACATGTTAACAGTTTCCAAATGTTTCAAAGCGTACTAGAAACGTGAAGTGAAAAATTTTATGCCAAAGACTAAGTTAAAAAGCAGATTATCTCTCAATAAACGGTTTTACATGTGAAATGTTGTGTAAACCTTTCCTCTTCCTAGTACGCACAGATTCAGTCTGAACGCAATTATTATGCGGTATATGTCGCTAATGAATACTGGAATTTTTCTCAAGGTTAGCTTATGTAATTTTTCTGAAGCCCAGCTGGCGCACGTGGCTGCCTGTGGTGCGAGTCATTCTCTACTGTCTCTTTGTAGGCGCGTGTTGTTATTGGGATTAGGAGACTTATCTTCTACAAATTCACCTTGCCGAGAGGGCCCTGCCCTGTTTGAATCCCTCCAGTTCTGATGAAATTCAGGTCTGTCGCTATGATTATATCGTCTGTCGTCATTTCGGTAGTTTCTGTAGTTTGTTTCTTGTCGGTTAAGTTATGAAGAATTTCTCCCTGATTTGTAACTGCGTGGTGGACTGTTGTGTCTGAATTTATTCTGTCTCCCTTGATAATAATTAATTTTGGTTCCCATATTGTCTGTTTCTCTGATTGTCTCTGTCATAGTCATTACTGCAGATAGGTGATCTTTCCCTGTAATTATTATTACTCTGCCAACGGTTGTCATACGGGTGGTGTCTATTTTGGTCGCAATCTGCGTTGTTAGAATAGCCTTGTCGTGTCCAGTTATTGTTTCTTTCATCTCGGAGTTGTAGCGGATGTGACCTGTAATAATTGTTTTCCTATTTTTGCATCCTCGACTGTCTGTGTTAATTTCTAATTCTTGTAAAAGTCCCTGAAAACCTTCCATGTCGTCATTGCAACGTCCTGCCAAAATAATATGTCTTAAATGTTCATGCAGTTTTATTAAGCAAATGCGGATGAGTTCTGAGGGGCTGTATTGGTTTGACAGGTACTGATTCTTGTGCAACGTGTCTTCAAAGTATTTGACGAGACTGGAAAATTCAGATTGCTCAAAGTGTTTCATCATTACGATGCTATGTTTTATTCGGTCTTGAGTAGCTTGAGACCAGTATGCTGAGAGGAAGGCATGATAAAATTCTCCTTCACTGTGACAATCGCGAATGACCAATCGCCTTCTTACAGCTGCTCCATTCTCTAAGTAGCCACACATAAATTCTAATCTGTGCTCTAATGACCAGCTGGGAGGAAAACAATGAGAGAATTGATGGAGCCATGCTTGTGGATGAATGTCGTTGCCGAAATTCTTAAATGTTTTGAATTTACGTGTAGTAATGAATAGCTTATAGTCTAAGTCATCATGACGGCGAGTCGCATATTGGTCATTGTTACGTCGTGTCGGTGGTTCCATCTCAAAATTCGGTGCACCCTGGCAGTTTCTTTCATAATTTCCGAAATGCCCTGCGTTATTATTTTGTGGCTTTTCCGTATTTCTATGTCCCTCTTCCCATATTGGAGCGAGAGTGTCGTGTGAAATAATTCTTGTATTACTTGTGCCAACTGATTTTGTACATCCCGGATTTCCCTTTTGTGTTGTGCATTAATCTGATTCTGATTTTGTTAGAATTTCTTAATATGTTCATATTTTTATGTGTCAGTGGAGGCTATGGGTCTTGTGTCATTCAGATCATCATCTACCTTTGTAGATAAGTTAGTGAACTGACCCGAAAGTTCGGCTACTTTCTCCGATGATGAACTGATTTCCTCAGTGTGTTTTTCTGAAACAAGTTTCAGAATGTCTATTTGTGTTGAAAGTATATCTACTATGTCCTTTAAGTTTCCTTGAGTTTATGCAAGTTGCGTAACCGAATCGGTAGATCCAACTGAGTCAATTTTAGCTTGCAAGGTATCGTGATTTTCAAGAACAATAGTTCGCAGTTCTTTTATGGCTGCTTCGTGATTCTATAATGAATTTTCATGACGCGAAAAAATAGGTTGGAAATGCTCACAAATTTGTGTTTTTACGTCATTAGAGACTTTTTGACATTTCGATTCGATTTTAAGTAACTCAATAATTAAATCATCAACCGTTTCTTCAAGCGTTTGCTCTATTGTGTTTAAATTTTGAAGATTTTGTTCAATTGTGTCTAAATTTTGAAGCTGTTGTCCCATTTGTTGCACTAATTGTAATAAGAATGTCCTGGCGTCTCAAACATGTTTCTCTGCACTTGTCGGCTGTGCATTTGCACCGGCAACATTGGCATTTGGAAAAGCAGAAAATGGGTCTTGACTTGATTGAAAAACGGGTATTTGCAAGATTATGTCCTGTCATTTCGGGTTCATGGAGCGATCTGTTGCCAACCGATCGATCCACAATACTACTCTGTTCAATAGCTGTTCACTGTCTACACGATTATTTATTGCCTGGTCCATTCCCCTATGCACAATTACCAAATTACTGTGTTGAACATTAGTTAAATCATTGCACAGAGGTGTTACCGCACTACTCTCGTCTTGACTATCATTTCTCAGTTTACTTTGGAGCCTACTATTACGTTTTTCATGCGCCATAATTGTCACAATATTTCACACTATAACACAGAAAAGCACAATTACAAGAGTAAAATAAGAAAACACATTAACATAGCACTAAAAAAATATCTAATTAATTGCAGGCACAGCTGCGATATATTCGGTGCTAGTCTACATGCATGCCACAACTGTTTTACAGTACAACAAAGAAAAACTACAACTACAAAGATGATGCTCTCTACAATTATGCGCTAGTAATAAAGAATAAGTACACTAATTACACAAACTACAAGAAAAAAATCAGTAGATTCCAGTAAGGTATCCGTGACTAAGGGTCGACATATGAAACGTCCCCTTAGAAAAATTATGAGACTGTCTGTGCTGGTAAACTTCTACGTTATTTGCGTCGTTTGATTTTCAAGCAGCTGAGCAAAACTCAACGTACTCAAACAGTTTTCTCTTCACTTATTCTGATCATCACGAAACTGACACACAATATTTTTTTTAGCGCAACGCAGTCTGACTTTTAATAATCCCTACAAAAGAATGGCCCTGACTGACAATAACCAATACCTTTCACGAATCACTTACCTCACAAAAGTCTTTGTTACTCGAACTATTGTAATACAGCGAGAGCCATTACTGCCAGCTAAATAAAAGATTCTAGCTACTGAAGGCACTAAGTACTGATAAGCTTAAGTCAACTGCTTGATCACCTGACACTCGTGAAGTTATAACAGCCGCTCCGTTTACCACCACCACCTACCGTCATGGTATGACGTTCCAAGGATGGTCAAAGACTGACCGAAACCGGTTACCACCAAGTATATGATTCCGCGGTCGAGACTGTTTGCGTCTATTAAAAAAAAGAAAAAGTACTGTAGTTGTTACCTGAACCCAATTCCTTTCACATCATCCGCCATATCGGTGGTTGTGGGTGGGGCGTGGAGATGTCGCGGCAAGGCCTCGGATTGCCCCCCCCCCCCCCCTGCCGGCTTCGGCTTCGCTCTTCTCCTCCCAACCCCGCTCCCATATTTTGTGATCAGGACAAAAAAGCGTTCAGCGCGTCTTACTGCCTGGCAGCAGACCCGGTTTTGTCGGAAATTTTCTCCGCTCGGGATCTTGTTGCTGAGTTATCCTAATCATTTTATCCTTAGCGACACGTAAGTCGCCGAGTGCAGCGTCATCTGAAAAGACTTGAACCTCAGCAGTCGAATTTCCCTGAGTGAAGACTTCCGGCCATCAATGCCATTCCATCACTTCATTTTCAATCTTTCAGTTACAGTTTTTTTTTTTCAATTGAAGAACCGCAGTAACTCACTGTTCAGCATGAACGTTTTACAGCCCTCTACGCGTTGCTAGATCCTCAAAAGCGCAAGACCCTTCACGTAAGTCTTCTAGTGCCGACGACATATTGCCTGAGCCTCCAACAGCCAAGAAGACAGGTAAAAATAAACTGCAAGTATGACATAAGTGAAGGTATACCTTGTAATATTATTGGGATTTCCGTAGTATGAAAGCTATGAGTACCCTTGGAAAGGCATTCACCTATCTGTATATTAAATGGTCAACCTATGAGATGACACCTACTCTTTGAAAGACATTTGTTTTATATAATTTACGTAACTGTAAAGATGTGCATCTAGCGCGGAAGCTAATACATCGTTTGCTCAGTCAAAGAAACATTTTAACAGAAACTGAACTGACGTTCCGCTTCGATCTAAATAAAAGATGATAGTAAAAAAAAAACTTTTGTAGATCTTCAGATTTTAATATACTACTTCTGCTTATAATGTGAAAACGTAAAGAAGGTCGACTTTAAGCTAGAAAAGTGAGCGGTCTTGCCTGCGTGCAGACAACATTATTAATTAATAAAATTCAAGTAATTTATGTTCGACACTGTAAATCGGCAAGTTATTGTTATGAAGGTGATGAACAGTGCAAGAATTGTCTTTAACGAAGGAGAAAAGTAATGACTGTAATTTGTGACAAAAACGTAAACCAAGGAGACAGCACAGGGCAGGCTGAAATCTGATCGCACCATACAGTTAGAAAAGTACTTATTTAAGTTATATTGTTTATAAATAAGCCCTAATTTGCTAGTGAGGAGTGTTTGAATATATTTACTGTTTACCAGACTTCTTATTGTGTTCTTTTCCTTTATACTTTTTTAATCTCCATGCCATATTATTTCTATAAATGTCAAACAGCCTTTACTACAGCAGAGAATACTGCGGCATCCTGGTCGTGTACAGAAGGCCGCCCCTTGTCTTCTATACAACTCATAGCTGCCCCATTTATTAATGATTTCATTTGCAAATGCAATTTTTTTTTTACTGTTCATTGTTAAAGGTCCCTTAGGTAGTTATAAAATTCATACTGATTACGTAAAGAAATCCGGGTTATTCTTTTCCAAATAATAGAAGTCTTTGGTAATCAAAAACTAGCCTCCTTCTGACAACGATCAGGAGCCGACCAGAAGACGGACGTCTTCGACCGCTTTCGTGTCTCCTGTGGCAAAGCTGTGCCAAACTGGGAACACGACATTCTAGTATGTAACACAGATTTAAATTCTAAGAATTGAAACATATTTAACCTAATAATTTTTTTTATCGTAATAGAACCTCCACACACCGATAGTTCTCTAGACAACTTTGTGTTCATATTCTGCCACTAAAGCCTTCTTTCTTTCCCAAATGGAGAACCTACTCCAAATGATCAGGAAATCCTGGCCTCGGCATTCACTCATTTCATGACACATGTTCATTACTACATACAAATTTCATATCCATCTTTCTATTCACTGTCGCATAATTGATATGTTGAGAATATAATGTTTTTATGCAAAAGGCTCTCCCGTCAGTTCATTCGAAACAATCTCATTTCAATGTACAAATAATACACCGTTGGTATAGCGACGGGTCGTTTCACTGTAGGGCTGATAAGACATTTTTGATCGATACCTCTTATGAGGAAATTGAACGTTACAGATGCCTCTTCTAGGAAACTTAATGTAATTTCACGTGGTTTTGGGGTTTCTGTTGATAACAGGAATATATTTCGTGTTCTAGAGGGTGAGAGGCGTTTTTTACGTTGTCGCAGAAGGGATAAAAATCGAAGTTTTTCAGCACGCTCTAGCGCCGATACCATTGGTAAAAAAATCAAACATAATGAGTAGATTTTGTACGTAATTTTCGTTAATTTAATTTAGTATTGAGTGGTGATTAACGAAAGACGGGAAGTTTTCTATATACAGGGGGAAAACCGAAAACGATGAGCAAATTTTTCGTTCTTTGCTCTTTTCATTATGAGGCCGACCTCCTAAAAGGCAGCAAACATGAAATGAGGGTTCAGCATGCCACAGAACACGTATAACCATTGAGAAAAGAACTTCTTCAGTTTTGTTACGAAAACCGCTGTTTTGTACACCGACTGAATGAACTATTTTAGGCCGTAGTCGATGATCCGGAGTCCCCCCTACAAACAAAATATTTGGACCTAAACTGTTGGCTCAACCGTTGGCCAAGCAAAATGAGCTGCGGAGAACTTTGAGTCTGAAAATTATACGTACATTTAGCAAGGTATTCGTATGCAACAAATAGTCACCATGTATATTTATGTAAAGATGTTGTTAGCAAGATTGCACGTTTTATATACAGTGATGAGCTGAAATATTATTATTACCTTCGTAACAGCGTGCCAATAACACTTTGTAACGCAAGACAGCAGCAATACATCGTGGCATAAATTCGATAAGTCCTTGGTTGTTGGTAGTAGCTATCCACGCACCGATCATGCAAGTCCCACAAATTACAGTTGTTTGTAGGGGCGGAGTTGAAGTCCGATAACATGCCTGATGCGTTGCATAGGGTTTAGATCAGGTGATATTGGTAACCAACAAGTCAACGTGAGTTCACTATCATGCTCTTCAACCTACGGTTACAGCATTATGGATCTGCGATACGAATGTTGCTGGAATGTGCCATCGCTGTGGGAGAAGTCATCAATCATGTCGGGATGCTGATCGTCCGCAATAACGTTCACGCATTCCACAGCTGTCACGGTGCCATCTATCATTGCTACATGTCACATGGGGACCCGGTGAATGTCCCTTATAACGTAACACTGCCCCTACGGCAAAGTCCGTGGCACGGTGCATATTTCGAGCAGCTGTTTGCTTGCATGATGGCGTAGCCGAGAACGATCATCGATCTGGTCTAACAAGAAGCATTATTTATCCGACCAGATGCCACGTTCACACTGAACTACAGTCGAATCTCGGTAATCCCCAGTGCAGTCGTAAATGTCGATGTCTTAAGGACGTCATTGCCGTAGTCTGCTGCGGAGCGATCAACAATGTGGGCTAAACGGTGTGCTCCGAAATACTTGTGTCTGCACTAGCTTTGTACTCTGTCATCAGATTTGTCTCAGATAGCACCAAATCCTGCTTTGCAGAGTGAGGAAGCTTCTGATCTCCGCGTTCCGTGATAAGGCCTGAACGCCCAGGAACTAGTCACCTGTTAATGGTCAGGTCGTCCTTCAACGAAGTTAGACTGATTTTTTCAAAAGCAGCACGCTAAGAGCCATCGAGCTAGGCCATTCCCATTCACCAGGCAGTAACCATCTGCCACTTCGTCTTAATCAGTGGAGTTCCCTGTTTGCGACCAGTATCATTGCTCGAATGATTTCCCATTCGTCTCTGCTCCGCCTGCATGCTTTTCTTACCAAGTAACGTGCACGAAGCACCATCATGTGGCTTTCTATCTCGAGGGGTAGGCAGTGCTCATAATGTCTTGGCCATTAGTGTGTTGGTCTCTAACACAACACGGCAATTTTAACTTCAGAAATAAGATACATTAACTGATTGAATTTCACTTCTCATAATACAGTTTTGTGAAATCTTCACAATGTTTACAAGACTGTCACTTTTCTAGGTTCATGAGAGGTATACTTTTTGCTCAGTTGTGCGCTGCTGCTACTGACATTCATTCTAAGTAAGTTATAGGACACCATCAGATGAAACGAAGGGTACTTAAACGTTGAATATCTCATTCCTGTCGTATCATTACAGATGGTGGACAATCTAAGACTGGACACTGCTAGCATTGGAAACAGATTGTGGCGTTGCTTATGGAAATATTCCGGCACCACTTCAGTTGATTTAATGATGCGACGAATAGACGCCATTTGATCCTAGCTCCACATGTGTTGAACAATATGCAACATTCACGTCATCTAACTTCTGGCTTCTGTATTATGTGACAACTGTATTGTATTCATTATAACACTCCGAAAGCGAGACCATAAATGACTAGCTCTAAATCGCTCTAAAACAGTCATCTGAGAATGTTCTCCAGGAAAGAGTAACTGATTTAATTTCAACAGAACGGCCAGTGAATAAACGGAACGTTCCGCTGTTAATATTATCGGGAACAGAGCTAAAATCGTAATACTTTGCAATACCATTAACTGCCTTATATCCGTGCCACAGAGTGTTCGAGCAATACTGTTTTATTGGGTTTATAACAGCTACGAAACTATGTCGTTTCCATATCGGGGGCAGTTTGCTACAGTGACGTCAGTTCTTTCAGCTTCTGTATAGAAAAATCTGTGATGGCACCAGTAACTCCGTACCAATAAACGTTTCCCATATAAAATTCATTTCCAGTTAACTCGTGCTTTGCGCTAGTTTTTCTTCTTCTATTATTATAAAAATTTAACAATTCACCCCAAGTTTTCAGTTAGTCACAGTTACTTAAATCGAGTGCTACTGTGCCACATTTATAAAATTTGGAAAACATGGTACATGCGAAATTACTTTGCGCTCATAGAGGCATTTGTCGGGTTCTCTGTCTAAGGATTGCTTCCCGTTCCCTTGAAAATCCAGCTGCATCGGTGGTGTGGTCTGTACGCCTACAGTCCAAATCTTCTCTGGTAAGATAATAATATCATCTAACTTGTTCCTTGCTCACGAAGCACTCTTCGCCAACTTCCTTACTCAGGATGTTGGCGTCCCACAGAAACCGTGCTTGTGAAATCTAAAACGTTACATGCTTGATGTAACTATAATAAAGTGAACAACTGCGATGGTATCCACATGATGACACACTCTATCTTTTTAAATTACTGACTTTCGGGCCGTGCCCATTCAGCCTTCTTAGCAGGGTAATGTCAGTTATGACGGTACGGATGTTAAGACAACACAACACCGACTCCCCGAGCGAAGAAAATCTCCGACCATGTTAAGACAACATAACACCGACTCAACGAGCGAAGAAAATCTTCGACCCGGTTGGGAATCAAACCTGGGCCCCTTCACTTAGAAGTCTGTCACGATAACCGAGGCGGACATGAAGATCCCTCACTGCTCATCGTGCTGTGTTACACACGTGTTATTGCTACTGCTCTTGCCTGTTTGGTACAACTCCTCACGCTAGTAAAACATAAACTTTGAGATGAATGTTGTAAATGTTCACTAAACGTGATGTGTTTTATTAGTGGCGATTTGCAGGTTCTGCAATAATACTCTTTCCTTTAAACGTCCGCTGCAGATTATGTGACATGGAAATGAAGTTTACTACGTATTCCTAAATAACTAATTCCCTCATAGCGTGCGTGATAGGAAAGGCGAAGCACGCAGAAGTGGAGGAGGAAACCACCTCTGACCAGGATACACGCACTGATTCTATTCAGAAGAGTGTGTGAAGTCGTCGTACACTTTCCTGAGACATGCTGGACCACAGGTGTTAGAACTGATCCTTGATGTCTAAGATACTGGCCTGGGATGGAATTGACGCCACAGCCGGTTCGTTTGGGGGCAGATCTGGGGATCATGGTCTCCACGACAGTATCGGATAATCACGCAGACATGTCATAGAGACACGTACCGTGTGTGGACGAGGGTTGCCCTTTTGAAAAGTGGCACCACTGTACTGTATCATGAGACGTAATACATGAGGACGGACTGTGTCCATGACGTCCCGTTGTGTCGTCAGAGTCCCCTTAATCATCTCCAACCATGAGGTGGAGTCATACCCTATGATCCTCCACACCATGACGCCAGGAGTAACACCGCTACCTCTCTCCAAAACATTGGAAGAATGTGACCGCTTCCCAGGTTGCTACCATACTCGCCGACGGTGGTCATCCAGAGCAGTGGAGAACCGCGATTCATCGCTGAACACAACGTGTCGCCGTTTATCAGCAGTCCATGGTTTCCATCATGATACCATTCCAGACGCAGCCGTTTGTCTTGTGGCGTTAATGCCAAACTACACTACTGGCCATTAAAATTGCTACCCCAAGAAGAAACGCAGATGATAAACGGGTATTCATTGGACAAATATATTATACTAGAACTGACATGTGATTATATTTTCACGCAATTTGGTTGCGTACATCCTGTGAAATCAGTACCCAGAGAACCACCTCTGGCTGTAATAACGACCTTGATACGCCTGGGCATTGAGTCAAACAGAGCTTGGATGGCGTGTACAGGTACAGCTGCCCATGCAGCTTCAACACGATACCACAGTTCATCAAGAGTAGTGACTGGCGTATTGTGGCGAGCCAGATGCTCGGCCACCATTGACCAGATGTTTTCAATTGGTGAGAGATCAGGAGAATGTGCTGACCAGGGCAGCAGTCGGACATTTTCTGTATCCGGAATGGCCCGTACAGGACCTGCAACATGCGGTCGTGCATTATCCTGCTGAAATGTAGGCTTTCACTGGGATCGAATGAAGGGTAGAACTACGGGTTGTAACACATCTGAAATGTAACGTCCACTGTTCAAAGTGCCATCATTGCGAACAAGAGGTGACCGAGACGTGTAACCAGTGGCACCCCATACCATCACGCTGGTTTATACGCCAGTATGGCGATGACGAATACATGCTTCCAATGTGCGTTCACCGCGATGTCGCCAAACAAGGATGCGACCATCATGATGCTGTAAACAGAACCTGGATTCATCCGAAAAAATGACGTTTTGCCATTCGTGCAACCAGGTTCGTCGTTGAGTACACCATCGCAGGCGTTCCTGCCTGTGATGCAGCGTCAAGGGTAACCGCAGCCATGGTCTCCGAGCTGTTAGTCCATGCTGCTGGAAACGTCGTCGAACTGTTGGTGCAGATGGTTGTTGTCTTGCAAACGTCCTCATCTGTTGACGCCGGGATCGGAACGTCGCTGCACGATCAGTAACAGCCGTGCGGATAATATGCCTATCATCTCGACTGCTAGTGATACGAGGCCGCTGGGATCAGGCACTGCGTTCCGTACTACCTTCCTGAAGCCACCAATTTCATATTCTGCTAACATTCATTGGATCTCGACCAACGCAAGCAGCAATGTCGCGTACGATAAACCGCAATCGCGATAGGCTACAATCCGACCTTTATCAAAGTCGGTAACGTGATGGTACGCATTTCTCTTCCTAACGCGAGGCATCACAACAACGTTTCACCAGGCAACGCCGGTCAACTGCTGATTTTGTATGAGAAATCGGTTGGAAACTTTCCTCATGTCAGCACTTTGTAGGTGTCGCCACCCGCGTCAGCCTTGTGTCAATGCTCTGAAAAGCTAATCATTTGCATATCACAGCATCTTCTTCCTGTCGGTTAAATTTCGCGTCTGTAGCACGTTATCTTCGTGGTATAGTAATATGGCCAGTAGTGTACTCTTAGCTTCGTAATTCCATAGTCCAGCTGTTTTTAGTGCACGATGGTACAAGATGACGCAGAAAGATGCAGATGGCTCTTTACTCGTTCTCGGATGGTAGGCGCTTATGTCATAGGACTACAATGTGCTTCGGCGCACAATACAGCGATCCATCCTTGTGGTTGTCAGACACTGTCGGCCGGAACCCTGACGACGAGTACGCTTCCACTCACGTTCCCATGCAGTCCATCTGGCCACGGTCACATCCGGGTGTCCCACAAATCTGGATAATGCACAAATCTACTGGCCTGCGTAATAGACTCACAATGAGATTCCTTTCAGACTGTGTTAGGCGCTGATAACGCTCTCTCCCAAGTGTATTGTACACCTCTGTGTACTGCACAGTGATCACTTAGCATCTGATGTTCACGCCTTTTCTATAAAGTACCAGGCCTGGCAATATTTAACACGACCAACACTGTTGTACTCTGGTGTTCGTTATGCCTGTCACAGAGAATTGCAACTCTAATCAGCCAGTTGACACTGACATCCGACCTTGTCGTTTCGCTGCTTCACTTCATTTTGTCAGTCAGTTAACTGTAGTTATGACAATGGGTATCCGTATACATCAGCTTCTTTCAGTTTCCCATATAAGACAACTTTTTCCTTTCATTGTTTCCGGTCCTGTCAGTATTCATCCATCTTCTCAGTATGTTATAAATTCCTTCATCAAATCTCTAGGCTTCCTTAATATTTTGAACTGGTATTTATCAAATTTAGTGTTACAATGTCAATACAATGATTGCATGATTTTTCTGGCTTTTTGCTCTCGATCGTTCGCAATTCTCCTTCTTACATTACAAATGGATCTTTTCATCCCTTATTTGTTTTCATAAGCAAAGTTTCTCATTATGTAAGGGCTACAGAAGAACCTGCACCTATACCGACGTTTTTCTTTTTCTGTTTCGTTTCAGAACACGTCCTTTTGTTCCTATCTCATTTTTTTAATCTGAAACAATATATCTAGTGCCTATGCTAGCAGTGACATAAACAGTACTGGTTTCAAGAGTTTTTTTAAAATGAAGGAATATGTTCTGTATCACAAAATACCCGAAAACTAGACAAGTTTTGCAATATACCGTGCATAAAATTTGTAAAAACAGACGTAATGTCTGATGGCATACCGCAATCACTAGATATACAATGTTACTTATAATCCGTCTTGATTGCAAAAATGTATATTCACATGACCGGTTTCTGTTACTCTAGAACAATCTTCAGATCTGCGATTTCGGTTACAGGAGTAACCCGTCCACACGTAGCAATCTTTGTATGCTGCATGTGACGCAGCATTAGAAGGTTACTGTGTGGACGGGTTACTCCTGTAACCGAAATTGCACATCTAAAGATGGTTCTTGAGGAACCCAAATCGGTCATGTGAATAAACATTTTGCAATCATGACGGATTATAAGTAACATTGCATAAAATTTGTCGTGCCAACTGTAGGCTTGACACTGTACTGTTTCAATTATTTTTACCCAATATTAAAGGCGATTTCTTTATAAGCTTTTTCACGGCTGATAAAGATTTTGTCAGGTTTTCTTTAAACCTCCTGAGAACTTATGCAGTCTAGTGCTAGTCTGTCATACACTGAAGAGCCAAAGAAACTGGTACACCTGCCTAATATCGTGTAGGGCCCCCGCGAGCACTCAGAAGTATCGCAGTACGAGGTGCCATAGGCTCGACTAATGTCAGCAGTAGTGCTGGACGGATTGACACTATGAATCCTGCAGGGCTACACAGAAATCCGTAAGATTACGAGTGGGTGGAGATTTCTGTGCAACACTTTGTAAGCCTCCGACGATATGCTCAATAATGTTGATGTCTGGGAAGTTTGGTGGCCAGCGGAAGTGTTTAAAATCAGAAAGTGTTCCTGGAGCAACTCTGCAGAAATTACGGACGTGTGGTGTGTTGCATTGGCTTCTGGAATTGTCCAAGTCCTTCGGAATGCAAAATGGACATGAATGGTTGCAGGTGATCAGACAGGATGCTTAGTACGTGTCACCTGTCAGACTCGTATCTAGACGTATCAGCGATCCCATATCACTCTAACTGCACACGCCCCACTCCATTACAGTCTCCACCAGCTTGAACAGTCCCCTGCTGACATGCAGGCTCCATGGATTCTTGAGGTTGTCGCCATACCCGTACACGTCCATCCGCTCAGTGCAATTTGAAATGAGGCTCGTCAGACCAGGCAACATGATTCCACTCACTAACAGTTCAATATCGGTGTAGACGGGGCCAGTGGAGGCGTGAAGCTTTGTGTCGTACAGTCATCAAGGGTACACGAGTGGGCCTTCGGCTGCAAAAGCCCATATCGATGATGTTCCGTTGAATGGTTCGCCCACTGAAACTTTTTGATGTGCCAGCACTGAAATCTGCAGCAGTTTGCGGAAGGGATGCACTTCTGTCACGTTGAACGATTCTCTTCAGTCGTCGCTGGTTCCGTTCTTGTAGGTTCTTACACTCGTGATATGGTCGTACGGGAGAATCCACACTTCATCGCTACCTCGGAAATACTGCGTCCCGTCGCTCGTACGCCGACTATAACACCATGTAGAATCTCACTTAAATCTTGATAACCTGCCATTGTAGCAGCAGTAACGGATCTAACAACTGCACCAGAACACTTTTTGTCTTATATCAGTATCGTCGACTGCAACGCCGTTTTCTGCCTGTTACATACATATGTATTTGAATACGCCTGACTATACCAGTTTCTTTTGCGCTTCAGTGTATAAAACCCCTGAAGAAATGTAGTGAAGCAATAGAGTCTTAAGTCAAATTTTCATGATCTGTAAAGTAGAGGAGCGACAGGTGACACACACCCGTTCTTGCTGAAACACAATAAAGGAAGATTTAGGTGCACTGTATTCCAACAGAGCGAATAAATGACCTATTTAAAATAAATAATTGAGAACGAGCAGTATCACCAAATTAGTTTAGGTACTTGATAAATGGCACTGCGATGCATTATTTATTGTAGCCTACTGTCAAAAAGATTCTTAGAGTATTTTCTGTTATGGGATAATTTCACATACGTCGTGTTCTTTAAGTATTTCTGAATGAAATGAGGAGCTTAGACTTTGAACAAATTTCGACAGACTCAACATTTATCACTGACATTGTACTGAAGAGTCTTTCAACTACCGTTCATCTCAATCACGACCATTCCACATCTCCATCTAGCAGTAGGAAATCTACTTCACAACAATTTACAAAGATGTGTGTTCACCGAAGATAGATCGCATATCAAATATAGTCCATCCTTATTTTATAGACCATGGAGGTAAAATTAACGTACGTCGCTGTGAAACCAGTGCCGCCATGCTTTATGTCCCAAAAATTTAACAAGCTACTTTTTACTTAGAGATTGTTTGCTATTGTGTTTTGTTCATAACTTCTGTCGTGTGCTCGCGACAGTGCTTATGCTAATAACGTCGTGTCAGGGAGGCAGCTTCAAAAGATTCTCGTTTCGTAATCACGTATTTCTCAATATTAATGTAACTTTCTTGTAGTTTACACGTTTCTTATATCCAAGAAGAGAAGTATTTGATCGGAGAAAGAGGCTTTCGTAATCAATTTAAATACTCTTTTACTGTACTCGCATCATTAACAGATGAAGCTAGAACATTAAAAATATTGCTTGTTTTCTTACTGGTACTTGATCTTACTCGTTACATTTTTTACTTTCAAATCATATGCACAACATATTTAATGTTCACGTTTGCAATAGATGTTACCTATCTTTTCTTTGCTATGCCATAAATGTGTGCAATGAGGGAAGAAATGCGCAAAGCATGCTACCATGACTTGCGGATTTGAACAGAGTGAACGGTTCTTAAAATCTCGAAGGAACATAACTACATGGGGGTACACCTCTAAGCAGAACTGAGTTCAGGTTTTATTAGACTGTCAGTGCGTCAGCGTATTTGTAGTTTCGACATCTCGCTTTGAAATCTTAACCGATGAAGCGTTATTTCGTGTGTTGCCAAAATAGCAAAACACTGTAATCCATTTTTGATAGCATGTTTCAGCAGTGTGAAATTCAATAAATGTCAACGGTATGCAGTTCTGATGTTATTAATGAGTATTTAAACTAATACCTCCTATGTAAGTCAATGTAACATATCGCATTGTGAGACAGAAATGGTCTCAATATCCTATGTTCTGTAAATGGATATTCTGCTTCAAAATGCATATAATGATTTTTTTTAGTAATGGTAGCCTGATTTCTGCAAGATTTACAAGCTTCTTAAACAGCTGTCTGACATATATTTGAACAAATATTTATTTAATAGCGTGTAGTTTCACGTCTGGTTTTCACACTAAATTGTTGAATTTTTTTAACAACAGCCTAGTTCCTTCATTTCCCAGAACATTTCTCGTCAGGACCTCCTGTGTCAGATATTTAGGAATAACTTGCTTCCTTTTACTTCTGAATTTCATTTTGACTTTCCAGTATACATAACACTACACCAAGATTCATGATAAAACAATAACAACAGTAGACGGCCATGAATCTGGTGCTTGTCTGTATTCATTCATCCATCATACACTATTTCAAATTCGTACTTGCCATATGCTGTCATGGACAGAAGTGCATAGGAAGAAACACTATGTATATATGGGGGACACACGGGAATAACGACCAAGATCGATCAAAATTTAAAATATGTTCGTAATGCCATGTTATAGAGGAAAGGAAGTACTGTAACGTGGTAAGGTTGGTTGAATTTAATCTACAAAACGAATTAATATAAAATCTCGTTAGATTTTTTAATATGAAGAAAATGACTTGGATCTGACAGAGCCACACACATTTCTGAATCATCAAAATTTGCGTTTAGAACGACTGTCAGCATGTGTCTGGATGTCAACCCATTACCCGCAAAATCCAAATCCATAAATGACTCCACTAATAACATTTGATAACTTTCTGCAGCGTAAAATCTTGGAAAGAAGAAACTGCTGACGTTGTGAAATTACAATTTAAAACCGTTAGCTGTTGAGAGGACAGTGAACGTATTAATGGAGAGAGATTGGAGAGACTTCGCGAGAATTCTGAACAGATGGTACTAATATTTGGATGTAACATTGCTGGAAGCCCTTCGAAGATATAGTTATTTTTATTTTTACCACTGTAGACTACTAAATTGTCGATTATCTTTTTCTCTAATGAAGAAATGTACATATTTATGAAAATGGTTACAGTTATCGCATGCAGGGATGTATGACGAACATTTGAAGAAATTCACTGATTCAATACCTAATTTGTCATTGAGAATTTTTTCTCTATGCTTTTTGTAGGGTGTAAAATTTTCGAGCTCCTCCATTAAATACATTTTATGAGCTTTTTGGAAGCGCTGGAGTGGCTTCAGATTATCTTTTACGTTTCGAATGGATGTGCAGTGTTGTTTACGTGAGTCGCTAATACTGATTTTGTAAACTGGTTAGTTGACGTGTTCAGTGTACTTAGTTCGAAAATTCCTGCCACCTGGTTCTATATAGTAACCTGCGCAAGTTTTACATGCTGTTTTTTGTATTCCTGCATCTGAGAATTCATATTTTTTATTGTTTAAAGCGTGGACTCGTTTCTGTTGTAGCTTGTTGTTTGTGGTGAGAACTAGTTTCACTTTATGTGACTTAAATATATTCGCTATTTTTTGAGAAATTTTACCTATGT
The DNA here is from genome assembly GCF_021461385.2 of Schistocerca piceifrons. Lineage (NCBI taxonomy): Eukaryota > Metazoa > Arthropoda > Insecta > Orthoptera > Acrididae > Schistocerca > Schistocerca piceifrons. The sequence continues at coordinate 535,160,757 of NC_060141.1, read as the reverse complement.
TAGGTATTGCCATAGTACCAGATATGGATGAGCAGAAATTTTTAGACACCACCCAGAAAATATTTGGCAGCCCAGAACCCAGACTAAAAAACACAGGTATGTAGACGATTCCTCAATTTTACTCAAGGTTGACACGGATGACACCAATACCACTTATACCATCGTAAATTTGTTCAATAATGTACACAAGAAAGAAATTTCATAGCCACATACCAGAATGACCATAGCCTTAATTTTCTGGATTTGTGTGTGGAAGAAAATGCCAATAGGCACAGTTTCAAGATGTACAGAAAAATTACCACCTTCGGCAGCACGATACTTGCCATATCATATTACCCAGAATTACACAAGAAAGCTGTATACATAACGATGATACATCGAGCAAACAGATTGTAAGGTCTCAGGCAAATCCAACACCTTCCATGAAAACCCTGACATGATCAGTAAATCCAGTAGTATTTCACATAGCTCCAAATAAATCGTGACATTTAATTAACCAACGTAATATGAGTAACGAGTGAGCAAATGGAATACCACAGACTAACATAAGAATGCCCAAATGCATGTCATACCTTCCCACCATGAGACAGACGCAGTTCCGAGGGGAGAAACGAGAACAGAAGCCGAGAGCAGAACCGTGTTAAGCTGGAAGGCCCTACGATAAGGGACGGACACCGACGTCGCCAGCTAACCGCTAGGACCACCCCAGCCGCAAGTTTCAGCGTGAGACTTTTTCGCGTCTCTGTTACGTCAGGACCACCCCCAGCCCATATTAAAAGATAGAGCCCTCCAGAAGGACAGTATAGATCTTACGATAACACTAAAAGGACCACACCAGCTGCAAGTTTTAGCGTGACACATTTTCGTGTCTCTGTTACATTGCAAACTTTAAAAACATTTCCCCACCACGATAAGTATAACGTTTCTCATTGGATAGACAGAATTTTTGTAGGCGGAGCTTAAGGTTAACATTGAGACCCTGATTGGACAGATGAAAACACAGCCAGATAGTTTTGTTTAAACCAACTTCGGAAAATTGTAGTAAGGAGAAGTTGCTTCCGAGACGGCGAGGTGAGCAGAGCTTTGCTGGCCGTCGCCCCCTGACGAACACTGACAAGGTAATGAATGCACGTGATGCCGCATAACAGCGCATAAAGCTTCACTCAGAACTGCAGAAGTCTCATCTGTTGCACCCCCTTTTTGCGTAATATTAGTGTGGGTCGTCAATTAAAGCTCATGGTGTTCACATTTGCCACTTGAAGTAAAAATCTGAAACGCGATGATTTTTCTGTTATATAGTTACTGAGAAGCCACATGAGCCACTGTAATTTACGACAAGTTAGATAAGTATTTAAAGATAATTGAGGGTCACTGTAGACCATTTTGATAGTTTTCTCTTTTGTGAAACTTAATTTAAACCTAGATTATAGATGTGATATAGCATAGGTCATCCTTCGATCCATTGTAGAACTTGGAAACCCACTCAGGGAATATTCGTTCACATTTTTGTTGAACGCAGTTGGTTTTTACCAACCTGTATTAAAACATTTCCTTTTATCAATAGTGCAATTTATAAACAATGTTTTGTGAGTACAATAAAATTTCCAATGGTAGACTTAACTGCTTTTTCGACGTTATTTTACCAGCTAACTAAACATTGGAAAGCCTTGAATCCTTTCCACTAAATTTAGATAGCATTAAGATTCTTTTACAGGAAGTGCAGTGGAGCTGACGCTGAAATCATTAAGTATTAGGTTATATCATCGCTAGTCTCACTGAACTCTTCTGAACTCTACATGTCACATGTGGTCTGACATCTCCTAACCAGCAACAGGTCCCAGGTTCAAACTAGTCAATTCCCTAAAAAACACGCTCAGAGCGTCGTTGCGCGAAAGTGGTAGGGAGACACCATATAGAACAAACAGACATCACGCAGAATGTTAGAAATGGCGACCCTGCCAGGATGGTAAAATACCATGATTGAAGGTTGACCGGCCGGCCGTGGTGGCCGAGCGGTTCTAGGCGCTACAGTCTGGACCCGTGCGACCGCTACGGTCGCAGGTTCGAATCCTGCCTCAGGCATGGATGTGTGTGATGTCCTTAGGTTAGTTAGGTTTAAGTAGTTCTAAGTTCTAGGGGACTGATGACCTTAGAAGTTAAGTCCCATAGTGCTCACAGCCATTTGAACCATTATTTTGAAGGTTGACCACATGCCTAACTACATCAGAAAAATATCCTGTTAAAAAATTTTCGTAATAAAAAAATTTTTTTTTGAAACGCTTAAATAGTTGGAAACAGTAGCTGCAGCGATAGATAGTGAGACATTCTAGCAGAGACAATAGCATAATTAGGTTATGAATTTTAAAATTTTTTTGAATTAAGTTTTCTCCTCAATGCAAGGGCACAGATGGCGGATACATCGTTGACAAGTTGGTTCTGACCAAACAAGTAAGTGAATAGATTGTCAGTCTTGGGTATAATAAGTGTCAAGTCGTGTGAGCAAAAAGTTTATGAAACGCGTGAGATCGTATGAGCGCATGTTGACTCGAAGTAGGGCGCGTGAATTGCTTTTAAAACAGAGAATAAGGGATTCGAAAAGATTAGCAATGGCAGATCGAGACCTTGACCGAATTGAGGTAGAGACCCAGCATGAAAATGGACAGAGAATAGAAGACAGTACAACAGTCGATGCAGTATCGCGAGAAATAGGGCATATAACGCACCATAACGAGGAGTACGTCAAGGCATAGAAAACGTAAGTCAGCATACGACAGAGGAGCAGAAAAGTAGAGAGACAGCCGATAAGGATTCTAACTTGCGTCTCTAATACGTAGAACCCATAGCACAAGTATTCAGAGTACAAGGAATGCGAGCAGAAACGTGTCACAGCACAGTTCAATGTAATCGGTTGCGAACCAACACTTGGGCGAAAACACAGGGCGTAGGACGTCGGAAGGAAACGCAATAGGACCCACCAATCTGGCAGAATTATTACAACAAATTACTGAAACCATGACAAGGCAAAATAAAGACATAGCGAACCAAATTCAAATTCAGAATGCAGAAACCACGAGATAAATGCGTGCGATTAAAGAACAAAACAAAAAAATTCAGTTAGACCTAAGTCATATTGAAGACGAGGCAAAAGAATCTCGAGAAGTGACAGGAAACTTAATAACAGGTCACAATCAATTGAGAACAGACATTGACAAGGTAGAAGTGGACGTACAAACATTGCGTAAAGACATTCAGGACGAGATCGAAACAGTACGTAACAACACCCAGGGAGAAGTCAAGAAACTAGAGAAACAGATAAACGAAATTACTAGACAAGCAGAAGGTACTGCGCGTAAAGTTGTTGAAAACAGTGTGTTACACAAACGTATCACAAAAGCAGCGCTGAAAAGATATGATAACAGCATAGAAGCGCAAACGAAGCGACAATTTCAGAAATTGCGAACAGAGTTGATGCAAACCATTGAAGAGCGTAGTGAACAGGATCGAACAAGCACAGAGTCTGCAACCACATCCATATCTGTAACAGCACCGGAAAAACAAGCAATTAACGAAGATACTACGCATTTACGATTCCAATCACAGGCGGAAAGTAACATACGTGAAATCAGACAGCCTGTACAGCAACAAACATGTTTCGAAACTCTTGATGAACAAGCGTCATCACAAACACATGCGGAACCACAAATGTATGTTTCAAGACAGTTTGGATCGTGCAATGAAGCAGCAAGGTTAGCCAGACAAGATACCGAACCAATACCTGACAATGGAGAGCCAGGTCATGAAGAGTACAGTGCAATGGATTCAGCTACACGTTCACAACCGATGGAAGAAAATTATTGCGTACCACTCCAACGATACTACGCAAGGGTAGGCGAAAGTGGACAATATCCAATGGATCTACCACAACCGGAAAGAACGACGGGAGAAATGATCAGAAACAAAAGTGGCGAAGAATCGCGAATTTCATATGGAACTACGACAAAGTACGACAACGATCATTTCCTCACAGTCAGAAAATTTCAACATTTTCGAGAAGGAAACTCATTGCATCCACGAACTTTTATTGATCAATTCCGAGTAGGTTTACCAGAACACTGGACGCTAGCACACAAATTAGACTTTATATGTGCACACATGTCAGGAACAGTCGCAGAAACCATGCGAAATGTTGCAGCGACATGCCAATCGTACGAAGATTTCAGAGAAAAGTTTCTCTCACGATATTGGTACAGCGTAGCACAGAACAGAGTGAAGTACGAATTATTACAGAACACATATTTTGAAAGTTCATGAGAGAAGAGTCCCGTGAAATTTTTCGAATTAATGGCAAAGAATAATCAATGCTTAGATGTACCACAGAGTGACGAAGAGTTGATTAAATTATGCGCGATGAAGCAACCATTGAAGTACCAGTAATCATTAGTAGGTCGCGGAGACAATGACGTCGAAGCATTTAAAGGTGTTCTAAGGGAACTAGAGTTCATATTTTCGGAATATGACGGAAGAAAAAGACGAAGCGCACGTCAAAACGAAAGCAAAAAGCAGTGGAATCCACAAGACACAGTACGAAGAAACAATAATTATGAACCATGTGATAACTTCGCACCAAGAAACGACAATAGATTTCAACAGAGACCCGGTTATTGATTTGGAAGGGAATGTGGCAATAACTATAATTCACCCAGGAACGGCAACAACTATTACCGGAACGGGTACTGGAGAACCAATAGACCGACAAATTATCAACAAAGAAACCACTATCAACAAGCTGAACAAGAAAAGAGAATACAGATAGAAGAGGTGAAGGTAAGTCCACCAAACCCCGATAAACGTTCGAATTGACAGCTAAGCGCCCATGGCAAAGAGAATGATGCACCGACCCAGGGCAATTGCAACACATTGAACAGAGCAGTAAAAATCTTATCACGAGAAAAGAAGAAGGAAGAAACACATCCGCAGGGACCAAATGAAAACGAAGACAAGAAAATAACAATATCGTGTTGGGACGAAATTAATTGGGAGAATACTGACGAGGAAGATGAATTACCAGAGGCATGCACAACGAATGTAGGAGGAAAGGACGAAGTAATGAGTATTGCAGAGCTATTTGAGATGGAACCCAGGGAAAGCGAATTCAATGAGGATAATGCGCAGTCGACAGAAGTTGAAAATAAGTTACGAGTGGGCACACAACCCAACGTATATACTGAAGGAAGTTATGAAGTGGTAATTAGATCATTTAGATGCGATTATTTGGAAGTAGCGACGAAGAAGGAGAAGATAGACAAGGATGAGGAAAAAGTAGAGGATGTTGATGAAAGCGTAAATGAAGGAAGAAATAGAGAAGGGGAAGTAAAAGAGAGAGAAGTAGCAGTTGGAGCTTATCCTACAGAAAGCTCGAATTCACAAGGGAAATTCCTAAAAAGACTCATGTATGATTCAGTGGAGGATTCGTTGATGCAAGAAGAAGAAGAACAGAACCAACCCTTTCAAATTCAACCAATGGTGAAGGCCATGGTAAAGCATATCCCAGTCAATATTGTAATTGATAGTGGAAGTGAACTGACTGCGATCTCAGAAAATTTATTCATGAAGTGTAATGCCAATGAGGAATTGCCAGTTCTGAAAACACGTAAGATTAAAGTAAGAAGTCCTATTAGAAACAATGCTGCGGAATTTACAAGGCAAACTAGGTTAACTCTTTCGTGTCAAGGTCAAAAGATCGAAGCCAACTTCGTGATTATACCTAAACTAACTGTGGATTTGATTATAGGTGCAGATTTTTTAAATGAGGGACGAGCGATAATAGATATGGGGAAAGGTAGCGCAACATTCGGGTATGTCACACTTCTCTTTGAGCAAAAGCTAAAATTAGAAGAGATACCAGTTATAAACAAACAGTTAAGAATGACACGAGATAAAGAGGATGAAGAATTAGAATCGTATGCACAAATGGAGGAATCGCCTCAACTCATGTTGAAAGTCCATAAAGAAATAGACGAAAATTTGCAAGAAGTTCAAGGTATTTTGGAACACAGTAAAAGAGAATTAGAGGGTATTTTACGAGATAAAGCAGAGGTATTTTCACCTAAGACTGGCAGTATTAAACACTTTCAGTACAAGTTGGAAGATTAATTTTATTACTGGTAAATAATCAGCACAATATTTCAAGATTATGTTGCAGATAAGATCATCAGGAGAAAGAAGAATGAAGAGAGAGGAAGGTGGGAAAAAGAAAGTAGTTTCAATAAAAACGAAAACAAAAACAACACCAATAGTACCATAGATTAAGGTGAAGGGATGAAGCGTAGATAGTCTAACAGCGTGAAATACTAAAATGCTATACACCACGACACTACACAAAAAATAAAAAAACGAATTTGAGGATTTTTGTAGAAGTTAAGACTCAAAATATCTTAGAATTGTAACATGGAAAGGGTGCCGAAATTTGTAAAGCTTTTTAAGAAGGCGTAAAACAATGTAGGTACTAGACATATGTTAGATGATTATAAGTAAAACTTTTTGTAAGAACCATTGTAAAAACCCCAACAAAGACCAGATGCAATGACCCACAAGTTGCAACGAGAGAAGTATCAAGAAAGAAAAGGATGTAATTAGCAAGACACGATTCCTACAAGGCAGAAGCATTGAGAGAAGGGAAAGGACAGCGAGACCAACAGAAGTCCCTTGTATCCAAAGTGGGCAGTAAATAAATCGTCTGCCAAGCTGAACCACAGGGTGACGGAACCCTGCTGGGACAGAACACAGAACCACACAGTGGCGGAACCCTGCAGAGACACGACAGGACAACGAACGCCAGAAGGGTCTCCGAACGCCCCGACTCAGTGGAGTAAGCAAGAAACGGCCCGACGAGAAAACCGCTTGAGCAAGCCACCACTGGCAAAAAAATATGTGTAAAAGTCACACTACTGCTATTAAACAGTACACTGATGCACGAAACTGAAGAAAACCTCCACAAAGTAAAAATGACATGCCCAAACAATTTATCAAACTGTTACTAAGAGGAGAACTTCAAAGCGACTAGTTATCAATAAATATTTCCATATCCTGTCCACAGAAGAACCAAGAAGAGAGTAAGAAGCAGAGAAAAAGCAGGAAGAACAGAAGTTGAAGATTTGCAAGATTGAGACCAAGAAAGAAGATGGGTGAAGAATGGACGACATACCTTCCCAAATCCCTATCCTATTGTAAACTAGTCGTCTGCGAAGTATTACAACGAAAAACGACCGCTTTCAGCGACACATAACGATAACTTTCATGCATACAAAGCCAGTAAACCACGAGATTCTGCACTCACAGCTCCATTCCATTATGGGTTCTCCACAACAGCAACACACACTTGCAAAGCCAACAAGGAACGACAAACGAAGCTGTACATCTAATTCTTGCCCATATCCATCTCACTAAAGTCCATCACCTTCGTGCAAAAAACATTCACCAACCTCATGCTTAAACATTCATAGGATTGTGTGAATGTGTGAAATCAAATTATGTGATGTAGGAATTGTGCAAAAGAAACGCGTAAAAAACTAAATAAGTTAAGCACACCGGACAGCTAATAAACTACAAAATAACAGTCATTGACTATGGACTTAAATAAAATGTAGACTATCGATAGAAATAAGTCATTAGTTCTGAAATGGACAGTATATAAAGAACAAAAGTAAAGCATAATAAACACTAAAACTACATGCCACTTATTTTCTCCTCATAAATATAAAAGAATAACTATATTTCACTTATTTTCTCCTTATAAAAACAAAGAATAAAAAATTATCTTGTTAGATGTTTTCCCTTTTTTTTAACATTTGTACCATTTGTTAGGATAATATCTCAATAATTGTGTATGTATATTTCTTTGTCAAAGCAATTCTTGGAAATAATTCTTATTTGATGGTGTAACAATGTTGAAATGAGTGTCTAGAAACAAAAACATTTTACTTGTACATGATATTTAGAAAATATGTTAGGAACAGATTTTACTTAATTACTACATTTATAAAAACAATATTTCTAAGAAAATCGATGTGAAAGACTCCTCATTTGCGATAACAAACTTCTTAAAAAACAAACTTCACAATTAAATAAAGAAAGAAAATAATAATTATAGAATAAAAATACTCTTCCCTTGTCAATATAAACATATTTTTGATAATAATGTGGAAGAATATAAAAATATAAATTAGTAATACAAACTAGCATAGAACAGAATAATGTGGCTGAACAGTAGACAACAAAATTTAGATAACGGAATAATTTTTGACTGGCTTGGACAACGATTCAATCATTGCCTAACTTCAGTGCAAAAATTAAGTTCGAAGGGTGGTGATACGTAAGGTGTCAGGCAAATCAAACACCTTCCATGAAAACCCTGACATGATCAGCAAATCCGGTAGTATGTCACATAGCTCCAAATAAATCGTGACATTAAATTAACCAACGTAATATGAGTAACGAGTGAGCAAATGGAATACCACAGACTAACATAAGAATGCCCAAATGCATGTCATACCTTCCCACCGTGAGACAGACGCAGTTCCAAGGCTAGAAACGAGAACAGATGCCGAGAGCAGAACCGTGTTAAGCTGGAAGGCCCTACGATAAAGGGACGGACACCGACGTCGCCAGCTGACCGCTAGGACCACCCCAGCCGCAAGTTTTAGCGTGAGACTTTTTCGCGTCTCTGTTACGTCAGGACCACCCCCCAGCCCATATTAAAAGATAGAGCCCTCCAGAAGAACAGTATAGATCTTACGATAACACTAAAAGGACCACAACAGCTGCAAGTTTTAGCGTGACACATTTTCGTGTCTCTGTTACATTGCAAACTTTAAAAACATTGTCCCACCACGTTAAGTATAACGTTTCTCATTGGATAGACAGAATTTTTGTAGGCGGAGCTTAAGGTTAACATTGAGACCCTGATTGGACAGATGAAAACACAGCCAGATAGTTTTGTTTAAACCAACTTCGGAAAATTGTAGCAAGGAGAAGTTAGGAGAGAGTTGCTTCCGAGACGGCGAGGTGAGCAGAGCTTTGCTGGCCGCCACCCCCTGATGAACACTGACAAGGTAATGAATGCACGTGATGCCGCATAACAGCGCATAAAGCTTCACTCAGAACTGCAGAAGTCTCATCTGTTACACCCCCTTTTTGCGTAATATTAGTGTGGGTCGTCAATTAAAGCTCATGGTGTTCACATTTGCCACTTGAAGTAAAAATCTGAAACGTGATGATTTTTCTGTTATATAGTTAATGAGAAGCCACATGAGCCACTGTAATTTACGATAAGTTAGATAAGTATTTAAAGATAATTGAGGGTCACTGTAGACCATTTTGATAGTTTTCTCTTTTGTGAAACTTAATTTAAACCTAGATTATAGATGTGATATAGCATAGGTCATCCTTTGATCCATTGTAGAACTTGGAAACCCACTCAGGGAATATTCGTTCACATTTTTGTTGAACGCAGTTGGTTTTTACCAACCTGTATTAAAACATTTCCTTTTATCAATAGTGCAATTTATAAACAATGTTTTGTGAGTACAATAAAATTTCCAATGGTAAACTTAACTGCCTTTTCGACGTTATTTTACCAGATAACTAAACATTGGAAAGCCTTGAACCCTTTCCACTAAATTTAGATAGCATTAAGATTCTTTTACAGGGACTGCAGTGGAGCTGACGCTGAAATCATTAAGTATTTGGTTATATCGTCGCTAGTCTCACTCAACTCTTCTGAACTCTATATGTCATGTGTGGTCTGACATCTTCTTTCCAGCAACAGGTCCTAGGTTCAAACTAATCAATTCCCTAAAAAACACGCTCAGAGCGTCGTTGCGCGAAAGTGGTAGGGAGACACGATATAGAACAAACAGACACCATGCAGAAAGTTAGAAGATTCTCAACAAACAAACACACCAGGGAGAAAGAGTTACACATCATTAAGCAAACTTAAGTGGCCAATGGCTGCCCCAACTAAGTAGGAAAAAAGATTCCTGGCTCTTTAGAAGGAACCAATAATACAATCAGAAAATAGCAAACAAACTTAAGTTACATAAAGTCAAAGTAGCTCTCTCCACATAGAACAAGCTATAATAGAAACTAGTCCACATCATAATCAATGAAAATGGTGAATTCTCAGACTCAGGAATGTACAAAACAACATGTAAAACTTGCTCAGACAACTACACAGGACCAACACCATAAACAACATTGGACACCCATTCGAAAACATACCTCAATATACTCCACAAAAATCTCATAAATGGATTTAATACAGCAGCTTGAAATTTTTGTACACCACAAAATGCTTGGAGAAATAATTCTCAATGACAGACTAGACTCTGACTCAGAAAATGTCCTCTGACCTTTCTCTTGCATTCCTGCATATGATAGCTAACAATTTTCAGAAATATGTACATTCCCTCGTTAAAAAGAGGTAATCCATAATTTAGTAGTTAAGAGTGGTAAAAATACACTTTACAATTTACAAACACACACACACACACACACACACACACACACACACACACACACACATATATATATATATATATATATATATATATATATATATATATATATATATATACACTTCTGGAAATTGAAATAAGAACACCGTGAATTCATTGTCCCAGGAAGGGGAAACTTTATTGACACATTCCTGGGGTCAGATACATCACATGATCACAATGACAGAACCACAGGCACATAGACACAGGCAACAGAGCATGCACAATGTCGGCACTAGTACAGTGTATATCCACCTTTCGCAGCAATGCAGGCTGCTATTCTCCCATGGAGACGATCGTAGAGATGCTGGATGTAGTCCTGTGGAACGGCTTGCCATGCCATTTCCACCTGGCGCCTCAGTTGGACCAGCGTTCGTGCTGGACGTGCAGACCACGTGAGACGACGCTTCATCCAGTCCCAAACATGCTCAATGGGGGACAGATCCGGAGATCTTGCTGGCCAGGGTAGTTGACTTACACCTTCTAGAGCACGTTGGGTGGCACGGGATACATGCGGACGTGCATTGTCCTGTTGGAACAGCAAGTTCCCTTGCCGGTCTAGGAATGGTAGAACGATGGGTTCGATGACGGTTTGGATGTACCGTGCACTATTCAGTGTTTCCTCGACGATCACCAGTGGTGTACGGCCAGTGTAGGAGATCGCTCCCCACACCATGATGCCGGGTGTTGGCCCTGTGTGCCTCGGTCGTATGCAGTCCTGATTGTGGCGCTCACCTGCACGGCGCCTGTAGTGTCGGTAGCTGGACCGACACCGTGATGTTGCGTGCTGAAAAGGAATGCTAAACTAACGCTGTGGCCGATAGTGCACGAACGGCAATAAGCAGACGGGCGTGAAGTCTGGAACATGAGAACTTATAAATGAATAAGAAGAAAAGTATGTAGATGCTTTTTACTTATCTTTTATTGATTCCTTGGAATACATCTCTCTTGAATACTCGTAAGCTATAGGCACTGATACAAATGGCTCCTTGTTAGTTCGTAGCCATTAACTTCTGATGGCTATTCTGTCTCTCGGCTAATGAGAGAGAAAGGCTTCGTACAACTGGGCGATAGCTAGGTTCGCGTACTACTGGGGTCGAGTCCACTCTCGTATCACGAGACCTGCCTTGGTGGTGGCGCTAGGTCTGCGATCACAGTGGCGACACGCGGGTCCGACATGTACTACATGGACCGCGGCCGATTTAAACTACCACCTAGCAAGTGTGGTGTCTGGCGGTGACACCACATTCCTCCCCCGCAAATCGGCGAACGGTCGTGTAATAAGGCTTCCGCCCGCCGTGGGGAGGACCACATGTTGACGTATGCGATGAGGTGGGGAGCCTAACAACAGGCGAGGCTGTGCCACCCGCACCCGGCCATCCGGTCCGAGGGGAGCTAGGAAACGCCTGCAAAACTAGTCCAGGGTGCACGTCAACATGCGGTGTATGCGCCCGTAAAGAGACAGGAGGGACTGAAGGGTCGACCTCCATTGCGTCGGGGTAGCCGACGCGCGATGACGTCATGTGGTCCGGAGCGGGCGGGCGTTCCATGGCGGAGGACAGCTGGTCACGGGAAGCGATCGGCGGCGCGTGACCCTGGGAGGCGCTTGGCGGCTGCAACGAAGCGTCGAATGCGGTCGGCGTCAGCGGGAGAACAAGCGGCGGCGGCGGCGGCTGCTGCTGCGGCGGCGGCGGCGGCGGCGCGTCGCCATCGGGCAAAATGGAAGGCATCGTCGGTAACACCTGGGGATGAGGCGAGCCAGTAGATGGGTCCCCAGGGCGCTGACCGGACGGCTCCGTCGCTGAAAGCAGACGGGGAGCGGCAGAACCCGAGCGACGACAGAGGCGCAGCTGATTGAGATGACGACGCACCTCACCAGAGGCCCCCAAAACCAAATACATCGCGCGGCCGAGGCAGCGAAGAATGCGCCCTGCGAGCCAACGCCGTGAACCTCGATAGTTGCGATAAAATACAACGTCGCCTGGAGCAAAAGCAGGAGTCTGCCGCTGCACAGGAACCGGATGCGGCGGATGCAGCAAAGACATCAAGGTGCGATGAGGACGACCGTGGAGCAACTCAGCCGGCGAGCGCCCATCTCGGGGCTGAGAGCGATACGAAGACAAAAAGAGCAACAATGCGTCCTCCCGAGAATGCGACTCTTTCAATTTCAACATCTGTGACTTGAAAGTCCGGACCAATCGTTCAGCGGCACCGTTGGACTGAGGCGAAAACGGCGCGGATGTCAGATGTTGAATACCATTGGCCTGGCAGAATGACTGAAATTCTGCGGACATGAATTGTGGGCCATTGTCGGAAACAATAGTCTGCGGAAGACCTTCAATGCAAAAGATAGCAGACAACGCTTGGATGGTGGCGGAGGACGTCGTGGAAGACATCCGAACAACAAAAGGAAAATTACTGAAGGCGTCGACCAGAACCAACCATCGAGCATTCCAGAATGGACCAGCAAAATCAACGTGCAAGCGTTGCCAAGGGGAAGTGGCTTTTGGCCACGCAAAGACTTTCCGCGGCGGTGCGGACTGTTGTTCGGCACACGCCGGGCACGAAGAACACATATTCGTAATCGCAGCATCGATTCCGAACCAAGTACAGTGCTGACGAGCAAGTTGTTTCGTTCGCACTATACCCCAATGTCCTTGGTGAAGAAGCCGTAAAACAGAGGACTGTAACGAACGTGGGACCACGACTCTGGACTGATCATTATCAGAACGCAACAACAAAACACCACGTCGAACAAAAAGTCTCTCCTTGTGAGCAAAAAATCGGCGAACCAACGGATCCTCGATCCGAGACTTTGACAAAGGCCATTGCGTAGCAACAAAACGTAAAACAGTAGCAAGGACAGGGTCAGCAGCTGTGGCTGTAGCTACACGACGAAAATCAATCGGAAACGATTCGACCACGTCATCGGTTTCCGAATCAATGAACATGCAAGCAAGTTCGGAAGAATCGAATGCTTTATCCTCAGCAACAGGCAAACGGGACAACGCATCGGCGTTTCCGTGCTTAGCAGTGGACCGATACAAGATATCGTAGCGGTACTGCGAGAGGAAAATAGACCAGCGAATGAATTTCTGCGCTGTACGTGGAGGTACAGGCTTGGTCGGATGAAAAAGCGATGTCAAAGGTTTGTGGTCTGTGATGATGGTAAAGTGACGACCATACAAGAAATCATGGAACTTAGTAACACCAAACACGAGAGCCAAAGCTTCTTTCTCTATCTGTGAATAATTTCTTTGCGCAGACGAGAGCAATTTGGACGCAAAGGCAATAGGGCGATCATGTGAGCCAACTTTGTGCGCAAGCACAGCATCGATCCCGAAATCCGATGCATCTACCATCAACAAAAGGGGTTTCTGGGGATCGAATGGCGTAAGGCAAGTATTAGAAAGCAACGCCGATTTCAACTGGCGAAAGGCGCGTTCGCATTCCGTCGTCCAGACGAACGGAACACCTTTACGGCGTAAGCGATGAAGCGGAGCTGAAATGGAAGAGGCATTGCGCACATATTTATGATAATAGTTAATTTTACCCAACACACTCTGTAGCTGTTGCAGATTTTGAGGGGAAGGCAAATCGTGTATGGCACGGAGGTGCTCCGGACTTGGATGTATGCCTTGGGCATTAATGACATGTCCCAGGTATGGTAAGTCACGAGCAAAAAACACACATTTGTCCTTCCTCAAGCGAAGACCATTTTGCCGCAAGACCTGAAATAATGTTCGTAAATTCGCAAGATGATCTTCTTCTGTCTGTCCGGAGATCACTATATCGTCCAGATAGTTTGCTGCAGTAGGGACCGACGCACAAATAGTTTGTAAATATTGCTGAAACAAGGCAGGGGCGGATGCACACCCGAAAGGCAGTCTTTTGAAGCGGTACAATCCAAGATGCGTGTTAACCACCAATACGCGCTGGGATTCGTCGTCCACCGGTATTTGCAAGTACGCATCGGCTAGGTCCAACTTTGAAAAATATTTTCCCGGGCACAGTTTAGCAAAAAGATCTTCCGGGCGGGGCAAAGGAAAAGTAGCAGTCACTAGCTGTGGATTCACTGTGGCCTTGAAGTCCACGCAAAGTCTCAATTTTCCGGAAGGTTTTGGCAAAATTACTAAGGGTGAGGCCCAGAGAGAAGCTTGCACACGTTCAATTACACCCTGTGATTCGAGATCGTGTAACGTTCTGGCGACCTCATCACGCAATGCGTGGGGAACATTGCGCGCCCTGAAAAATTTCGGTTGCGCGTTTACCTTCAGTTCTAAATGTGCTTCATAGTTTTTAGCGCAACCTAAGCCCGGTGCAAAAATGTCTGCAAATTCGTCACACAGCCGAGAAACACTGTCTGTAGGCACAGTCTGATTCACTGATAGGACCTGATTTACAATAGACATGTTAAACAACTTAAACAAATCGAGACCAAACAAATTCACTGCAGAAGAAGAACGAAGAACGTAAAATGACACAAGTTTTGTTTGTCCCTTGTATGTTGCAAGAAGGCTGCACTGTCCTAACACAGGAATTGTCTGTCCGGAATATGTTGTTAGCGTAACATTTGCGGCACGCAACGGAGGTGCGCCCAGTTGTTTGTACGTGTCGTGATTGAGCAATGAAACTGCAGCTCCGGTATCGAGCTGGAATGGTATCACTTTGCCTTCAAAGTCTAAGTCCACAAAAAGTTTGTCCTGCTGACGACAAGAGCGACTGTTTTGTGCAATTGGAACAGACACTGGTACAGAATCACTTGCTAATTGACGTGATTTCCGGCGACGTCGACGCACAGTTTTTGTGGGACGAACACAGTTACAGTTAGAGAAAGTGTCACTGGACGACGTGGAATTAACGACATGAATGTCCATAGGCGAAGGTCCACGAGCCTGTGTGTCCTTGGTGCGATTCCGGCGCGAAGCAAAGGGCCTGGAAGGATTGTGATTGTCTGATCTGAGCTTTTTCTGGCAAACACTTTGAACATGTCCTTTCTTATTGCAGAAAAAGCAAATAGCTTGGCGTGACGGGCAATGTTCACGCGAATGTCTAGTAGCACACCGCGGGCATGATTTCACTGCATTCGTGGGCTGGCGCGGCACACGTGGCTTAGCGCGCGGCGTCAGCTGTGCGGACGGCCGCGAGGGCAGTTGACCGGGCCGCGTGGCGCGAGCGCGCCCGGCGGGCCGGTTAATGTTACACACAGCTGGCGAAGTTTCAAAAGATTCCTGAGCACAGTCAAGTGTGTCCTGTCTATCCAATATGTCTATTACTTGTTGAAGGGAGGGATTAACTAGTTTCAAAATTTGCTCCCGTATGCGAACATCAGAAACGTTCTGTGCAATTGCATCACGCACCATTGTATCTGAATAAGAAAG
Source organism: Schistocerca piceifrons (assembly GCF_021461385.2). Classification (NCBI taxonomy): domain Eukaryota; kingdom Metazoa; phylum Arthropoda; class Insecta; order Orthoptera; family Acrididae; genus Schistocerca; species Schistocerca piceifrons. The sequence continues at coordinate 535,144,823 of NC_060141.1, read as the reverse complement.
ACCACAGTCACATTCAAAGGCACAGTCCCTAGTAAGTCCTTGCAATGTTGCTACCCACTCCCTATTAGTTTGACCGGCCGTACGTTTTGTACGAAAGAACGTATATCGTTTTGCAACCACATTAACTGTTTCTTTGAAATAGGCATCTAATGCAGACAAAATTTCCTCGTAGGACAGAGTTGCTACGTCTCGTCGGGGAAACAATTTCACTATCACACGGTATGTGGACACACCGACACAAGAAAGCAAAAACGGCTGCCGCTCATTACCTTGAATTCTGTAGGCAGCAAGGTGGAAGGCGAACTGACGAGACCACTCTTGCCAGGTCTCATCGGCTGCCACGTATGGTCGAAAGGGAGGTGCAACAGCGTTCAGTGGCAGCGGTAGCGAAGAAGCAGCGGCGGCCGCATCGGTTTGAATGGTACGTTGACCCTGGACGAGCTGTCCAAGGGCATCCAGTAACGCCTGCGTCTGCTGATTCTGCAAGCGATAAAATTCGGACAGTACATCTGGAGAATGGGGCGAAGCCATGACACAAATAAATGTAAGCAATCAGAAATAAATGTAAGCAATCAGAAAAAGGTCCTTTTCCCTCGTCGCCAATAATTGTAGTGTCGGTAGCTGGACCGACACCGTGATGTTGCGTGCTGAAAAGGAATGCTAAACTAACGCTGTGGCCGATAGTGCACGAACGGCAATAAGCAGACGGGCGTGAAGTCTGGAACATGAGAACTTATAAATGAATAAGAAGAAAAGTATGTAGATGCTTTTTACTTATCTTTTATTGATTCCTTGGAATACATCTCTCTTGAATACTCGTAAGCTATAGGCACTGATACAAATGGCTCCTTGTTAGTTCGTAGCCATTAACTTCTGATGGCTATTCTGTCTCTCGGCTAATGAGAGAGAAAGGCTTCGTACAACTGGGCGATAGCTAGGTTCGCGTACTACTGGGGTCGAGTCCACTCTCGTATCACGAGACCTGCCTTGGTGGTGGCGCTAGGTCTGCGATCACAGTGGCGACACGCGGGTCCGACATGTACTACATGGACCGCGGCCGATTTAAACTACCACCTAGCAAGTGTGGTGTCTGGCGGTGACACCACAGCGCCAAACACGCATACGACCATCATTGGCACCAAGGCAGAAGCGACTCTCATCGCTGAAGACGACACGTCTCCATTCGTCCCTCCATTCACGCCTGTCGCGACACCACTGGAGGCGGGCTGCACGATGTTGGGGCGTGAGTGGAAGACGGCCTAACGGTGTGCGGGACCGTAGCCCAGCTTCATGGAGACGGTTGCGAATGGTCCTCGCCGATACCCCAGGAGCAACAGTGTTCCTAATTTGCTGGGAAGTGGCGGTGCGGTCCCCTACGGCACTGCGTAGGATCCTACGGTCTTGACGTGCATCCGTGCGTCGCTGCGGTCCGGTCCCAGGTCGACGGGCACGTGCACCTTCCGCCGACCACTGGCTACAACATCGATGTACTGTGGAGACCTCATGCCCCACGTGTTGAGCAATTCGGCGGTACGTCCACCCGGCCTCCCGCATGCCCACTATACGCCCTCGCTCAAAGTCCGTCAACTGCACATACGGTTCACGTCCACGCTGTCGCGGCATGCTACCAGTGTTAAAGACTGCGATGGAGCTCCATATGCCACGGCAAACTGGCTGACACTGACGGCGGCGGTGCACAAATGCTGCGCAGCTAGCGCCATTCGACGGCCAACACCGCGGTTCCTGGTGTGTCCACTGTGCCGTGCGTGTGATCATTGCTTGTACAGCCCTCTCGCAGTGTCCGGAGCAAGTATGGTGGGTCTGACACACCGGTGTCAATGTGTTCTGTTTTCCATTTCCAGGAGTGTATTATTACTATGTGCGGAAACTGTGACCATTCGCAACCGTCTCCATGAAGCTGGGCTACGGTCCCGCACACCGTTAGGCCGTCTTCCGCTCACGCCCCAACATCGTGCAGCCCGCCTCCAGTGGTGTCGCGACAGGCGTGAATGGAGGGACGAATGGAGACGTGTCGTCTTCAGCGATGAGAGTCGCTTCTGCCTTGGTGCCAATGACGGTCGTATGGGTGTTTGGCGCCGTGCAGGTGAGCGCCACAATCAGGACTGCATACGACAGAGGCACACAGGGCCAACACCCGGCATCATGGTGTGGGGAGCGATCTCCTACACTGGCCGTACACCACTGGTGATCGTCGAGGGTACACTGAATAGTGCACGGTACATCCAAACCGTCATCGAACCCATCGTTCTACCATTCCTAGACCGGCAAGGGAACTTGCTGTTCCAACAGGACAACGCACGTCCGCATGTATCCCGTGCCACCCAACGTGCTCTAGAAGGTGTAAGTCAACTACCCTGGCCAGCAAGATCTCCGGATCTGTCCCCCATTGAGCATGTTTGGGACTGGATGAAGCGTCGTCTCACGTGGTCTGCACGTCCAGCACGAACGCTGGTCCAACTGAGGCGCCAGGTGGAAATGGCATGGCAAGCCGTTCCACAGGACTACATCCAGCATCTCTACGATCGTCTCCATGGGAGAATAGCAGCCTGCATTGCTGCGAAAGGTGGATATACACTGTACTAGTGCCGACATTGTGCATGCTCTGTTGCCTGTGTCTATGTGCCTGTGGTTCTGTCAGTGTGATCATGTGATGTATCTGACCCCAGGAATGTGTCAATAAAGTTTCCCCTTCCTGGGACAATGAATTCACGGTGTTCTTATTTCAATTTCCAGGAGTGTGTATATATATACATACATATATATATATATATATATATATATATATATATATATATATATATGTGTGTGTGTGTGTAGGGTGGTCCTTTGATTGTGACTGGGCCAAATATCTCACGAAATAAGCGTCAAACGAAAAATCTACAAAGAACGAAACTTGTCTAGCTTGAAAGGGGAAACCACATGGAGCTATGACTGGCCCGCTAGATGGCGATGCCATAGGTCGAACGGATATCAACTGCGTTTTTTAAAATGGGAACCCCCATTTTTAATACTTATTCGTGTAGTACGTAAAGAAATATGAATGTTTTAGTTGGACCACATTTTTCGCATTGCGATTGATGGCGCTGTAATAGTCACAGACATATGGCTCACAATTTTGGACGAACAGTTTGTTACAGGTTGGTGTTTTAAATTCAAATACAAACCGTAGGTACGTTTGAACAATTTATTTCGGTTGTTCCAATGCGATACATGTACCTCTGTGAACTTATCATTTCTGTGATTACCTGTAAATACCACATTAATGCAATAAATGCTCAAAATGATGTCCGTCAACCTCAATGCATTTGGCAATTCGTGTGACGATATTCCTCTCAACAGCGAGTAGTTCGCCTTCCGTAATGTTCGCACATGCATTGACAATACGCTGACGCATTTTGTCAGGCGTTGTCGGTGGATCACGATAGCAAATAACTTTCAAGTTTCCCCACAGAAAGAAATCTGGGGACGTCTGATCCGGTGAACGTCCGGGCCATGGTATGGTGCTTCGACGGCCAATCCACCTGTCATGGAATATGCTATCCAATACCGCCTCAACCGCACGAGAGCTATCATGTTGGAAGTACATCGCCATTCTGTCACGCAGTGAAACATCTTTTAGTAACATCGGTAGAACATTGCACCATTTAGATTGGCATCGATAAAATAGGGGCCAATTATCCTTCCTCCCATAATGCCGCGCCATACATTAACCCGCCCAGGTCGCTGATGTTCCACTTGTCGCTGCTATCGTATATTTTCTGTTGCCGAATAGTGCATATTATGCCTGTTTATGTTACCGCTGTTGGTGAAAGACGCTTGGTCGCTAAATAGAACGCGTGCAAAAAATCTGACATCGTCCCGCAATTTCTCTTGTGCCCAGTGACAGAACTGTACACGACGTTCTGAGTCGTCGCCATGCAATTCCTGGCGTATAGAAATATGGTACGGGAGCAATCGTGTTGTTGTAACATTCTTAACACCGACGTTTTTGAGATTCCCGGTTCTCGCGCAATTTGTCTCCTACTGATGTGCGGATTAGCCGCGACAGCAGCTAAAACACCTATTTGGGCATCATCATTTGTTGCTGGTCGTGGTTGACGTTTCACAAGATGTCGTCCAGGATACCGAGCAGCGTACATAGCAGACGCCCGTTGGGCATTTTGATCACAATAGCCATACATCAACACGATATCGACCTTTTCCGCAATTGGTGAATGGTCCATTTTAACACGGGTAATGTACCACGAAACAAGTACCGTCCCCACTGGCGGAATGTTACGTGATACCACGTACTTATACGTTTGTTACTATTACAGCGCCATCGATCAGAAAGCGAAAAAAGTGGTCCAACTGAAACATTCATATTTCTTTACGTACTACATGAATATGTAATAAAAAATGGGGGTTCCTATTTTTAAAAAAGCAGTTCATATCCGTTTCTCCTATGGCAGCACAATCTAGCGGGCCAACCATAGCGCCATCTGGTTTCCCCCTTCAAACTAGACGAGTTTCGTTCTTTGTAGTTTATTCGTATGATGCTTATTTCGTGAGATATTTGGCCCGGTCACTACCAATGGACCACCCTGTATACAACTATAGAGTGTCGTATATGAAGAGGTACGTGTTTACAACATACCTATTCACTTACAAAGAACGTAATTGGTATACAGACATATTTCCTCACACCTATGAAGATTAAAATTTGAAACTGCACAGAAATTACAAATATAAGCCGGATGGATATATATATATATATATATATATAATCCAAGACTGTGTAACAACTCTGTGTACGAACTCTTTGTGAAACCATAATGTCATTACATCTTTGTAGCATATTTTGTAAACAAACAGTGTATTTGACGATTAGCATGTGTGTGTGATGTTCTACGCACAGTACCTGTAAGTAGATGAACAAAAATAACGTTTCTAATATTAGCAATTAAAAACACTCAAAGATTCATTTTATTCCATTTTCCGATTGCAGTCGAAGCGCAAAAAGTAGCGAGAGGGTCAAAAAATCACATATACTAACATCACGGAACAGATTTACGTAAAATAAGAAAAGGAACACATGCTCTTGAAACTGGGAATAAAGTCTCCAAATGCGTTGTGCTAAGCATTAAAAAGCAAGTAACTGGTACTGTTTTCATTATTTAAACCACAAAAATGAAGGAAGTCACAGCTCGCACGCAAGGATATGGGGGCCAATTTTCGCACGTGTTATTTGCGAGTAGAGCAGTCGAGAGGTGGTCTGTAAGTGGTTCTCTGGCTAAGCAGCTAAGTGTGAATTGCAGAGTTACCTTGTGGATTGGATGTAGATATTAAAATGTTCTACCCATGTCGACAATCGCTATGAACAACTGGCATGGTAACCTCAAGAGGGAACTGAAATAAATCATGGCTCGTCTAATCTTACAGAAAGTTAGTTCGAATTGCAAAAATGTCTTCCAAAGTGGCCTTCTTAGACTGTATCATATAGAAGGAGACCAGGGGAAAGGTCGGTTTCGATTCGGGTAGAATAAAGATTTAATCTGGGCAATCCTGACCGTTTGACTTATCTTCAAGATGCAATGAAGATAGACAAAGATTCATTTACAGTAATTTTAAGTTTGGATCAAATCTTTGAAAATGTTAATTGGGATACACTCTTTGAAATTCTGGAGTAATCAGGGATACAGAAAAATCTAGGTGATCTACAACTTGTACACAAACAAGACTGCAATTGTAACAGCCGAGAAACTTGAATGGTAGGCGATACTTGTTAAGGGTCTAAAACGAGGCTGCATCGTATACCCGTGTTACTCAGTCTGTATGGAGAGAAATCGGGAAAAGAGACGATTGACTAATTTAGTAAAGGTACTCCCCACGCGAAGGGTAAAGAAGCATAACGCCAAAAATTCAGCTTCAGATTTTAACCTTATTTATAGTACCCACCTTGCAGTTTTACTCCAAGCCTTGGGTGATTTAGGCAGTGTTGAACAGACAAGCACCCTTATGATTGCCTATGACAATTGTGTGCCACAAAATGCGTGATGCATTTCATCGAGAGATGAAGCAGAGTATGGCTATCACAAAAAACGTCTAAAGATGAAGTGCGGAAACAATGTAAGCCTCTGTAGCTTCAATGTACGGGACTGAAGTAAAATGAGAAGAAATAAAAACTTTCTGGTTTACTGATGAAACTAATTCTGACTGAGACAGTAAAGAAGTAGGGAGGTCAGCTTAAAGACAGGAAGACTCGCGGGAAGGGGCTATGAGACGAACATCAACAAAAGTAAATGAAGGTTATATACTGTAGGGGAATTAAATTAGTTTATGGTGAGAGAGTTAGTATAGGAAATGAGCCACAAACGATAACTTCTATAGCCGAACCAAAACAAAGAGAATCTATATGATGCAGACTGTCTATAGCGAGAGATGCAATTCACAAAACGAGTAATTTGTTAGCATCAAATAAAAATTTTTGTGGTTGAATATCATTTCTGAAAAATTATTTGTCTGGGGCAGTGGTCATCAAACTTCTTTGCTCAACGACTAATAGTAACATTGTGAGGAGATACCTCTGGCCGCATATACTTTCGATCTTAGTATTAAAAATCAGTCATCTATATAAATTAGTACATTACGGGCTCCCGATACACTAGATATAATAAGATTCCACTATCTTGGCCACCGGCCTCCAAGTTTTGATACCTGAAAGTCGGCACCACTCGAAACACTGCGTGTCAACTGTTCTCTGTTGCTGCCACACTCGGCCACCCAAAGTTGTGATATTGATCTGCCTGACGAAGCGTTAATGTGTTGTATGTGCGAGCAGATGGTAAACTGATGAACAACGGTAATTGTTCTTGTATGTAACACGTTCACGTCGGCGCTGATAAATGTTTCGGATTCACACGCTCAAGGCTACTATTTTAATACATTCACAATTACTAAAATAACCATAACTTCTGCACTATCACATTTGTTCAGAAAGCTCTCTCACTGAAGGGTCACAGACAATAATTGTGTTCACTGTTCGCTGCGCCTGGCTGATAGGTAATACATCTCACGTCCCTGTTTTACTAGTAGCATAATTGGGAAGCAATTAAGGCTGATCGACCTGCCGCTCGATCTCGTTTCCCGTTCGCGGAGAATCATGTTATCGGCGGCACAACTATAGACTACAAATGGACCTGCACCACTTTCAAAGTAAACGGTCCAGTGTGAGTCTGTATTTCAGTTAGTGAGTGAAGTGATATTCATAACCTTTGGTAGGAAGATTTTCCAGAGGTAATAAACGGACATTTCGACGAAACGTGAAAACCAAGAGAATATACAGTGGTTACAGATACTTGTTGAATTATAGCCATAGCGATTCCTGGTGAACAACTGCGTCAAATAATAAAATCCATGTATTCGTCAAATACGGCAGTATGTAGAATGCCTTCATAACATCAATGCTTATTGTTTATATAACCAGTTCAGTGTTTCGCACATTTTTGTTATTTACGATGTAATTTATATTACTGTTTCACAATAGTGACGAATTCATGGACTTTATTATTGGACGTGACTCATTTTAAATCGCCTGATATGATTTAAAAGTTGTATGAACTTGATGAACCGGAACTTGCTGTTCAGTAAATGATATTTATCAACAGATCTCGGTGGTAAAAGATCACGTTTTTCAAACAGTGGCATGTACTGGATTCGTGTCTATTTTGGCTACAATAATACGTTCGCTATACTGTCCGTAGCAGCCTAACCGGAATCTTTGACTGATGATACTCCTTAAATATTTATAGAAATCACTGTAAAAGTTGGCTCTGATAAGGACCGTTTGTTATCCAGCCTATGCCGAGACAAAAAATGCGACGTCTATGCATACAAGAGACCCACAGAGAAGAGCGACAGAGACGACCATAAATACCGGGCATCAAACTAACTGCAGAAATACCGCACTCTCAGTACGGAAGCGCCGTATTGGTAAGACCAGGGCTTCAGATAATCAGTGCCGACTGCTCTGTAGAAAGTAATATCGAAATTATTTCAGTGGAGCTGAGTAATTGTGTGGTTACCGCTCAATATAAGCCCCCTTCCGCGGTATTTTCCTTTGCACCACCTAGGAACTTCCACAACAGCAAGACGTCTATAGTGATCGCTGACTTTAACAACCATAGTCACGTATGGGAATATTCTGAAGGTAATGAAAATGGGGAAGCAATCTTCTCCTGGGCTGAATCCTGCCATTTGGCTCTTATACACGACAGTAAGCTACCCCCTTCCTTCAACAGTGGCAGGTGGCAGCGTTGATTTAACCCTGGCCACCTCTTTGTGAGTGAAAACATCGGACAGCTATGCTCCAAATCAGTGTGCTCGCCCATACCAAAGACGCAACACAGGCCACTGCTGTGTCAAGTTCTCCCAGCAATAAGGTCACAGGAGATGAGTTTCAAACGGAGATACAGCTTCAAGGAAGCTGATTGGACGAGATTTTCTAACATGCTGGGCAAGCAGTTTAGGTCTGTGCCACCAATATCTGAAGGGTATGATAGCTTCGCTCAAACTGTAAAATACCGCTCCCGGGCATCGATTACGAGAGGGTGTAGGCCAATGTATCTGCAAGGCTTGATACCTGAAACAGCTGTTCTGCTGGACAAATATTACCGGCTATAAGAAGAAAATCCTTGTAGCGAGGAAACTTATCCGGCACTCTCCTCAATCTCTGAGGCGAAGAGAGAACACTGTATTAAACTGATGACAGAGTGTGAGATGAGTAGAAGCAGCCAAAAGGCCTGGAGATTGTTACAACGTCTGAACAACGATTTCTCCTAATCAAATACCCGCACAAATGTGAAGGCAGACCAGACTGCATATCAGCTCTTAAAAAAATTGTAAACCTGACCCCACCAGCAAAATCGTGAGGAGAACCGTGGAAAGGGAATGCTAGCAAGAGGGAAACTTTGTGACTCGACCTTTCAGTCTGAACGGCCTCGACTCGGTTCTAAACAAGTGCAAAGTCGGAAAAGTAGGAGAGGTAGATGATATGAGAGCTGAACAGATCAAGAATTTTGGTCCAGGCGCAAAGTACTAGCTACTCGAACTAATGACTAAATTTATCAAGAGCTATAAGATACCTAAATCCTGGAGAAAAGCAAAAATCGTAGCTATACATAAGCCAGGAGAAAATCTGGATGACCCCAAAAGCTATAGGCTTATCTCCTTTCTATGGCACCTGTATAAGGTGTTGCAAAGCCTATCCTCCTAAGAGTAACAGGTGTGGTAGACCAATTACTGATACTCCAACAAGTAGGATTCAGACAAGGGAAGAGCTGCACAGGACAGATGTTGAAGCTGCCACAGCATATAGAGGACGGCTACGAAAGGCAGCAGATCACAGGATCTGCGTTTATAGATATCTCAGCAGCCTACGACATTGTCAACCATAGACTCCTGTTGCTGAAGTTATACAACCTGAACAACAATTATCAACTAATCTGTATGATTAGAAATCTACTGCAGAATCGAAGATTTTTGAGGAATATCACGGTCAAAGAAGCAGATGGAGGCAGCAGAAAACGGGTTGCCACATGACAGTGTGCTGGCACCCACACTGTTTATACTCTAACGACCAGCCATTACCAGAAGGAACACAGAGCATCATAAATGCAGATGACCGTGTAATCATAGCTCAAGGATATAGCTTTCAGAGTGTGGAGCAGAGGCTCACTGACGCTTTAAAAAATTGTGTGTCCATTAAAGGGACAATTGGCTGAAACCAAATCCATCTAGAACCCAGACCTGCGCTCTTCACCTCAGAAACAAACAGACTAGCAGAACTTTACAGTTAGATCTCTAAAACATTTGTAAGTAGGCTGTTGAGGTTTTTATATTGGTAACGCCACGTAGCGCTCTGTATGAATATCACTGGCTGTGCTGTGTGCTGTCTGTGGCTGATTTGCGTTGTTGTTTGCTATTGTAGTGTTGGACAGCTGGATGTTAACAGCGTGCAGTTGGAGCTGAGCCGCCAGCAGTGGTGGATGTGGGGAGAGAGATGGCGGAGTTTTGAGAGTGGATGATCTGGACGTGTGTCTCCACCAGAAAGAGTAAATTTGTAATATTGGATATCATGGACTGATATATATATATATATATATATATATATATATATATATATATATATATATATAGACTTTTGAACACTATTAAGGTAAATACATTGTTTGTTCTCTATCAAAATCTTTCATTTTCTAACCACGCCTATCAGTAGTTAGTGCCTTCAGTAGTTAGAATCTTTTATTTAGCTGGCAATAGTGGCGCTCGCTGTATTGCAGTAGTTGGAGTAACGAAGATTTTTGTGAGATAAGTGATTCATGAAAGGTATAGGTTAATGTTAGTCAGGGCCATTCTTTTGTTGGGATTATTAAAAGTGAGATTGCTTTGCGCTAAAAATATTGTGTGTCAGTTTAGTGAACGTCTGAGTACGTTCAGTTTTGCTCATCTGCTTGAAAATCAAATAACATAAGATGTTTATTAGCACAAATCCAATAACGTAAGATGTTTATCAGCACAATCATTCATTAATTTTTCTAAGGGGACGTTTCATATAGTGACCCTGCCAGGATACCTCACTTTGATCCTATAATTTTTTCACGTAGTTTGTGTAATTAGTGTAGCTATTGCTTATTGCTAGCGCATAATTGTAGAGACAATCTTCTTTGTAGTTGTAGTTTTTCATTGTTGTACAGTAAAACAGTTGTGGCATGCATGTAGATTTGCATCAAGTATTTCGCAGCTGCGCTTGCAATTAACGAGATATTATTTTCAGTTCAATGCTAATGTGTTTTCTTGTTTTTGCTTTTCAAATTGTGCTTTTCTTGTTATCGTGTGAAATATGTGATAACTATTGCGTGTGAAAAATGTAACACTAGGCTCCAAAGTAAATTAAGAAATGACAGTGAAGATGAGAGTAGTGTGTTAGCGCCACTGTGTAATGAATTAACAATTATTCAGAATAGTAATTTGGTAACTGTGCATAGGGGAATGGACCAGGCAGCAAATAATGCTGTAAACAGTGAAACAATTATTGAACAGGGAAGCATTATCGATCGATCGGTCGGAAACAGCTCACCTCAGGAATCCGAAATGACGGGACACAATCTTGCAAATACTGTAGATTCAGGTTTTGCGTCCTCACCGTTTTCTCAGATAAATCAAGACACGTTTTCTGCTTGTCAAAATGTGAATATTGCCGGTGCAAATGCACTGCGGAAAAGCTTAGAGGAACAGATTCCAGACACTAATACATTATTATTGCAATTAATGCAACAAATGAAACAAAATCAGAGACAAACACAGCAACAGTTAGACACAATGGAGCAAAAGCTTCAAAAGTTAGACACAATGGAACAACACCAGAGGCAAACACAGCAACAGTTATACGCAATGGAACAACACCAGAGACAAACACAGCAACAGTTAGATGCAATGGAATCACTGCAAAAGCTTCAAAAGTTAGACACCACGCTTGAACAAACACGTGAAGGTTTAACTGCTGAGTTACTTAAAATCGAATCGAAATATCAAAAAGTCTGTAATCACGTAAAATCCTATTTTTTTGCGTCATGAAAATGCATTACAGAATCACGAAGCAGCCATAAAAGAACTGCTAACTACTGTTCATGAAAATCACGACACCTTGCAAGCTAAAACTGACTCAGTTGCATCTACCGTTTCGGTTACGCAAGTTGCCAAAACTCAGGAAAACTTAAAGGACACAGTAGATACGATTTCAACACAAATGGACACTGAAACTTGATTCAGAAAAACACACTGAGGAAATAAGTTCACTACCGGAGAAAGTAGCCGAACTTTCGGATCAGTTCACTAACTTATCTACAAATGTGGATGATGATCTGAATGACATAAGACCTGTAGCCTTCACTGACACAGAAGAGTATGAACAAATTAAGAAATTCAAACAAAATCAGAGTCAAATCAATACGCAACACAAAAGAGAAATCCGGGAAGTACAAGATCAGTTGACGCAGGTAATATAAGAATTACATATTTCAGAGGACACACGCTCTCCAATACGGGAAGAGGGACATAGAAATACGGAACAGTCACAAAATAATAATACAGGGCACTTCGGAAATTATGAAATAAATTGCACAGGTACACCGAATTTTGAGATGGAACCGCTGAAAAGAAGTAACAATGACCGATATGCGACTCGCCGACACGATGATTTTGACTATAAGCTGTTCATTACTACATGTAAATTCAAACCATTTAAGAATTCTTGCAACGACGTTCATCCACAAGCGTGGCTTCATCAATTCTCTCATTGTTTTCCTCCCAACTGGTCATTGGAGCACGGGTTAGAATTTATGGTGGCTACTTAGAGAATGAACCAGTTGTAAGAATGCGATCGGTCATTCACGATTGTCACAGTGAAGGAGAATTTTATCATGCCTTCCTCTCAGCATATTGGTCTCAAGCTACACAAGACCGAGTAAAACAGCATCATAATGATGAAACATTTCGAACAATCTGAATTTTCCAGTCTTGTGAAATAGTTTGAAGACATGTTGCACAAGAAACAGTACCTGTCAAATCCGTACAGCACCTCACAACTCATCCGCATTTGCTTAATCAAATTGCCTGAACATTTACGACATATTATTTTGGCAGGACGTTGCAAAGACGACACTGAAGCTTTTCAGGGACTCTTACAAGAATTGGAAACTGGCACTGACAATCGCGGAACAGGAGCACAACAATTACAGGTCACAACCGTCACAATTCCGCGATGAAAGAAATAATAACTGGACACGACAAGGCTACTCTTACAACGCAAATCGTGACCAAAACAGACACCACCCGTATGACAATCGTTAGCAGAGTAAAATTAATTACAGAGAAAATTCGCATTTCCATAGTAATGAATATGACAGAGAAAATCAGAGAAACAGACATTATGGAAACCAAAATAATTATTATCAAGGGAGACAGAATAACTTCAGATGCAATGCTCCAGCGCGCAGTTACGATTCAGGGAGAAATTCTCCACCACGCGACCGACATGAAAGAAATTATGGAATCTACCGACATGACGACAGACGATATAATCATAAGGACAGACCTGAATTTCATCAGAACTGGCGAGATTCAAACAGGGCAGGGCCCTATCGACAAGGTGAATTTTAGAAGTTAGATCTCCAAATCCTAACAACGACGCGCGCCAACAAAGAGACAGACAATGACTCGCACCGCAGGCAGCCACGTGCGCCAGCTGGCTCAGCGAAAAATAACATAGACGCTAACCTTGAGAAAAATTTTAGCATTCCTTACCGACGTATACAACATGATAATTGCTTTGAAGTTGAAACTCTGCGTACTAGGAAGAGTAAAGGTTTACGCCACATTTCACATGTAAAACCGTTTATTGAAAGATAATCTGCTTTTTAACTTAGTCTTTGCCATAAAATTTTTCACTTCACGTTACTAGTATGCTTTTTCAGACTTAGAAACTGTTAACATGCAACAATGTTTGAAGTTAACTATCCAGTCAAGAACCTGGGCAACTTATTTAAACAGAAATTACGAATGCAATGTTACAGTGAACAGACGACACAGTGTTATTTGGTGGTTGCATTCCTGCTTGTTAGCTGTACGATTACGTAACTGCTATAAGGCTTACATACTTAGAACATATACTGCTAATGAGATTTTAATGCAACATTTTGGTTTACTTGAAAAGACATTCTTTATTTGAAGTACTTACTGTGAGATTAGAGATGACATAGTATTTGGTTTCTTTGACAGCTACACAATTACATCACGACGCTATTAATGTGTGACTCAGTTTGCATTATTGATTTTGTGCTGTATCTGTTTCATATCTGCACAGTTTTTCTGAATTCTTCTGGAAAGTAAAACATGTTTTAGTAGTAACTTTTGTGGTATAGCTACAGTGAGACAGCCTTTTTCGTAGCAAAACAATACATTACAGTTTAGTACTTTCTTGGTCACAGTAATGTACGTAATAACTATGATATCTATACGCATAGAATTTCACTTTTGTTTATGATGAGGTAAGCACATTGAATTCTGCAGAACTTAGCTTTCGGAGGACGATAACTACGACACTTTCACAGAATTATCTTACAGCAAGATGCACATTTAGCGCTAAGGAACACGTATGTTAGTGATTAATTTTGTACTTAAAACATTTATTTTTAAAGATTATTGAATTACAATGATACAAAGGTTTTCCGTGATACATTTCATTCGATTGCTGTAATCTGTAACACCTGAGGGTATAATTACATTAATCCTCAGGGGGTACATGCTTACTTTGTGTACCATGTGTTTGGCAAGCACAAGGAGTCCTACCTTATATGGTATTTGCTTATACAACTTTACACATCGGTACCATGTTTCTCTAAGACATAAATTACATAGCTATCTGATCATTTAACTGAGAGAGACAAACATTTATTTTACTACATCAGTGACACATGTTTACGTAATTACACAGTTGGATAACTTCACACGTATGAAATTGCATTTTGTCTGTACTTTGTGAACTCTTCATATTTTTTAAAAACCATTGTGATACTACGAGAGCTTTGAATGATGTATTTGGTATGGGATCATGATTTTTAAAGTACGGTTGGGGTAGATGACACTACTGAAATGAGCAGAGAATTTTTTTAGGTTTTGACGTTGTTGCAGAAAGCTACGACGTTTTTGAGATTTGGCTGAGGTTTCATGATGTTATTATTACATTGACGATGTGTATTATGCTGTTGAGGTATGTTTATGATCAGTAAGATGATGTTACCGTATATGAGGAATGTGATTACACGTTTATATGTATATGAATAATGAGTAGTGGTTAGGAACTCTGATTTGTGAAAAAGGATGTTGGAAACGAAGAATCGTACTTGAAGAGTTATGAAATGTGTGTTTATGCGTGAATGTATCACAATGCCAGCGAAAATTTTTTGGGCACTATTATATTTATAGGATTTTGTTTCTACACATTAGAAACGCAAATTCTTTACCTGTGAAATTTTTTTATGAGACTGTCACTGTAGTGCAAGTTGCTGTTGTAAATATTTCGGTAAGAAAGCTAAGTGACCTTGACATAATGCGTTGTGGACGCCCAGCTGAGCGATAGTTGCCCGGAGAAAAAGCCATTACATGGAAAAAAAGACGCCATTAACCTCGCTATTGACATTTCTTTGTAGAAAGCATTGCAAATAGGACACACTCAAACTTGGAAACATATGATTACACTGTGGAGCACGTACTTTGTGCTACTTACTGAAATGCTTATGAACTGATGGGAAATATTCTTACATCTGCACACCTGATTATGACAAGTGTCTTTCTACGAGAGTTGAGAGTATTTCTACTAACTTATGAAATGCCACATGACTATTGAATGATATTTTTATGCTTCGCTTTAGATAGTTGGTTATTTCATTTGATATCTGGTTTCCAGCTGTGTTGCAGCATTGGTTTTATAAAATAAAATTACAAGCATTTGCTAATGTGAAAACTTTCTGTCAACAGATCTGTTAAAAAATAATGTTATGATCCACAGTCTTCGGAAAAGGAGCACATTGAAAGGAAATAACAATAGGAAGGGACTAATAACAGTAACTGCATACATAATTTTATTTTCAAGTACTCGGAAATGTTTTTTGTAGAATAAGTTGTGGTGCACCACTAGACATTAAGATGTGAAATGTACCTTTATCTGCATTGTTGTCTTTAGTGTATTATTTTTTCTACTTGTGGGTTTGTCATGTTTAGATATAAGTTATTGCATTTGCTGCTGCTGTTTGCCAGGCATAGTGCTACCGAAATTCACTTTGTATTACTTTGTAAAGCCAGTTTTACTACTGATTTATTTTTCATATTTGCTGCACATTGCCTTATATTAGTTGTAATGCTGCATTTCCTTTGCTAATTTGGATATACTGCTGCTTTCTTTGCCAATTTGCATTTTTTTGTCATTGCTGTTTGTGTTAATTGCTTTGTACTGCTGCATTGCCTCATCCCTTAGTTTAGCATCTGAGCTCAGTAGATTTAAGTTGGCTTAAGAGGGGATAGACTATATAAGAGAGTGAGTTGTGAGGAATTGGAAGAAATTCATTGACAAGGTACTTAAAAAAAGGTGAAATAAGAGGAAACATCTTGAAATGAAGTTTTGGGTTGGACTGCAGTACCAAATGTTACACTGAAAACGAACCCTGTCCTTTCCTTTTGTGTTATTCCACTATGTGTCTGCGTATCTTGTGTATTTGTGTTCTTCCTGTCTTTGTGTGTTTATCTGATAAGACTTATGTTGTAGAATTTTTCTAATACTCAGCTACATTCACTATGATGAGGAATACTGTTATCCTCAAACATAGTTTGCATTTACAATATGTTATTTACTTTGTAAAGGTGTTCAGACATTATTTATTCTGTTTTGTTTTAATGCTCAAGTGTGAAGTTGATGTTTCGAAAGTTATTCTGATCTTTTATGTATTTACTTATGTCATAGTCCCTGTAACAGTGATGTATCTGTTTATTTCTATTCTTCTGTAAAGCCTGTACTACTACAAATGTTATATGTATTGCTATGTTCCTTAATGATGTATTTTGTACCTTTGTAATAGTATTCTTAGGTTGTAAATTTATAATTGTACAGACACCAGTTCTTCAAATTAAGTTACATTTCACTGCACACATTTCTGTTGGTCATAGTATATGCACAATAGATGAGAAGTTTGGACAGTTAGTGTTTGCACGTGTGTTAATAATTCAGCAAGGGACTGGATAACAGCATTGCCGGTATTAAGGACATTCCAAAAAAAAAAAAATTTTGTGAGTGCACAAGTGATTGTTCATGGACTTGCTATATTGGCCACAAGACTCTTCGATGGTGATTGTGCACCTGCACAGTCACAACAGATGGCTGCTAGCCGTCCCTACAGGGACTGCAGTGGGTCTGCACCTTTGATGACCCACCAGTACCATTATTTCTACAAGGACTGCAGTGGGTCTGCACCTCTGGTGGCCCACCAATACCGTAATCTCTACCAGGACTACAGTGGTTATGCTCTGTGATGACCTACCTACCAATACTCTTCTACTTCGAGTGACTATGCTGTGGGTTTGCTCTGTTGTGGCCCATTTCCTGTCTGCATGTCAAGAGTCAGCATTGTCTTTCAGTTGGAAGGACAACACTACTTCTTCAAGACTGCGTGGAAATCCACTACTTCCGTGTGCATTTTCTTTTACTGCTCAGACTTTGAGAAAAAAAGAAACACTGCAGTTTTACTGTGATGACTAATCAGGACAGTCTTTATGGACTGTGAGAAAATTTTAGCTTTTGACCAACATTGTATCAATAAGTGTGTGCATTTGATTTCTTTGTTATTGTAATTATGAAATTTTTTTTCCAAATCTGTATTGGCCGCTGCCCAAAACAATTTGTAAAATTCTTTGTGGGGAGCATGGGGGCTTTGTAAGTAGGCTGTGTAGGTTTTTATATTGGCAACGCCACGCAGCGCTCTGTATGAAAATCACTGGCTGTGCTGTGTGCAGTCTATAGCTGGTTTGCATTGTTGTTTGCTATTGTAGTGTTGGGCAGCTGGACGTTAACAGCGCGCAGTTGGAGGTGAGCTGCCAGCAGTGGTGGATGTGGGGAGAGAGATGGCGGAGTTTTGAGAGTGGATGATCTCGACGTGTGTCCAATAGAAAGAGTAAATTTGTAATATTGGATATCATGGACTGATATATATATATATATATATATATATATATATATATATATATATATGTATAATGACTTTTGAACACTATTAAGGTAAATACATTGTTTGTTCTCTATCAAAATCTTTCATTTTCTAACCATGCCTGTCAGTAGTTAGTGCCTTTAGTAGTTGGAATCTTTTATTTAGCTGGCAGTAGTGGCGCTCACTGTATTGCAGTAGTTGGAGTAACGAAGATTTTTGTGAGATAAGTGATTCATGAAAGGTATAGGTTAATGTTAGTCAGGGCCATTCTTTTGTAGGGATTATTAAAAGTGAGATTGCGTTGCGCTAAAAATATTGTGTGTCAGTTTAGTGAATGTCTGAGTACGTTCAGTTTTGCTCAGCTGTTTGAAAATCAAATAACGTAAGATGTTTATCAGCACAATCATTCATTAATTTTTCTAAGGGGACGTTTCGCATTGAAAGACAACAAAATACCTCTGGGTCACTCTGGACCGTGCTCTCACATTCAAGTAACTCTGCTTAAAAACAAAACAAAAAGTGGCTGCCAGGAACAATAGTGTTAGGAATCTGACAGGGACAACATGGGGAGCACAGCCAAATAAAGTGCTCTGAACGAGACACGTCGCGTCATCACGGGTTGACTGACAGCTACACCTGTGGAAAAACTGCACTGCTTATCCGGCTTAGGCCCTCCAGACATCCGATGGGACACAAAATGAAATGAAAAAGGCATTAACATCCAAATCCCACCCAGTACATGGCTATCAACCGGCACAGAAGGACTTTTGTCTAGAAAGAGCTTTCCTCGCAGCACAGAAACACTCGCTGACACTCCACAGCAACACCGGCAGAAGAGATGGCAGGCCAAATACCAGCATCTGGAGGAGTGGCTGATTCCAACTGAAGTTCTTCACTCAGGCCACACACAGGAATGATCCACGTGGGAATCGCTTTCTATGTTCGTCTCAGTCAAACAGTCACTGAAGACGTAATGAGACTCATGGAAGGCGGTACACCAGTTTTGAGCTTATTCTAAAACGTTTTTCTTATAATATGTATATAATAGTTACTTATAGATCCATGAAGTTCCGGAAACGCAACCAAACCACTTCTTCTCCACTTGTGGAATTTCAGCTGCGAATCGTCGATCCACCTTCAGACTGAACTATAGGACACCTTGCGCCGTTACCACAATGATTTCTCACTCTGCAGCGGAGTGTGTGTTGATTTAAAGTTCTTGTTAGATTAAGACCGTGCGCTGGGCCTGGACAGAAGTGAGCATGGATCGGATGAGTCATTTATAGGTGCAGAAGATGCTGGGAGAATGTAATTCCAATGCGCGGTCTACAAGCTGGTTTAGTAACTTTTGTCTGTTGAGATCAGCATATGTTGAAGACCGAAGCAAAGGCTTTGCTTCACCTATTCATCTCATACCGTATTGGCGCGTTTGACGTCGCCTTATATCAGGAGGAACATGTGCCGATTTCCCTTTATGCATGTAACAGTAGTCGTCAAATTTTCTTTCTGAAGACACAATACTGACATTGCGGAATGGCACTTCGGTCCGCAAATGCGTCGATCTTAGTATTAACTCGTAACCTACGTAAAGTAATCTGATGGAATTACATGTTCCAGGAAACATCCAAGTCTCAACTTTAACTTCGATGATGCCAGAAGCTGAAGCAATAAATTAAAATGTGTACCTCGGCCAGGACTCGAACCAGAGTCTTTTGGTTTTAGGAAGATGTGCTAACCACTACAACACAGTGGTATAGTGGCTACCACCGCTGCCCCGACTATCCTACTTCAGTGCTCACCGTAATACAGACTAGCTACAGTTACGGGGGCAAAACTTGGCTACAGTCTTCTTCTAAGTAGTAATCGTTAAAAATCTGCACCATTCGGAACACTTTACGTCGCTAGTTCTTCACTTCAGACTACTGCCGCCTTCAGTGACCCTAAAGTTGTGACACTGTAATTACCTGAGGATGCGTTGTTTTGCTGTCTCTGTTAGCAGATGATTAATTGATCAATAACAGTAATTGTACTTGCATTTAAATTCATTAACATTAGAAGATGCGATCAGATATGTTTACCAAATGTTTCGAATATCATTTTTCTGACACTGATGGCGTTGTACTAGATCAGCTTTAATTTAATTTCATATTCGCTGCTACATGTATGTACCGCGTTTAGGGACGACTGTCTCTGTAATGCGTACTCACGAATCCATGTTACAACAGCAGATCAGAATGAAGCACACATGCCTGTGAGTTGGCAGCACCGGTATATAAGCGAGAGAACCCTTCTCCCTATCAATACCCCTCACCCAGCAACATCTGATCTATGTGACCCTGTACCCAGCTTTGTCCCTGAGGTGGAGGGAGCAGGTTAGCGATTAACGTCCCGTCGACAAGGAAGTCATTAGGGTCAGAGCATAAGCTACGATTAGGGAGGGAAAGCGGCCGTGCCCTGTCGTTGGAACCATTCCGGTGTTTGTCTCAAGCGATTTAGGGAAATCACGGGAAAGCCAAATAAGGATGGCTGGATACGGATTTGAACCGTCGTCCTCCAGAATGCGAGTCCAATGTGCAAACCACTTACTACCCCACTCGATCGTCCGTGAGGTGACCGACCAACTTTTCGATTCCTACTACATTTCCTCCAGTATATTTCTGATTTGACAAAGAAGTCAAGTGCAGCAAACAATTGCAAATGGTATGTTTCTATTCTTTACCGGTAAACTCAAGTGTCTATTTAATTAATGTTTCATGTTATGTACGATTGGGCTCTCTCGTCCACATTTAAACCTATCAAATGGTTCAACTGGCTCTGAGCACTATGGGACTTAACATCTATGGTCATCAGTCCCCTAGAACTTAGAACTACTTAAACCAAACTAACCTAAGGACAGCACACAACACCCAGTCTTCGCGAGGTAAACCGGTCGGATGTATACGTGCCATACTGCGTTTTTAAATGCGGAGTGTTGACTATCATGTGGGACAGTACTCTCACTATAATACCCTTAAAATTACTTTGCACCTGCCAGCCGACGAAAGGCAAGCACCGCGTTACCACCTATAGCACCGCACCGACTGTTGTACCAGAGGACACGTCGGCAGGGTTCATACGCTAGTCTGCAATATACGATTGGCAAAGTGAGTTACAGACACACATGCTCTTAAATGTCAAGTGCAATATAATATTAATCGCATTGTAGTTGCAATTAACATCTACAACACTTTCAGTAAACTTCTCTGTCCGTGCTAACCCATTTGCGCGGTGGTAAGTACATCGAGAAAATTTTAAACAAAACATCGTCGTTACAGGTCTTTGTAATTTGAAAAACACCCAGAAATTGCACTTCTACCATTATTGGTCGCTTCTGCTATTGGTAGTGTAGTTCTACAGTGGGCACGTGCAGTGGCGGATTTAAAAATTTTGCAACCCTAGGCACACCATATTATATACGCCCTCCAAAAAAAAACGTATTTTAAATAATAACTATTACACGATCAATTCACAACTGCCGTTTTGGGTAGGAGCGCTGTGAGCTGTTTCCGTACTCTGCTATTCGTTGTTCTGAAGGACGAGTCAGTGGTCTAAACGCGCTAAATCAAAATGTAATATGGCTCCTGAACTGTACTTGGTGTACGGTGTGAAGGCATTGCTAATTACGCACATAAAATTCTTTTTCGTTATTTTCTTTGGATTTCTATTCTTTTTCTTTTGTTCATATGGGCATTTATAATTGTGATTATGTAACATTCTACTGCGGTTTTTAAATGTAAAGATGTAATTGAGATTGTTTCGTTTGCCAATGGATAAATATGTTTCTTGCTTTGTACCTGTGGTAAAATTTCTAAAGTTCTCTTTTGGAATATTATTAATTGTGATTAATGCAGTCAATAACATTTATAAAGGTTTATGTAATTTACGATAACGATATAACATCTATAGACAGGGACCAGCGATAGTGATATCGAGAGTTGAAAGGTTGTTGTGTAGTAGAGGGGATGGTGGATGGCGTGTCTGTGAAGCGTACGCGGGAAAAGTAGTACTGTGTTTCATGAAAAGCATACGTAATTGTATGGACAGTGATACCGAACTATCAGATTGTTAATTCTCTTTGCCACTGCAGTATGTAATGCCATCGCCAGCGACCTATAAGAGCAAATAAACCGGACTGTGAAATTGCCGCTTACATTACTTTGTTGTGGCAGACACGAACTGTGCCTTTATTCGAATGAACTTTGCTGGTATTGGTTTTGGGTGGTGGAACTGTTGTATACCACATTCTATCAACCCATGAAAGTGAAGACTAATTAACTGTGCAACGTTGTCGAAGATTGAAATGCGAGAACAGAGTGGACATTGTTTACGGTGTGCTTCACATACATGAACAGTTCTATGAACTGTGTATTTGTGGCTAAGACTATATGAATGTGACGAACCGTGTAATTATGGACGATAGCGTCACGGACAGTGCATAATATGTAAAAACGATCGATGTCTACGTCATGTACATTGAAAGAGAGGACATGTCAACAACGTTCGTATACTGGCGTCTTGTGGTTTGCTAATCACCACGGGGTTAATGAAACAGCTGTGCCGGAACTTTATTTGCGTTTCGCCGGAGACGATTAACCAGCGGAACTGTCTGTATCCTGCTCTCATCATCGTAACCCGCCGACATCGTGCTGCCTAACGCAACGCTTCGTATGCAACAAATGGTTAAGGGATTTCACTGAACGCTATCCCCTGACCTAGAAACTTTCTTTCTCTATTAAAAGTATAAGAATTACAGACTCTGTTTAGTTAAATTCTTTGTTTACATTGTTTGCTTTCTGCTAACGAAAATGAAATTACTATCAGTGAATTAAAAGTTGCCTGGTAGTCATTGTTGAAACACCAGTAAATATAAACTTTTTCCTCTCATTAGGACAAATTCTCTTTGCATGTCAAAATTATTGTAGTTATTTTATGTAGTTTTATGTATTGTTATGAGACTAGATATATGACAGTAACTAATAAGAGTATTTTGTCGCGAAATATGACTTCGCGCGAAAATTACAGTGACTGCTATAATTGCTTGCGTTCTGACCAATAATGTAAAAAGCTGCTATTCCCGTATTGGTGCTTTTCCTGACGTGAGCGTGAATTATAAATGTCAGCTGTCAAATCACATAGTGACTCTTTACCCAGTAATAAAAGTTTTATGATATTGTATTGCCTCTAGTCGTAGTATTAAGAGACACTGGTTATAATCAAAAGTGAGTAGATGTATGGTGAAACCCCCCCAGTGTTCATGCGATTGCTAGCAGTATTGTGTGTGATTCACGAAATTTTGTCACTTTTTCTAATTCCTTTGAAGTTTCAGAGAATATATACACAATTTTGTCGGTTCAGGTTAATTTTAGAGCAGTTTCTCGTTAATATTAGAGTTTTCAGTTCATAAACAAAGTGGGATCATGACCAATTGAGAAGTATAACAAAGAGTGTGGTTTTACAACTAGAAATTGGGATGACTTCACAGTTCAGATTTTGATAATTATTTGTCCTGTGAGTTCAGGTCATGACTTATGGCGTCGTGTTGTGACAGGACAGTGTTTTAGTAATATCATCTTTTCGAACCTGTTAATCTTAGAATCGATGTTTGATTTTGAAAGAGTGGAAATTGTATTGTTTTGTTTTGTGTGGGTTACCTCTTGTAGA
This sequence comes from Schistocerca piceifrons, assembly GCF_021461385.2. Classification (NCBI taxonomy): domain Eukaryota; kingdom Metazoa; phylum Arthropoda; class Insecta; order Orthoptera; family Acrididae; genus Schistocerca; species Schistocerca piceifrons. Next base: position 535,121,313 of record NC_060141.1, on the reverse strand, counting down.
CAAAATGACAATCAAATAAGATGAGCCTGTAGTTAGTTTCAAGGTGTGGGAAAGTGAGCAAGAAAAAAATAAAGAAGAAGAGTTTGTTATGGAAACGGTAATTAAAGTATTAGACATTAAAGTGGAACCAGATGTCAGAAGAGATGCAGATGACAAAGGAGGAGTGGAAAGTATGTTAGCATTGCTCTTGACGAAACTGGAAGGAATGAAAACAGAAGTGAGTGGAAAGCTAGAAGCTGTCAGCAAATCACAGGAAAAATTGGGTGAAGAAATAAAAAAGCTATACGAAAAGTTTGAAACACGTCTGAGGGGATTTAACCAGGAAATGGAAGATGGGTTGGAAAAGAAAATCTTGGGCTTTAAGTCAGAGGTTGATAGAGATTTTGAGGAGTTTAAAGATGACGTTAAAGAGACATTTAAAGAGACAGAGTTTGAGTTAAATAAGAAGCAAGAGAAGTTTGAAAACATCAAAAAGGAAAGTGTAGAATGCTTGGATAAAAACATTAAAACCCATGCTACTGAATGTATGAATGGGAAGGATGAAATTAAAGATTATTGCAAAGGAATGTTCTGTGAATATAGACAAGAGACTAAGGCAGAAGTGGAAGATATTAGAGAGACCACTGCTATGATCGAGAATAGGGTAGGGAGTTTAGAAAAGACAGTACAGGGAAAGCAGTTTACTGCATCAACAGTAGTAGTGCAGATAAGGGATCGTAGTAGTTTCAATAATATAGTTTTTGATCCTAGTGGAGATGTACATCCCGTATCTTTTGTGAATAGTTTGAGAAGTAAGTTTACTACAGATTGGACAGAAAAGGACAAACTAAGGAGGGCAAGTGCTTTTTTAAAAGGGGAAGGTTTAGATTGGGGAGCTGATGCACCAGAAAAATATGAAACATTTGAGGATTTTGTCTCAGCGTTTTTGAAAGAATACTGGTCGAAAGAAAAACAAAGTGATGTCATAGAAGCTTTTAAGAAGGCCCCATGGTATGATAGGAGTAGTAGGGAGAATATGAAAGAATATTGTGAGAAATGGATAAGCAAACTAAAACATTTGGACAGCCCATGGAGTGACAAGGATACTATAGAAGTATTGATAGGGAAGTTGCCTCCTAATAGAAGATGTCGGTTGATAGGAAATTTTAGTACTATCAAAAACTTTCTGAACAGATTGAGGGATGTGGATGGGTGGCAAGTGGGCTGTTCATTTAATGAAAATAGACATGTGGATGGTCATCATGGTAATCAGGATAGAGTAGCGAGAATGAACCAAGTAAATGTTAGAGGTAGGGGAAGAGGAAATAGCCCAGGTTATCAGACAGTAGGGGAATCACGAGTGGGAAACGGGACCCCACTACAGTGAAGTCCCGTGCTGGGGTGGGTCAAATGTTAAGGCCTATTGAATTTTCAAATCACCATGGTAATGTAAGGGATACAGTGATGGGTAATAGTATTAGTAATGATTATGGTGATAGGGTGTGTAGTCATCATGGTCTGGTGATGGAAGAAATTGGACCTCAGGTTAATGGTGAAGGTGGTAAGGAATTAGGGAACTCATGTATGGAGATATTTTCATGGATGTATGAGAGAATCAAAGAATATGAAAGGCAGCCAAAGGGACTGATAAATGATAATAAATTATTTCAAAATGCAAGTGGTAATAATGAAAGGGAGAGTATGAGTAATGGTTGCAGTATGGGAGGAGAGAAAGAAAGTAGTGAAGTTGGTGCTTTCCATGCATGTGATGATTTAAGGAAAGATGCTAAGCCAAGAGAAAGGTCAATTTCTGAGGTCAATAGAGGGGTGATGAATACACATGCCTTGAGCCATAAAGAGAACGTAAGTAATGAAGAAGAAGTCAATGTTTTTATTACTCACAGAGATGTAGGAATAGCAGCTGATGATGAGGAGGAAGTAGGTGTTTGTGCTCTTCAGAAATGTTTAGAAGGAAAGCAAAGTTCAAAGTTGAATTGTGATGACTGGGCTCATAATGAAATTGAGCAGGATTTGTTATGTGAAGAAAGTAGTGATGATGGTGATAGGATTAAGCAACCTTTTGTGAGAACTGGAATGTATGATAGGGAAGAAATAGCTCCTTTGGATACAGGTAGTGAAATTAGTACTATTGCTGAAAGTTTATTTAATTACATAAAGGAGCATAGTGAAGTGATGAATGTACCAGTAGTAGGTTTGAAGATAGTGGGTGCCACAGGGAAATTAAGCAAGGTAATTAAACACCAAATAATTTTGGAATTTGAGATTGGTGGCATAGGTTTAGTGCATAAGTTTTTGTAGGACCTGGGTTAACAGTGAATATTTTATTGGGCATGGATTGGTTGACAGAGTGCGAGGCAGAGATAAATTGTGGAGAGAGTTTTGTTAATTTTGAGGGTGATGGGTCAAGGATCAGTGTGAAGTTTGATGGACTGGTGATAGATAAGGACCGATTGTTAGGGTATTTAAAAGTGAAAATGATGCCTGTAGTAACTAATTTGGGTGATGATAAGCTGAACTTGGAGTATAGGAGTGAGGAGGATACAAGTGGACTTACGGACGAATTGAAGAACCAAATGTCTAAAGTTGAAGTGTTAAATGAATGCCAGAAAGAAGAACTGAGAGAAGTTTTGTGGATGAACAGGGAAGTTTTTTCTGACAGGCCAGGAAGAGTAAAGATTTATGAATGTAAGTTGGATATCAAACCACATGAACCTTTTTCGAAAAAACCTTATTCCATACCATTTGCACAGAGGGAGGTGGTAAATAAAGAAATTGAAAGGATGTTGAATTGTGGTGTTATAGAGCGAGGGAAGAGTGAATATAATTCACCTCTGGTCATTGTGGGCAAGAAAGATGGTAGTGTGAGACTAGTTACTGACGCCAGGATGTTAAACGAAGTGGTAAGGAGAGAAACTGATAGGCCAGAGAGTATGGAGGGGATGTTACAGAGGTATCACAAAGTAAACTATCTTAGCAGTCTCGATCTGACCTGCAGATACTGGCAGGTGCCACTTGCTAAGGAATATAGGAAGTATACAGCATTTTTGGTAAACGGGAAGTGTTATCAATACACTGTTGTCACATTCGGGCTCAATATTAGTGTGTCTGTCTTTACACGAGCCCTTGATCAAGTATTAGGACCAGAGCTGAGTTCAAAACTGACAATATATGTGGATTATCTATTAGTTGCCACTGAGTTATGGGAAGAACATTGTTGTTTATTAAATGAGTTGTTTCAAGCCTTAAGGAAAGGGGGCATGACCCTGAGACTCAAAAAGTGTGAATTTGTTCGCAAAGAGATAAAGTTTTTGGGTAGGATTTTGTTAACTACTGGTATTAAGATGGACCCAGACAAAATTAAAGCAATCAAAGAATGTCCATCCCCAAAATATAGAAAAGAGTTGAAATCATTTTTGGGGATGTGTAATTTTTACCGGAAGTTTGTGCCAGGGAAAGCTTTTAATGTCCCATGTCTGAACAAATTATTGAGTCCTAAAGTAAACTATGTTTGGACAGAAGAGTGTCAGAAAGCCTTTAATGAACCTAAGGAAGCTTTGAAAGTGGAAAAGATTTTACACCATCTGGATCTTAGTAAACCATTCTGTTTGGGGAGTGATTCGAGTGGGTACAGTATTGGAGTGGAACTGTTTCAAAATTTTGGGGATGAGGAAAATGAAGATCATAGGACCATAGCCTTTGCAAGTAGGTCATTGACCAGGTATGAGAGAAATTACACTGTGACTGAGTGTGAAGCATTGGCAATAGTTTGGGAATTTCAAAAGTTCAGAGATTACCTATGGGGGAATAAAACTATCATATATACCGATCACAGAGCCTTTATATTTTTCAAAAAGTTTCAGCTGGTACATAGACGGTTAACAGGATGGACTTTGTTCTTACAACAGTTTCCTTTAGATATGAAGTATATTAAAGGTACACAGAACAAAGTAGCAGATGCTTTATCCAGGTTACCATTGAGTAAAGGTAATGATACAGGGTATGATGTTGATAAAGAGCATGTAAAGTTGTTTTATATAAAAGGTGTTCAAGGAGAGAAGAAAATTGAAGGTATTTGCAAAAACATGAGAAGATATCAGAATCAGTATAAAGTGTGGAAAATGGTGAAGCGTGAACTAGTAAGGAAAGACAGTAACAATAAGTTGCCAAAGTATTACAAAATTCATGATGGAGTGTTGTTTAGATGAACTGATAAAAATTCAGAAGATTGGAAAGTATGTTGGCCCCGTGGATATACAGATGAGATAATAGACTACATTCATTTGAGTTTTGGACATGTTGATGCTAAGAACTGTATACAGAAATTGAGGGAATGTGTATCTTTTGACAACATGATGAAGAGAGTGAATAACCGTATTAAGACATGTGACAAATGTCAAAGAGCCAAAGTTAATAACCAAATATGTAGGCTCCCTATGCAAAATATTAAACCGAATGATGTAATGGAAATGTTATCAGTGGATCTTTATGGTAAGTTACCAAAAACCAAGGGAGGTTTTGCATACATTTTTGTAGTTTTGGAGGTGTTTTCTAAATTTATAAAACTTTATCCACTACGTAGAGCTACTGGAAAAGCCGTTTTGAGTAAATTGGAAGGTGATTATTTTGTGAAGTTTGGGATACCTAAGGTCATATTATCTGACAATGGGTCACAGTTTGCACATAAGAAGTGGAAAGAAGGCCTTACCAATCAAGGAGTTACAGCAATTTACACATCACCGTATCATCCACAAGGGAATCCAGTAGAACGTTATATGAGGGAGATTGGCAGATTCTGGCATATTTATTGTAGCAATCACCACAGTTCACATGGGGAGACGTAACAGAGGACATTGAGGATGTAATGAATAATGTTGTTCATGAGGTAACAGGCTTTACTCCTCAGGAGATTATGGAAGGTGAGGGACAAAAAAGTCTGTAGGAGGAAAATTCATCTTTCCCTGCCAAGGAGGAATTGAGTTGGGGTGAAAAGAAGAAAAGGGTAAGAGAACTGGTAGAGAAGAAACTGTTGGAAGGAAAAAAAAGACATGATGATAAGGTGAAGGGTATTGATATAAGGATAGGAGATTTGGTTTTGGTCAAGACATATGAGAAGTCAAAAGAGATAAATAGTGAGATTTCTAAATTTTTTGATGTATACAAAGGACCATTTGAGGTGGCTAGTATACCCCACCCAAATGCATTCTATCTGATTTATCCCAAGTCTAAGAAGAAATTTGCCCTTAAGAATGTGGTTGATTTAAAACCATATAAGGCAGGAACAACACACAAATCCATTTGCCCACTTGCAGTTTTCAGAGGAAATAAATTTCAGTGTAAACACTGTAAAGATTTGAGTATGAACTGTAAATAAGAAGTGGTTTAAGAACAATTTCTTGTATACCATTATATAAATTTCTTTCTGAAACCAGATAGTTTTGTTTTTACATGTTTGATGATGTGAAGAGTCAACTAGTTATCAGATTCAAGCAATGAAATGTGAGTTGTTATAGTAGACTGTGGCTTTGGTTACAAATTCTTCCAAAGATACTCCAGTGTGTGTGATGATGAGCAGTATATACAACTGTCAGGATTCTAGGAAGATTTGTCTGCAGCAGCACTGTATAGGTTTACTGTAATTATTTGTTCATCCTAGAATTTTGTTTGTGCTGTAACTAACACCTGTCTTAGTTTTAGTCTTTACTATATGAAATATTCATTTGTTACTTTGATTTGCTTGCTTTATGTCAGCATTCTCAATGAATTGTGTAAAATGCTGTTTCATTGTTGTTAAGTTTATTTGTACTGTTGTATGATGTATCCAATTATTCATGTCAAATAGTCTGAATAGAAGTTTGAATACTTTAGGGCAATATATATACACATGACATGACCTAGCTTTATGACGTTGGTTGTATCAAATGAGTCAATGACATTTTATCTTGAGAGGTTCCTGGGAATATCTCATGATAAAATGGGAGCATATGTGAAGGCATTGCTAATTACGCACATAAAAATTTTTTTCGTAATTTTCTTTGGTCTTCTATCCTTTTTCTTTTGCTCATATGGGCATTTCTAATTGTGATTATGTAACATTCTAATGTGGTTTTTAAATTAAAGACGTAATTGTGATTGCTTCGTTTGCCAATGGATAAATATGTTTCTTGCTTTGTACCTGTGGTAAAATTTCTAAAGTTCTCTTTTGGAATATTATTAATTGTGATTAATGCAGTCAATAACATTTATAAAGGTTTATGTAATTTACGATAACGATATAACATCTATAGACAGGGACCAGCGATAGTGATATCGAGAGTTGAAAGGTTGTTGTGTAGTAGAGGGGATGGTGGATGGCGTGTCTGTGAAGCGTACGCGGGAAAAATAGTACTGTGTTTCATGAAAAGCATACGTAATTGTATGGACAGTGATACCGAACTATCAGATTGTTAATTCTCTTTGCCACTGCAGTATGTAATGCCATCGCCAGCGACCTATAAGAGCAAATAAACCGGACTGTGAAATTGCCGCTTACATTACTTTGTTGTGGCAGACACGAACTGTGCCTTTATTCGAATGAACTTTGCTGGTATTGGTTTTGGGTGGTGGAACTGTTGTATACCACATTCTATCAACCCATGAAAGTGAAGACTAATTAACTGTGCAACGTTGTCGAAGATTGAAATGCGAGAACAGAGTGGACATTGTTTACGGTGTGCTTCACATACATGAACAGTTCTATGAACTGTGTATTTGTGGCTAAGACTATATGAATGTGACGAACCGTGTAATTATGGACGATAGCGTCACGGACAGTGCATAATATGTAAAAACGATCGATGTCTACGTCATGTACTTTGAAAGAGAGGACATGTCAACAACGTTCGTATACTGGCGTCTTGTGGTTTGTTAATCACCACGGGGTTAATGCTACAGCTGTGCCGGAACTTTATTTGCGTTTCGCCGGAGACGATTAACCAGCGGAACTGTCTGTATCCTGCTCTCATCATCGTAACCCGCCGACATCGTGCTGCCTAACGCAACGCTTCGTATGCAACAAATGGTTAAGGGATTTCGCTGAACGCTATCCCCTGACCAAGATACTTTCTTTCTCTATTAAGAGTGTAAGAATTACAGACTCTGTTTAATTAAATTCTTTGTTTACTTTGTTTGCTTTCTGTTAAAGAAAATGAAATTACTATCAGTGAATTAAAAGTTGCCTGGTAGTCATTGTTGAAACACCAGTAAATATAAACTTCTTCCTCTCATTAGGACTAATTCTCTTTGCATGTCAAAATTATTGTAGTTATTTTATGTAGTTTTATGTATTGTTATGAGACTAGATATATGACAGTAACTAATAAGAGTATTTTGTCGCGAAATATGACTTCGCGCAAAAATTACAGTGACTGCCATAATTGCTTGCGTTCTGACCAATAATGTAAAAAGCTGCTAATCCCGTATTGGTGCTTTTCCTGACGTGAGCGGGAATTATAAATGTCAGCTGTCAAATCACGTAGTGACTCTTTACCCAGTAATAAAATTTTTTTGATATTGTATTGCCACTGGTAGTAATATTAAGAGACACTGATTATATTCAAAAGTGAGTAGATGTATGGTGAAACCCCCCAGTGTTCATGCGATTGTTAGCAGTAATATGTGTGATTCACGAAATTTTGTCACTTTTTCTAATTCCTTTCAAGTTTCAGAGAATATATACACAATTTTGTCGGTTCAGGTTAAATTTAGAGCAGTTTCTCGTGAATATTAGAGTTTTCAGTTCATAAACAAAGTGGGATCGTGACCAGTTGAGAAGTATAACAAAGAGAGTGGTTCTCCAACTAGAATTTTGGATGACTTCACAGTTCAGATTTTGATGATTATTTTTCCTGTGGGTTGAGGTCATCACAACGGCAGCGGATAAAACAAACTCAAAACGGCATTGTGTTAACACAGTCTTCTGTCGCAAGACAACACAAACGAACACAAGGAAAATAACTTACCTTTTATGTCCTAAAAATTCAGCAGAGCGTGTAGGAGGCAACTTTCGGTATTAATACGTGAATCTACACTCCTGGAAATTGAAATAAGAACACCGTGAATTCATTGTCCCAGGAAGGGGAAACTTTATTCACACATTCCTGGGGTCAGATACATCACATGATCACACTGACAGAACCACAGGCACATAGACACAGGCAACAGAGCATGCACAATGTCGGCACTAGTACAGTGTATATCCACCTTTCGCAGCAATGCAGGCTGCTATTCTCCCATGGAGACGATCGTAGAGATGCTGGATGAAGTCCTGTGGAACGGCTTGCCATGCCATTTCCACCTGGCGCCTCAGTTGGACCAGCGTTCGTGCTGGACGTGCAGACCGCGTGAGACGACGCTTCATCCAGTCCCAAACATGCTCAATGGGGGACAGATCCGGAGATCTTGCTGGCCAGGGTAGTTGACTTACACCTTCTAGAGCACGTTGGGTGGCACGGGATCCATGCGGACGTGCATTGTCCTGTTGGAACAGCAAGTTCCCTTGCCGGTCTAGGAATGGTAGAACGATGGGTTCGATGACGGTTTGGATGTACCGTGCACTATTCAGTGTCCCCTCGACGATCACCAGTGGTGTACGGCCAGTGTAGGAGATCGCTCCCCACACCATGATGCCGGGTGTTGGCCCTGTGTGCCTCGGTCGTATGCAGTCCTGATTGTGGCGCTCACCTGCACGGCGCCAAACACGCATACGACCATCATTGGCACCAAGGCAGAAGCGACTCTCATCGCTGAAGACGACACGTCTCCATTCGTCCCTCCATTCACGCCTGTCGCGACACCACTGGAGGCGGGCTGCACGATGTTGGGGCGTGAGCGGAAGACGGCCTAACGGTGTGCGGGACCGTAGCCCAGCTTCATGGAGACGGTTGCGAATGGTCCTCGCCGATACCCCAGGAGCAACAGTGTCCCTAATTTGCTGGGAAGTGACAATGCGGTCCCCTACGGCACTGCGTAGGATCCTACGGTCTTGGCGTGCATCCGTGCGTCGCTGCGGTCCGGTCCCAGGTCGACGGGCACGTGCACCTTCCGCCGACCACTGGCGACAACATCGATGTACTGTGGAGACCTCACGCCCCACGTGTTGAGCAATTCGGCGGTACGTCCACCCGGCCTCCCGCATGCCCACTATACGCCCTCGCCCACAGTCCGTCAACTGCACATACGGTTCACGTCCACGCTGTCGCGGCATGCTACCAGTGTTAAAGACTGCGATGGAGCTCCGTATGCCACGGCAAACTGGCTGACACTGACGGCGGCGGTGCACAAATGCTGCGCAGCTAGCGCCATTCGACGGCCAACACCGCGGTTCCTGGTGTGTCCGCTGTGCCGTGCGTGTGATCATTGCTTGTACAGCCCTCTCGCAGTGTCCGGAGCAAGTATGGTGGGTCTGACACACCGGTGTCAATGTGTTCTTTTTTCCATTTCCAGGAGTGTATATTGAAGCGTAAGAAATGAAAACCAAATAGAGATTTCGAGGCATGTACTAATAACTAAATACAGACGAACATACACAGAACTGGATTTGCAATTTCATAATTTTACCGTCTAGTGAGCAAAAATCAAATTTGTTTTATAATTTAATAGTTAACGTGTAAAGCATTAGCATCTGTGTAGCTAGATGCTGCATAGTAAGTGTACACAATAACTTTAATCCATGTAAGGGCTGAACAGTTTTGTACTGCAGTTTCTGCTCTCAGCACAGCTCTTTCTAACGGTAATGGCAAAGCTTTTACGTATTTATCGACAGACCTAAACTACGTGATTTATTAACACTTTTTCATCTGAGCGTACTCCCCGATAACGTATATTTCCGCCATAACTATACATTTCAAGGCGGCAAGAACGAGCATCTGTTGTAATATACTACAGTATCACTATGACTTGACTGTACAGTGCCAAGCGGTTTGGGTCATTCGAGTATTGTTTAGTATTGTCGGGCGCCTTCGGTCACGTCTGCACGTAAACGAGATTTAGTTTCGCGTCCTGCCATCAGTAATTGTAAGATAAAAACGTAATACGTAGTTCGTAAATCCAATGAATGTGCTCTAAGTTATAATAAAAACCACATTGTAATCTTGAATTTTTAAAGCTAATACGAGTATGAATAAATAAACAAACTCACCAGTCAGCAAAGTTTAATTCTGCCCTTCACGGCAGAAAACTCGTTGATCATATCTTCATAGTTCAGTCGGTTATCAGTTAGGAGGTCGGTCGACTTCAATGTGTAGAGTGGACAAGGCGTTCAATCCCTCCTCAGACAACGTAGAACCTAGGTACGGTTTCAGTCTTTTAAGAGATGAAAACGAGCGTTGTGCTGAACAATTTGTAAGTGTAATACACAGAAATATCATAAGAGCAATGTCAACATTCGGAAACACGGACTGTAACCACTCTTTTCGTAAAAATTTACTCATTTCGACTGGTATATCACTAATCTCAAAAGATTTTAAAAGTTCCGCAAAATGTACACTTTCACTAGGGAAGGAAGAGACTAAATCTTTGTCATATAACGCTTGGAGTTATGCTGCACGTTCAGCAATATCTTGAGGTGAGCTGCTCTTAAAGTTACTGAAAACTCGGAAGGAGTCCAACAGTGTTCTATAGCTTTCCTTCCCCCTCACTAATTTTCAGCGTACAAGTTGTCGACTACTGGGAGAGATGTGTGGACTCTAAATTTTTCCCTTCGAGTCAGAAAAACTTCTTCAGAGTGCGCTTCTTCGTCATTATGAAGTTTGCATTTTCTTGATCTTTTGTAGGTGCATTCGTAGTCTATATCAGTCACAATTACCAAGGATTTATTTTCGTAATAGTCGAACATGCCACGAATAGATCCAATAAATCCTAAATTGATTTATAGAATTCATGCACTACTTAAGTATCAATATTTACACTTTGGAAATTTCAGATTTACACTATTAAATCTCTGGAGTATGACCCTCCAAACTGCCATCATGAATACTGTTTCTAGTCTGCTGAGTTGATTCATTAAAGCTGAAGCCTAATTCCTCACATGTATTTTTTAAACTTATTATTGGCAATAAGCGTGAGGGCATTGATAGCACCCTCCCAGTTTTTTATAGACCTACGCACGCTTCCTCTCTTGCTCACCAACGTGTTTTCGATAAACTTTTTACTGTTTTGCTTCCTGGTTTCACGAAAGAAAGAAGTTTATCCCAGCGCTGTGTAGAAGCAGAGATAAATTGAAAACTGAACATGCTTACCGATAATAGCTTGCAGCACTAGTGCCGACTAAATTCAAGGAATGTGCTGTACAAGGCACATAATGCGCTTTCGTATGTCGTTGCTTAATGCGTGCCTGTGTACCAGTCTAGGTTCCTGACATATTAATTGCGTTGTCTTGTGACTGGTCTTTACAGTCAGTAATATCAATAGATTTGTAGACAGTACTTTCAGTACGGCCTCAGCTAAGTTGTCGGAATGGTGTCCCGGGTTTGATAAAAACAGAAGGAAACGTTCAACAGGTTCACCATTCTCGTTCACATACCTTAATATGAAATATAGCTGATCAGTATATGAAATGTCCACAGTAGAATCTACTATCATAGAGAAATATCTGGCCAGTTTTATTTGACTTATGATAACTTCTTTTTATTCGTTCAGAAAGAAGCTCTGTTATTAAATCACGGATTGTTGAAGGAAGGTAGCCCTGGATTTCCATGTAGTTCATTATGCTCTGCGACAAATGGATCAAACTCGGCTATAATGTCAAGAGACATCATAAATTGAACACTATGTAATGAATGGAATCTTTCAACGTATCCACGTAGGGAATTCCACGACTTGTTAGCTTCTTCACTACTGCAAACACCCTTTTTAAAACACTGCACCAGTGCATTTTTTCTGTCTCATCATATGAGTAGAAATGGTTGTCTATTGTTTCGAGTGACTTTCTTATTGTTAAGAGTGATAATTGAGAATTTTCGTGTTCAAGTGAATTTTCATGACGAGACGAAATATTGAAACATTTTTCCAATCTGCAATACCATTACTAGCAATCGCGGCCTTACCTCCGAACAATTTACATGGTGCACAAAAAACAGCACCGCTGCTCCAGGAGTATACTAGAAAATCACGCAAAGTTGATTCACCATTTAAAAGTTTACGGTAAAATATGTTTTTGTTCAAATATCTCGTTTTATCGCCAACTGATCTTCCTGAATTAGAAAAATCACCTTCACAATTTTGATTAAGAGAATGTCAGTTGTTGATACACTGAAACATCATTCTGCAGGATCATCACTAATGAGGTTACTTTCGTGAAACTCTAAATCGGAAACAATTTGCTTTTCGTCATTTTTGACTTTTGTTTCGTCTGTAGTTATTTCTTTTACAACAGCTGCAGTGCCAAAAATATCATCCGCACTACTTGAACTCGAAGTCGAAAAAGCAACATTTTTTTGCCAAAAATTTATCTAGTCTGCCAAGCGTTTTTAGAACATTGGCTTCTCGTTCTCGCTTTTCTTTCGATAATTTCCGAAATACCACCCCACTTAATTTTGCACCTTTCTTGTTTCACTGTTATTCATGTTAAGGCACTTGCAAAACTGTCAACCAACAGTCAAAACAAAAGAAAAAAAATTGTTAAAAGAACAAGAGACTGTATCCAGTTCCAGACATACTACACAGCACGTGAGCGCAAAGCTAATTACTTTAAACACGGCAGACGGGCACAAACATCTTTCCTTTAAACAAGGAGCGATGAACTGACTAACTCTGATTACGCGACTGTGCTATGAAAGAACGACAATGCAGAATAATTTAATTTCATTGTCGCCTGTTTCTCTGTTGTCAGTGAACAATAGAAGCACACCAGTACCCAGGAATTCGTCTTGTAAAGAAAGCGGGACAGTCCATTTTTTGGCTTCTGTTTCTCTCATCGCCAGAATTTTAGCTGGGACACAAATATGTTCTGAATATTCTTGACACTGTCCTTCTAATTTAAAACGCAAATAATTTTTGCTGTTTCTTGAAGTGAGGAGTGCTGAATCGACTCTTACCCCATTCATTATTATAACATTTCAGCGGTTTCTGTGGGCAGAGAAGACAGACTACAGAGTTTAAGTAGTCTTGTTGGCAGTTGATGTTGTGTATGGTCATTTGTGTGAACACTGCTATTATGTCTACACGCTAATGCACCTTTTGTTAGAATATAAAATAAAAATAACCTTTCCTCGAAGACAAAAGCTTAGTTAAGGAGTTTAATATAAAATTTGCAATGCCACGTACTACTTGATTACACAGAGTGGGAACGTTGATATCGTGCAGACCGCAGCAGAATAAATGGGACATACTAAAGTTGGTTTCTTCTTCTGTTTTCGACAAAAAAGTAACTAAGTAAGTAAGTAAATAAAATTTTTAATCTGTTGTTAAGTGTATTTCTCACATTATTAGATATTGTTTCCATATAAACATATGTTTAAAAATATAAAACATTTTTAGTATCTACATATTTTGTTAAACGGGTGTAGTTCATTACAGTAATGGAGGGTTCACTTAATACTTCCCCGTAATTTCTACAAGAAATTTAAGTAGAGTCGGGTTTTACATACTGAGGCCGACACTTGTTACAGTATTTAAGAAACTGCTGATTAGTTTGTCACAGCTTTTCAGGGATCCAGGTATTTTCACGGGAAAAATATAGTAGGGTTAAGTAGAAGCCGACAACGTTCTCGGAAAAATAACGTTTCAAACATTGTATCGTAGATTGCCATCCTGACAGCTTACTACAAAGATTTTGAACAATCATGAAGATGATACCAGACAGAAACCTAATGTTAAATTTCCATTCAGTTCCTAAGTAAACTATGTATATTTCCGAGCTTCTATTGGCGAATTTCGTTCGTAAGGCTTATTTAAACTAGCAAGTTGTTAAACAATATTAATAACTTTTGTCGTTTTAAGGGCAGTTATTTTAAAACGTAAAAGGTTAAAATGAGTTCAGAGCAAAAAATGCAGTCTCCCTTAAGATGCCGCCTATAGGCCCGTGTCTAGTGGGCCTATAAGTGAATCCGCCACTGCTTCTGCGGGTTGTAAAGTGGACTTGGCAGAAGAAGATCTGGTAAGAAACCTATGTCCGGAAATGTACCGTTTGGATGTAAAATCAGTTTGAATTTCGGATCACTTTTAAAAAATCCGCTTCACGGTACGCCTACAAGCTGGGAGGAGGGCGCGGTAGTCAGTCCCTGTTCTAATTATAACATCACGTAACACCTGGGCTCACTACAACAACGGCTGGGAGAAACTGGTACACACATCAAAAACTTTTTGCATGACCTCGGTTCCGAGTGTTCCGGAACCTGTACAGAGAATTAAAATGGAGATCAACATAAACATCCTTTCCGCACTTTTTTATTGCTCATGAAAACCACACATTGCATGTTGTACCACCATACAACGCGACCTTCAGAGGTGGTGGTCCAGACTGCTGTACACACCGGTATCTCTAATACCCAGTAGCACGGCCTTTTGCATTGATGAATGCCTGCATTCATCGTGGCATACTATCCACAAGTTCATCAAGACAAGTTCTTCCAGACTGACCCACTCCTCAACGGCGATTCGGCGTAGATCGCTCAGAGTGGTTGGTGGGTCACATCATCCATAAACAGCCCTTTTCAATCTGTCCCAGGCATGTTCGATAGGGTTCATGTCTGGAGAACGTGCCAGCCACTCTAATCGAGCGACATTGTTATCCCAAAGGAAGGAAGTCATTCGCAATATGTGCACGAGGGGGGCGCGAATTGTCGTTCATGAAGACGTTTGGCTCGCCAATATGCTGCCGATATGGTTGCACTATCGGTCGGAAGATCGCATTCACGTATCGTACATCCGTTACGGCGCCTTCCATGACCTACAGTGGCGTACGTCGGACCCACATAATGCCACCCCAAAACAGCAGGGAATCTCCACATTGCTGCACTCGCTGGTCAGTGTGTCTAAGGCGCTCATCCTGAAGGGGCTACCTCCAAACACGTCCCCGACGATTGTCTGGTTGAAGGCATCTGCGACACCCATCGGTCAAAAGAACGTGATGCCAATCCTGAGCGGTCCGTTCGGCAATGTCGTTGGGCCCCATCTGTACCACGCTGCATGGTGTCGTGGTTGCAAAGGTGGACCTCGCTATGGACGTTGGGAGTGAAGTTGCGCATCATGCAGCCTATTGCGCAAAGTTTGAGTTGTAACACGACGTCCTGTGGCTGTACGAAAAGCATTATTCAACATGGTGGCGTTGGTGTCAGATTTTCTCCTAGTGATAATCCACAGGTAGCGTTCGTCCACTGCAGTAGTAGCCCTTTGGGCGGCCTGAGCGAGGTGTGTCAGCGACAGTTCCTGTCTCTCTGTATCTTCTCCATGACCGAAAACATCACTTTGGTTCACTCCGAGACGACTGGACACTTCCCTTGTTGAGTGCCCTCCCTGGCAGAAAGTGAGTTGACGTTGTTTGGTTTCCGCTATTAGGTGTTAAATGCGTATTGTTATAAAATAGGGCTGTGAACCATGGGCCGCACGAATACTTAATTAGGGGGTGCAGTTTGATGCCCACTGGTCTGGAGTGCAGGTTTATATGGAAGTGAAATGTGCACGATAAGGAGTACAGACACTACAGTGGACAAGCTTTGGGAATACGGTGTTCCACAAGAATGCAGAAGGTTAGATGAGTAGATCGAGGGACCTAATCCGGAGGTACTGAATCGAATGTGAGGAAAAAGAAATTTGTTTGCCAAATTGACTGAAAGAAGATATATGAAGCATTAGGAAATACTTACTTAGGTAACGAAGGAGAGAGGAGCAATGCTTGATTACAGTAACAAACGGGTTCACCTTATTGTAGGTTGCGATGAGATGAGGAAACTCTCACAGGACAGATGAGCTTCAAGTGCAGCATCAAAGCATTCTTCAGTTGGATGACTACAACAATAATAAGTATTATCATGGTACTCATACAAACGACAAAGTATTTTTTGGAATTAAAAAAGAAGAATTATTTGCCTTCTAACGAAAAAAAAAATACTAGAACATACACTGATGTGACACAAGTCATGTGATAAATCCTAATATCGTGTCGGGCCTCCTTATGCCCGGCGTTGTGCAGCAGCTCTAATTGACATGGACTTAACATGTCGTTGGAAGCCACTGCAGAAATATTTAACTTTTCTACCTCTATAGCCGTCCATACTTGCGAAGGTGTTGCTGATGCAGGGGTTTGTGAACGAACTGACCTCTCGATTATATCCCATAAATTTTCAATGGTACTCATGTTGGTCAATCAGAAAAGCCAGATCATTCGCTCGAACTGTCCAGAATGTTCTTGATATCATTCAGGACCAATTGTGGCGCGGTGACATGGCACTTTGTCGTCCACTAAAATTCCATGTGTGGTTGGAAACGTGAAGTCCATGAACGGTTGAAAATGGTCTCCAAGTAGCTGAAGAAAACCAAGCCTCAGTCCGTACCATGTAAACACACCCCACACCATTACGGAGGCGCCACCTCCTTATAAAGTGTCCAGTTGACGACTTGGGTCCATGGCTTCGTGAGATTTGTGCCACATGCGAACCCTACCATCAGCTCTCCCAGCTTTCCCAGTTCTCTAGGGTCAAACCGATGCTGTCACGAGCTCAGGAAAGGCGCTGCAGACTACGTTGTGCTGTTAGCAAAAGTACTCCCGTCGGTCGTTTACTCCCATAGACCATTAACGCCAAATTTCGCCTCGCTGTCCTAATGGATACGTTAATTGTATGTCCCATATTGATTTCTGCGGTTACTATGAGCAGTGTTGCTTGTCTGTTAGCACTAACAACTCTACACAAATTCCGCTGATCGTTAAGTGAATCCCATCGGCCACTGTGTTGACTGTTGGTATTCTCAGCACACTCTTCACAGTGTGGATCTCGGAATACTGAATTACGTAACGATTTCCGAAATGGAATGTCCTTTGCGTCTAGCTCCAACTGCCATTTCGCGTTCAAAATCTATTAGTACCCGTCGTGCGGCCATAAGCAATTCAGATACTTTTTACATAAGTCACCCGAATGCAAACGACACCTCCGCCAATGGAGTGTCCTACTATATACAGGGTTATTACAAATGATTGAAGCGATTTCACAGCTCTACAATAACTTTATTATTTGAGATATTTTCACAATGCTTTGCACACACATACAAAAACTCAAAAAGTTTTTTTAGGCATTCACAAATGTTCGATATGTGCCCCTTTAGTGATTCGGCGGACATCAAACCGATAATCTAGTTCCTCCAACACTCGGCGCAGCATGTCCCCATCAGTGAGTTCTAAAGCATCATTGATGCGAGCTCGCAGTTCTGGCACGTTTCTTGGTAGAGAAGGTTTAAACACTGAATCTTTCACATAACCCCACAGAAATAAATCGCATGGGGTTAAGTCGGGAGAGCGTGGAGGCCATGACATGAATTGCTGATCATGATCTCCACCACGACCGATCCATCGGTTTTCCAATCTCCTGTTTAAGAAATGCCGAACATCATGATGGAAGTGCGGTGGAGCACCATCCTGTTGAAAGATGAAGTCGGCGCTGTCGGTCTCCAGTTGTGGCATGAGCCAATTTTCCAGCATGTCCAGATACACGTGTCCTGTAACGTTTTTTTCGCAGAAGAAAAAAGAGCCGTAAACTTTAAACCGTGAGATTGCACAAAATGCGTTAACTTTTGGTGAATTGCGAATTTGCTGCACGAATGCATGAGGATTCTCTACCGCCCAGATTCGCACATTCTGTCTGTTCACTTCACCATTAAGAAAAAATGTTGCTTCATCACTGAAAACAAGTTTCGCACTGAACGCATCCTCTTCCATGAGCTGTTGCAACCGCGCCGAAAATTCTAAGCGTTTGACTTTGCCATCGGTTGTCAGGGCTTGTAGCAATTGTAAACGGTAAGGCTTCTGCTTTAGCCTTTTCCGTAAGATTTTCCAAACCGTCGGCTATGGTAAGTTTAGCTCCCTGCTTGCTTTATTCGTCGACTTCCGCGGGCTACGCGTGAAACTTGCCCGCACGCGTTCAACCGTTTCTTCGCTCACCGCAGGCCGACCCATTGATTTCCCCTTACAGACGCATCCAGAAGCTTTAAACTGCGCATACATCGCCGAATGGAGTTAGCAGTTGGTGGATGTTTGTTGAACTTCGTCCTGAAGTGTCGTTGCACTGTTATGACTGACTGATGTGAGTGGATTTCAAGCACGACATACGCTTTCTCGGCTCCTGTCGCCATTTTGTCTCACTGCGCTCTCGAGCGCTCTGGCGGCAGAAACCTGAAGTGCGGCTTCAGCCGAACAAAACCTTATGAGTTTTTCTATGTATCCGTAGTGTGTCGTGACCATATGTCAATGAATGGAGCTACAGTGAATTTATGAAATCGCTTCGATCATTTGTAATAGCTCTGTATTGTGAACGCGGTGCTACCTCCATCTGCATATGTGCATATCACTAACCCATGACTTTTTGTCACCTTAGTGTAATATGTAGATATGACACTATATTAATATTTCATGGCCACACTGTAGTTCAATGAATTGTAGTGAAAAGAGCAATCGTGAAATTTTAGCCAGGTTTCACTGAACTGTATATGGGTAAGGGAATTAGAACGTGAATATTACTATATCTGCATCTACATCGCGCGAGGGAAAAACGACTGTCTGAACACGTCAGTACGAGTTCTAAATTCGCTTATCTCTGAATGGTGATCATTGCGCAATTTAAAAGTTGGTGTTAATACTATATGTTCTACATCCTCAGTGAAGATCGAACTTCGGAATTTAGTGAGCAGCCCCTTCCATTTGGGCAACGGCCTTGCCGCAGTGGATACACCGGTTCCCCGAGATCACCGTTGTTAAGCGCTTTCGGGCGTGGTCGGTAATTTGATGGGTGACCATCCAGGCCGCCATGCGCTGTTACCATTTTTTGGGGTGCACTCAGCCTCTTGATGCCAATTGAGGAGCTACTCGACCGAATAGTAGCGGCTTCGGTCAAGAATACCATTATAACGACCGGGAGAGTGGTGTGCTGACCCCACGCCCCTCCTATTCGCATCCTCCACTGAGGATGACACGGCGGTCGGATGGTCCCGGTAGACCGCTCGGGGCCTGCAGATGGAGTGCCCCTTCCGTTTAGCACGTCGTCTATTTGCAAGTGTGTCCCACTTCAAACTTTCTAAGAAATTTGTAACGCTCTCGCGATGGCTAAATGTACCAATCACGAATCTTCCCACTATTCTTTGGACCTTCTCAGTTTCTTCAATCAGACCCAACTGATAAGGGTCCCACAGACGAACAGTACTCTAAGACTGGATGCCTCATGATGATTTGTTCATAACTTTCGTGTGATAATACTTTCCTGTAGACTACAGCATTTCCTTTGTTGAAGGACTGCATCGCTTCAGGATTCTCCCAATAAACCGAAATCTACAGTTCACCTTACCCGTTACTTGTGTAATCTGATCGTTCCATTTGAGATCATTTCGAATAGTCACACCCAGATACCTGACGGATGTTACCGCTTCCAAAGACTGGGAATTTATTTTGTACTCGTACATTAATGGGGATTTTCGCCTTGTTATACGCAGTAGGTTACACTTACTAATATTGAGAGATAACTGCCAGACATTACACCAGGCATTTATTTTCTGATAATCCTCATTGATTTGTTTACAACTTTCGTGTGATACTACTTTCCTGTAGACTACACCATCATCGGCAAACAGTCCAATGCCGCTGTCAATACCGTCAACCATATCGTTTACGTAAATCGTAAAAAGCAGCGGTCCTTTAACCCAGCCGTGGGACACACCTGAAGTTAAGCTTGTTTCTGATGAAGTCACCTATATAAGGACGACATACTCCCTGTCTGTTAGAAAACTTTCTATCCAACCGCATATGTCATCGGATAGACCGTAAGCGGGCACTTTTTGGAGCAAGGGACATTGCGGAATTGAGTCGAACGCCTTTCGAAAGTCGAGAAATATGCCATCAACCTGGGAGCCGGTATCTAGAGCTTGTTGTATATCATGCACAAAGAGGGCCAGCTGTGTCTCGCATGACCGCTGTTTCCTAAAACCGTGCTGGTTTCTGCAGATGAGCTTCTCAGAGTCTAGAAAGGTCATTAAGTCTGAACACAAAATATGTTCCATGATTCTAGAACAAAGCGATGTCAATGAAACTGGCCTGTAATTATGTGCATCCGATTTTCTACCCTTTTTATAGATTTCTATGACTTGGGCCTTCTTCCAGTCCCGTGGAACTGTCCGCTGTTACGATGATCTCTGATAGATGATGGATAAGAATGGTGCTATACTTGTAGCATAATGAACATACACTACTGGCCATTAAAATTGCTACACCACGAAGATGACGTGCTACAGACACGAAATTTAACCGACAACAAGAAGATGCTGTGATATGCAAATGATTAACTTTTCAGAGCATTCACAAAAGTTTGGCGCCTTTGGTGACATCTACAACGTGCTGACACGAGGAAAGTTTCCAACCGATTTCTCAAACACAAATAGCAGCTGACTAGCGTTGCCTGGTGAAACGTTGTTGTGATGCCTCTTGTAAGGAGAAGAAATCCGTACCATCACGTTTCCGACATTGATAAAGGTCGGATTGTAGCCTATCGCGATTGCGGTTTATCGTATCGCGACATTGCTGCTCGCGTTGGTCGAGATCCAACGACTGTTAGCAGAATATGGAATCGTTGGGTTCAGGAGAGTAATGCGGAACGCCGTGCTGGATCCTACGGCCTCATATTACTAGCAGTCGAGATGACAGGCATCTTATCCGCATGGCTGTAACGGATCGTGCAGCCACGTCTCGATCCATCAGTCAACAGATGGGGACGTTTGCAAGACAATCACCATCCGCACAAATAGTTCGACGACGTCTGCAGCAACATGGACTATCAGCTCGAAGACCATGGCTGCGGTTACCCTTCACGCTGCATCACAGACAGGAGCGCTTGCGATGGTGTACTCAACGACGAACCTGGGTGCACGAATGGCAAAACGTAATTTTTTTTGGATAAATCCAGGTTCTGTTTACAGCATTATGATGGTCGCATTCGTGTTTGGCGACAGCGCTGTGAACGCACATTGGAAGCGTGCATTCGTCTTCGCCATACTGGCGTATCACCCGGCGTATTGGTATGGGTTGCCACTGGTTACTCGTCACGGTCACCTCTTGTTCGCATTGACGGCACTTTGAACAGTGGACGTTACATTTCAGATGTGTTACGACCCGTGGCTCTACCTTCCATTCGATCCCTGCAAAACCCTACATTTCAGCAGGATAACGCACGACCGCATGTTTCGGGTCTTTTACGGGCCTTTCTGGAGACAGAAAATGTTCGACTGCTGCTGTGGCCAGGACATTCTCCAGATCTCTCACCAATTGAAGACGTCTCGTCAATGGTGGCCGAGCAACTGGCTCGTCACAATACGCCAGTCACTACTCTTGATGACCTGTGGTATCGTGTTGAAGCTGCATGGGCAGCTGTAGCTGTACACGCCATCCTAGCTCGGTTTGGCTCAATGCCCAGGCGTATCAAGGCCGTTATTACGGCAAGAGGTGGTTGTTCTGGGTACTGATTTCCAGGATCTATGCACCCAGATTGCGTGAAAATGTAATCACATGTCAGCTCTAGTATAATGTATTTGTCCAATGAATACCCGTTCATCATCTGCATTTCTTCTTGGTGTAGCAATTTTAATGGCCAGTAGTGTATTATCTTACGGGGATACCGTCTGGGCCAAGTGCCTCCTGGAGTCTAAGGATCTTAAATGTTTTACAATCCCAGATATACTAAACACTATGTCAGTCTCCCTTGCGTTTGTTCGATAATTGAAAGGGGGAATGGTGCTGCAGTCCTCTACGGTAAACGAGTTTTTGAAAGCTAGGGTGTAAGTTACCGCAGCGTCTAAGCGCAGGAAATTAATTTTTAAGTTCCGTGTTCTACATAAAAAATCGAAAGAAGCAGGAAATAGGAAAGTAGTAAATCTATATTCCGGGATGCTCTCTCGACTTCATAATTAATCTGTCCTCGGCTTCAAAATATGATGTCGAATGTACGCAAAATTTCCAGTAAATTCAGGAAAATCAGAGAGCTGTCATTCACTGCACCATATAATGCGGCCGATTGTGAAGCACGTCTTAAAAGGGATTTTTTTCCGCCAACACATTCAGAAGACCGTAATCCGCCTGCAGGGCCGAAGTCAGCCGAGGCTCGCCCCTAAGTGTGACAGCTCCGCGAAGCTGCGTGCTGCGGCCGGCGCCACCTGCGCCCGCGTATCGCAAATGGATTTAGTCCCAAAATGTTCATCCCGTTTGAGTACCGACGCGCTTAATAGAATTAAGTCCGTTATTGGAAAAAGGATTAGTCAGCCGAATTCCGTGATGTAGGAGCAGTCCAAGCCTCTTTCACTTCGTCGGCTCTGCACTCTCCGCGCTGGCGCACTCCGGTGGCCGTGATGGAAACTAAACGGCCCGCTGGCGTTCTTAGGATTACTTTATAATCCCCCCGAGCGTCGTTATTGTTCGAACTGAGGAGATTAACGAGGACCCGGCGATCGCAGTAACGGTTACTGTGTAGCTGGAACTTGAGTCGATACGTTATAAACGTGGGTCTCCAGGCTCGTCTCCGATCCAGTGAGATAACCTTCTTCCTCAGCACATTTCCATGAATGGTCGCTACAACGCAGTTTCGGAGATAATGTGCTTTAGGCACTACGCGTGTTTCCCTATGTACTCCGCTACTGAGAAAAACAATTCCATTCTCATTATTTTTACACCTCACATGCCGTAAAAAAAGATCTCAAAATAGTACCATAACTCTTACTAATGGGGCATCTTATGAAACGTTTGAAAATACCAACATATGTGGAGTTTCATTACGTAAATGGATTGATCATCGCAGAAAGATTATCATTAAACTCTGAGAAGACTCATACATACAAGTGAGCACGTTCTCAGCATTCCATAAGCTTCTCCGCTCAAAACTTCAATACTCGTACAAGATGTAGAAAGTGCTAAGTGCCTGAGCCAGAGATAGATCATCACCTTAACTGGAAAACCTGCTACTTCAAATTAATGAAGTGCCTCAATTCACCGGCAGTGGCCGTATGTATCATTATTGTTATCTAGGATTTAAAAGTGAAGAAATTGTTTCATTCCGATTATTCTCATTCATTAATGAGTAACAGAATTAATTTTTGGGAAAACACTAATCATAATTGCAGTATTTTCAGAACACATAAGAGTATTCTTAGTATTACATTACTATTAGTTCTGCAGTCAGCAGACATTTATTCAACATCAAAGATAGTTTGATGGCTGCTTCGTACATACGCGCTAATGTCGGCATAAGTATCTATCTTTCCTTACAAAATAATGAAAACCAACAATATAAAACTACGACCAAACAATCTCTAGAATGTGTTCTAGGGGTTAACAGTGCAGACGGCAGCCAGGTACATGGGTACACAATTTACGGGATATGCGATGAAATTCAAGATTTAATTAGAGTACATTCTTTTCGGAAAGTCCTTTAACTCAATTGAAGAATACCTTCAATGAAACTCCTGAAATTAATGATTTGGGATATTTTATAATCAACATTAGCAATGTAATAAAACAATATTTCTTCTTAAAGGTATGTCACGACACTGAATGAGATTTACATCCTTGAGTACTTTGCAAATCTCGGTGAATCCTCTCCGCAGGTTTCTTTGATTACCAGTAATGTATTGCAATGCACGAAATGTGACTGTTATAATTATAAAATAGTGTCAAGGAAGGGATTTTTTCATATTTATCGCACATTGGAAACCATATAATTATTCTTATTGCTTCCAACTTTACTAATACGAAAAGTACTGCTGTTCTTCAAGTTCATATTACTTTAAACTTTTACCCACCCGTTTCAGACATTTATGTATTCGTAGTTTCATTATATTGTAACACATATAGTAGATAATGTGCTTTATCCTACTTACATTAAAATAATTATATGTTGCTCTGTTTATGGAAATAAAAAGAAACGTGATAAGGTAGTACTTGACAATTCACTATGCAATTTCACGTAAGTTCCATAAAGTTACTAATTTTCGTTAATATCTTTGTCACAAAACTTGAATTATATAATCTTCTTCGCAAACGTCAGCAATTTGTGGTATCCACGAGACCTATTGGGATACGATTTTTAGTAGCATCTGTCATAATATTTTAATCTCGAAATACTTACAGAACATTTTTCAGGAACATTAGCATTGCAGTATAATAGTAATTCTTAACTGTGAGACATAACATTGCACTGTCCTTAATTAAGGTGTACAGCCACGGATTCGATTCCGTAGAGTTCGCTGTCGTGGGACCTAGTCGTACATGTCTTCAACGCTGCTCTTTGCTTAGATGATGTGTTGACTAAGATTTGTCCCACAGCAACAATGCAGAATATCTACATAACCTTTCACAAAAAATTCCCGAATTGGAGTACGAGGGTCAGTCGATAAATACGTCACAAATGCCAGAATGGCGCATGTCGTCTGAAATTTCTCGCCTATACGTATCAAGAAGGTGGTAGCACATGTCGCATGAAAGATAGCCGATACAAAGTTTCCCGCGGCCAACGCTTATTGGTAAGCAGTCAGACCAAGATGGCGGGCATGTTGTGTATCGACTAGAACAATGCAATGTTTTTGAGGCAAGGGATTCTCCGCAGAGGACATTCATAGCGAAATTCGTTGCGTATGTGGTTAAAATTGTATATCTTGAAAATCTTTGTCACAAAGTAGCGTCCTCATTAGCCTGAGATGCCCCATGGCCTCCCTTTGCAGGAGTATTTCACAACCCCTACGACGCACTGGTCGTGTGGATGCCAGCAGTTTAAGGAAGCAAATAAACTTGTAATAGCCCATGCGGTCACTCGTTAGATGCGAACGCCGTCACACGAATTCTATGCTGCAGCCTTTTAATGTCTTTTCAAACGATGGAATAAGAGTTTAAGTGTAAAGGGGGAGTATACTGAAAAGAAAAATAAATTTCAGGCCGCTACGGGCGGCTCTGATGTCTACACCACAGTTCGCGAGTTATTTATTGACTTACACATTTACACTACTGGCCATTGAAACTGCTACACCAAGAAGAATAAAGATGATAAACGGGTATTCATTGGACAAATATATTATACTAAAACTGACATGTGATTACATTTTCACGCAGTTTGGATGCATAGATCCTTAGAGATCAGTACCCAGAACAACCGCCTCAGGGCCGTAATAACGGCCCTGATACTCCTGGGCATTGAGTCACACAGAGCTTGGACGGCGTCTACAGGTACAGCTGCCCATGCAGCTTCAACACGATACCACAGTTCATCAAGAGTAGTGACTGGCGTATTGTGACGAGCCAGTTGCTCGGCCACCATTGACCAGACGTTTTCAGTTGGTGAGAGATCTGGAGAATGTGCTGGCTAGGGCAGCAGTCGAACATTTTGTGTATCCAGAAAGGCCCGTACAGGACCTGCAAAATGCGGTCGTACATTATCCTGCTGAAATGTAGGGTTTCGCAGGGATCGAATGAAGGGTAGAGCCACGGATCGTAACACATCTGAAATGTAATGTCCTCTGTTCAAAGTGCCGTCAATGCGAACAAGAAGTGACAGAGACGTATAACCAATGGCACCCCATACCATCACGCCCGCTGATACGCCAGTATGGCGATGACGAATAGACGCTTCCAATGTGCGTTCACCGCGATGGCGCCAAACACGGATGCAACTAGTATGATGCTGTAAATAGAACCTGGATTCATCCGAAAAAAATGACGTTTTGTCATTCGTGCACCCAGGTTCGTCATTGAGTACACCATCGCAGGCGCTCCTGTCTGTGATGCAACGTCAAGCGTAACCGCAGCCAAGGTCTCCGAGCTGAAAGTCCATGCTGCTGCAGACGCCGTCGAACTGTTGGTGCAGATGGTTGTTGTCTTGCAGACGGCCCCATCTGTTGACTCAGGGATCGAGAAGTGGCTGCACGATCCGTTACAGCCATGCGGACATGTTGCCTGTCATCTCGACTGCTAGTGATACGATGCCGTTGGGATCCAGCACAGCTATCCGTATTACCCTGCTGAACCCACCGATTCCATATTCTGCTAACAGTCATTGGATCTTGACCAACGCGAGCAGCAATGTCGCGATACGATAAACTGCAATCGCGATAGGCTACAATCCGACCTTTATCAAACTCGGAAACGCGATAGTACGCATTTCTCCTCCTTACACGAGGTATCACAACAACATTTCACGAGGCAACGCCGGTCAACTGCTGTTTGTGTATGATAAATCGGTTGGAAACTTTCCTCATGTCAGCACGTTGTAGGTGTCGTCACCTGCGCCAACCTTGTGTGAATGTTCTGAAAAGCTAATCATTTGCATATCACAGCACCTTCTTCCTTTCGGTTAAATTTCGCATCTGTAGCACGTCATCTTCGTAGTGTAGCAATTTTAATGGCCAGTAGTTTATATATGGAAAAATCTACTTTTCTTAAGACTATAACAAACTAGCGGATTCTATGTATGGCCGTAAGCCTTGAGTTCGAGCTCCGGAATCGATTGCAGACAATATGCATAAAGTTCCTACTACCTCGAAGCAAATCTTATCAGGTGGCTTCCACCATAGGCAGGCGTTGAACATACATCCTGTCATTCTGTACTTAAGTCCCTACGTCAGTAACCTTACCGTTTGTCGTGTTTACAGGCATTATCTCCAGCTCATAAGGAAAAGTGAGGCAAGTAAAAAGAGTGGTTGCATTTCAAGTTTGCGGAAGAAAACAGCAATGACATTGTATTATGTGAGTGATGAACATTTGTTTCACATTTCTAGCCATGTGCACAGCCATAGTGGACTCTACTGGTCTACTGTGCATAAAATTCCATTACACAGTAAGAAACTGTAATATTGTGGTCTTGTTTCCGGTAGTCGAGCTATCGGTCAATGGTCTTTGTGAGCAGTGTGAGTATGGACGTTTATCTTTAAGACATACACTCCTGGAAATGGAAAATAGAACACATTGACACCGGTGTGTCAGACCCACCATACTTACTCCGGACACAGCGAGAGGGCTGTACAAGCAATGATCACACGCACGGCACAGCGGACACACCAGGAACCGCGGTGTTGGCCGTCGAATGGCGCTAGCTGCGCAGCATTTGTGCACCGCCGCCGTCAGTGTCAGCCAGTTTTCCGTGGCATACGGAGCTCCATCGCGGTCTTTAACACTGGTAGCATGCCGCGACAGCGTGGACGTGAACCGTATGTGCAGTTGACGGACTTTGAGCGAGGGCGTATAGTGGGCATGCGGGAGGCCGGGTGGACGTACCGCCGAATTGCTCAACACGTGGGGCGTGAGGTCTCCACAGTACATCGATGTTGTCGCCAGTGGTCGGCGGAAGGTGCACATGCCCGTCGACCTGGGACCGGACCGCAGCGACGCACGGATGCACGCCAAGACCGTAGGATCCTGCGCAGTGCCGTAGGGGACCGCACCGCCACTTCCCAGCAAATTATGGACACTGTTGCTCCTGGGGTATCGGCGAGGACCATTCGCAACCTTCTCCATGAAGCTGGGCTACGGTCCCGCACACCGTTAGGCCGTCTTCCGCTCACGCCCCAACATCGTGCAGCCCGACTCCAGTGGTGTCGCGACAGGCGTGAATGGAGGGACGAATGGAGACGTGTCGTCTTCAGCGATGAGAGTCGCTTCTGCCTTGGTGCCAATGATGGTCGTATGCGTGTTTGGCGCCGTGCAGGTGAGCGCCACAATCAGGACTGCATACGACCGAGGCACACAGGGCCAACACCCGGCATCATAGTGTGGGGAGCGATCTCCTACACTGACCGTACACCACTGGTGATCGTCGAGGGGACACTGAATAGTGCACGGTACATCCAAATCGTCATCGAACCCATCGTCCTACCATTCCTAGACCGGCAAGGGAACTTGCTGTTCCAACAGGACAATGCACGTCCGCATGTATCCCGTGCCACCCAACGCGCTCTAGAAGGTGTAAGTCAACTACCCTGGCCAGCAAGATCTCTGGATCTGTCCCCCATTGAGCATGTTTGGGACTGGATGAAGCGTCGTCTCACGCGGTCTGCACGTCCAGCACGAACGCTGGTCCAACTGAGGCGCCAGGTGGAAATGGCATGGCAAGCCGTTCCACAGGACTACATCCAGCATCTCTACGATCGTCTCCATGGGAGAATAGCAGCCTGCATTGCTGCGAAAGGTGGATATACACTGTACTAGTGCCGACATTGTGCATGCTCTGTTGCCTGTGTCTATGTGCCTGTGGTTCTGTCAGTGTGATCATGTGATGTATCTGACCCCAGGAATGTGTCAATAAAGTTTCCCCTTCCAGGGACAATGAATTCACGGTGTTCTTATTTCAATTTCCAGGAGTGTATGTAACTAGTGGAAATATAGGCACCGCCTACAGGAAAATGAAAGAGGTCTTTGGAGAAAAGACAAGCAGCTGTATGAATATCAAGAACCCAGATGGAAAATCAATCACAAGCAAAGAAAGGAAAGCTGAAAGGTGTAACGAGAATACAGGAGATCTACACAAGGAAGATGCATTTGCGGTCAGTATTATAGAAATGGAATAGAATTACATAAAGGTAGATGGGAGATATGGCAATGCGTTCAGAATGTGACAGAGCACTGAAACACCAAATTCGAAACAAGTCCCCAGGAGTAGACGAGATTCTGTCAGAAATACTGAAGTCCTGGGAGAGCCAACCATGACACTACCATGCTATCTGATGTGCTAGATGTGTGAGACAGGTGGAATAACCTAAAACTTCAAGAGGAATGCAATAATTTCAGTACCAAAGAAAAGAGTCGCTGATAGGTGTGAATATTACCGAACTATCAGTTTAATAAATCATGGTTGCAAAATAGTAACACGAATTTCTTACAGATGAAATGATAAACCGGTAGATGTCGACATCAGAGAAGATCAGTTTGAATTCCACAGAAATGCAGGACCCAGCGATGCAATACTGACCCTGCGGCTTCTCTTAGAACATACGTTAAGAAAGGGAAAGCTACTCTTATAGTATTTGTAGGCTTAGAGAGAGGTCTCGACAAAGTTGACTGCAATATTGTCTTTGAAGTTCTGAAGGTAGCAGGGGTAAAACACAGGGAGTGAAAGGCTAATTACAACTTGTACAGAAACCAGACGGCAGTTACAAGAGTAGATGGGCATGAAAGGGAACCAGTGGTTGAGAAGGGAATGTAACTGTGTTGTAACCTATTCCGGATGTAATTTAACCTGCACACTGAGCACTAAAGGAAACCAAGGAAAAGTTTGGAGTACCAACTAAAGTTCAGGGCAAAGAAATAAAAATTTTGAGGTTTGCCGATGACGTCGTAATTCTGTTAGAGGCAGCATAGGACTTGTAGGAGCAGTTGAACGCAATTGACAGCATCTTGAAAGGAGCACATGAGACGAACATCAACAAAAGCAGGGAATGCAGTCGCATTAAACAAGATGACGCTGAGGAAATTACATTGGGCGACGAGACACTTAAAGTAACAGATGAGTTTTGCTATTTGGGCTGCAAAATAAGTGATGATGGCCGAAGTAAGGAGGATATAAAATGCAGACAGATAATGGCGCGAAAGGCGTTCCTGAAGAAGAAAAATTTGTCAACATCGATTATAGACTTAAGTGTAAGGAAGTCCTTTCTTAAAGCCATGTATGAAAATAAAACATGGACGATTAACTGTTTAGACCAGAACGGAATAGAGGCTTTTGAAATGTGGTCCTACGGAAGAATGCTGAAGATTGGATGGGTAGATCATGTAACTAATGAGGAGGTACTGATTAGGATTGGGGAGACAAGAAATTTGTTGCGCAACGTGACTAAAAGAAGGAATCGGTTGACAGAACTCATTCTGAAACCTCAAGATATTACCAATTTAGTATCCGAGGGAGGTGTGCGGTAAAAACCTTAGAGGGAGGTTCAAATGGTTCAAATGGCTCTGAACACTATGGGACTTAACTTCCGAGGTCATCAGTCCCCTAGACCTTAGAACTACTTAAACCTAACTAACCTAAGGACATCACACACATCCATGGCCGATGCAGGATTCCAACATGCGACCGTAGCGGTCACGCGGTTCCAAACTGTAGCGCCTAGAACCGCTCGGCCACCCGGCCAGGCTTAGAGGGAGACAAATAGATGAATATACTGAGCATATTCATTAGGATGTATGTTGCAGTAGTCATTCGGAGGTGAAGACACTTGCACAGTTCAGAGCAGTATGGAGAGCTGCATCATACCAGTCTTCTAACTGAAGACCACAATTACAACAACAACATCTTTGAAGTTAGAAATCAACTGCTCTTAGCGAAAGAAACATGAAAGACGGTAGTGTTTTTGGGACCATGGTGGAGCTGAGTGCCACACGTCTGTCTTAGTCTCGTATTCATATGCACTCAGATCAAGGAGTACATGGACACATACTAAAGATAATAATATGGGTTGTGTCTGCCCTTTGTCTTAATGACGGGTTGGGCTCCACTGATGAAACTTGCTAGATGGTAGTTGAATGTCTGTGGTGGGAAGGCAATCCATTCTTACAAGTGGCGAAGCCAGGGAAGCTAGTGTTGCAGTATGCCGGGATCTGCAGTCATATCAACATTCTGAGAACACACCAAAGGAGTTCCATTGGGTTCAGGACGGGACAATTGGCAGGATTGTCCATTTCTGGAATGTTGTTTTCCACAAGTCATTCTCTTACAAATGTTGTTTTATGACAGGGTGCACCAACAAGCTGAGACAACAATCGTCTCCCGACTGTTTCTCTAGTGTACACAGTACGAAATGCTGTAAAGGGCGTTCGTATCCTTCCGCTTTTAGCATAAAATGCAATAAGGAGACAACGCCATAACCTCGCAAACAGCGCTCATATCCCAACACCACCTATTCCGTACTCCACCGTTGGCAGTACTCATGATGGCAGGTTACATCTAAACACTTCCACCATGTTGCCACAGGAGAGAACGCGATTCATCACTTGCAGCCCTTGACGGTCCATTGGGGTCGCTCTCTGTACCACCTAGAGCGTCACTTGATATCTACTATACAAATAAGCGGCTAATTAAAAGCTGCTCGACTATTGTACCCCATTCATTTTAACACTTTACGCACAGTTGTTGTGATAGCTGGACTGCTAGTACCATTTTACAACTCAACAGTGATTCCGTCAGCTAATTCTATTCAATTTCTTACAATCACCCTCTGCAAATGCTCGACGGTGCCTCGGAAAATTTAATTTACTGTCGTTGCTCATCGCATTTCCACTTCACAATCACATCACCAGTAGTCGTCCTCGGCAGTTTTGGGAGGCTGGGAATGTCTCTGACGTATTTGTTACTCAGGTAACATTCGGTAACTACCCACGTTCGAAATCACTGAGCTCTCTTAGTCGACACCGCAACACTCTCCGTCTATTGTACAAGACGGTCCACTCTCTTGTGACATTTAGTGGTATATTCTGCGTCAGAAAGGGGAGTCCGAACACATCTCATCAGATAGTGTACAACCTTCACAGAACACACAATAAGCAGTGATATGTGACTGCCTCGTTCGCCGGAATTATCTGCTTGTAATTCATTTTAATCCATGGCGCTATCTAAATGAAAGGATGTTTGAGACAACCCTAAAACATTAGATCATTTGAAAGGAAGTAAACGATTGAGTTTTGACACAGACGATAGAGAGTTTCTTTGTGATTTCACGAGCACGAAAAAGCTTACAGCCTCAGGAAACACCGGCTTTATCACAATCCTCCCAGCCGAAAGAGTGCATGCATGTAACCTGGACAGGGTGAAACGTCATGCTGATAAATCCGCTCATAATTCATATTTATTTGTAAATTTCACTAGATTTTGCTATCACCGAAGTAAAGTCACATACACTATCACCCAGTGAAGTTTCATTTCGTTTCTTTCTCCCTTTGTGAGAGGTTCACATTTTTTTTATGCCCTGAAGCGTACGCTAAGGTAATAAGCTGTACTGCAGGAACAGCAAAGCCGTAAGGTAGTCGACATGTGATAGGGTAAAATGCAATGTTTATTAATAATGACATCCAGCTGCTACGTATTTTCATTTATGCTAATTTAGAGAGACCATGAACAAACTCTTCATCATTTCAAGTACAGTAGATGAGTAATTGTGAAGTAAGATAAACATAAAGAAAAGAGAAATTAAACTTTGTTTTTTTTTATTTCATTTTTACAGCGAATCCTTGAAATTCCTACTTCCAACCCTGCACGCACGGCAACAAGCTCAATGGCCCACAAACACAGCGTAAGACAGTAGCAGCTTAGCCGGACAAAACTGCAGTGCTCGAAACACTCATACACGTTCGCTTACCAGACAAATGTCTGCACGTTCGTCGCTGATCGGCTGTCACGGCTGTTACGGCTTCCCAGAACGGTCATCTCCGACCGTGTGTTATCCATAAGAGATTTTTTCGATTTGAAATCCCACACACTTCATGTTAGCAAATAAAACATTTTACTCAAATAAGACAGCTTCGGTGGATACATGAAGTGTTTCAACCGATATTTGAGAGAGGCAGGCCCAAGTTTATTGAACCATCAGCCGTTCACCTCAAATAATTTAGAAAGATCACAGAAAGCATTAACCGAGATTATCGCGCAATCATTTGAAAACGTTCCTTCCAATGTATGACCATTGGGTAACCATGTGCTGTCCAACGTCTTACAACTGAAATATTCCCCCTCTCTTAGCAAACGGACACAGCGTTCCGTATTTAAATCACATGTTTGTCGGTGGAGTGTTAAAGTGGCTCATATTAAAAACACGTACTAGTACGAATAACAAAAGTAACCAAACGTGAATATCATCTAACCCTTAATAAGTCGGAACGAATTAATACGTTTGGTAATAAAAAGGGCATAACATTCATTGAGAATCACAAAAATTTGATTATCAACATACTCTCTTTTGAACTCAAAGCATTCGGTCCATTGGCCTATCACATTCTTTCTTTCACGGTAAAGATTGTCTCTTAATCTGTTTAACATTGATTTCCAGGAAATGTTGCACCATCTGTTCAAAAAAGTATTAAATGTAAAAGGGTCACCTCAGTTAACTTTGGAGAGAAAGTAAATGTGCGACTACTTTGAGAGCAAACTCACACTTATTCGCCACCACAAGAGCCCACGGTAGGGCGAGAGCACTGCCCCTCATCGGGCGCACTTTTTTCTCGGTAGGTTGTGTTTTTTTTCTTCCTTCCGCCAGAAAAGCGCTCCAATAACGACATGTACCAAGATAAAGTTACTGTTTCTCGCGCTCCTGAACTGTCAATCGTGATTCCATTGCTGTGAGTTCCAAAACCGGTCACCGACACTTTTCTGGCCGACAATATATTTCGTTCTGTTTTTGCAGTTTCACCTATATAGAAACAATGATTTGTGTACTGTTTTGTGAGCGCAAAACGACGCTGGTGGATCCCAGTTTCGTCTACAGACGCAAAACGAGGTCAAAAGTCCGTAAAATAAAAGTTAAGCTTCACGAAATACATATATGAAAAATGTTTCCTCATTAGCTCTTGGTCTGAATTCATACAAATCAGTAACCATCGAGTCTTTAACTTTCTTCCCTTTCAGTATGTTATGTTGCCACTCATATGGTCGGTTGCAATGTTGCCAATCTCAAGAATGTAAATGTGTTGGTCGTCTAAAACAGTGCTAAATATTTCTTCTATAGATTCTGTAATATTATTGGTATTTCCGTCCTACGAAATCTTTGAGTACCCTTTGAAAGACATTTGTTTTGTATAATTTACATAACTGTAAAGATGCGCATCTAGCGCGGACGCTAATACATCGATTGCGCAGTCAAAGAAACATTTTAACAGAAGCTGAACTGTCGTTCCGCATCGATCTAAATAAAAGATGACGGTAGAAAACGTTTGTAGATCTTCAGATTTTAATGTGCTTCTGCTTGTTATGTGAAAACGTAAAGGAGGTCGACTTTAAGTTAAAAAAAATTAGCGGTCTTGCTAGCGTGCAGACAACATTATTAATTAATAAAATCAAAGTAATTTATGTTCGAGACTGTAATTCAGCAAGTTATTGTTATCGGAGGTGTTGAACAGTGCAAGAATTATCTTCAACGAAAGGAGAAAAGTAGTGACTATAATTTGTGACAAAAACGTGAACCAAGGAGACAGCACAGGACAGGCTGAAATCTGATCGCACCATACTGTTAAAAAAGTACTTATGTAAGTTATATTGTTTATAAATAAGCCCTAATTTGCTAGTGAGAATTGTTTGAATATATTTAGTGTTTACCAGACTTCTTATTCTGTTCTTTTCCTTTATACTTTTTTTTATCCTCCATGCCATATTATTTTTATAAATGTCAAACAGCCTTTACTACAGCAGAGAATACTGCGGCATCCTGGTCGTACACAGAAGGCCGCTCCTTGTCTTCTATACAACTCATAGCTGCCCCATTTATTAATGATTTCATTTGCAAATGCAATTTTTTTTTACTATTCATTGTTAAAGGTCCCTTAGGTAATTATAAAATTCATACTGATTACGTAAAGAAATCCGAGTTGTTCTTTTCCAAATAATAGAAGTTTTTGCGTAATCAAAAACTAGCCTCCTTCTGACAACGACCAGGAGCCGACCAGAAGACGGACGTCTTCGACCGCTTTCGTGTGTCCTGTGGCAAAGCTGTGCCAAACTGGGAACACGGCATTCTAGTATGAAATACCGATTTAAATTGATAGAATTGAGATATATTTAATAGTAATAATAATTTTTTTTATCATACTAGAATTCGTAACCTCCCAACAGATAAAAATAATTACGTGTAGCAATTACATTTAGTGTAATCTCCCAACAGATAAAAAAATATAATTATATAATTCACATTCAGTGTAGCTACCCAACAGAAAAATTATGTAAAACACATTTAACGTAACCTACCAACAGATAAATACCGTAACCTACCAATAAAAAATGTGACTAATCTCCTAATTTAATACTGTGACTCTTATATAAAACCTTTCAATAATGAACCGACTGTGAATCTAAACTGGTAAATTTGGATGTCAGCAGTGGTGCGTCATGGCCCTGAAAGATCATACTGAATAAATTGAAATTCTTACCTCAATAAGGTCGCCGGATAACGCATATATATCTGCTCCTATAATAAATTTGTCTGGCACAGCCCAGTGCAATTTTGGCCGATAGATTTGTCATGTATAAAAAGAAACAACTGATTTTTCTTTACAACAGTTGGGATGACCATGGATAGGAAAAATTAGTAAATTCTTTAAATTGAGGTGAATGATTGTCGAAAAGTTAATTTTTATAAGAAAGATTATTATTAAGAGATTTTTTTAAAAAACATTTACAACGGTACATATGCACGAGCCTGCTTTTACCTTCAGCTACAACGCTCAGGCCCCGCCATCGCTCGACTGGCCCAGCCAACTCGATTCACCAGACTCCTAGCTACTACTTTCTCCTACTGCTACATAGTTCCGACTGCAGCTAACACTGCACTCTGGTTTGAGATTCTCTCATAGCTTACATATCGCAGGCAGCGCGAGAGCAGTCCATCGAAATTACATCTGCTCGAGTGCGCTAGCAATAAATTCCTTAGTCATGGACCTCTTACATAACCCTCCACTGGGGTCGGGGGGGGGGGGGGGGGGCAAAAATCTGGCGGCCGGTGATGGTGAGTCAATTGGATTTGCCGTGAGCAACAAATTTTTCTATAATCTATTTAGTTGACTAAGTCTACAGTCACAGTTTATATATATATATATATATATATATATATATATATATATATATATATATAACATTATTGACAAATGATGTAAGTACAGAACATGTTAAGAAATGAAATCGGGTGCACACGCATTGAGTACAGAACATATAAAGATATGACGAAGTGTATATGCAATGAGTACAAAATATATTAACAAATGACATAAAGTGCACATGCACTGTATATGTCTTTAACATTTTTACATAAACTCATCACAGTAACAGATGAAATAAAGTGCATATGCACTGTGTAACTCTCTAACATTTTACAAGAAATAGGAAAAAAGTGGGAAGGATAGCATCATGGTTGTAGCACAGTGGGTTGCACATAGCTGCACTGAAAGTCCATATCTTTCAACAGAAGCACAACATCAAGTGAGACAATCTGAAGTCCTCTTCCCTGAAGTATTTAACAGTGTAGCCAAGACACTGAAATGTTGTACTAACATTCTATGTTATCATTTTGGTAGTACATTAGGTACACCAGACAGTAATACCATAACAACATCTCCTTTGGTTAGAGTGGTGGACAGCTTGATGTCAATACGCCATCCTTGTAGAATCCGTACTCTTACAACAATGTAGAATTAGTGCAAAAACCAAATATAGTGCTCCATGACCATTAGGATGGACAGGACAACAGATATTACAGTAATTGCTGGTAATTAGATCAGAAGGTGAAGGACAATGTGTCTTATGCTAGTCATCATTCAGAATTACACTAGTGTATCAACTGATTTGAATAATTACTGGCACTCATTGGCTAGTTACTAAACATTTATGTAGCATGTATGGAGTATTACAGAACATTATTCATAAGTAATCTCATTACAGTAATCATTGGCATTCATTGACCAGTTACAAGGCATTTATTATGCATTATTCAGAAATCATCATTCAAAAAAGGAGTTATTGTGTGTAGCATCAAGCTGCTAGTGTTTATATATGATATCATGCAAGTGACATAAGACATATTTAAAATGTAAGACATTGGAACTAGTATTCAACGTGTGTAGTCCAATAATACATAGACATAATGGAATCAATACATCAGAAAAATTTGCATTATCTTTAGGACTAGAATTATATCTTCAACTGGTAGCATTATTTAGTTGTATACTGGTAACAGTTGGGACTGATATTAAAAAAAATTCTTTTGTGCTAGCAATGCATTGCATTGGGATCCATAGTCAATTGCTGGGGCATGAAAATATTTGCTTTTGACTTATTGCTGGAAATAAGGATTATTAATGTCATTCGTCATGAGTCAGCTGTAGCAAGGTTATGAAACAAGTACAGTATATGAGATCACATTCATGAATGATACACGCAATTGGGTAAAAAAATGCAAGTATTAGAACAGGTTTAATAATTAATAGCTTAAAGTATATTAATATCATGAAAAGCTTCTCCTGGAAAAAATACAAAATGGACTATGACCTGAAAGAAAAAATGTATATTATGCTGAAAAGTAGTACACTTGGAATTATCAGGTAATGAAACGTGTACTTAATATGTATGTACTCTAGCTGTCTTTCCCAAAACATTCAGTCACTATACTATGCGACTTGAGACATACTGTCAAAAGGAACAGCAACAAATACTTAAATAAGTACATAGCATTTCTTAACTAACAGAAAATATATAAACATCATCTGCATAGAAAAAACTTCATTATTCATATTACCATAATCTTCATATAACTATTCATCATCATTTATTATCATCTGCAAAATATAGACACTTCATTATCCATATTACCATTTACTTCATATGACTATTCATTATCAATCATTACTTTATACATTATAGAGCTTCTTACTTCTAGCACATTTCATCACTAAAATTAACGTGTGTAGTTCTGTCTGACAGCCTGCATCCATCGCCTTGCGTTCTGAAAGAAAAATAATTAGTCAAGACTGCTATCATACAGTATGTATAGTATATTCTTGTTAATGCTTGTTAATTCTGATCCAGTTACTCTTCATGACAAGGTATTGCATTTTCTTTCTTTCATTCCGATGGTAAAATTTCCATTTCATAGTAAATCACTGTAGTTGTATAATTTATTTCTTTTACATGGTATTGCTTTCTGAAAATGATGAATAAGGGTTAATAACTTGCATTAAATAAAAACTTGTTTCTAGTGATATAACTAAGCATATAGCATAGCATGATATAAAACGTATTACGTCAAAAACATAGACAGTTTTCAAGTGTGAACATGTACACACAGTATAACAATATAGTAGCAAAAAATGTAGAATAGTCAAGATATTGAGATATCATAAGGAAAAATGTCAAAGTCAACTGTTTGTTATATCTTAAAGATTTCATAGTGCATACAGAGAAAAATTCTACTTTTGATAGGGAAACAATCATACTTACACAAAAAATGGAAAATGTTCATGGTCTGATATATAATGACAAGAAAAGCGACCTTCTAACCTTACCTTGCCGGGCACCAGCCATGAAAAAAATAATCATCATAAGTAAATGGTTATATAAATATCAGGAAATGGCTTTACAGTGTGATAAATCATAAAGTATGTTCATTCATACTTCGACGAGTACTACATTAGGAAGAGGATTGTGGCGAATTCTGTATAGACCTGCGTATAGAAGCTCAAAATTACTGTATCTACTTTTTCCTCTGTTGGATCAATAATCTGTGAGTACTAATATCGTCTGTCCAATGTGAAAGTCACGGCGTGTACAAACCTGTTTTTGCTGTCTTCTCCGGCGCTCTGCAGCACGTTTGATGTTGTTGAGCGCAATGTCAATTATTTCATGGTGGCGTAGTCGACGAGATGTAGGAAAATATACTATTCTTTAATTTTGTTAGGTGGTTCAACATGTTTCAATATAACAGTCGGAGATAGCATAAGAGATTCATTTGGTATGGAGTTAATTACATCCCGGAATGAGAGTATGTGTGTATCCCAATCAATATATTTTTTATGGCAGTATATTCTACATAGTTTACCAATTTCTTTCATTAGCCGTTCAGAAGGGTTCGAAGAAGCGTGATACCGGGATATATAGATAGGAGAAATGTTTCTAGCTCGTAACATACGTTTCCATATCGCAGATCGAAACTGTGGTCCATTGTCTGAAATTACTTTCAATACATGCCCTACATAGAATAAAAAGTCTTTCACAAAAACATTTGAAACAGATTTAGCAGTAGCTTTGCGTAACGGAGTGAGGGTAACAAATTTCGAAGTGAGTTCAACAGCGACAAAGATGTAACAAAAACCTCTATTAGATCTGGGAATCGGACCAAAAATGTCTACAGCGGCCATATGTCTCAATTTAACGGGTACAATGGGATGTAACGGAGGAATATGTGAAGTCGTATCTGATTTAGCTTTCTGGCAGATTTTACATGACGCTAAAACTCGTCGAATACGTTTCTCCATGTTGGCAAAATAACAGTTCTGTCTCAGTATATGAAAATATTTTCTATGCCTCGTAATGACGACGAAATGAAATTTTCAAATGCAACTTGCTGAATATACATGAGGCTAAAATTTGCTTGGCAGAAGTTGGTAGCGATGTCTTACTGATTGTTGCTGAGAGAACGGGATAGTGCGTCTGCTACAATATTTTGTGTACCGGGAATGTGAACAAATGTAAAATTAAATTCCTGTAAATAAAGTTTCCATCTGCTTAACCTGTAATGTGTAAATTTAGCGAAAAGTAAAAACTGTATAGCTCTATGATCTGTCGTTCAAAGTTTCTTCATTTATAACTGACATAGGTGATCCAGAATTGATTACTGCTGAAAATGTCGATGATCCAATCTTTACTTTAATGACAGTGTGGGATATGGTTTTTATGAATAACTGTTTTTTCATGAAAAAGTATGTCTCAGATGTCGTCAAAAGTAATAACATTTTCGTAAACAGGATTCTGTGTGTCAAAAGTATTGCTTACGTTGCTGGAAGATGCAACCTGTACTGCATCTAGTCAAATTCTTTCTGACGTGCTGTTATTTGCGCGAGGATGCTGTGGCATTTCAACTGTTTGTACTGTTCTGTTATTTCTTCCTGACGTAGTAGGTGAGGGATGATACCGACTGTCTGGTTCAGCCATGATAATCTGTTGTTGCGGATGATTCTGCTGCTGGTAAGACCGACTGTTACGCTGAAAACTGTGCTCATTACTATTACGTCTGTTATGATAGTCATTACTATACGGCGCGTTGCGATATGAATTGAAATGTTTTTTCTGTACATACTGATTTTCTTGTTGCTGTGCGTTACTATTTGGTGGAGCCGACGCTATACATGTAGGCGGCGAAACATTAAAGCTTGGTTGACCTTGCACATTATATTGTTTGTTAGGTATGCTAACCGGCTGGTTTTGTTGTTGTTGTGGGGAAAAAGCCTGTGTTGTTACCAAAATGCTGTTGCTGATAATTTTGATGATACTGATAATTAAAATTTTGTCTGCTATTAAACTGCTGGTGGTTTTCATTTCTGGAGCGTATGATGATAACTGTCACTATCGGTAAAACTTGTCATATCAGGTTTTCTTTACTCATTCTTAATCCTAGATAGCTCGTTAGTTGAAGAGTTGTTTTGACAGATATAAAGGATGGTAAAACAGAAGGCAGCAGCGCAGAAAACTAAAGATGAAATAGCACTACTACAGCTCGGGGCCCTGTTCACATATTCATCGAAGTGTAATGAATCCCCTGATGTCACTTACGCGCTGCAAATATATTTTAGTTTCTGCGTTACAGGCGATGCCGGTCAAAAGCAAATTGTTGTATCCAGTCCAAAGAGTGTATTTGTGTTCTGTCATTTTTAAATACCTTAAATTTTGTCACGGATAGAAAGTGTTTGTAATCAAAATTATCGTCTCTGAATCACTGAGCTGGTTCAGGATTGTATGATAATCTGTTTGTCTGTGTCTATTCGGATTCTAAGTCACGTACTTTCTGTAAATTATGCTGGCTGTGTGAATGTGACAAATGTTCAAGATGTGGCATATGCTCTGACGTGTTAGAGACTAAAACATTTTTCATTTTTTGTCACTTTAAAACGTTCGTCGATATGGCTGTTCTCTTGTCCAAATTTCTTATCGACTTTCGCATCCAGAGTGCGTGAAAGTTCTGCTGACATTAATTTAAACACGTCGCGTAACTGTGTTGCGTTTTCAGAACATTGTTTAGCGACTGCACTAATTTCATCTCTAAGTAATTTTGTTGTGTCTGCATGCGTACTACGTAATTCCTGTGCAAAAGATCTAATTTCTTCACTACTGTTCCTAGCAAAAGCCTTAATTTCCTCACGTAATTGTTCTTTAGTATCATGACGTTGCAAGGCAACGGCTGTAATCTGTTCACTAAGATGTTTGTTCTGTTCATTAAGGTTGTCGTGTTTTTCATTCGACTGTTTGAAACTTTCATTAAGTTGTTTGTTCGATTCATTAAGTTTTTTATAATTGTTGTCTTGTTTTTCATTAAGGTGTTTGAAATTGTTGTCTTGTATTTAATTCGACTGTTTGAGATTTTCATTAAGTTGTTTTTTCGATTCATTAAGTTGTTTGAGATGGTTGTCGTATTTATCATTGACTTTTTTGCACGATTCATTAAGTTGTAGCAATAATGCCATAACTTGATCCAAGCCTAAATTTGGGGCTCTATTCACTGTGCTGTGTGATGGTATATTTGCATTTGTCACATTTTGTGTAACCATTTGGTCATTGTCTGATTCACGAAAAGGTTTGCTAATCGGATGTCCACTGTCGGTCACTACGTCGGAATCAAATACATCTGACGTACACTCCTGGAAACGGAAAAAAGAACACATTGACACCGGTGTGTCAGACCCACCATACTTGCTCCGGACACTGCGAGAGGGCTGTACAAGCAATGATCACACACACGGCACAGCGGACACACCAGGAACCGCGGTGTTGGCCGTCGAATGGCGCTAGCTGCCCAGCATTTGTGCACCGCCGCCGTCAGTGTCAGCCAGTTTGCCGTGGCATACGGAGCTCCATCGCAGTCTTTAACACTGGTACCATGCC
This sequence comes from Schistocerca piceifrons, assembly GCF_021461385.2. NCBI lineage: Eukaryota > Metazoa > Arthropoda > Insecta > Orthoptera > Acrididae > Schistocerca > Schistocerca piceifrons. The sequence continues at coordinate 535,079,287 of NC_060141.1, read as the reverse complement.
GCGACAGCGTGGACGTGAACCGTATGTGCAGTTGACGGACTTTGAGCGAGGGCGTATAGTGGGCATGCGGGAGGCCGGGTGGACGTACCGCCTAATTGCTCAACACGTGGGGCGTGAGGTCTCCACAGTACATCGATGTTGTCGCCAGTGGTCGGCGGAAGGTGCACGTGCCCGTCGACCTGGGACCGGACCGCAGCGACGCACGGATGCACGCCAAGACCGTAGGATCCTACGCAGTGCCGTAGGGGACCGCACCGCCACTTCCCAGCAAATTAGGGACATTGTTGCTCCTGGGGTATCGGCGAGGACCATTCGCAACCGTCTCCATGAAGCTGGGCTGCGGTCCCGCACACCGTTAGGCCGTCTTCCGCTCACGCCCCAACATCGTGCAGCCTGCCTCCAGTGGTGTCGCGACAGGCGTGAATGGAGGGACGAATGGAGACGTGTCGTCTTCAGTGATGAGAGTCGCTTCTGCCTTGGTGCCAATGATGGTCGTATGCGTGTTTGGCGCCGTGCAGGTGAGCGCCACAATCAGGACTGCATACGACCGAGGCACACAGGGCCAACACCCGGCATCATGGTGTGGGGAGCGATCTCCTACACTGGCCGTACACCACTGGTGATCGTCGAGGGGACACTGAATAGTGCACGGTACATCCAGACCATCATCGAACCCATCGTTCTACCATTCCTAGACCGGCAAGGGAACTTGCTGTTCCAACAGGACAATGCACGTCCGCATGTATCCCGTGCCACCCAACGTGCTCTAGAAGGTGTAAGTCAACTACCCTGGCCAGCAAGATCTCCGGATCTGTCCCCCATTGAGCATGTTTGGGACTGGATGAAGCGTCGTCTCACGCGGTCTGCACGTCCAGCACGAACGCTGGTCCAACTGAGGCGCCAGGTGGAAATGGCATGGCAAGCCGTTCCACAGGACTACATCCAGCATCTCTACGATCGTCTCCATGGGAGAATAGCAGCCTGCATTGCTGCGAAAGGTGGATATACACTGTACTAGTGCCGACATTGTGCATGCTCTGTTGCCTGTGTCTATGTGCCTGTGGTTCTGTCAGTGTGATCATGTGATGTATCTGACCCCAGGAATGTGTCAATAAAGTTTCCCCTTCCTGGGACAATGAATTCACGGTGTTCTTATTTCAATTTCCAGGAGTGTATTTTGACTACATCGTTCATTTTCGTTAGAAATATTTATCTGTTCACAGGGTTAATTTTGCAAATCAGGTGTGTCAAACTGGGCAGCGTTCATTATAACGGAACGTGCCGCCTCATCAATTGTCGTTAAATTTAGTGTGGACATGATTGAATTTGTTTGTTCATCATTTGAAATAAAATGGGTACTGGTGGTCGGCACGCACTGATTATCTGTAATTAGAGGATTATCATTATGGCACCGAGTGTCACTAGTATTATTGGTCAAATTATTCAAGTCGGCTTTTTCACTCATTGCACATCGCGATGTACTGTTAGCAGTTTTTCGCGACATTTTCACAAGTCAAAAATAAGCACAAACTCAAAGACAAAGCAAAAATGGAACAAATACAATAAAAACGAAGAACAATAAATTGCCGATGACCTGTGAAAGAAAGAGTGACAAATTAGTAAATGCGTTGCGCCAGAGGCAAACTACATTTAATATTAAGTAAATAAGAGCAGATATATAACTGACTACTTCTCAGAAATTCACAAAAAATACGATCCTGGCTGGTTGTCGACAAGTGTAACCTCCCAACAATTAAAAATAATTATGTATATCATTGACATTTAGTGTAACCTCCCAACAGGTAAAAAAATATGATTACATAATTCACATTGAGTGTAACTACCCAACAGAAAAAATATGCATAACATTCTCATTTAGCGTAACCTACCAACAGCTAGTGGCTCTGAGACTACGCGACTTAACTTCAGTCGCCTAGAACTTAGAACTAATTAAACGTAACTAACCTAAGGACATCACACACATCCATGCCCGAGGCAGGATTCGAACCAGCGACCGTAGCGGTCGCTCGGGTTCAGACTGTAGCGCCTAGAACCGCACGGCCACTCCGGCCGGCACCAACAGATAAATTCCGTAACCTACCAATAAAAAATGTGACTAACCACCTAATTAAAAAAAGTGACTCATATACATATATATATATATATCAATGATTAACTGACTGTGAATCTAAACTGGCAAATTTGGACGTCAGCAGTGCTTCGTCATGGCGCTGAAAGATCATACTGAATAAATTGAAAATTTTTACTTCAATAAGGTCGCCGAATAACGCATATATATCTGCTCCTATAAGAAATTATTCTAGTGCAGCCCAGTGCAATGCTGGCCAATAGATTTGTCGTGTTTAAAAAGAAACAACTGAGTTTTCTTTACAACAATAGGGCTGAAATCGTTATAGGTACAGAAAGATGGCTGAAACCAGAGATAAATTCTGCCGAAATTTTCACAAAGGCACAGACGGTGTTTAGAAAGAATAGATTGCATGCAACCGGTGGTGGCGTGTTTGTCGCTGTTAGCAGTAGTTTATCCTGTAGTTAAGTAGAAGTGGATAGTTCCTGTGAATCGTTATGGGTGGAGGTTACACTCAGCAACCGAGCTAGGTTAGTATTTGGCTCCTTTTACCGACCTCCCGACTCAGCAGCATTAGTGGCAGAACACCTGAGAGAAAATCTGGAATACATTTCACATAAATTTTCTCAGCATGTTATAGTCTTAGGTGGAGATTTCATTTTACCAGATACAGACTGGGACACTCAGATGTTTAGGACGGGTAGTAGGGACAGAGCATCGAGTGACATTATACTGAGTGAACTATCCTAAAATTACCTCGAGCAATTAAACAGAGAACCGACTCGTGGAGATAACATCTTGGACCTACTGATAACAAACAGACCCGAACTTTTCGACTCGGTAAGCGCAGAACAGGGAATCAGTGATCATAAGGCCGTTGCAGCATCCCTGAATATGGAAGTAAACAGGAATATAAAAAAAGGGAGGAGGGTTTATCTGTTTAACAAGAGTGATAGGAGGCAGATTTCAGACTACCTAACAGATCAAAACGAAAATTTCTGTTCCGACACTGACAATGTTGAGTGTTCATGGAAAAAGTTCAAGGCAATCGTAAAATGTGTTTTAGACAGGTACGTGCCGAGTAAAACTGTGAGGTACGGGAAAAACCCACCGTGGTTTAACAACAAAGTTAGGAATCTATGCGAAAGCAAAGAGAGCTTCACTGCAAGTTTAAACGCTGCCAAAACCTCTCACACAAACAGAAGCTAAACGATGTCGAAGTTAGCGTAAGGAGGGCTATGCGTGAGCCGATCAGTGAATTCGAAAGTAAAATTGTTGTGTCGGTAGCTGGGCCGACACCGTGAAGTTGAGATGGCTGAAAAGGCAAGCTAGACTAACGCAGACGGGCGTGATGTACTGGAACAGGATACGTAATTAATGTTAGGAAGAAAAGTACGGAGCAGGATTAATACTTATCTTTAATATCATTGTGGTACATCGATCTTGACGATACACAGGAGACTTTAAGTACAATCACTGTATGGCTAATGGCGCCTTGCTAGTTCGTAGCCATTATCTTAGCTGATGGCTATTCTGTCTCTCGGCTAATGAGAGAGAAAGGCTTCGTACATCTGGTCGGTAGCTAGGTTCTCGTACAACTGGGCGGTAGCTAGGTTCTCGTACAACTGGGGCGAGTGCTCTCTCGTATCACGAGACCTGCCTTGGTGGTGGCGCTACGTCTGCGATTACACAGTGGCGACACGCGGGTCCGACATGTACTAAATGGACCGCGGCCGATTTAAGCTACCACCTAGCAAGTGTGGTGTCTGGCGGTGACACCACAAAAATACTATGTACCGACTTGACAGAAAACCCTAGAAAGTTCAGGTCTTACGTTAAATCAGTAAGTGGCTCGAAACATCATATCCAGACACTCCGGGATCATGATGGTATTGAAGCAGAGGATGACACGCGTAAAGCTGAAATACTAAACACCTTTTTCCAAAGCTGTTTCACAGAGGAAGACCGCACTGCGGTCCCTTCTCTAAATCCTCGCAGAAACGAAAAATTGGCTGACATCGAAATAAGTGTCCAAGGAATAGAAAAGTAACTGGAATCACTCAAGAGAGGAAAGTCTGCTAGACCTAACGGGACACCAATTCGATTCTACACAGAGTACGCGAAAGAACTTGTCCCCCTTCTAACAGCCGTGTACCGCAAGTCTCTAGAGGAACGGAAGGTTATAAAGGATTGGAAAAGAGCACAGGTAGACCCAGTTTTCAAGAAGGGTCGTCGAGCAGAAGCGCAAATCTGTAGACCTATATCTCTGACTTCGATCTGTTGTAGAATTTTAGAACATGTTTTTTGTTCGCGTATCGTGTCGTTTCTGGAAACCCAGAATCTACTCTGTAGGAATCAACATGGATTCCGGAAACAGCGATCGTGTGAGACCCAACTCGCTTTATTTGTTCATGAGACCCAGAAAATATTAGATACAGGCTCCCAGGTAGATGCTATTTTCCTTGACTTCCGGAAGGCGTTCGATACAGTTCCGCACTGTCGCCTGATAAATAAAGTAAGAACCTACGGAATATCAGACCAGCTGCGTGGCTGGATTGAAGAGTTTTTAGCAAACAGAACACAGCACGTTGTTCTCAATGGAGAGACGTCTACAGACGTTAAAGTAACCTCTGGCGTGCCACAGAGGGGTGTTATGGAACCATTGCTTTTCACAATATATATAAATGACCTAGTAGATAGTGTCGGAAGTTCCATGCGACTTTTCGCGGATGATGCTGTAGTATACAGAGAAGTTGCAGCATTAGAAAATTGTAGCGAAATGCAGGAAGATCTGCAGCGGATAGGCACTTGGTGCAGGGAGTGGCAACTCACCCTTAACATAGACAAATGTAACGTATTGTGAATACATAGAAAGAAGGATCCTGTATTGTATGATTATATGATAGCGGAACAAACACTGGTAGCAGTTACTTCTGTAAAATATCTGGGAGTATGCGTGCGGAACGTTTTGAAGTGGAATGATCACATGAAATAATTAATTGTTGGTAAGGCGGGTACCATGTTGAGATTCATTGGGAGAGTCCTTAGAAAATGTAGTCTATCAACAAAGGAGGTGGCTTACAAAACACTCGTTCGACCTATACTTGAGTATTGCTCATCAGTGTGGGATCCGTACCAGATTGGGTTGACAGAGGAGATAGAGAAGATCCAACGAAGAACGGCGCGTTTCGTCACAGGGTTATTTGGTAAGCGTGATAGCGTTACGGAGACGTTTAGCAAACTCCAGTGGCAGATTCTGCAAGAGAGGCGCTCTGCATCGCGGTGTAGCTTGCTGTCCAGGTTTCGGGAGGGTCCGTTTCTGGATGACCATACGCGACTGGAACAGGAAAGGGAGGTAATGACAGTGGCACGTAAAGTGCCCTCCGCCACACACCGTTGGGTGGCTTGCGGAGTATAAATGTAGATGTAGAAAAATTAGTAAGTTCTTTAAACTGAGATGAATAATTGTCAAAAAGTTAACTTTTATAAGAAAGATTATTATTAAGAGTTTTTTTAAAAACATTTACATGGGACTTGATATTACAATAGTACATATGCGCGAGGCTGCTTTTACCTTTAACTACAACGCTCAGGCACCGCCATCGCTCCCCACGACCGGCCCAGCCAACTCGATACACCAGACTCCTAACTACTACTTACTCCTAGTGCCACACAGTTCCTACTGCAGCCAACACCGTTCTCTGGTCTGAGATTCCATTATAGCTTACATATGGCAGGCAGTGCGTGATCAATCCATCGAAATTACATCTACTAGAGTGCGCTAGCAATAAATTCCTTAGTCATGGACCTCTCACAGATTCTCAGATGAAACTTGAGTTGCGTGTCTGGAAACTGATCTTTTGGGTGGGAAATTGCCCCTAAAGGTGGAAGAAGGAGCAATCGTCAGCTCTTTGAGGCTGCCATATGCAATGCTACAGCGTGAAATACGCGTTATCTGTACCTAGATCTGTTGTTCTAGAAAGCAACACACTTCCTCCTGCAGAGTAAAGCGCAACTTTCTAGCTTGTGAGACTGAGGGTTGACCCACACGTGGTTTGAATACGTGAAGCAGATTAACGGCGTCGGTCCTATGGCCCGGCAACCACATAGTGTCTGAGACGTTTTCCACCCGTTTTCTGTGGAGTTCCATGTTTCTTCCTCAGAAATAAGGATAGAATACCAATTAATGAAATACTGAACCACACTGAAGCGCAAAAAAAGCTAGTACAGGCATGCGTATTCAAATACAGAGACATGTAAACAAGTACAATACATCGCTGTGCCGGCCGCGGTGGTCTAGCGGTTCTAGGCGCTCAGTCAGGAGTCGCGCGACTGCTACGGTCGCAGGTTCGAATCCTGCCTCGGGCATGGATGTGTGTGATGTCCTTAGGTTAGTTAGGTTTTAGTAGTTCTAAGTTGTAGGGGACTGATGACCACAGATGTTAAGTCCCATAGTGCTCAGAGCCATTTTTTTTTTTTACATCGCTGTGGTCGGCAATGCCTATATAAGAAAACAAGTGTCTGGCTTGGTTGTTAGACAACTTACTGATGCTACAATGGCAGGTTATCAAGATTTAAGTGACTTTGAGGGTGGTGCACCAGCGACAAGACCGAGGTAGCGATGAAGTGGGGATTTTCCCGTATGACCATTTCACGAGTGTACTGTGAACATCAGGAATCCGGTAAAACATCAAATCTCCGACACTGCTGCGGCCGGAAAAAAATCCAACAAGAACTGGACCAATGGCGACTGAAGAGAAGCGTTCTACGTGACAGAAGTGCAACCCTTCCGTAAATCGTTGCACATTTCAATGCTGGGCCATCAACAAGTGTCACCGTGTGAAGCATTCAAATAAATATCATCGATATCGGCTTTCAGAGCCGAAGGCCCACCCGTGTACCCTTGATGAATGCACGACACAAAGGTTTACGCCTCACCTGGGCACGTCAACACCGACATTAGACTGTTGATGACTGGAAACATATTTCCTGGTCGGACGAGTCTCGTTTCAAATTGTATCGAGCGGATGGACGTGTACGGGTATTGAGACAACCTCATGAATCCATGGACGCTGCATGTCAGCACGGGACTGTTCAAAGTAGTCGAGGCTCTGTAGTGGTGTGGGGAGTGTGCAGTTGGAGTGATATGGGACCCCTCATACGTCAAGATAGGACTTATAGCATTGCCTCCGGTAAAACAAAGTAGAAATAAATTGCAGAGACCTAACAGTGGTGAAGAGTTATCTGTGCTATCACAATTACAAATATCATTATCTCTGTTTTCTTGTAGAATAAGTAGGAATGGTTTTTGTTTCATTGTCTGATCGATTCGGTGGTCCTCATTGACCGACGTTAAATTTTCACTGTCTGCAACTGATACAATTATTTGTAGTAGGAATATGATTTAATTGAATACATATGATATTAATAATTGTAGTGCGTATTTTTGTGAATATCCTGTATATGATTCAGTAGGTAATAATTAAGTGTTGCCCTGTCCATTTCTGTGTACGCTCATTGTAATAGCGACGCCATTAATGACAAAAATTACATAAGTAAAGAGAAGCCAGAGACTGAAATACGAGATTGCGAAGAACTGAGACGCTGGGTGTAGGTGCTACTTTAATATGAACAAACAGGTTGTAATATTAGTAATTTTCGCCTCACAAACATTAATATACGCTCAATAGTAAACGCCTGATGGCCTAAAGTTATCGAACAATTGTAAAGTAAAAGAAATGAACCATCGCATATCAGCGACAGAATCTATTATTCTATATCTTTGCCGTTCTTGCGCGGTGCCAGTAAAATCTCTATGTACATGTATCGATTAATTGTGTAAAAAAGAATTCTGTTGTTTCAAGACAAATGAGGCTTTTGGCGCCTCACCTTTTACTGTTTGTATTCCATGAGAGGCGGACGCGGATTTGCTGGGTTCCGCAACTGTATTTTATACTCTATGTGAAAATATTTAGTGAAAATGCTAAATGTTATTTTTTTTTTCAATCAGAAAGCATATAGTTTCTGGTAACAGATTACGAACAGACAGCATCAAGAGGACATTTTGACTGTTATGTATAAAGTATTTAACCACAATGGTCATCTATTGTAATATAATATGAAAAGGTACGTAGCATTAAAAAAAACCGTGTGTTAAAGATAAGTGTGCTTATTTTCGTAAATTAACCTTGATGAGTCCATCTCCTTATTTACTTAACTGTTAATTATTTTGTGTTACTTCATCATCAGAAATTACGATCACGCTGATGGGCCGAACGCAGCATGAGGCAGAAGGAACATTATCGTTTTCCTATTATTTCTGAACCAACTTTTCTTTTAATTGTGTAGTGTTGCATTTCTTTTAAAGTCTATAAATCTTCTGGTCTCTTAGTGTTGATCCGGGTATGACTACATCGCGACTATAAAAATGCACAGAAATGATAATGTTTCTTCCGAGCGATTTCAAATATATATATATATATATATATATATATATATATATATATATATATATATATATATATATATCAATATGCTGCTCTTATTCAGGTATTTAATGGTCAACGTATGTTATTATAATAGCGTAATAAATCCCTGATTCTGTTGCCAAGTGGCCCACCAAAATATTCACTTTTTCGACATTAAAAAACAAAGTAACAGTTCTTTTTATTTTCGTCCCCCAAGAACAACGCTACAAGGTGCACCAGCGGAAACCCTTTTCGGACCGAATCAAACCATTCAGAAGGTTTACTCTACCAAAAGGCTTTATTTTGAAAATGAAGTAAAAAATTTTGCACAGCTTTACACTATCGATGAACTTTTCTAGATCGACAAATTCTATGGAAGATTGTGTTTTATTTCCTAATTATTCCCTCTATCGTATGGAACTTTATCTTTGCTAAAGTCATATTAATCTTCATGTAATAGAAGCACAGTTCTTTTTTCCGCTTTCCTGTATATTATTACCGTCACCAACGTGGATCCACGGGATTCAAGTCAAAAATGCTCACAGTTATATGCCCCTGCTGTCTTAGTAACTGGGTCGATGACACTCATAAGAAGGTCGAATGGGATATCTTAGTGTCATAGATTCTACACACAGCCAGGCTAACTCTTCAAATGGCTCTGAGCACTATGGGACTTAACTTCTAAGGTCATCAGTCCCCTATAACATAGAACTACTTAAACCTAACTAACCTAAGGACATCACACACATCCATGCATGAGGCAGGATTCGAACCTGCGACCGTAGCTGCCGCGCGGTTCCAGACTGTAGTGCCTTTAACCGCTTGGCCACCACGGCCGGCAGGCTAACTCTTCCTCCATCGATTTTAGGAATTCCGTAGGTATGTCATTTGTCCTTTTTGATTTGCCTGCTCGCAAGTGTTCTGGTGAACAATTAGTCTAGTACTGCTGGATCCCACGTGTTCCCCAAACCGGTGTACCTTTCATCTTCTACGGCCTGCTGTGACAGATTTTCCTTTTATAGAGGCCTAAAACATTTTCCACTCAATCCCAAGCGTATAGCAGTTGATATTCTTTTGCCTCCTTAATATTAACACCTCTTTTTGTTTTCTGAAAATTTTTCAGTTTTCTATCAGGCCTCAAAAGGCCCTACGGTTCCGACGACTGCCGTGTCATCCTAAGCCGGTAGGTGCCACTGCATGCGGATTTGGAGGGCAAAGTTGTCAGCACACCGATCTGCCAGCCGTTGTCGACTTTCGTGACCGGAGCAGCTGCTTCTCATTCAAGTAGCTCCTAACTTGGCCTCACAGGGGATGCGTACGCCCCGCTTGCCAATAGTGATCCGCAAATCCGGAAGGTCTTCCATCCAACTGATCGCCATGTCCGCCAGTGCTCAACTTCAGCAGTTAACGGGAAACGGTGTTATAATTGCGGCAAAGCTTTTGGCATTTACTCTTTTATGACCATTTATTTTCCGATTTTTAACCATTTTCCATGTAGCCAATTCCCTTTAGTTTCCTCGAATTTCCTTGGACTTTATTCCCAAGTCACTTACTCTAACGAGCCAAAACAGCATGAGACCTGAAACTTCCTGGCAGATTAAAACTGTGTGCCAGACCGAGACTCGAACTCGGGACCTTTGCCTTTCGCGGGCAAGTGCAGACGCTTTTTCACGGGTCAGGACGTTATCACGGAGCTTTTTTTTCCATCAATCCAACAGACCACCTTTTCTTTTTTTTAACCTTTTTTTTTTTTTTTGGAGTCCGACGCCTTATCCATTCGGCCACCTTTTTCTTGTTTATATGAACCTATCATGAATGCAACTTTTTTAAAATTATGTATAAGTACTGAAGCCACTGCAATGGCCGTGCGATGAGCGTGGCAGGCAGGTGACGGCAAGGAAGTCAGGGGTCAATTAGTCCGAGGCCTGGCCACGGTGCTGCCCCCACATCCGTCACCACTCACAGTTTGTTTGGAAGGTAAGAGTTTGGAAGGTAAGAGACGAGTTACTGGTAGAAGTAAAGCTGTGAGGACGGGGCGTGAGTCGTGCTTGGGTAGCTCAGTTGGTAGAGCACTTGCCCGCGTCAGGCAAAGGTCCCGAGTTTGAGTCTCGGTCCGGCCCACCGTTTTAATCTGCCAGGAAGTTTCATATCAGCGCACACTCCGCTGCAGAGTGAAAATCTCATTCTGGAAACATCCCCCAGGCTGTGGCTAAGCCATGTCTCCGCAATATCCTTTCTTTCAGGAGTGCTAGTTCTGCAGGTTTCGCGGGAGAGCTTCTGTAAAGTTTGGAAGGTAGGAGACGAGGTACTGGCAGAAGTAAAGCTGTGAGGACGGGGCGTGGGTCGTGCTTGGGTAGCTCAGTTGGTAGAGCACTTGCCCGCGAAAGACAGAGGTCCCGAGTTCGAGTCTCGGTCCGGCATACAGTTTTAATCTGCCAGGAAGTTTCATATCAGCGCACACTCTGCTACAGAGTGAAAATCTCATTCTGTAAACATTAGTCCTGCCCACAGCGAGATCGAACGCGGCCAGCTGGCGTTGTGGGAACTTGTCTAGGTAAGAAAAGTGCTAGTGCAGAAGCGAAACAGGGACGATTAGACAACCCTGTGAAATAAGCGATTTTGGCAAATGGTCCTGCGACTGGGACTGAGCGTCACGGAAACGGCTATGGCGGTCGGCTGTAAGCGTGCGAAGTCAGCGAGCAGATACACAGAGACATCGCAGGACGGTGTAACCAGGAACAGGCGACAAGCTGTTGGGCTTCCCCGCTTCTTCAAATAACGTGGAAGCCACAAGTTTTACCCGCACTGTAAAGCAGACATGTCATATTATTATGGTTCATTAACGAAGGTAATTAGTTTTTCCGACTCTTGACTACTGCACATCAAATAATTTCTTACACACATTTTAATACTTATTTGTTTAATAATTTGAGGACTTATTAATGATTCGATCCTAAATTAACGTCTGCTTGTCCATGACGTAAGTCAGTACCCATATTCAGTAAGTTTCCTGTATCACACTTCTTGGCCCGCCGCTGTGGCCTAGCGGTTCTAGGAACTTCAGTCCGGAACCACGCGGCTGCTACGGTCGCAGTTTCGAATCCTGCCTCGGGCATGGATGTGTGTGATGTCCTTACGTTAGTTAGGTTTAAGTAGTTCTAAGTTCTAGGGGACTGATGACCTCAGATGTTAAGTCCCATAGTGCTCAGAGCCATTTGAATCATTTTTGAAACATTTTCGCATGAATCACGAGTGTACAAATAATAGGTTCCAGACTGAAGCGCCTAGAACCGCTCGGTCACAACTGCCGGCCGTGAGAAGGTTACCGACAGTATGGCCGAACGACGCGAATTAACAGACTGTGAACGCGGAATGGCGGAATGGTAACTGGAGCTAGACACATAGGACATTCCATTTCGGAAATCGTTACGAAATTTAATGCTCCGAGATTCACAGTGTCAAGAGTCTGTCGAGAATATTAGATTACAGGAATTACCTGTCACGACGGACAACACAGTGGCCGACGGTCTTCACTTAACGACCGAGAGTAGTGGTGTTTTGCGTAGAGTTGTCAGTGCTAACAGACAAGCAATATAATGTGAAATAACCACGGAAATCAATGTGGGATGTACCACGAACGTATCTGAACAGTTAGGCTGTGGCAGCAGACGACCGAAGCTACTGCCTTTGCTAACAGCACGACAGTAATTGAAGAGCTTGTCCAGGGCCTGTGACTATAACAGTTGGACCTTGGACGACTATAGAATCTTGGCGTAGTCACATGAGTCACGATTTCAGTTGTTAAGGGCTAATGGTAGTGTTCACGTGTGGCGTAGACCCCACGAAACCGTGGCACCAAGTTGTCAACAAGGCGTTGTGCATGCTGGTGGGGGCTCCATAACGGTGTGAGCTGTGTTTGCAAGGAGTTGACTGGTTCCTCCGCTCCAACGGAACCGATCATTAACGGGAAATGGCTATGTTCGATTACTTGGAGGCAATTTGCACCCTTTCACGGTCTTCATGTTCCCAAACAAAGATGGAATTTTTATGTATGACAATGCTCCATGTCACTGGGCCACAATTGTTCACGATTTGCTTGAAGAACGTTCTAGAGAATTCGAGCGAATAGTTTGGCCACCGACATCATCCGACATGAATCCCATCGAATATTTATGGGATAGAAACGAGAGGTAAGTTCGTGCACAAAGTCCTTCGTTAAGATGCCAACTCGAGCAGAAGGTCCCGAAAACGGTGAAAAATGTACATCAGAAAAAATAAGTGAGGAACGTAATTAGTTCAGTGATTATGCAAAAATGGACTAGCTGTCTCTTATCTTCGAAAATGAGACACTGGGCGTAGAGAAAACTTTAATGGATTGCATGGGTTTGACGTTACCCCATGTTCTAACAATTTCCTTTTTCCTAAATTTAGTAAAAAAAAAACGGTTAAGAGCTGTATGATATTTCATCTGATTTTATTTTGGAAAAATTATTGTTGATCACCATTACTATTTGCGTTGTTGGTCACAGAGAGTGTTCACATAGTAGTATCGCAGATGTGTACTTCACTAAGCCGTAAGTACACATAAAAAATGACGAACTTCGTAATAAACGTTTAGCAATACCTTTCGGTATTTCTTGGTACGACGTAAGAAAGGGCCCAAAGGCACAAGTTCATAATTTGTCACTCTAAATACAAACCCGCGTCCGGCCATCCTGATGTAGGTTTTCCGTGATTTCCCTAAATAACTTCAGGCAAATGCCGGGATGGCTGTTTAAAAGGGAACAACTGACTTCCTTCCCCATCCTTCCTCAATCCGACGGGACCGATAACCTCGCTGTTTGGTCCCCTGCCCCCAGCCAGCCAGCCAACCCACTAAAAACAATAATAAATATATGTTTCATTATATAAAAGAGGAGATGTAATTCTGATTTTGCATCGAGGAGAAAAAAAGTCTGATCATGTTTCAGCAGATATTATCGCTAAATTAAAGACTAACAATTCAGTGTGACAACAGGTGTAGCCGTCAGTAAATATCAAACAATGCATTAGAAGCTGAGGAAATACACCAATGTAGAAATTTCCAAATACAAAACATAAATGGTACATCATAGCGAATAAGTCTCTTAAGCATTGTCGCAGAAAAATTCCACCGCATTTAAATAAGCTTAACTAGATGCATCTACCAGAAAGTTTTCAAGCTACTAACGGAGTATGCAAATGAATAGAGGGAAGAAGTTTACATACCTCTAGGAAAGACGACAGAAACAGATGAAGAAGCAAGAAACTTAATTACATTCCGGCTACGGCACCAGAAACCAGAGAGTCAAGGTACGAAACGCTCTTATAGTTTGTAGATATGGAGCAATTTGAATAGAAGAAACTAAGTATAAAATTCTGTGGACACAAGATGTTATAGTAATACTTAGTCGAGGAATAAACGTAACCACTGGTAGAGCTTATGAAATAATAAGTGTGACGATCTCAGGGTCTGTCGCATCTAAATTACGCACAATTTAGCTTTCAGACAAAGAAACATCTGGTTTGTCTCGACTATGATTTTCACTGCTTACGAGTAGTTTTTTGGTAAGAAAGACTCAATTTCATGTAAACCGACACAGCTACACCAATCAAACGCAATTTATATGTAAATATCTTCTACTCCGAAAATTTCACATCTAATCATGCAAGAGCTCTTCTGGTGTATCGAGACCGATTATTCGATGTAGATAAAATTCCTGTGCCGCTTTTCTAAGGTACTGCCATATGTGTTCAGGTGAATGAAAATGATAAGCAATGACTGACTGAGAAGTCCAAATTAATAACGTATAGACTACGCCAGTTGAATGAAAATGCAAAACAGAGTGCGTTATAAATACCTGAATGTGTCACGCTATTGGAATAAAAAGTTAGACTCTTAAGAGTTAGACGGAGGGTAATTAACTAACTCCCTGAACAGCACCTTGCAGTAAGGCACAGTTATAACAACAGTTACATTACCTTCTGGAATAACTACTGGCTGTGGGCTTATTCCGACCAAACATAGAACAGGTTGAAGATAAACTCAGCATACTAACTTACCTTCAGAAGCTACGAACCATGTATTCTGTACCTACATCTCACTCCAGTGCTGATGCAGTGTTCAGTGCACTAAGTTTTCATGTATTTGTATTGCCGGCTGATCTACCTCATGCCTCATAGAACAATTAAAATTTAAGTGCACTGCTTCTGCGACTTCCAAAGAGACAACTTCTAACGTAAGCACAGCACAACGCACTTGCATGAGACACATTCCTCTGTACTGGAAGTGGAATCTGTCACTGCAGTGCTTTTGAAATATCACGGAACCTTCAAACCAGTAGCAACACTTACATTATCTATTTAAATAAGAAGAGAATTAGTAATATGATATTAATCTTCTCTGCAATGAAATAAATTTGTTTTTATTCGCGAGTAATCCCTATTGTTGTTGTTGAATTGCTCAATTTACTGTTTTGATTGTTGTTACGTCGTAATCTTTGTACCATTCATTCTGACCTCATACGAGCCTGAGAGTATTTCAGTACGACGCATTTGCGACAGGATGTCCAGTCCGGCATTCACCAGAAAAACCAAAGAAAACCTCTCGAAAATCTTTGTTGAACTGATGGACTGATTCGGTCATCATTTATTTCTGGGACAATGTTGTCCATTACCCAATCTGAAAGATAAAAATTGTGTGTGTGTGTTTTTGCTATAGTTCACAGTCACATGAAGTGTTGCATATCAGAGATCGTCGTAGTATCTTCTCTGGAAAAAAGAAAACTTCCATTAAACGATGCCATACACAGACATCGCCCTAAATCATAGGTGGTTGTTTCAGCCAAGAGAAGACCGCAATTGTTCGAAAACACTCAGACTATTTCTGTGTTGAGTGACGTTGCACAGATAATTATACAGATTTCGCAGAAATGTAGGAACACACGAGGCCGTACTGACCCTACGACTTCTCTAACCGGATAGTTTAAGGAAAGACTAACCTACTCTTATAGGATTTTTAGACATGCAGAAAGCTTTTGACAATGTTGAGTGGAGTACACTCTTTGAAATTCTGAAGGCAGCATTGGTAAAATGGTTACATACAACTTGTACAAAAACCAGGAGACAGTTATAAGATTCGAGGGTCATGAAAGGGAAGCAGTGGTTGAGAAGGGACAGACACAGCGTAGTACACTACCCCTCCCCCCCCCTTATGTTATTCAGTCTGTAGATTAACCAAGCGGTAGAGGAAACCACAGGTAAATTAGGAGAACAAATTAAAGTTGCAGGAGAAGATATTGGAAATTGTGGTCTGTGTCAATGACACTGCAATTCTATCACAAACAGCAAAGGACTTGGAAGAGCAGCTGAACAGTATGAATAGTGTCTTGAAAAGAGAGTCTAACATGAAGATCAACAAAAACCAAATGAGGGACTACAAGAAGTGTAGCTGAAGGAATTAAATTGGGAAACGAGACAGACAGAGCAGACTATCAAAGGCAGTAAAAGCGTTTCTGATGAAGAGAAATTTATTACCATCGAATGTAGATTTAAGAGATAGGAAGTAAATTCTGATGATATTTGTCTGGAGCGTTGCTACGTAAAAAAGTGAATCTCTGATAATAAAGAGTTGAGACAAGAAGATAGCAAAAACTTTGAAATGTGGTACTACAGACGAATACTGAGACTGCATAACTAATGAGGAGGTACTGAACAAAAGTGGGGAAATAATTTTCTGGCACAGCTTTAATAAAAGAAGGAATCGATGGGAGGATACATTCTGAGACATCAAGAGATCACCCATTTAGTACTGGAGTGAATTGTGGGTGTAAAAATTGCAGAGGGAGACAAAGAGGTAAATTTTGTATGCAGATGTTAAAGGATGCAGATTGTAGCAGTTGTTCGGAGTGATGCAAATTGCAGTAGTTATTCGGAGTTGAAGGGGCCTGCATAGCATAGAGTAGCAGGAGACCTGAATCAAACCATTCTTAGAACTGAAGACCGTAATAACAACAAAGCAGACAACTGCGTTAAGCTTCCTTTCTTGCCATATCTACGAAGCAGATTAAAGTCAATACGACAACAATACGAAGAAAATAATTTCAGACAATTTATCACAAAAAATATTCGAGGTTTTAAATCAGGACTATTCCCCTTATTTATAATAAACTTCACTGCAGTGCGTAGCTAGATTTTCGAACAAATAATTTACGATCTGTATCCAAGGTTCTCGGGTGTCCAGCCGGATCCGTTCGTCGAAGTTCCACGATATTTCGGCGGATAACCGTTCCGCCATCATCAGGTGGTGCTGATGGAATGATCTGTCTGCGCTGTGTCCGTGGTATTTATGTCCGCGGGGTCCCGAGTCGTACCACGGCGCGGGCGGCCGGCGTGGCGCCGCGTAGTGGGAGGGGTGGGGGTAGCTGCAGCCACGCCCGGTGGTAGGCGCAGTCCATCTCCGTCCGCCGTGGCGGAAGGATCTCGCGTCCGCTCGTGCCGTTGCTCTTTGATGGTGTTTAATAACGGTTTCCAGGCCTTGTCAAGTTGAGACCCGGTGTCCCTGTTGATGAGGTTATCTGTTACTCGAATTTCTGTGGCCTCCTTGTAGATACTGTCCCAATAGGCACTTGTGGCAGTCAGGGTTTTTGTCTCTTCGAATTTCGCTGTGTGTCCGGTTTCGATGCAGTGTTCTGCTAGGGCCGAATGGCTGGGTTGGCGTAAGCGGGTGTGACATTCGTGTTCTTTGCATCGGTCCTCGACCGTGCGAACTGTTTGGCCGATATAGGATTTGCCACATCCGCACGGGATTTTGTATATGCCCGCTTTCTTCAGCCCTACGTCATCTTTTGCCGTTCCTAGTAGGTCACGAATCTTTGCTGGTGGCCGGAAGACTGTGTCAATCTTGTGTCGCCTTAACAGTCTCCATATTTTTGACGACACGTTGCCAGCAAATGGCAGAAAGGCCAGAGCTTGCTTTTCTTCATCGGGTTGTTCTTCATCTCGGTTCTTGCTCCACTTCTGTTGTCGGAAGGCCCTTTGGATTTGGCGGTTGCCATATCCATTCTTGCGGAGCACGGTCTCCAGGTGTTTGAGCTCCGTTGTCAAGTTCTGTTCATCAGAGATCGAGTGTGTTCTATGTACCAAGGAGTTGAGCATTCCATTAAGCTGCGCCGGATGGTGGCAGCTGGACGCATGTAGGTACAGGTCAGTGTGTGTGGGCTTTCGGTACACACTGTGACCCAGTGAGCCATCAGACCTACGTTCCACTAGGACATCAAGAAAGGGTAGTTTTCCATCTTTCTCAGTCTCCATCGTGAACTGAATGTTACTATGGACCGAATTTAGATGTTGCAGAAATATCTGTAGCTGTTCCTGTCCATGTGGCCAGATGACGAACGTGTAGTCCACGTAGTGAAAGAAGCATACAGGTTTCAGTTCGGCGGCTTCCAGTGTTTCCTCTTCGAAACTCTCCATGAACAGGTTGGCCACCACTGGGGAGAGCGGGCTCCCCATGGCTACTCCGTCGGTCTGCTCGTAGTATTGATCGTTGAAGACAAAGTACGTCGATGTTAACACGTGCCTGAACAGTTGTGTCAGTTCAGGCCCGAATTTCTCACTGATTAAGTGGAGAGAATCTTCCAGCGGGACGCGTGTGAATAATGAGACGACATCGAAGCTGACCATGACGTCGGATTCTTGTACTGTCATCTCCTTCAGGCGGCCAATGAAGTCCGTCGAGTTCCGGATATGGTGCGCACATTTTCCCACATAAGGTCTTACCATGCCCGCTAAGTGCTGTGCCAAAAGATACGTCGGTGCCCCTATGTTGCTGACTATGGGTCGCATCCCTTCTTTGTGCGTTTTTGGGAGACCATATATCCTCGGAGCTACCGCCGAACGTTGCCGAAGTCCTCCAGCGCGCCATTTTTCAGCAAGGTGGCGGTGCTTTGTTGTATCTTCCTGGTCGGGTCTGTGTTGATTTTCCGATATGCTGGATCGTCTAGCAATTGCAGCATCTTCTGTTCGTAGTCGCGTCTCTCAAGGATGACTGTGGCATTTCCTTTGTCTCATAATTTACTATCTATTGTTGGTACGATGATGCATTCAATAAATATTTTTTTTGCTAAGTGAGAAACGCGCTAAAATATTAATTTATCACAATACCAGAATGATTTCTAGGACAATAGGTGGTTTTCACAAGTTTATGCTAATAGTAGTTTTAACACTACGCTAAAAATCTGATGTGTTTTTGAAACTCCCATTACACCAAGATTATTTTTCACTCCTCAGTGAAAGTTCCCTAATTTTGTTAAAATAGACAGTCGAGACCACAATAATATTTGTTTATGGCTGAGCGGTTAAAGGCGCTACAGTCTGGAACCGCACGACCGCTACGGTCGCAGGTTCGAATCCTGCCTCGGGCACGGATGTGTGTGATGTCCTTAGGTTGGTTAGGTTTAAGTAGTTCTAAGTTCTAGGGGACTTATGACCACAGCAGTTGAGTCCCATAGTGCTCAGAGCCATTTGAACCAATATTTGTTTATTAATATGTTTAGGCTTATGTACAGGCCATCTTCAGAATTTTTGGCCTCCTATGGGTGCTAGCGGCTCATTGGGTTTCTCGTGATACCACAATCGTAAATTTCCTAGCAGAGTAAAATTTCATGCTGAGAAAATTCACCTAAGCTGTAGTTGGCCATTTCTTAGCATTATCCTTACATCCAGGAATGCTAGCCCCGCAGAACAAATAGGATAACTAGTGGTATGTTCGAAAGTTGGGACGTGAGGTGCTGGGAGAAGTAAAGCTGTGAGGGCGGGTGATGGGGTCGTGGGTGAATAGTTCAGTCGGTAGGACATTCGCCAACGTAAGGCAACAGTTCCTTGTTTGAACACCTGTCCAGCACATCGTTTTAATCTGCCAGGAAGTTTCAATTCTGTTAGAATTATTACTACAATAACACAATAATTGCATCTGAGACACTGTGTAGTTTCAGCAGAATTCTGTATAGCTCAAGGGACTAGCTAATATGCTTACGATTATCGGAACAGCCGGCCAGAGTGGCCGAGCGGTTCTAGGCGCTACAATCTGGAACCACGTGACCGCTACGGTCGCAGGTTCGAATCCTGCCTCGGGCATGGATGTGTGTGATGTCCTTAGGTTAGTTAGGTTTAAGTAGTTCTAAGTTCTAGGGGACTTATGACCTCAGACGCTGAGTCCCATCGTGCTCAGAGCCATTTGAACCATTTTTTTTATCGGTACAATTTGGTTAATATGGTTCACGAAAAATTTGCTGCTGACCAATATTGTGTTAGATGGCACTAGCAGAAATAGTTCAATCATTATTGCTCGTTTGTTTAGCTGGATGCTGCGACTACATTAATCCCAAGTGTGTATTGTCAGCACTTCAAATTTGGTAAAATGATAATTGTTGGAAAGGAAGCGAATGGAAATATTGTGTCGAGTGAATTAGAGAGAACTAGCCCAATTATATTTCATAAATGGTTTAACATATCGAAACGAGATATTTGGAAAATGATAATGTGCAAAGGGGCAGGCTGGTTTGCTGCGTAGTTAATAGTCTTAACTTTTGTAGAACCAAACTTTTTCCGTGAAATGCTACGATTTTTAACGGAATTGGCAGCCTCTTGAAAACCGAATATACTAATGTAATGCTTCTTAATTTTGACGTTGAAACTTTGCGTTAAAGTAACAGGGAAATGAGGAAGAAGTCGGCCGGAATCAGCTATTCCATAGCAAACACCGCCATGCCAGCCGCCATAGTTGTATGAAGCCTTCCGACTATTTACTTCGCTTGCTGCAGAACTTGCGCGAAACGTATCGTGTGTCTATAACTCACTGCTGAGTTAAGATTCCTTGCACGCTGGCACGTATAAGTTGTATCTACAATTTATATAACGGCAGTGTCGGGATACTACCCGTATCGTTGGTCTTCGTTGTGCCAAGGGGTTGCACTAGCTGAAAAAAAAAAAACAGTTAACCGTCTCATTTTGTAGCACATTAGCCATTCATATCTCGGGAGGCACATCAGCCACCACCGCATGACCTCTATAGTTCGCAACAGGGGAACCAAGAGTAGCACCAGACACAAAGAACAAGGTCTGGCACTGGGTGATTTTGGAGGTACCGTCAACTTCACCCTGTAATACAGCTTTAGCATCAACCAATGGACGAGAAAGGAGATTGCAACTGGGAGAACACACCAAGAAACCGGTGCTGCTATGACCTTTATCAGTCCGGTTGCCGCCATAAGACGTATCGCGAAGCAGTGTAAGATCCCCCCCCAGTGAGTGTCACTCGTATGCTGCAAAGCAGCACGCCTTCCAAGGTCATGACTTCCAATGTCGTGTAGAATTCTGTCGGTTTGTTCTTCAGTGCCTGACGGTCGATGCTACCTCCTTAAAAAAAAAAATGGTTCAAATGGCTCTGAGCACTATGGGACTTAACATCTGAGGTCATCAGCCCCCTAGAACTTAGAACTACTTAAACTTAACTAACCCAAGGACATCACACACATCCATGCCCGAGGCAGGATTCGAACCTGCGACCGTAGCAGTCGCGCGGTTCCCGACTGAAGCGCCTAGAACCGCTTGGCCACCGCGGCCGGCACCTCCTTAAAAATGTACGGTATTTCTTTCCCGGTAAAGCAACATTTACTTGTTGCGGCACTGTAAATTTACGTAACGTGTACTACAGGGCACCAGAAAATCCACACTGGCTTCGTCAGGTATAAAAGCTACGGCTTTGGCGTGCAAACATATGGTACACTTTGTAGGAAAGTTGACTGAGGGGGCCTTTTTTCATCTCAAGAAAGTTAAATATAAATTTTGTTGCACATTTTCTTGTGAACATTCTGCCTGTGGTTCTACAAGAGATATGACTGAATGAGCGACAACACGTGTTGTTCCAACATGACGAGTGCCCACCTCAATCTTCCGTTGTGGAGAAGTAAATATCTGCGCTATGTGATCAAACATATCCAGACACCTGTCTGAAAATGACACAAGTTCGTGGCGCCCTCCATCAGTAATGCTGGAATTCAATTTGGAATTGGACCACCCTTGATGACAGCTTCTACTCTCGCAGGCATACGTTCAGTCACATTCTGGAAGGTTTCTTTGGGAATGGCAGCCCATTCTTCAGGAAGTGCAACACTGAGGAGAGGTATCGATGTCGGTCGGTGAGGCATGGTACGAAGTTGGCGTTCCAAGCATCCCACACGTGTTCTATAGGATTCAGGTCAGGACTCTGTGCAGGCCAGTTAGTTGCAGGGATGTTATTGTCTTGTAACCACTCCGTCACATGCCGTGCATGATGAATAGATGCTCAATCATGTTGAAAGATGCAATCGCCATCCCCGAACTGCTCTTCAACAGTGGGAAGCAAGAAGGTGCTTAAAACATCAATGTAGGCCTGTGCTGCGATAGTGCCACGTAAAACAACACGAGTGCAAGCGTATTCCATGAAAAACTCGATATCACCATAACACCCCCCCCCAAATTTTACTGTTGATACTACACCCGCTGGCAGATGACGTTCACCGGGCATTCGCCGTACCCACACCCTGCCATCGGATCGCCACATTACGTACCATGATTCGTCGCTCCACACCACGTTTTTCCATTGTTCAACTGTCCATTGTTTACACTCCTTACACCAAGAGAGGCGTCGTTTGGCATTTGCCGGCGTGATGTGTGGCAGAACGCAGCATGTCATTCTCAGTGAAAACAAAGGAAGTAGGTTACAGTACACTTGTTGCCTACTGCTTGAATACGTGTGGGATCCGTACCAGATAGGGTTGATAGAAGAGATAGAGAAGATACAACGGAGAGTAGCGTGCTTCGATACAGGATCATTTAGTAATCGCGAAAGCGTTACGGAAATGATAAACTCCAGCGAAGACTCTGCAAGAGAGACACTCAGTAGCTCAGTACGGGCTTTTGTTGAAGTTCTGATAACATACCTTCACCGAGGAGTCAAGCATTATATTGCTCCCTCCTGCGTATATCTCGCGAAGAGACCATGATTATAAAATCAGAGAGATTAGAGCCCACACAGAGGCATACCGACAATCTTTCTTCCCACAGACAATAAGAGGCTGGAATAGAAGGGAGAACCGATAGAGGTACTCAAGGTACCCTCCGCCACACACCGTCAGGTGGCTTGCGGAGTATGGATGTAAAAAAAAATGGTTCTAATGGCTCTGAGCACTAAGGGACTTAACATTTGAGGTCATCAGTCCCCTAGAACTTAGAACTACTTAAACCTAACTAACCTAAGGACATCACACACATCCATGCCCGAGGCAGGATTCGAGCCTACGGCTGTAGCGGTCGAGTGGTTCCAGACTGAAGCACCTAGAAGCGCTCGGTCACAGCACCCGGCTTTCGTTTATCACCTCCAGCCTAACTGTCATAGTACTTGCTGTGGATCCTGATGCAATTTGGAATTCCTGTGTGATGGTCCGGATAGATGTCTGCCTATTACACATTACGACCCTCTTCAACAGACGAGGTGGATCCGTACGATTTTTTGCTGTACGTGTCCCTTCACGTTTCCAATTTACTATCACATCGGAAACTGTGGACCTAGTGATGTTTATGGGTGTGGATATCTCGCGCACAGACTTATGACAAAAGTGACACCCAGTCACCTGACCACGTTCCAAGTCCATGAGTTCCACAGAACGCCCTAATCTGCTCTCTCACGATGTCTAATGACTACTGAGGTCGCCGATATGGAGTAACGTGGCAATAGGTGCCAGCACATTGCACCAAACATGGGAAACTATGTTTTTGGAGGTGTCCGGATACTTTTGATCACATAGTGTACATTTTATACATCTATATCTACATCTACATGGATACTCAGAAAATCACAGTTAAGTGCCTGGCAGAGGGTTCATCGAGCCACCTTCACAATAATTCTCTATTGTTCCAATCTCGACCAGCGGAAAAAAAACGAACACCTGGATCTTTCCTTTAGAGCTCTGATTTCCCTTATTTTATTGTAATGGTTGTTTCTCCCTTTGTAGGTCGGCGTCAGCGAAATATTTTCTCCTTCACAGGAGAAAGTTGGTGATTGAAATTTCGCGAGAAGTTTCCGCCGCAACGAAAAAAGCCTTTGTTTTAATGATGTCCATCCCAGTTCCTCTATCATGTCAGTGATGCTGTCTCCCCTGGTTCGGATATCACAAAACGTGCTTCGCTTCTTTGAACATTTTCGATTTACTCCTTAATCCATATGGTAAGGATCCCATATCGCGCAGCAATACTCCAAAAGAGGACGAACAGGCGTAGTGTAAGCAGTCCCTTTATCAGATCGGGCGCATCCTCTAAGTGTTCTCCCAATAGAACCCAGGCTTTTGTTCGCCTTCCTCACAACATTTTCTACGAGTTCTTTCCCATTTAAGTTGTTCGAAATTGTAATTTCTAGGTATTTGGTTGAAAGTACGGCATTTTGAATTGAATGATTTATCGTGTAACCACAGGCGCCGTCTCCATAGTGCCTGTAGCAGAAGCGCCTGGAACCCTCCTCCTCGCTTCGAGACATTACGACGCCGCGAAAGCCCACCCTGTTGTCGCAGTCATTCAGTGTGGATAGTTTTGTTCAGTGCATGCTGCAGATGTGTTATGTGTTCCGACTTTAGTGTCTAGTGCACTATTTTATATAACTATATTTTATTCGTTTACTTTAGTCTCTTAATGTGTTGTGAATTAAGTTTGTAATGAACAAATTTGATACAATAAAGGTGCACTTGGAAGGTGTTATAAAATAAATAAAATAAAATATTAGAATAATTTGCCAGCCATGTCAATACGTCGTACTGAGGTGACTGTCTACTAAACATAAAAATGTTTACACAGTTAGTTAAATCAGATATATTCAACGAATAAGCCTACAGTTAAATAATTCTACTTACTTTCATAAATATAAATTCTTTACGGAATCGAGTGCCTAGTAAGATTGCAACTCGCAGTGTTCTTATATAACATCAAATATGGCGGTGTGCCAGTCAATAAAATATACGTGCTTCCCGCACCAGTTGCTGTACATGACCTACCTTTCTTAATCAAACATAAGAGTATCGTAATTGTGTTTTGTTTTATCAGCGACACAGCGCTGCAGTTTTGTGCCATAGGCTTTATTTATTTGTCACAGATTAATTATTTAATTAACATTTCGCGTTTCCGAGGAAACTCACGCACGGCATGCAAATGTGCCTTTATATTGCCGCCTGAATTGCGAGGCAAAAGGACACATCTGCAGGCGAGTAATTTACCTAAAGGCACAAGAAAATCTAAGTTATCTACAACTATTTACATGACTTACATTATACTGTATATTATATACAAAATTTGAATGACGCGCGTCCGCCGTAAAAGTTCTTATGTTGGCAAATGTGCCTTTATAGTGTGCACTTGGAAGGTGATGATATTGCAAGTCAACCCCTAACAATTATTTTGTAGTAAACTGCTTTGTCGTCTTCAGGCGAGGACTGTTCACAGCCGAAACCTGGACAATCAGGTAAGGGAAGATCATTTCAGAAGTCTTCGTTGATCAAATACTGTATACATGCCTACAATATGAAGCATCTACCGAAAACCTGCAAAGAGAGAGACGCTAAAATTCTATTACAATTTTCTTCAAAAAGAGAAGATGCATCTACTTCTGGAGGGTTCTCTAAATAGAAAAAGGCTTTGGGAAAATTCGATCTTCATGAAAATACGTTTACTCTTAAAGAAGGTGTTCTGAAACTAAATTCTATCACAATTGAATGAACAGTTAGATAGTGATATGAAGAAAGGCCATTTAGCTCATGAGACAATTTTTACTACCGTGCAATTTCTGTGCCGACAAGGACTAGCAATTAGAGGGCACGAAGATGAAACTCAAATTTTTTTCAATTGTTGAAACTCTGAAGAAATGACATACCTGAGATTAAAGATTGGTTACGTCGTTCGGGGTATATGTGGACATCCCAGAATATTCAAAACGAGATCAGTGATCTACTAGGAAAGTCTGTGTTGAGAAAGGTATTGGCTTCAATTAAGAAGACTAAACATTTTTCTATTATGGTTGACGAAACAAATGATTCTTCGATTCACGAACAAGTGTCATCTGTATTCTTACTGTCGATGATTCCTTAATCATCAACGAAGACTTTACTGGCTTATGCGAGACCCTCAACACTGAATCACAAACCCTGTTTTGTATTTTAAAAGACTTTTCGCTCGTCTTGGTTTGTCAGTGGATAACTTACGAGGACAGTGCTATGATGGTGACTCGAATATGAGAGGTAGGTTCAAAGGACTAAAATAGTTAGTTTTGGATATACCACCAAAAACACGTTACGTGCACTGCACTGCTCACAGTTAGTTGTAGACAGTCTCCGCCATCTTATGTCTACGAGGGATATTATGGATTTAGCAAAGGACTTAATAAACACCGTAAGGGAATCCAACAAAAGGATGTGACTTTTCAGAAACATACGCTGTTAGAGCGCCAACGACGAAACTGGTCTACGACCGTTTTGCCTGACTCGATGGAATATGCGAGCTCCTAGGATCTTGAGAATACTCAAAAACTTTGAAGAACTAGAGTTTTTGAAACATTTTCTGCAGAGGACAAAACAGAGGCAGGTTACAAATGTGCAGGCTACCTTGAGTCAATGTTACAATTGAAGACTTATTTATTTTTACGTATTTATTGCCATGCATTGAACCCATAGAGGATGTCAACGAAAAAATTCAATGCCCTCATCTAAGTGTCGCTGATCTGAAAAAAATATATAAGGGCTTGAGTTATATACTGAATGGAAGGCGTGGTAAATTTGAACACTTTTGGGGATTGTGTTTAAAAGAAAAACCTTCACAAGTTGATGATCCTTCGCTTCCTTGGAACTGAAGTATACCAAAGAAGTGTTAAAACAACGAAGCCAGCACACTGCATACTTTCTAAATCCCAAAGGAATATTACAAAGCTATTTACATTGAAGTTTGTGAAACGGTGCAGTCTTGCATTACTGAGCGGTTTGCTTCAACTGGACTCACACAGCCGCGCGGTATTAGCCGAGCGGTCAAGGCGCTGCAGTCATGGGCTGTATGGCTGGTCCCGGCGGAGGTTCGAGTCCTCCCTCAGGCATGGGTGTGTGTGTTTGTCCTTGGGATATTTTAGGTTAAGTAGTGTGTAAACTTAGGGACTGATGACCTTAGCAGTTAAGTCCCATAAGATTTCACACACATTTGAACATTTTTGGACTCACACAGGTCATTGCAGTTGAACAAGAGTGCTTGCTTTTAGTAAACAGAGATGAAACAAATTTGGAAAAATGAACTGAGTTTTTCAGAAATGACCTAGACACTGAGAGACGGCGCTTGCACTTGAATATGTTAGCCGATATGAATAATAAAAAACAACTGGTCTTAATAAACAAGCGTAATCTAAGTATGTACATTACACTAGAGCCTGCAGCTGGAGAAAAGTTAAGCGAAGTAGTGAAATGCATTAAGCTTTTCCAAGTAGGTCCAATCACGACAGCAACAGCAGAACGGTCATTTAGCGCCCTTAGACGTCTGAAGTCATATCTCCGATCAACAATGGAGGAAAACCGATTGTACAACTTGGCTGTTCTTCATGCCCACCGAGATGTTTTGGATGAATTGGATACCCGACCCGTCATTAACGACTTCATATTCAGTATTCCAGTCAGACGGTTGACATTTGCACCTTTCTAAAGACACTCCAGCACTAATAATGCCATTTAAAACAATATTAAAAATCTTTATAAAATAGAGAATTAGATACATACATAAAGTTAAATTTTTAGTTTCGAAATATTAATACTAGTCTAGCACTGTATACTATAGTACTGTATTAATCAATTATTAGGGTGTAAGACCCAATTAAAACCCGATATTTACGTACCTTTTGACTGAAAATATTAGGCATACTGTATTAACTTTATTAACTGTATTAAAGCATTGACTTTGATACATCGTTTTTGTTTAATGAACCCTGAGCCTGATTCAAAGGAGGCTTAAATTAGCTATTTCACTTATTAATCACTGTGCTATTACTGTGCGGCAGCAATATTTAATGTTTTATTCTTTTAATGATAGTTTAAGATTTATTTAAATATAATTTCAGTGTTTTCAGAGCTTTATATTCACTGCTCTGTAATAGTCTATAAGCATGATTATAACTGTAAATTAAATTAGCTTTTTACGAAAATACCGTGCGTGTTTACGTTTTGTTTCTTTTTTCAAAGCCAAATAATGTGTCAGGCCTGTCGAGTTATCGAGAGTCCAGTTTTCGGGGTTGATGTTGATCATAGGACTCTAAAATGCTTACATAAAATTTAAAACTCACTATTTTTTATCTAAAATTTATAAAATTTGCTGGGGCAAAACCTCCACTATGCCCCCCCCCCCCCCCCAAATGGTTTATAAGTCGGCGCCCCTGCGTGTAGCCGAAATTTAACGGATCCTCTTTAGCACTCATGTAGATGACCTCACACTTTACAATATTAATGGTCAGTTGTCAATTTTCATACCATACAGCATCTTTTCTAAATCGTTTTGTAATTTTTTTCATGTTCTGATGATTTCACTTGATGATAAACGACAGTAACAGCGGAAGACAACCAAAGACGTCTGCTCAGACTGTCTCTAAATCGTTTACATAGATAAGGAACAGCAGAGGGCTTGTAACACTACCTTGGGGAATATCAGAAATCACATTGTTAATCGTAGCAGAATAGGTCTATCCTTCTGACGTTTATAAAGATGGAGCCTGCGTGAGAGCCCCGACTGACAATGTTTACACCGCAATAACCGATCTGGAAAGCTTTGACTTTTAGTTTTAGACATTTCACGGACACTTTTGCGGTCCGTTTCATCGCCAAATTTAACAAGCTTTATATCACTGTATTATGTTTTCAAGAGCTTCCGAATACCTTTGAAAAGTGGACTGTTAGTTTCAAAAGAACCACACCTACTTCAAAATCTCGATTTGTAAATTAGGAGATGAAATCAAATTGCTCCATGTTTTAAGTGACTAATGTGAATCGTAACGAATCGTAATAAATTGAACAGTAAAATGTGCATACTTACGTGGAGAACAAGGCAAGTGCCATCACTAGATTTTCCAGTAAATTTGCTCATGGAAAAGGCGTCAACATAAGTGAACACATTTCTCGGCTTATCCGTAGATACTCTACCGTTTCGGGGGAAACAACGGTCAAATTCTAGTCCCTAATTAACATGCCTTTTAGCACGCGGTAGCTCCAGTCGAAACGGAGGCACAATGGTTACCGTCGCGGCTTAATACAATTGCTATCCGTATTCGAAACTCAGTTGTTTCTCTTTTATATTACTTTATTTCATTTCTTTCCTTTATCTATCCATGTCCATAGAAGATTATTGCAGGAAATTATTTATCGAATTAAGGGATAGAAGGGCGTTATATTAATTGTAAAATTACAGTTGAATTTCATAGATTGAGTAACATGTGTGTTTGGAATTTTCAGGGTTTACAGTCTTTTTAAATAGTCGTATCCTAATATTTGACTCTTACATCAATCCCTATATTATTAATTCTTACATTTCATTCTTACTTTACAGGACGATATGAGGCATTCCGTGGAGGATATCGATCTTAAAAACATAGGACGCACACTAATTCTGAGAATATTGCATCAAGATACACTACAGGAACTTCATCAAAAATGTTCGATACCCGACTGTGTTTTCCATTTATCTACTCATGTCTGCAGAAGATTACTAGACGAACGTTTTGCAATGCAAGCTGAAACATTGTTGTCTTTATTCGTCTACTAACTGTGTGGTGAATGAAATTAAAAGAAAAGAACCAATAAATGAGTTAGAAAATTATTTGAAACTGATTTCGGAGAAATAATTGTAATATATCTTGATTCATAATCAGCTGCAAGTGCTAGCTTTCGGAGAAACGATCCGTTATGCATGATTTGCCTTTCAATTATTGCCAGCGCGTGAAATCTTGAACAGTGTGAAGGACATTTCTTTCCAGAGTGAGATTCATACAAAGAAATGCCTTCCCGATACGCTCATGGCGTTCGAAATTCGTTTGTTTCCATTGTTTCTACGATCGATATCATCCAAGCGAATGCACCAATTCCTCATGAGGAGTAACCCGAGGAGCAAAAGGTAAGAATTAATATAATAATTGATAAAGAAATGAAATATACGAATATGAGAATTTAAAATGATTGCAACCCCTAAAAATACAAAACAAACGTACATTATATAATCTATGACACTTACTGTGAAACCCGGTTGTAATTTTACAGTTGATTTAATGCCCTTGTGTCCTTTAACTTGTAAGAAGCATCTTCTACAGATATGGGGAAATGCACGAAGAAATATAAAATAAATTAGAGACAAGAATCGGGTTTGGTGCACGGGTTGCAAAAGTGTTAGGCCACTACGCTAACCACTATGCCACCCCTTCGGTTGAACATACCACGTGCCAAAAGGCATATCAATTAGGGCGGAAACTTTGACGGTCGTTTTCTCAGAAGTGGTCAAGCATGTACGGATATACCGAGACATGTGTTCTCTTATTTGTCTTCCACTGAACAAAGTTTCTGGGAAACAGGGCGATGGCACTTGCCTTATTCTCCTCGTTAGCACAAAATGCGGATTAAGAACTTTTGTGACCTTGAGTCGCAACCCCTGCAGGTTAGACTTCCCTCAAACAACGCAAGGTAAACAGAACGGCCCATTTGCGAGGCGAAGCGATTCTCAGCAAATTCTAGCGGCATGCTGCAGACGTCGGTGGCATGGCGAAATACGTTTCACGTTACATCACGTGACATGGAACAGTGCCGAGCTTAGTATTATTGCGCACCAATACATAAGCCTCGCTCTACAGCTTAATTGGCGAGGTGTGTTCGAGAGTGTGTGTCTGCAAGAGTGCCAGCGAGAGATAGGTGACGCTACCGCACCATTTAATTGCAGCTCAACTGTCCGAAGAAGGATCCGCCGCTTTTAGGCAGCACAAGACACCGAGACGGAAGTGCCAACGGCAGAAAGAAGATTGTAGTGGATTTAGCCTCAGGGAAGGACTGTCACACGCTAGGAATATTGGACAAAAATCTCTTGAAGTTGAATATTCGTGTCTCTTTGAACCAATGTGTATTTTGAAAATAGAACAGTACTCATTTCATTAGTTGTCATTATTGATATGCGTGGTATACGTTTCGATCGCAGTAGCGCTTCTGTTTATACTGACGTCAGCATTACCTTAGTGCGTAATGTCGCCATATACCATGGCGAAGAAATGTAGGTACAACAAGATTAAAGAGTGGCGTATTAGCAGAAATCAAGTGACTTGCTCAACATACAAAACGGGAGACAGATGACAGGAAGTAATGCAAGAATTCACCTAAACCAGAAGAAAGGTTACAATCGATGACACTCGTAAGGACGATATCTAAATGCACTCTAAAAACCGATGCACCACACAGGAATTATTCCAGTGGGACCGCAGTCGGTAGGTAGGTGTGATGTATATGTGCGGAGAAACAAATGAAATTGAATGATTCGTTCAAGAGGAAGAACTTCATGAACTGAGGAAGTCAGTAACGTGTTAGTCCATCTGTGGCCCTTACGCAATCAGTTATTTGGATTGACATTGATTCACAGATTTGTTGGATGTGTTTCTGAGGGATATCGTGGCTAATTCTGTCCAACTAGTACGTTAGATCATAAAAAGTCTGTGCCCATAATGCTTCAAATCCTGGAATTAGATTTCATCAAGATAAAGCCCGCCCACACACGGCTGATTGTCTTCGTGCTTCCCAAACCTTACAATGACCAGAAAGCTCACCGTGTCAGTCCACAATTGAGAACATTCGGAGTATTCTGAGCATGGCTGTCAAAACACCTCAGGATTTTGACGATCAAACGCTCCCTCAGGAGGACATCCAACAAATCCATCAATCAACGTTAAACCAGGTAAACGGTTGCAAAAGGGCTACACGTGTACTAACATGTTATTGACTTCCTCAATTTGTGAAGCTCTTAGTATGGTATAAATTATCCAACTTTTCTGAAACTGTATTTATTTGTCTCTCTGTACACGTTATCACGGTATATATATATATATATATATATATATATATATATATATATATATATATATTAGAAAGTGTGTATTATTGACCTAGTTGTCACCTCTCATGATTGCAACCATTAATTATATTTAACAAAATTTTTACAGAACTTCATAGTGCAGGGAGCTCATCACCCCTAGCACGATTTAGTCAGCCATTACGCTGACAATTCATGTTATTAATTGTAAATGCGAGAGACTTCTCAAAATTTGATCTTTCATTAATTTCAAAGTTAAAATTAATGTCAGTTACCAAAATTCACAGCACTGAATGAGTTCAGTATGTTTCATTTTGGCCGCCTAACGGCAAACGAGATTCTCTCCGGTTTTGCCTTGCAAATAATGAACAAGAAATATTGAAAATCATTACATTCCGCAATATCTCAGTTAATCTTTATGTAGTTTGGTACATAAATAACCAGCAGCCCCTGAGACCCATATTAATAATTACAGTTTGCGTAAAATTACGTATATTTTCTTTTCTAAATAGCAGCACTCACGCAAACTATTGATTAGAAGGCGGTGAGTAGCGCGTTGTGTTTGAAAAATATTATATCGTACGTACTTCGGGGCAGCCGATGTCCGTACGAGTGTTATTGCGGTATAGGTTAATTAAAAGTCTCATGCTAGCCCACAATATTTAAAGCCACCCCAAAAAAATTATTAAAAAATTATAAAAATAAAAATATATAATTATCCTTAAACCTAACTACTTAAACCTAACTAACTTAAGGACATCAGACACATCCATGCCCGAGGCAGGATTCGAACCTGCGACCGTAGCGGTCGCGCGGTTCCAGACTGTAGCGCCTAGAACCGCTCGGCCACACCGGCCGGCAAGTCAAACTACATGTATGGTTATATTCGTACTATATCGTTCGTATGTTTTAGATATGTTTCGATCTCAGTATTACAGGTTTGTTGATCTACTAGTTCCAACTCTCTTTTTCATCAGGAATGCGAACAATCTGGAATCCTACAGACCCGGTACGAATTTGCTTACGCTCCTCCATTTGGGTTAAAGGCGTAAGGAAAAACGGGTCAAAAACATCGCCCAGAGCCTTCGGATTGTTGACATTCAGTCTCTCTTTGTATTATTTATGCTGATAATACACTCCTGGAAATGGAAAAAAGAACACATTGACACCGGTGTGTCAGACCCACCATACTTGCTCCGGACACTGCGAGAGGGCTGTACAAGCAATGATCACACGCACGGCACAGCGGACACACCAGGAACCGCGGTGTTGGCCGTCGAATGGCGCTAGCTGCGCAGCATTTGTGCACCGCCGCCGTCAGTGTCAGCCAGTTTGCCGTGGCATACGGAGCTCCATCGCAAACTTTAACACTGGTAGCATGCCGCGACAGCGTGGACGTGAACCGTATGTGCAGTTGACGGACTTTGAGCGAGGGCGTATAGTGGGCATGCGGGAGGCCGGGTGGACGTACCGCCGAATTGCTCAACACGTGGGGCGTGAGGTCTCCAGAGTACATCGATGTTGTCGCCAGTGGTCGGCGGAAGGTGCACGTGCCCGTCGACCTGGGACCGGACCGCAGCGACGCATGGATGCACGCCAAGACCGTAGGATCCTATGCAGTGCCGTAGGGGACCGCACCGCCACTTCCCAGCAAATTAGGGACACTGTTGCTCCTGGGGTATCGGCGAGGACCATTCGCAATCGTCTCCATGAAGCTGGGCTACGGTCCCGCACACCGTTAGGCCGTCTTCCGCTCACGCCCCAACATCGTGCAGCCCGCCTCCAGTGGTGTCGCGACAGGCGTGAATGGAGGGACGAATGGAGACGTGTCGTCTTCAGCGATGAGAGTCGCTTCTGCCTTGGTGCCAATGATGGTCGTATGCGTGTTTGGCGCCGTGCAGGTGAGCGCCACAATCAGGACTGCATACGACTGAGGCACACAGGGTCAACACCCGGCATCATGGTGTGGGGAGCGATCTCCTACACTCTCCGTACACCACTGGTGATCGTCGAGGGGACACTGAATAGTGCACGGTACATCCAAACCGTCATCGAACCCATCGTTCTACCATTCCTAGACCGGCAAGGGAACTTGCTGTTCCAACAGGACAATGCACGTCCGCATGTATCCTGTGCCACCAAACGTGCTCTAGAAGGTGTAAGTTAACTACCCTGGCCAGCAAGATCTCCGGATCTGTCCCCCATTGAGCATGTTTGGGACTGGTTGAAGCGTCGTCTCACGCGGTCTGCACGTCCAGCACGAACGCTGGTCCAACTGAGGCGCCAGGTGGAAATGGCATGGCAAGCCGTTCCACAGGACTACATCCAGCATCTCTACGATCGTCTCCATGGGAGAATAGCAGCCTGCATTGCTGCGAAAGGTGGATATACACTGTACTAGTGCCGACATTGTGCATGCTCTGTTGCCTGTGTCTATGTGCCTGTGGTTCTGTCAGTGTGATCATGTGATGTATCTGACCCCAGGAATGTGTCAATAAAGTTTCCCCTTCCTGGGACAATGAATTCACGGTGTTCTTATTTCAATTTCCAGGAGTGTATGTCCATTGAATTAAACAATAAAGAAATATATCTATATTGCACTGCTCGTGTTCTCTTATTTTTGTTTAGGAAGTTAGAGTTTCCTCCCCCTTCGCTCCGTCTCTTTCGGTTATAATTGTCTCCCCACATTTTTGGTGGAGACAGATTTATGCTGACATACTGGTTCGCACTATAACCATTGCTATTCCAGTTGTTATTCGCGGACGGTCCATTATTCATTGAGTTCGCCTTCTTATGGAGGTTCTTCCCATGCGAATATTCGTTATTTTAGCCATAACCATTTTTACAAGGGCTATCAATACCCAGATTTCTTGCTTTATTACTACCTTGACCGTTATTTGTGTTCCCTTGCTCATTCTGCCGGGCATCCTCATGTATTAAGTCCAAAGAATCTATTGTTGCCATGAAGTGCCAGCTCGGTATCTGGTACGTGCACTAATTTTTCCCTAATCACTATTGGTAATTTGCCTTTTAGTATTCGTAAAACATCTCTCGCGCGCATGTGTTCATCCCAATACCTCGTCTTGTTCAAGTATCGTTCAAAGTATTTCCTTAGGTTACCACAGCGAGGGTTAAAGGGTTCAGGGTGTACACCTGTTTACGTAGCAGCTCTTGTACAGATCTAGACCAGTATCTGGCTAGGAAATCGGTTTCAAATTCGGAGAACGTCGGACACTGTTTCGCGATCACCATCGCCCACAGTGCCGCGTCTCCCGTAATAATAATTTCATTAATCACGAACTGAATTTTTTGATGTTCAGTCCATGACACAGGTAACACGTTTCGAAAAATCTTTGCGAAAATCATCTTTTCATCGTTAAATGTTTGAAATTGCCGGTGTCTGATTAACGATTCTTCATGTTTTAATTGTGCTACGATTGGTAGCATTCCGGCCTCGTTTGCAGCGACAATACCTGCACAGTTCGTTGGCGCGAGCGGTTGCATTACCTCGCAGTCCAGTTTTTCTACCCAACATATATTAAGTGGTTCATTTACATGCTGACTTCTGTCCGCTATCTAATCTCCTACGTGTTGCGCACGTTGTTGACTGCGTCTTGAGTTGTAATAGGGCCATGGCCTGCTTTGCGGAATGTCTTTGTTCTGTTCAATTAATTCCGCGGTCGATCTCCTGTGTCAAATATGACACTAGTGTCTTATCACGTTGCTCAAACATTTCGTTCATAATTTCCAGAAACTGAAATATCTTTGACTTGTGAAATTAACGCCTGCTCACGAATCACGGGCTGTTGCCTTTCTTTCTCTTCACGTTGCTTCTCTCATATATCCCATTGTGCTATAAGCGCAATCAAGAAATCAGCTGTTGGCGCCGGTACTTGCATAACATTAGCTGTTGATGCAGTAGCATCATCTTTCCCTGTTCAACATTGCCTGATACGTTATCCATCACAGGCTGCTCACCTCCCTGTCTAGGAATTTGAGAACCTGACATTTCTGGTGGATTCTGTACTGGAAATTCCTGTACGTTATCTTCATTGCCTCAGTTTCGTACAGGTGAAAGTTTCTATATTGGGTACATGGAACAATGTTACACAATGGTATCAGTTCTTGCATTATATAAATCATTACATACATATAAATATTTACTACCATTTTTGTACAATTTTTGATAAATACGACTACACCTCAGTTCATTTTATGTACTCAATATTTCTGTATATATCTTTGGTACATAAAAATTCGAACCCCAAGTTCGGCGCCACTTATCATGGTATATGTGTGTGTGTGACCACTTTTCATCGGATAATTATATATTTTTATTTTTATAATTATATTTTATGATATTAGTTGGGGTGGTTTTAAATATTCTGCGCTAGCATGAAGCTATTAATTAACTTCTACCGCGATAACACTCGTACGGACATCGGCTGCCCCGAAGTACGAACGATATAATATTTTTCAAACACAACGTGCGACTCACCGCCTTCTATTACACAGTTTGCGTGAGCGCTGCTATTTAGAAACGAAAATATGCGTCATCTTACGCAAACTGTAATTATTAATATGGGTCTCAGGGGCTGCTGGTTATTTATGTACCAAACTACATAAAGATTAACTGAGATATTGCGGAATGTAACGGTTTTCAATATTTCTTGTTCATTATTTGAAAGGCAAAACTCGAGAGAATCTCGTCTGCCGTTAGGCGGCCAAAATGAAACATACTGAATTCATTCAGTGCTGTGACTTTTGGTAACTGTAATTAATTTTAACTTTGAAATTAAAGAAAGATCAAATTTGAGAAGTCTCTCGCATTTACAATTAATAACATGAACTGTCAGCGTAATGGCCGACTAAATCCTGCTATGGGAGATGAGCTCCCTGCACTGCGAAGTTCTTTAAAAATTTAGTTACTTATAACAAATGGTAGCAATCATGAGAGGTGAGAACTTAGTCAGTAATACACACTTTCTAATAACAATTGTAAGTATATTTTACTGTATTACAACCAAACTTACATTAAATATTATCCAGCGCTACAATGGCAGCCTACTTCTAGACGAAACAAAAACAGGAGTGCCCGTTCAATCAAAGCATTGTCTCTGATCTTCATAGCCTATGTTACACAGAGATTATACAATAAAACTGTGTTTTGTTAATTACATCGATATTTGTGTTTTTATAATAATAATTTACAATCTTCCTTATTTGTTATACGTCGCGCACACGAACACAGTCTTGAAATAATTTATAATTCACACGTCTCAAAAAAAAACTTCTTTCCCCTTTCTCCAAATGTCCATTTATGTGACGTACCGTCACAACGTACATCACCTCTACCGACCTCGATCCCATCATGACAATTCCTTTTGTGAAGTGTCTTTTTCGTGTTATAGTGTAGAAAAGGACTCGAAAAGGGAACTTTCTTCTGTAAGTGAACTGTGTTGGTATCAAAAGCAACTAAGTAAAAAGTTCTTAAAAATGTGCTGCTGATGCATAGTTTTGTATGCAGAAGATACGTGGACCACTGAAATTTGGACAGTAAAAGATTGGAAGTATTGGAAATGTGATGCTAACGAAGAATGCTAAAAATAAAGTTGATGGATAAGGTATAAAATAACAAGGTACTGAGAGGGTGTCTAAGAAAACAGCAGAAAGAAATGGTCAGTTCCTAGACGCAGACCTCGACCTTTTATGCGGAAGCCGTACTGAATGAGGAATGTTGCTATTGACTGAGTATTCTTGACTCCACGTCACTGCCATGTTGGAAAATCACACAGGTCTGGCACACGGCATTCTGTGGTACAAGTGGCCGTCCTTACTAGTATTAGTATCAGCTTCGGCTGCCGCTTCGCTGTGCCATTACACCTTGGACACCTCAAATATCATCTCAAGATTTGATTAACGCAGGTTTTTTTTTAAATTTTTAAGACGAAAATTGGTATATGAATTTTCCCTGGTGCTCAGTGGCCCTTTGATTACATACTTGGGTTACAAAAGCACCAGTTAATTACTGTGCTCGGCAGACTACCACGTGAACACCGCGTTGTGTTCACGTAGAGCGTGACGTGTAGTTGGAGACACTGTGCTGAAGGAACGCCAGTTGGCTATGCTCCGCAGGTCACAAATCTGGGAGAATCGAAAGGTAGCGACGGCCACATAGGGACGGAACTGAGTGTGCCCTTTTGTTAGGTCGGAAGTGTGCGCGCTGAATTAAAAAAGTTTTAACGAATAAAGAATCACGTAGATGGTGCAAGATAAGTGCGAGTTTCTAGGATGAATAACAGGCAAAATACTGTGTTTCGCCCATTCTTCTTCGATATGTGTATCGTCTTTGACATAGGCGGTACAGTCGTCACTTGCTCTTTAACATTCACTGTTAATAGCTGGTGGCGAGAACCTAAGCGATTAATAACACTCTGCAACCCAAAAATGATTAAAACTGTGGGTTTCATATGTAACGTAATCATTTCCCCACAATTATCATGTTTAACTCTTACAGTGATGTCAGCATGATGCGAGTGATGCACAGTCAGGTAAAACAGAGAATATTAATGGCTAGTTCCAGAAACCATTACTTCATGTGTAAAGGACAGATCAGGACGCAATTTCAATGCGACGGCAGTGGAAGTCAGTACTTAAGAGTAGACATCTGCATCTACAGGGTGATTCAACGGACCCTACCTATGGGTTTTACCGAACCAGCAACGCCTCCGAATATCACGAGCAAGATTTTCGTATTCTCTCCCCCGCTATATGCAAACAATTACTCTTTCACAAAAAATGGACAGGACCTTCTTGTATGACATTTAATACAGCTAAATTTTGCACTCGGATACGTTTTCATTAGTGGCTACAGTTTTCCCATTATTCATACAAAACATACAAAATGGCCTTCAAATGTGTTTTTCATTAATAACTCGAAAATCGCGGCCACGAGCGGAGAAGTACCCCAGTACAAAATATCGCTACGTCAAATTGACTACAAGAAGTCCTGTTCATTTGTTTATGTAAGACTAAGAGTTTGCATATAATGAGCAGGAGAATATGAAAATTTCACGAGAGGTTTTTGAAGGCCTTACGTATTGCATGAAACCCAAAGAAAGAAGCAGGTGGGTCGCCCTCTTTATATCTACATATGTATCCTGCAAAACACTGAGGAATTCTTTGCAACGCTTACTTCCCATTGTAATAATTGTTAGGACTACTTCACTTTTTATTCAAATATGGAGCACAGGAAAATTTTGTAAACGACTCGGTACAATTGGTTCAATTGGCTCTGAGCACTATGGGACTCAACTGCTGAGGTCATTAGTCCCCTAGAACTTAGAACTAGTTAAACCTAACTAACCTAAGGACATCACAAACATCCATGCCCGAGGCAGGATTCGAACCTGCGACCGTAGCGGTCTTGCGGTTCCAGACTGCAGCGCCTTTAACCGCACGGCCACTTCGGCCGGCTGACTCGGTACATATTACAATTAATCTAACTACGTCCTCGAAAACCCTTCGACAGCATTATGTGGGGGATCGTAGTACATTCCTACATTCATTATTTAATAATGATTTTTCAAGCTTGTTAGTGCACTTTATTGGAATAATTTGCATCTATCTTAAAGTGTCGGCCAGTTCGTTTCCTTCAGCACTGACGTGACACTCCTTCACAGGTCAAATAAACGTGTGACCCTTCAAGCTGCCCTTCTCTGTATACGTTCAATTTCGCATACTATTCCTATTTGTTAGGTGTCGTACAGATCATCCCATTTCTTATCCCTACAAATTGTTACAACCAGGTATTTGTATGATTGACTGATTCCAAATGTGACTCGTTGATATTTTAGCAGTAAGATATTAAGGCATTTCTTTTCTTTTCTTTTCTTTTTTTTTAACTGCAGAATTTTACATTGTTGAAGATTTAGAGTTACTAATAAGTCTTTGCATTATTTTGAAATCTTGTCAAGTTTCGAATTAATATTTGTACACCATTTTTTCATACAGTATTTCATTATAGATAATCGCAGCCTCTGAAAAAGTTCTGAGATAATTACAAATATTGTCTGCAGAGTCATTAGCCATTCCGCTACTGTGAGCGTGGATACACGTCCTGCAATACCGTCCCCGAGTTGTTGTGGACATGTATATGAGCGCCGCTTGCATTTTCGTACAGTGCTATGAACGTGTGAATCCCTCCTGTGTTGCCGACCTCTCACTAATGCGTTTGATTTACTCGCATATCCGGGTGAATAAAAAAGATTCGGGTATTTATCATACTAAATAACGAAGATGCAGCTTGTTGTGGTGGCACGCCACCAGCCCCTCAATGGTGAACCACTAAGCAGCGACGCGGCTACAGCAGCAGTGGACCAAGGGCAGAATCAACTTTGGTCAGCGACTAAACCCCCGAACCCAGGCCACAGAGGTAGGGGCGAAGCGACATGAGGATCGCGCTGACGGACGTTGGTGGGGTGGCATGAGCAGGTTTCAGAGGGTGCCTGACTGTTGAGCATATCGGCTGGAGTCTGACCCCCCGCCAGCGTAAACATGCAGGATCTTAAAAAGCGTGTCTAAGCATCATCCATGGAGGAGTCTGCGATGTACTTCTTGAATCGGACGTAGGTGTATGCACGAGACATTCCGTCTCGTTGTTACAATGGGGATGGAAATGTGGAGCAGTCACCTAGTGAATACTTTGAGAGTCGCAGAAATTACGAAACATCTGTGACAAACTGTGGACCGTTATCCGTGAAAAGTATAAGTCAGTCCTTCCACAGAACATATTTAAGAGAAGGCCTCAATCGTGGCCATGGCCGACATCAAAGTAACGGAATCGTGTATGGAAAATTGAAGAAAGTGTCGACAACCAGCAACTAGTAAGAACTTAGGAAAGGTCCCACGAAACCAACATGGACTTGTTCTAGCAAAAGCTGCTGAGCGTTGCTCGTAGCGCAAGCCGTGACATGGCGTACCGTGTCATCTACGATGCCACGCCAAAGCGCTCGTCGATAAGTCAATGACTTGGTATGCCAGACGTCCAGTGTCGCTTATATAGGAGCTGAAGCGCATCCGGCCGCAGCGTGGCCAAAGTCACAGCCCTGGCCGACAGCCCGGCGATAGGAAAGATAACAACAACGTCTAACTTCTAAATGTTAAGATGGAGGGAAAAATAGTAATGTAAAGATCTGAAGCCGTGCCGGAGGTAGGGTAACCTGGCTCAGTAAAGTGAACAACTTCACGCAAACCCCGGTCGGCAGCGACAGCAGTTGGAATCCGGATGTGCATAATAGGAAAGACTTCCACTTTACGTTGCACCTCAACATCTAAGCGAAAACAAAGGAGTTCATGCTGATTAAAAGTGATCCATCCCTACCGGAAACAGGGACACTGCACTGGCATTGGCCAACTGCGCGGTGGGCTGATAATGAATTTCGTAGTTGTAGCGAGACAGAAACGAGACCCAACGCTGGAAGCAATATTCTGCTTTCTTGGGCAACGACGCAGAAGAATTAAACAATGGAACCAGGAGGTTTTGGTCTGTTATGAAGTGAAACGTATGTCCGTACAAGGACACATGAAACTTTTTGAAGGCTTAGACAAGAGCAAGCGCTTCCTTTTGAACTTGGTAGTAGCGCTGCTGAGCGGAATTGAGCGTTTTGATGCGTAAGCTATCGGCAATTCTGAACCATTCTGAACCATTCTCGTAGCGATGAGTGAGGACAGCCGTGAAGCTATGACGACAGGCGTCCATAGCCATAACCAGACAGTGGCATTGATGGAAAGTAGCTAAACAAATAGCAAAATATACTCGTAATTTAGATTTCAAAAGCGTCAACGAGTACTCGCAGACCGCGCCCATCGAAAAGGAATGTTCTTCTGGAGCAAATCATGGAGGGGATGAGCACACGTGGACACAGTCGGAATTAATTTGTAATTGTTGGCAATTTTACCTGAACATGCTTTGAGATCTTTGCACAAGATTTGGTACGTAGGACAACAGTAACTGATTAATTTAAAGCAATCCGCTTCAGTTGTACTAACGTTTATTTAAACCACGACCGGTTTCGAGAATTTAAAATCACATCTCGAGGTGCATGAAATTGCAATATTTGGTAATATATTACAGGCGTTCGGACCGGTCAGTGCAAGAGTTCCAATCAATACATGTTGGTGAAAACTGTCCTTACGGGGCTAAAAGGCAGTTGTAAGTAATAGATTGAGAATTAAATGAAACTTTAAAGTCATCGCACAGGTGACGCCGACTAGTTGGTTTCATAAAAGTCACGACGGGAGAAAAACACTCGATGTAGTAGGCTGTAGTATCGCAAAGCCACTGGAATATGCACGCACGGAAAAATTGCAGTCTATCCCTAGGTTTCTGGGTAACGAGGACTGCAAAATTAATGGCAAAACCTAACAGGTACGTAAAAGAGACAAAATATCCGAACACAGAGAGTCTAACTACTGGTAAGGGATCTGGTCGGAAACGAGGTGCACCGTATCTGCTTTGAAAGCAACCAGACAGAACAAACTGTCGGTGCCAGCATAATCCACCAACAAAACGTCGAGGAACTAACCACGGATTTATACATAGTGGGAGCCGTAAATCGACCCAAAATCGAAACATGTTGTCTCTTGTAACTCTCCATACGTGGAGTGACCAGAGACAACGCTCGAGATGCCACATCCAAATCTGCTGAGTAACGTCACGTCTGTACAAGTGTCCACTCATAGACCGAGCACTTTGTCCGTCACTTGCACTTCATTATACAGTTTGTTATTGCACTAGAGATACACAACTGACATCCATGTCCATGTCCGCAGTTGGGAGCCGAGAATGA
Source organism: Schistocerca piceifrons (assembly GCF_021461385.2). Taxonomy (NCBI): domain Eukaryota; kingdom Metazoa; phylum Arthropoda; class Insecta; order Orthoptera; family Acrididae; genus Schistocerca; species Schistocerca piceifrons. The sequence continues at coordinate 535,036,709 of NC_060141.1, read as the reverse complement.
CACCCAGACACTATATGTCCTTTTTTTCTACAGTTGTTGAAAGCAGTCCAGCGCTTACGGCACGTAGTCCTGTCATGTTGCACGAAACACTATGGGCAAGATGGGATCGCAGAGGGCTGCCGTTGTGCTGTGGTTGTTGTTTATGCCATCCCCCCCCTCCCCCTCTCCGAGAACTAATCGATGGACGACGACCAGGAAAAGGTGACACCGCGACGATGTAACATCAAATCCACAATCTTATCGCCTGCAGATGGCTTCTCGCAGTGTAATGCAAGTTCACGCACCTCCTTGTCAGGAGCCAACCAAATGAAGGCGTCACGTACCATAAAATCAGTATAGGAATCATGATTAACATCGTTAGCAAGCTGACATTTGAGACTAAGGCCGTGGAGTTCGGTCGCCAAAGCCCTGTGGGACTAATGGGGCTGATGGGGCCTTTTCTGAAAGCGACAGAACTTGACACGCGCTTGAATGACATGCGTGCCTCTTCGGAGATAATTTGACAGCTCACACATTTCGTCAGACAAAAGCACTGCAGGTTCCTGGAGTGGGGCTAACTGGCAGAACAACTGATAGATCAGAGGAGAAATAGAAGAAAGGAAGAAAACCTTCGACATGTTTGCATCAGTGACACCAAAAGCGTGGTTCAAATGGCTCTGAGCACTATGATGCTTAACTTCTGTGGTCATCAGTCCCCTAGAACTTAGAACTACTTAAACCTAACTAACCTAAGGACATCACACACATCCATACCCGAGGCAGGATTCGAATCTGCGACCGTAGCGCTCGCGCGGTTCCAGACTGTAGCACCTAGAATCGCTCAGCCACTCCGGACGGCCCAAAAACGTGGAAATGTTGCCAAATCCGCTTCACGTAAGCCTCCCTATTTTGGCCACATCGTCAGAAAGGGGAAAAGGCGGCGGCTACTCCGGCGTCGTGGAAGCCAGCATTGACAATGTGGCCGAGAAGTTCTTGAGAGCAACAGTAAGAGCCTGCCGTTGTCGAAGAGAGATCTGAGCTATGAGAACTGAAGGAACAACAAAATAGATCGACCACACGGAAGTTAACACCGCAATCATCGTCGACTGTGCTGCAATGCAAGACTCAAACTGAACTGCAGCCATAATCAACCAAAGTTTATTCTTCCACAAACAAAAGAACAAAATGGTTCAGATGGCTCTAAGGACTATGGGGCTTAACATATGAAGTCATCAGTTCCGTAGACTTAGAACTACTTAAACCTAACTAACCTAAGGACATCACACACATCAATGCCCGAGGGATTCCAACCAGCGACTGTAGCAGCCGCGCGGTTCCGGACGAAGCGCCTAGAACCACTCGGCCACAACGGCCGGCACAAAAGAACAATAAACATAGAAGCTGATACAAGTAAACGGTAAGAACACAACCTAGGGACGAGTGCCTGCTGCACTGTGCTTACAGAGATGAGAGGTCCGGTAGGCGGTGAGGCGGATGTTGCACTGTATGCACTGGTCACATGGTCCATCGCAGATGACCTCTGGTGGCCGACCAGCACAGCTAACGCTGGAAGACTGTTTGAAGCTTAACGCGCTGGTGCAGCGGCCTGGTGCTTCGGCGCCTATTCAGGTAGTACGCACAGGATTATAGCATAAATGTTACTGCATATGAGCCACAAACGACAGCTATCTACTACATATTCACTTTTAAAGGAAGATTAATTATATTCACAGAAATATTCTTGTATTAGAAAGTCTAGCGAAGTATAAGAATGTGTGAATTACTAGACTCCGTACAGAGTCATCAAGCGTCAGGGAAAATGGCCAATCGTTATTAAGCACAGACGGCAACAGAAATACGTACCTCTCAGGCATGAAATAAGTCTCTCTGTTCTTTTGCTTTCGGCATAATAAGCTGTATTTACAGACATATTCGGAGGTATTTCCTCATTATTCAGTGTGGCTTGTATAACTGAATCAGTGACTTTCTTCACTTTTTACATTTATTTCGCGATGAATCGTTTCTCTTCATCATATAGTAATTATAGCGACGCAACAGTATTGTACCTATTTCGTTAAATAAGCAGCAAAATTGATTTTATGCCTGGCTTTCTCGCCGCTAGGGGCGCTAGTGTCTTTCCAGCTATTAGTCAGATGGCTAAGAGCAAATTGAGGCGCGTACAGCACGTGTGACGTGACACGACACTACAGCGCGACGCACGCGTTCCGCTGACAGAACCAAAGTGCGTACACCTTGTAATCTGTCTCGAACGATTTTACGGAAACTATTCAATAAAAATATTTGATGGTTGCCTTACCTGTAGCGTTATATGTCAGCTCCGTGGCGAAGTGCTCATCTTCTCGCTACTGGTCATACTTATTGTGATAAACATATTTTTGTATGACACCACGCAAAATTCTATAAGTTTGGAATGAAAAATACGGGTCATTATTATTTTGCGTTTGATGCGTATTTCACCTTATGTTGCTGCGTATGAAATTTAGCAAACATATTGAATTTTTCTTTAGATTTGGGAGGAGGTCTGTATCTGTCTCCGATCTCGAGAAAATGGATCCTAAGTAGCGCGTTCACTTCCGATCTCACGCTCGCGAGAATGAAATATTCAGAACATCCATCATATCTCCTAAACCACTCGAGACATCGAAACGATATTTTGGCGAATGATAGCACACAAGGTGGAGAGTATTTTGCAGTTGGAAAACACACTGAACTTTGTTCAAATGTTCAAATGTGTGTGAAATCTTATGGGGCTTAACTGTAAAGGTCATCAGTCCCTAAGCTTACACACTACTTAACCTAAATTATCCTAAGGGCAAACACACACACCCATGCCCAAGGGAGGACTCGAACCTCCGCCGGGACCAGCCGCACAGTCCATGACTGCCGCGTCTTAGACGCTCGACACTGAACTTTCTTATCTTTGGCGACATATTAGAAGTTGTACTTTCTATTTTATTTTTTTCGCCCCAGTGGCTAATTTTTTAAGAGTTATCGACAGCTAGTGAAACAATAGTTTCCTAGTATGAAAATAAACACGAACTTTCTTCTCTTATGTTACCGCAAGCCGACACAATGAGATTTCTCGTATGCTATTGAGCTCTCTGGTCGCCATTTACTTGTTTCATGGGACACACTGTTTCAGAATTCTGTCACAATGCCGAGTGAGGTGGCGCATTGGTTAGCACACTGGACTCGCATTCGGGAGGACTACGGTTCAATCCCGCGTCCGGACATCCCGATTTAGGTTTTCCGTGATTTCCCTAAGTCGCTCCAGGAAAATGCCGGGATGGTTCCTTTCAAAAGCCACGGCCGACTTCCCTCCCAATCCTTCCCTTGAGACAGATGACCCCGCTGTCTGGTCTCCTCCCCCAAAACAACCCAACAACCCATCTGTCGTAATATCTGCGGCAAAAATGGGTTTGTGCAAATCATACCGTGATTTGCAAAAGAAGTACACTTCAATCTGTCGACAATGGAAATTTGGCTGTTACTCATAAATGGTGATGCTTTTTCGAATGAGAATAGGTTAAAAATTCACACAAAAATAAATCACCACTTCTGTTGCAATTTCGGTCGAATCCCCGTAACCCATCGTATTTTTAACACTGAACGACTGGAATGGAAACTTACGAAAGGATGTTATTCCTTTTCTTCATCCGAGCAGTATTAAAACAATGACGAGTGTACAGCTCAGGCGGAATGACACGCACATGCCAGAAGCTGGTTACTCACCTACGGGTTGACAAACTGACAACGTGTGATTTGCGAATAAAGTAGTTGCTATTGAGAAAAGTAAAAAATTGATACGTCACGCAATACGATGGTCACTGCATCGTCGGCATCATAATGCGCGCGACAGGAATCCGGAAGCTAGCCAAGTGTGCATTCTGAGAAGAAGAGTTCATGAAAGTAGATCTGCTTTTGCCAGTAATACATTTGAACAAATTAAATATATCAAATCACCATTCTTTTGAAGGATACTCATACTTTCGGAATAACAATGACCACTACTTTATTTGCGTAGCCTTTTGCATAATTAGTTTATTAATGCTGATAATGTGCATGCAACCACTGATATGCTTTTCCTATTTACGACGAGCCGATTAAAACATTGTTGTTCTTGAGGGCTTCTTGACTGTTTCCAGCTTGCAGTGGAAATGTGATGTCCACATATACGTAGTGCAATGTCTCTAATTACATCCATGTCCAAGTAGTGACAGTGAAAATTACTTCATATCTTGGAAGCTTTTTGCAAGGAGCACAAAGGGATCATACTTTTGCAAATTACGCCTTGTCGACTTTTTGTAACAGATTGCAGAGACACGTCACCATAACAGGCAGCAATTAGATTAACCTTGTTTTACTTTCCTGCCTTGCTTCTACATCACATGATTTTATAATGTTCCTCACTTCCTTATTCAATACCGTCACGATGAATCGTTGTCCCTTCTTACGATCTGAAAACATTGTGGAAGCAGAAGGCATAATACCAGAGGCCAATGGCTCACCAGTTATTGAACTGTGCATTATTGACAAAAGAATAAACAAAACAGAAAATTATACAGATCCAAGTAACTGAAAACTATTATGTACTAACGAAAAGAGATGGAGCGCTTAAATGGCGATAAACGAAATAAACGAAACACTACTTAGTGACAATAAACTTCAGTATACTGTAAGGCTGTGTTTTTCGGTTGGGCCAGCTGTGAGTGGCGCGACTACGTGTATTAGTCTGTGGTATACGTCTTTACTATTCTGTCTGGAAGATATTGTCCCAGAAGAAAATAAAAAGTAGCTCGAAGGCCGTGTTCCACGAGTGTTAGGAAGTCTCATTTAGCTACACTACTGGTCATTAAAATTGCTACACCAAGGAGATATGCAGATGATAAACGGGTATTCATTGGACAAATATATTATACTAGAATCGACATGTGATTACATTTTCACGCAATTTGGGTGCATAGATCCTGAGAAATCAATACCAAGAACAACCATCTCTGGCCGTAATAACAGATTTGATACGCCTGGGCATTGAGTCAAACTAAGCTTGGATGGCTGCCCATGCAGCTTCAACACGATAACACAGTTCATCAAGAGTAGTGACTGGCGTATTGTGACGAGCCAGTTGCTCGGCCACCATTGACCAGACGTTTTCAATTGGTGAGAGATCTGGAGAATGTGCTGGACAGGGCAGCAGTCGAACATTTTCTGTATCCAGGAAGGCCCGTACAGGACCTGCAACATGCGGTCGTGCATTATCCTGCTGAAATGTAGTCATTCGCAGGGATCGAATGAAGGGTAGAGTCACGGCTCGTAACACATCTGAAATGTAACGTCCACTGTTCAAAGTGCCGTCAATGCGAACAAGAGGTGACCAAGAGGTGGCTGTAGAAGCAGTGCTGCGAAAATTTTCGGTTGAAAGTTTTCATTTGATGAATTATTGTTATGATTTTGATGAAGTCCTATCGGTCAAGTAAGCTAGTGAATGTTCCCAATCCCGTTTTTTAAGATACCAACAGTATCGTCAAAAACAAATTTGCAAGATAGATTCTAACGCATCCAAAAGTGTATAAAACTCAAAGACAAATATGAAGCGCAGCCATTAAGCCTTTATGACCATCATCGCAAAATTAGGATAAGTGATTAGTATTCTTCTTGTTTGCAGGAACATCTCTGCAGTTCTGGAACGTACAACAATCCTAGCACCACAGTACCGTAACACGCCGTATCTCGCTTTTACCAGCAGCGGAAACGATGCAGTTGCGTCTGGCCAATCCAGATGACCTGCATCGTGTTACGGTACAGTGGTGTGACGATCTGAATTTGTTCCCGAACTGTAGAAATGCTCCTAGTAACGAAGAAGAAATTAATTACGCAACTTTATTTTGCGAGGTCACAACACCAGTCTATATGACATCGAATGACTGAAAATAAACCTGTTTAAAAGAAATTCTGATCTCAATACTAATCTTCATTTTCTTCTGTCATGTACAGTTTTCTTTTTCCTAATGGAATACAATTTATTTTATCTTTCGTTATAAGATTTTGTTATCAAAACAAGCTGGTTACAAAAAATTTCTGCTTTTTATCTTAGTAAAATACCCGGGGAAAAGAAAAGCATTAGAGTGTAAAGTTTGGCTACATCTGAGACGTTTTGTTCAAATGGTTCAAATGGCTCTAAATGGCTCTGAGTTCATCAGTCCTCTAGAACTTAGAACTACTTAAACCTAAGTAACCTAAGGATATCACACACATCCATGCCCGAGGCAGGATTCGATCCTGCGACAGTAGCAGTACCGCGGTTCCGAACTGAAGCGCCTAGAATCGCTCGGTCACAGCGGCCGGCTGAGACGTTTTGTACCAAGTATTAGAAACACCTTTACATGAATCGAGACCAAATAACAAAAGAAAATTGTTTCACCGTTTCGTATCGAATTAGTATTGATGAAGCCTGAATATTTTTGTCGATCCTCAAACTTACAAACTGATGAAGGACCACTAATTTGAGAATACAATGAATGTTAGGGAAAAAGATGCATGAATGTCCTGTAGACAGGTAGCTTAAAAATTTTCAAGGAGTTAAAACATTGAAATTACGAGACTTTTGAGAAAACTATGCGGAAACATTTCGAAAAACTCGGCTGTAGCACGAGTGTAACAATCCAGTTGCTATGCTTTCATACTCAGTGTCGGAGATCAATGTTTAAATAAAAAAGAAAACAAAATGTGATAATAACCTAACAGACATAACTCAAACAGTTGGAAGTGGCTAAAAGACATGAGCGAAAAAATTTAATGTTAATTACATATAGCTGAAGTACTTACACACAGCTATAGTTGCCAATTATATCTACTGTAATATTTTTAATACATGCTGCCGAGCTATTTACAACTGTTTCAGTTGTGTCTATTTAGTTATCAGCACTTGTTTTTAACAGTGATCTTCAACTAAGAGTATGAAAATTAATGTAAACCACCTGAAGATGGGCACAAGAGCGAAACCGTTCGTTTTTTAAATAAATTCCCTTCTGTTGTGACTTGTAGCGGTCATTATACTACGCCGAATAAAGAGACACTCACAGAATTCAGCTGCATCCATTATGGATAAAATTCAGTAGTTTAATGTTCAAGAGGGACAGTAAAGCTGAAAATTCTGCATGGATATCATAACTGGCAATGTTCGAATATTAAATGTGACAGACTATTCATACTGTTATTATAACTGTTGTAGTATTTTATTGAGTGGTTAAATAATAAAACAAAAAGTATTTGACTTTAGTCACTAATTGAAATTTTATTTTAATATTTGTGTATAGATTATAGACGTCTACGAAACATGAGATTTCATTTTGTGAAAAATCCTGAAATGATAAAATAAAATTAAAATAATTTTCTTAATCAGCAATTATAAAATGGTTCTAGAATACCAACTCTTGGGAGATTTATGTGTTAGTCTTCTACACTAGCGATCCCTCTTTACGTAAGTACCTTCCCATGGAAATCAAAAATTTAAAAAAGGTAAGGCTTATGTAATTAAAACATTGATGACTACCCATGATATGTCGACAATTAATAACACCATTCATGTTACCAAAAAATGAAAAAAAAACAAATCTCTTCCACTGACGTTATGAATAAGTAGCTGGCGGCCCTGGTATTAATGACTGAGAACTTCCCTGCCTATTACCCATTTCACTGGTGCACAGAAGGGAAGCTAAAATAATACCTCTTGGTATATTTACTAACTGTAGGTTTCTAACACTCACCTATGGTATTCCAACTAGTACCAGTTATAAAGTACCGCGTTTTCTTTATGAATACTGTCCACACGTTGAAGATTAGAGTTTTAACGTCCCATCGACGTCCTGGTAATCAGAGACTGAAGCCCGAATACAATCTCGGATTAGGGAAGGATAGGAAAACATAATTTCAAAGAAATCGTCCCAGCAAATGACTACAGCAATTTAGGGTTCAAATGGTTCAAATGGCTCTGAGCACTATGGGACTTAACATCTATGGTCATCAGTCCCCTAGAACTTAGAACTACTTAAACCTAACTAACCTAAGGACATCACACAACACCCAGTCATCACGGCAATTTAGGGAAAGCAGACAAAAACTAAATATGGATGGCCAGACAAGGATTGGAGACTCGGTCCTCCAAAATACGACTCCTGTGCCCTGCCATTCTGCCACCAAGCTTGGTAATACCGAGTAGAACTCCGGATGGAGAAGATGGTCGTTAGCCATTTTGTCCAGGTCAGTCCCACAGGCGCGTAGTCCACCAAAATAAAGTCTCTATGCACTCTTGTTTCTAACAGATGACTGTCATTAACAGATGCGCATGCAGAATAGCACTCTTGTTTCTAACAGTTAACTGTCATTAACACACACGTATAAGTAAATAACGTTAAGTCCGCCCTGCTTCTCAAACTTCGTTATAATGAAAAGATGAAATGTTATAGCAGTTAGCCCCTCTGGGAAGATCTATTACACTATGTTTCTATTACGCAAAAAATGCTTTTGGCACATCGATAGTCTTTTAATAAGTATGGTGAACTGAAACGTCTTAACCATCCGTTATTTTCCGTCGTCGTCTTCTTGTTAATAGGTCTTTGCATGGTCGCGAGTTACCTTTCTATATCATGACATGGCAGTTACACCGGATGCTACAGGCATAAGTGTAAATATTTTTGTACGTGATACCTTAATAAGGACACAGATTAGTATCTTGGTTGTTTTCTCCCTGCGTCAAACAGCCTTCCCACAGGTTTACGACCTGATGTTTTCTTCGCTGTCGTAAATGCATCCCTTAGAGAACTACGCAGTCTACATCTACATGTATATCTACGTGGGTAATCTGCAAAATACATTTAAGTGACTGCAGAGGGCTCATCGAACCACCTAGAGAGTAATTCTCTGTTATTCCACTCTCGAATAGCACGCGGGAAAAAAAAGAATACCTATATCTTTCCGTGCGAGCTCTGATTTCGCTTTTTTTATTATTATGATCGGTTCTCCTTATGTAGGTTAGCTACAACAAAATATTTTCACATTCGGAGGAGAAAGTTGGTGATTGAAATTTCTTGAGAGGATTCCGCCGCTATGAGACACGCCTTTGTTTTAATAATGTCCATCCTAAATCCTGTATCCTCTCCGTGACACTCTCTCGTTGTTTCTCGATAATACAAAACGTGTCGCCCTTCTTTGAACTTTCTCGATGTATCCGTTAACCATATCTGGTAAGGATCGCACACCAGTCAGCAAAAGAGGATGGACAAGCCTAGTGCAGGCAATCTATTTAGTAGAACTCTTCCTTCTTCTAAGTGTTCTGACAATAAAATGCAGTATTTGGTTCGGCCTTCCCAAAACAGTTTCTGTGTGTTCTCTCCAATTTAAGTTGTCCGTAATTTACGACACTTAGATTTGATTGTTTTGGGATGCAACAGAAGTTTAACGAATTCCTTTTAGCACTCATGTGGGTGACTACAATATTTTCGTTATTTGGCGCCACTTGCCGATTTTCGCACCATACTGATATCTTTCCTAAATCGTTTTGTAATTTGTTTTGATGTTCTGATAACTTTACTTGACAGTAAGCGACGGCATCATCTGTAAACAACCTAAGACGGCTGCTTAGATTGTCTCCTAAAACGATTTTATACGTAAGGTACAGAAGAGGGCCTATAACAATACGTTTGGAAAAGCTAGAAACCACTTCTGCTTTACTGGATGACTTTACATCAGTTATAACGAACTTTGACAGCTCCGACAAGAGCCGTGCGTGGTAGCCGCGCGGTCTAGGGCGTCTCGTCACGGCCCGTGCGGTTCTCCCAATCAGAGGTTCGAATCCTCCCCTTGGGGACTGATGACCACAGATGTTAAGTTCCATAGTGCTCAGAGCCAGCCATTTGAATCCTCCCTCGTCCATGGGTGTGTGTGTTGTCCTTAGCGTAAGTTACTTTAAGTTAGATTAAGTAGTGCGTAAGCTTAGGGACCGATGACGTCAGCAGTTTGGTCTTACAATTTCCCAAACTTCTCCGACAAGAAATATGGACTACCATTTGCATCCACGCATCCACACTAGAACACCTGACCTGCTGCCCATTAAGAAAATAAACATTAATGAGTTGCTTTTGCCGTATGTACATAAAAGCACTACCCAACCTAAGAACTTACCAGCTCCAGTAGCCATAACTATTAATCTGCGAATGATGTTACTGATTTAATGTCACCATCAGAAATATCTGCACTTTTACAAGTTAATCCCTGTATTTAAACTAAGTTGCCTAGGCACATCCTGTTGCCGTAGTCGTTAGTTAACTTTTGAGGCTACGTGGGAGTGGGAGAAGGGAGAAAAAGTGAATCGTGTGAGCTGTCTGTTGGTTGTTGTCCCATCTGCACCGTTTATGTTTCGTGTACCCTGAAATTAGGTATCATCACAACATTAGCCTAAACATGCGGGAGAATCCGCAAGAAAGCCCCACTCAGGTTGACCGGTGACCCCTTTAATTCCACTCCAGAAAAATGGTGTCATCAACAAGCCCATCTCATTGTAGGTAGGTCATTAAACACGTCACTTTTTGAATGAGAAACGACTTATTTTACCATTAACTAGATTCCTAGCAACTGCCTAGTCATCATAAGCTGGAAGTACAGTATTACAGAACATCGTATTGTGGGTCATCTGCAGGTAAGCTATGATTGTAACGCTGGCGAAAATAACATACGTTAAACCATAAGTTAACGAAATGTGTGTGAAACTGAAAGATCGTTACGTTAATAGGATGATACTATTGTACTACCTATTGGTATCAATGACAAATTCATTCTGATAATATAAATTTGAGACAATTAACAAAAAAAACTCATGCAAATATAGTATTTATATATTACACTTTTCTACTGAACGTTGTTTGGGATGAAATGTAGTTAAATTACATAATAAGATATGTACAAGCATAAATAATAAACGCCAGTAACCATTATCACTTGTAGGTGTGTCCATACGCTAGCAACGTACGTGTAATACGGATCATAAAGCTACAGATAAAATATTTATTACGTAATTACAGAGTGAATCAGTTACTATGGTTTGTGGCACATACAGGTCACCGTGGAAATCCTTTGGTATGTACACAAATTGGGCTTTTGTTTGTGAAAATATAGTACAGTACGTTACGCCATCAGAAGCAAAAAGCGACTGGTTGCATATCACGTACATCAACTACAAATTTAAATCATACTTCCAATTCGTCATCCACTATATATATTGAGTTGACAAACCAGAATAACATGAAAAATAAGCTTCAGACGAAAAAATCTGTAGAATCCAAAGCTGATTATTTTCGAGGGGGACGTCTGCTGGTGCTAAGATTAGCCCGCCACCCCAGCCCCTTGAGAGTGGGGCGGGAGGCAACTTTAAAATTTCAAATGGGAACCCCCATTTTTATTGCAGAATCAGATTCTACATAAAAACTATGTACATTTTGTCTTAAACATTTGATCTGATTCTTGGTAGTTGGCGCTGTAATTCAAGAAAGTCCGTGTTCAAAAATCCATGTTCTCATTTTTGCGTGGAAAATGGTTGAGGATAAAAAAAAATACTTATCTATTTCGTAAATTTAGATTCGCTAAAACTATAACTCTCCTTCTCTCCCCACAGGGTGGGCTTTGAGAGAGGGGAATTAGAGTTTTACGAATGTTGAGCCAATCCGAATCTGCGAAAAAAATTAATATTTGGGTCAACATTTGTAAAACTCTAATTCCTCTCTCTCAAACCCCACCCTGTGGGGAGAGAGGGAGAGTTTTAGTTTTAGCGAATCAAAATTTATGAAGTAAATAAGTATTTTTTATTTATCCGTAACCATTTTCCACGCAAAAATGAGAACATAGATTTACTTGAATTACAGCGCCAACTACCAAGAATCAAATCAAATGTTTAAGACAAAATGTACGTAGTTTTTATATAGTATCTGACTGTGCAATAAAAATGGGGATTCCCACTGGAAATTTTAAAGTTGCCTCCTACCAACCCCCCTCCCCCCCCCCAATGGGCTGGGGTGGCGGGCTAATCTTAGCACTAGCAGATGTCCCCCTCGAAAATAATCAACTTTTGATTCTACAGATTTTTTCGTCTGAAGCTTATTTTTCAAGTTATTCTGGTTTGTCAACTTAAAATTTACATGCTGTATATAGTACGACAAATGGTTCAAATGGCTCTGAGCACTATGGGACTTAATATCTATGGTCATCAGTCCCCTAGAACTTAGAACTACTTAAACCTAACTAACCTAAGGACATCACACAACACCCAGTCATCACGAGGCAGAGAAAATCCCTGACCCCGCCGGGAATCGAACCCGGGCGCGGGAAGCGAGAAAGCTAACGCACGACCACGAGCTGCGGACTATAGTACGACATGGTTTGTTTTTAAGGTGATAATTACTTAGGATAACGATCACAACTGTCTACAATTTCATTTCATACAGAAATTATTTTGGTTGGCAGTACTATTCAAAAAACTACTGCGCAAGATGGGATAGTGCTTAACACACTGGACTCGCATTCGGTTGGACAGCGGTTGAAATGAGTGTCTGGTCATTCAGATTTCGGTTTCTCGTGATCTTCCTCAATCGCTTCAGATAAATACAATTTGAAAGAAAATGGCCGTTTTCCATCCCCGTTCACTATACTTTCCGATCATGTCTTCCGTGTCTAATGACCTTGATGTAGACGGGATGTTGTAGTACTTTATTCTTCCAGACACCTCGCTGCCCTAATGTTAGTAGCCAGTGTTCTAGAGCCCCTGCCTCCTGCAGTGGTAACTGCTCTCGTCTATGCCGTGTGATAACTTCCGACGACTTGCTAGTTTCTCTTTCTCTCTCTCTCTCTCTCTCTCTCTCTCTCTCTCTTTGTAACACACTTGTATTTCGAAGGGTACGACTCGAATTTTCCAAATATCTTTAGTACGTTGTCAAAGAATATATTTTTCGTTATCACTGAGTCTCTTTCATGATCCATAGGATACTCTATCCACAAAATCACCAACGCTTCTGATATACACTTTCATAAAACTTTCATAACTTGCTCTCATGTTTTACAAGATTCTGCAGTGATAAACTTATAACGAACATGAATATATATGATTAATAAGAATAAAATTGATAATTCTGTAGCGATAACTCTATCGTGTATATTGTAATCACATTTCATGATCCAAAGATAGCACTAAAATTAGGAGAATGAACCACCCGTTCAGTATTACCTAGGAAAATTGAACTTCTGATCTATGAATTCGGCAGATGGAAATTACGAATTACGTGCTCAGTTCGTTGATGATCAAAGGAAATGTGAATGAAGTACGATCATTTGATGGTGGTATTGGTAAGAATTTTATGCTATATCATATAGTTAAGAGACACCGTATCCTTTGAAACAATTCAGTTTATGAAGGTAGGAAGAATGGTTTCTAAGCTCCCACTGTTATGGCATTCACATATGCGGAAAGTATAATGGAAGACACTACCTGACAGCTGTTAATAGAGCCGTTCAGACATTCACTTGATTCACCTGATACAGCTTTGAGAGTCCAAAGGAAAACCACATCCATGTAGCTTCACGAATATTCCTGGGAAATACGCATCCAGGGACGTAGTTCTTGCAGATATTAAAGTCATGTTTCATCGTTAAATTACCGGTACGTGACTTTCGATTACTAGTGAATGTTAATCGGTTCAAAGAGGAATTTTGATATTTCGTTGAGTTAGACTTACGTTTGATATACGGTTATTTTTCGAAGGGCGGTTAATTGCAGCGCTGTGTTCACAAATGAAGCATTGTTTTAATACGTGTAATGGAGCCGCAAATTTCGTTTCGACGTGCACGCGTTCATTTGTTGTGCGTCCCGAAACAGATCGCCATTGCTGATGAAAAATAACTAATCCAATAACGCATCCATTCAGGATCAGGTTTCGGAGTCGCTGATTGCATGACGAACAGCGATACAATGAAATGATAAAATGAGTGGTCCTGTTTACAGAAAAACTCACTGTTAAACGTGACTACTGTCACTTTTAAATAACATACAGCACGTTTTTTTCTTTCTCTCATAGCAAGTCTGTTCTTCTACGTTGTGTCTAACAAATATTTGCTCATAGCAGTACCACTTCTCGCATACAGATCAAAATAAAGATACCAGTGTATATCATATAGTACTCACTTCAATCAGACATATTGTAAGAGCCCTGATTATTTGTGCTTACGCCAGAGAATTGATATATTGTTTAGACCGATAATCCCTGTGATACGATACTTATCTATCGCCAAAGATTTCGGTTGGCTGAAGCAAGATTATTCACTGGCAGTAAATCGAGAAACACAGTTACATATCCAGAGCTACAAGTTATTATTTCGCTGTTTTATGTAATTATGTTGGCCATTTGCTTTTTAACTTAGTTAAATACAAACAGGAATCACGAATTAGGCCTGCCTAAAAGCAATACGGGGAGCGAGCTAAGGTCGGGCGACACATGGTCGGTAGGTTCTTAGTCCGTTCAACCGTTATTTCCTATAGATGAATCCTGATGTGGCCGCTACTTCTTTATTGAAGCAGATCTTCGTCTTGACTCAAGAGGAAGAGTGTACCAGGTTACATCCCTTCCGAGCTCAGAAAAAATTTGAGGAATTACTGGGTATCGAATCCGGGATCTTCCACCACTGTTGAAGGACACTAATTACTGTGCGACGTAGGCGGCCATTAAAATAATTTTTTTTTACCTTTAGTTCATCTGCTAATATTGTCCCGCTACTTATTATTACTTCGCAAGAAAAATGAAATCAAAACGCAAATGTAAACGTTCTATATGCAAATCATGGACATGAGTAAAATTTTCACAATTCTGAAGATTTTCTGTCGGTAGAATTGATAAAGCGCACGAGGTAGATCACTCATTAACTTAAAGCCAAAAAACGAGGAAAAGAGCAGTTTAATGTCGAGTATGGATTATCAGCGTTTTAAACATATGCTTTACAGGAACAATGCAACTTGGTAGATATAACAACTGTTCAAGAACCTTGTCCTCCAATAGTGCTTCTAAAATAAATTGAATGATGAAATACGGTATGAGACGTAAGCCTTGAATCTTGTATATGCTCGACATTCTTCAAGTATGGGAGCGATGAAATTAGAAATAAAACTTTCAGATAGCCAAGATAGCCGTATTAGAGCATTTATTTTGATTACCGGTTCAAACGAGCTATGGTGGCATCTTCGGATCTTATGCATCACATTTCAGTGAACCGGGACCATGTGGTACATGTGATCTCTTTTTTATGATGTGACCCAGTATAAGGTGCACATGGTCGAGATTCACTGAAATGTATTGCATAACACCCGAAGATGGCAGCGTAGCTCGGTGAACCCATTAATCAAAATAAATCTGTACTATAGCGATCTTCGATGTCTGAATCTTTTACTTCTAATTTCGAGCTTTTGATCTGTTGTTGGTTCTTCCCGTTTACCCGTAATACTATTTACTTTTATTCACTTTCGGTGTCAGTGTCTTTCGACCCCATTGAGTGTATGAAGTAAGTTGCACCTACCTCGTTACGCATGAAGCTTACATGTGATCCTGCAGTCTCTGAAGATATATCCAATGCAGCGATTCCTCTTCCTTGCACATCAAGTATTGATAGCTAAAGTTATTGATGAAGCTGTATGTGTGAGGATCGTTTTAATACAGCAGTCTCAGGAAGTCCAACACATGTAAAAACAGTTTGTGATGGGATATATGAAAAGGAAAGAGTTGAAATGCCACATACTGGTTCCATTCGATAAGATCGCACGTTCAGTTTACATTTAAGCAAATGAGCGACTGCTTGTTCAATATTAAAGACAGGAAATTATCCACATTATCCCCTCACATTGCCATTGTATTCGCACGGTTTCTCTCCTAAGAAACGTCAGGAGCACTTTCGCAGGTGTTTCGGCAGATATTTTCAATTTTGTTTTTGCTATGTTTAGCTGGCGTCAGCAGAAACAAATGCTGCTCATGACGTCTTTCATGCGACACCCAGTGTGGACTGGGAGGCTCGGTTTGTTTCCAGTTGCAAACAGAATGATTTTTAGAAAGGACTTCTACGTGCCCATTCGATAGAACTGTCCCACATTAATCTAGAGATATATACGTGTTATCAGTGTGTATTAACAGTGTCAGGAAAACATGAAGAACAACTAGTATTGCAGACCTGGCCCGTGCTGACTGCTGCCGGAGTACTGATTATTCTATGTGTTTTGCTGTCCCAGTTAACACATATCGATAACACGAATATCGCTCTGGACTAACGTGGGACCGCTCTATCGAATGAGAACGTTAAGTTCTACTTTAAAAATAATTTTGTTTGTAACGGGTAACAAATCGGCTCGTTCCGTCCAGAACAGACGTCGTGTGAGAGAAGTGATGGGCGGTATTGGTCTGGGATGACTCCAGCTTCACATACCAGTAACTAAATCGCTAATATCTGCCGAAACTCCAAAGGAAATGCATTTTTCACAGCATTATTTATGTAGAGGATCTTCTGAAACGTAATAGTCTTTAACTGAATTGCCGGCCGGAGTGGCCGTGCTGTTCTAGGCGCTGCAGTCTGGAGCCGGGCGACCGCTACGGTAGCAGGTTCGAATGCTGCCTCGGGCGTGGATGTGTGTGATGTCCTTAGGTTAGTTAGGTTTAATTAGTTCTAAGTTCTAGGCTACTGATGACCTGAGAAGTTAAGTCGCATAGTGCTCAGAGCCATTTGAACCATTTTAACTGAATAAATCTAGGACACCATAAAGTCGCTATGTAGCAGCTATTTTCCAATCTAACAGATCGGCCTCCGTTAGTGTTCTATCACTTTACACTATTTGACGTACCGATAATTAACTAGTAATCTTCTTTATTATAACTTTCCGTGCCATTCACAAGTCCTATCACCAACTAGTCCTTTAGGAACCCATTATTCTGTCTTATTGCCGTCACACACCTGTCTCCATTCCCTGTTCCTACGGTTTTGCCTTAATTTAATTTGGCATAGAACTTATACAATAGAAACTACATATGTACATTCAACAGAAATTACATATGTAATGTTTTTATATACTTAATTACGTAACGTGAATTAAACGAAGAAACCAACTGGGGCGAGTGCCAGGACGTCTCTCTAGACCTGCCGTGTGGTGGCGCTCGGTCTGCTATCACTGACAGTGGCGACACGCGGGTCCGACGTATACTAATGGACCGCGGCCGATTTAAAGGCTACCACCTAGAAAGTGTGGTGTCTGGCGGTGACACCACATCCTGTATATTGAGTCACACCGTATCATTTCGAAAAAAAACGTTCAATTAAAATAATGACCTGTTTGTTGTCATAAACAACAGTGATTTGTGTGAATTGGCACAGACATTCTCAACCACGGTCATTCCACGTAGTTTCATTGAATAGCCCAATCTAAGTATTTTTAGGATTTGTTACTACACCAAAACAGTTTCATGAATTCTTTCAGACATCAGTTCGAGAAGAATTGGCCGTTTCTATTCAAATGTATGCTCCGTAAGTGTTCGACACATAACTAAATCAGTCATGAGGGCCGGCCGCGGTGGTCTCGCGGTTCTAGGCGCGCAGTCCGGAACCGCGCGACTGCTACGGTCGCAGGTTCGAATCCTGCCTCCGGCATGGATGTGTGTGATGTCCTTAGGTTAGTTAGGTTTAAGTAGTTCTAAGTTATAGGGGACTGATGACCACAGCTGTTAAGTCCCATAGTGCTCAGAGCCCAGTCATGAGGTACCGTGTCTCAGGCGGCGAAATGGAACTCTTATAGAACCACTGAGTTATCTGTCTGCGTCTATAACTCAAACCCTAGTTTGATTGGAAGTAGTAGAGAGAACCGACCGCGTTGCGGTGTAACAAGTTAAGGTTCTAAGTCAATGCAATCAAAATATACTGCAATTTTTTCATACTCGCATATTCACAACAGAACCTACACTACTGGCCATTAAAATTGCTACACCAAGAAGAAATGCAGATGTTAAACGGGTAATCATTGGACAAGTATATTTTACTATACCTGACATGTGATTACATTTTCACGCAATTTGAGTGCGTAGATACTGAGAAAACAGTACCCAGAACAACCATATCTGGCCGTAAGAACGGCCTTGATACGCCTGGGCATTGAGTCAAACAGAGCTCGGATGGCGTATACAGGTACAGCTGCCCATGCAGCTTCAGCACGATGCCACAGTTCATCATGAGTAGTGACTAGCGTATTGTGACGAGCCAGTTGCTCGGCCACCATTGACCAGATGTTTTCAATTGGTGAGAGATCTCGAGAATGTGGTGGCCAGGGCAGCAGTCGAACATTTTCTGTATCCAGAAAGGCCCGTACAGGACCTGCAACTTGCGGTCGTGCATTATCCTGCTGAAATGTAGGATTTCGCAGGGATCGAATGAAGGGTAGAGCCACGGGTCGTAACACATCTGAAATGTAACGTCCACTGTTCAAAGTGCCGTCAATGCGAACAAGAGGTGACCGAGACGTGTACCAATGGCACCCTATACCATCACGCCGGGTGATACGCCAGTATGGTGATGACGAATACACGCTTCCAATGTGCGTTCACCACGATGTCGCCAACCACGGATGCGACCATCATGATGCTGTAAAGAGAAGCTGGATTCATCCGAATAAATGACTTTTTGCCATTCGTGCACCCAGGTTTGTCGTTGAGTACATCATCGCAGGCGCTCCTGTCTGTCATGGAGTGTCAAGGGTAACTGCAGCCATGGTCTCCGAGCTGATAGCCCATGCTGCTGCAAACGTCGTCGAACTGTTCGTGCAGAGGGTTGTTGTCTTGCAAACGTCTCCATCGCTTAACTCAGGGATCGAGACGTGGCTGCACGATCTGTTACTGCCATGCGGATAAGATGCCTGTCATCTCGACTGCTAGTGATTCGAGGCCGTTGGGATCCAGTACGGCACCGCGAGCAGCAATGTCGCGATACGATAAACCGCAGTCGGAAACGTGATGGTACGCATTTCTCCCCCTTACACGAGGCATCACAACAACGTTTCACCAGGCAACGCCGGTCAACTGCTATTTGTGCATGAGAAATCGGATGGAAACTTTCCTCATCTCAGCACGTTGTAGGTGCCGTCACCGGCGCCAACCTTGTGTGAATGCTCTGAAAAGCTGATCATTTGCATGTCACAGCATCTTCTTCCCGTCGGTTCAATTTCGCGTCTGTAGCACGTCATCTTCGTGGTGTAGCAATTTTAATTTCCAGTAGTGTATATGGTACTACCCGATGGCCTCGGGTTATGAAATTGTCAAGAAGCAAGGTTTCACACTACAAACGAAGAAAATTTGCAAAAATTGTTAATTTCTAATCACACCACATAACTTATTTTGGCATTACGAACTTACATGGCATTCGTAATCTGTCATAACTCTTTGAAACAACTGTAAGAATTTTGACCTGGTTTTCAGTAATAGGTACAGTGATACACGAGGAATACTTGTGAATGTAACAGAAATATTTAATGCTAACTTACTGAGTTACGACGAAGTGAAGGTCCCTGCCATTGTGAAAACGGAGCATGTGGTATCAAGCAGTGATAGGCGTAAGGCAGCCCGAGTACTGCGCCACGACAGCGCTACCATCGCAGGCCACTTTCCATTGCTCATTCTACACACCAACATCCCCTCTCTGTCTATTCCTATAAACATACATCACCTGTGATGTTTCACATTAAGGTAATACTGATAACCGATGAAGGATTAACTTTCATTGTTTGGGATGAGGTCCAGATATCCTTCAAAATATCCGTCGAAGCATTTCACACAGGAATTCGACAATAGCCTTATCGTCGGCTGAACTGGTTTATTCTCTGAAGCTTTCGGCCAGATTTTACAAGGAATCACGCAGGGACGAGAACAGACGAAGTCTCCTCATCTCCAATCATGATTTAGCATAGCATGTTAATGTAACCGCAAAATTAAAAAAGTAAATGAAAAATTAAAATAGCGAATGCGAAATTATACAATTTAAACTCAAAATGAAAAACTTTTCGAAGAAACTGAAATTCCCGAGACAGATATATTGCTAGTACCTATATCAATAAAACGGAAAAATCGTCCGAGTCAGTATGGATGAACAATCTACATAGATGACTAAGTCTGGAAGGAACCCTCTGAGAATGTCTTCTACTCGCACTTGTCCAGTTTTTTTAATGATAAATGTGAGCGATGATATTTCGCCAAACAAGTTTCGTCATTCGTCAGAAAATACTCGAGTATTCCGTAGTTGTGCCCATCCATAAAACAAAAACAACAATAATTTCCGCCCTGGTTGTTGCTCTCTGCCTCTGTAACACGCTTCCATACGTTTTGCGCACAGTTGTATGCTCTGTTGCACTTGCGAAACATCTGAACCAATTGTTTCAGAGAAATGGTATCGTCGGGAGTGCCAAAGGGAAGCGTGATAATACCTCTATTATTCTCTATACACGCAAATGATTTGGCGAACATTGTGGGCAGCAATCTGCTGTTGTTTGGTGATGATGCTGTGGTGTGTGGTAATGTGTTGAAGTTGAGTTACTGTAAAGGAATACAAGATGACGTAGACAAAATTTCTAGTTAGTGTGATGAATGACAGCTAGTTCTAAACGCAAAAATATGTAAGTTCATGCAGACAAGTAGAAAAAACATACCCGTAATTTTCAGATACTGCATTAGTAGTGTTCTGCTTTACACCACCACATCGTTTAAATATTTGAGAGTAACGTTGCAAAGCGATATGAAATAGAACGAATATGTGATGAGTGTGGTTGGGAAGGCGAATCGTCGACTTCGATTTATTGGGAGAACTCTAGCAAAGTTTGATTCATCTGTACAGGAGACCGCGTATAGGGCGCTAGTAAGGCCGATTCTTGAGCACTGCTCTAGTGTTTCGGATCCGTACCAGGTTGGCTTGAAGGCGGGCTGCTATATTTGTTACCGGTAGGTTCGAAGAACGTGTTAGTGCTATCGTGATGCTTTGGAAACTCAAACGGGAAGCCCTGGAGTGAAGGCGACATTCTTTCCGAGGAACACCGTTGAGAAAATTTGGAGAACCCGCATTTGTAGCTGACTGCAGAACGATTCTTTTGCCGCCAACATACATTCCACTTAAAGACCACTATGATGTAATACAAGAAATTTGGGGCTTATACGGAGGCATACGGGCAGTCTTGTTTCCCTCGCGCTATTTGCGAGTGGAAGAGGAAAGGAAATGACTATTAGTGGTACGGGGTACCCTCCGCTACGCGCTCTAGCGTGGATTGCGAAGTATAGATGTAGAAGTAGAACCAGCATGAATTCCAGCAACATCGATCATGTGAAATCTAACTCGCACTTTTCACATGACATACTGAAAGCCTTGAATGAAGCAGTCAGGTAAATGCTGTATTTCTTAATTTTCGAAAATCAATTGACCTACCTCACCTACGCTTGTTGTCAAAAGTACGATCATATGGGTATCAAGTGAAATTGTGTATTTAGAACATTTTGGTAGGGAGGACACAGCATGTAATCTAGG
Source organism: Schistocerca piceifrons (assembly GCF_021461385.2). Lineage (NCBI taxonomy): Eukaryota > Metazoa > Arthropoda > Insecta > Orthoptera > Acrididae > Schistocerca > Schistocerca piceifrons. The sequence goes on along the minus strand of NC_060141.1, from coordinate 535,015,094 downwards.
ATGGAGAGTTACCGTCAGTTGTAGAGAACATCAGGTGTGCTCCAGGGATTTGTGTTTGGAGCGTTGCTGTTTGTTGTATATTAATGACCTTGCAGACAATATTAATTGTAATCTCCGAATTTTTGCAGGCGATGCAGTTGTCTATGATAATGTTCGTCAGGATAGAAGTCAGGAGCGGAGGGCGTTGTAAAATGAAAATTAATTGAGTGGAATGGACCCAGTTTATTCTTGTAATGATGGTACAGTGGTGCCTACGTAGGGCTGAGCAGCCCCAAGAGGGGTTGCCGTCTGCTCATCAGAGAGGCAGAGACTAGAGGAGCGACTACTCGGGGCCGAGGTCAGAAGCTAAGAGAGCGCGGAGCTGTTTCCAAGCCGCCCTCGCCGCTCTCGGCCGCGTCCCCACGTGATCACACGATTAGTCTCTGATTGGAGGATTGATTCCGCCAACGCGCCTTGCTAGTAGCGTGCCCCCGTCAGCGCAACCAACCCGTGGGACTTGAGTCTGACCGAGGAGCACGTGGCAGGAATGTGCCGACCATGGTCTTCCGGCCAGCACCTTCCACCACAGTATGCCCACGCCTTCTACGGCCGAACGTTATGCATTGAAAATTTATTTAAATAAAATTTTGTCGGCAATGATCCCTCTTGGGGGTCTCCTCCCTGCACATCCTTTCCCCTTCCGAAGAAGGCTCTCTGGATGAAAATGAATGAGCTTATTCTAATCGATTATTCCATTTAAAAAATATATGATCATTATGAAGGGTCCCATAACATAGTGATATTAATATGTGCAAATGTTACAAAGTGGCCTGAAGGGCCTGAAGGAAGGCTCTTGAATAACAAACTTGTGAAGTTGGTGCGACGGCAGTGGGGCGGCGCCATGCTGTGAATGTGTGTCGGCGGTATCAGTGGTGGTGGGTACCCAGGCGATGATGAGGGGCACCGGAGCACAGCACACTGAAACACTCCACCCTCGTGGGGGTGAGAGAATGCTCCCAGGCCTAATAGTCACAAGGGGGTTTTTCCCCGTAATATTATTTTGAGTTCTTAAATCTAGGATTACAATGGTAATTGCCCAAGTGGGTGAACGAGAACATTACAGAATGACAAAAATTTAAAGAGAAAACAAAATAACTTACATGAGGGTTAAAACTCGACAGTTAAATTGTGATTCCATAGACTTTACATAGAAATACAAATCCATTACAAAATTAGTTCATTGACCTGACACCTAGACTACAACTTAATTCTAAGGGGGGGGGGGGTCATGCCTGATCGCATGCACCAAGGTTGGCAGGTAGTTTCAGGTGTGATATTCACCTTCAGGTTGTGGGGGTGGTACTACTTCTCGGAAGGAAGTGAAACATTTGCAAAACCCTCTTTTACAGAGTATCCAGGATACTATAATCAGAATTATTACAGTGATGATTACCGAACCAGCGCTGGGTAATACAACGGTGGTTAATCGCTTGGTTTGGTGCCAATCAGCAATATGTGAGGCCACTCGGTCAAGAGCAACTTGGTTGTGTTCCTGGGTAAGGAGATGATTGATCGATTGGAGTAGATCTGAATCATTGGTATTCGGTAAATTCTTCAGCTTCTCATGGTGATGGATTTTAAAAGAGAGTTCAGGAAGGTATAAGGTAAATGTGGGAATGGTGACATGAAAGGTGGAGTGTAATTGAGCTGATATCCTCATAGAAGCAGCGTATACGTCACATCTTGAACTATTATACACTAGGCCACTATTATTCAGTGTTATCCGGTACGATTCAGTCTCTGACATTGAACGGTGGCACACCAGGGTGGCGGTGACAGTCTGTGGAACAGCGAACAGAAAACTGTTGCCAACAGGCTGAATTATTGGTTGACGAAGTGAGACTAGAACACGAGGACATGGAGGGGTAGTAGTTTCAGCTAAAAACAGTGACATCTCGCACTCAGTAGTGTTAGTGTGTAAAATTAGCGTGGAGCATAAGTAATGTGTTGTATGGAAGCAACTGGATAGTTCAGCGCGAGTGAGAGTGGCGTGAGTTTGTCGATCCCGACTAACTATTAAAAATTCTTGAGTCTGCCAAACAACATGGTGATGAAGGATAGCCCAAGAGACTGGCAAAGTGTATATCTGATAGCACTCGTATTCGCAATTTGCGCACGTGATTGGCAACCTCATTCGCATCCGAATACCGTCAGAATTACGGGTAAGTCGGACCCCCAACGCAGCATAGTAAAAGGGGAGGTTGCTTTCAGCTTCCAATGTTGATAACGGTCGACTGCGAGAGAAAGTATTAGTGCCCCTAGAAGTAAAAATTTCCTGGCTTACTTGATGAGTAATTCAGAGATGACGGAGGGGGTACAACGTTGTAGCAGTAATTACCTGGCAAGTAGCGACGATGGACCCGTTCAGTCACGCTTACTGATGAAGAAGGCCACGAAGTAGAATCACGGCAGGCAACCAACAGTTTGGCAGCCGTGGGGGTAGCAAGGCGGCAAGACAATGGTGTAATTCGACACCGAGTATCCGCTGATCAATCACGCGTCAGCAAAAAAAAGACGCTGAACGCGGAGGCAGTACTACGCAGCGCAGACTAAGCGTAACTCGCTGGAAAAATTTTTCTACCTGCTATGGGACGAAGGCCAAGTGTCATCAATTAATTTGAGCTTTGTACGAAGAAAGTTTTTTTTTTTTAATGAATAAAATGAGAAGGATTCCTGTGATCGCGGTGTAAACCTGCACAGCCTAGGCACCTCCCACGCATTGGCCACTACGCAGGGGCACCCACCCCGCTAAGGTTCGACACGGCGAGACAGGTGAAGTACTTCATAAATTTCAGAAATAATATTGAGTGGTTTTTCAGCTGTAGAAAACCCGAATGAGGGTAGGACAACTCAAGTTAACTCAATAATCAAAGGATCTTTACTTACAGAAGTGGTCAATAGAAGTCGGAAATGAATGTTAGCGAGAGCGAGTCTGTTGCTCGTGAATACAGAGGCTGGGTGTGAAGCAGTGGAGGCGGCGCAGCGCAGCTCTATCAGCGCTGAGCCGGCAGAGTGCTGAGCTCAGATAACAGCGTCGGAGAGCGCTAGTGGCTCTGCGTCCGAGGCTAAGACATTGTAAGTGCAACTTAAAAGTAACAGTTTATTCCAAAGCAATAATACACAAATAGCTGATGTCACAAAGACGTTTGATTCCATTTTAACAGAACAACTTAAGTGTTCAACAGGTAAATTGACTACGTTGTTGATTAAAAGAAACTGCTACTGAACATGACGTACATATGTACGTACTTCCCTTTCCCCTTCCGAAGAGCGGAGGGCATGAACCATAAAAGCCTTGTTCATGTACTTAGTATATGACAATAGAGGTCTGGTAACAACAAGTTACACCAAGGTAGTGTGGATATGAACAGTGTGAGTATGTTGTAAGTTGTTATTGGGCGTATGAAGTGTTGTGTAAACGTGTGACTAATGGTAGCTGATGGTGGATACGAATTGAAGGCCAATAGGTGCTATCAGAGATACTTCCAGTCGAGAAACAATGAAACTTAAAAGGGAATACCGAATATGACACAAAAATAGCGTATAACCATAAAGTGTACTAACATTCATCATAACTATAAATTGATAACAATAAAACATGACATTGAAGTAATAATAATTGACAAGAAATAAAATAAAGAGGATATTTCCCGAATGTAAACTTCCGAATCGGATACGAAATCCGTCAGGGGAAGTTGTTTTTTTCTTTTTTTTTTTTTTAGTCGGTTGACGAAGTGCATAAGGGACTACGTCAGTAAAATCCGACAGTGTGTGTATGTAACAACATTGTTCTTAAAAGTGCAGTTTGCACTCTCAGATGGTGAAAAGCAACTAATCCGTTCAGCAACGGAAAAGGCTGCCATCTGGGGAACGGTATCTGAATCTTTGGCAGAATCCGATGATTTTGCAATGGAATTGCCATCTAGAAGAAGGTGGCGTTGTATAAAATGTAATAAAAGAGCGTCTGGGGCTCAGTTCATTTGTGGTTGAGTGCCAAAGGCGTAGTGTGAGTGCAAATTGTCTCACGGAAATTGATGTGTGAATTGTTTTGTGGTCAACCGAGGAGCCTAGGATTCGGTGACGTGTAAGTACAAGTTCGCAGTGCGTATGAGCTACCTGCGAGTGACTCGACTATTAAGTTCAGCAGTCCATTAGTGCAATCTGCAGACTTGGACTGATGATTATATAATTTGCAGGGCAATGGGGCAACCTGCGGACAGTGCTAAGGCAACCTGTCTAATAATTGAGGGGTAGGCAGTGCATTGGAGCTATCTGCGATACCGTGGTTAAGCGGGCCTAAGGGCGTCCGTAATAAAAGTATCAGCGGCGTTATTAGCGACCTGCTGTACTAGGGAAATGTCGACTGTTCAAGCAATAAAAATAGCTCTGAAGCTAGAATAGCATACATGCATAAATAGCGTCACTTTTTGTGCGCGCAGTACATAACACTACATAAAATGAAAATCATGAACTATAAATCAATAGCGCTAGCATAATGACATAATTAAAAACAATGACATATATTGACAGGAAAATAAAAACACAATGATGTATAATAATAATGCTGTAAGTAGTCGGAACGCTCAACGTTAACATGTAACACTGGCCACCTGGGGCTGGCTGCTAGGCTGCGTGTGTGTTAGTTTTAAAACTGACGATAACAAATTGAACTGAAAGGACAACTAGGCACAGTTCCCGTAGCGCTTACATCACCGGCTAATTAGAGGCAAAGTACGTATCTCACAATGGATCATCGGCCGATATTTTGGGGCAAGACTGCAACAAGGAAGAGCAATATCTCGGTGTAAATGGTGGTAAGACTAAAAGACCGGTACTGTCGGAAGAGGGTACCTAACATGTTGTAGGGGCCTCCTCATCGACAGAAGAAGGAAAACAGGATAGAACAATGACCACGGTGGTAGAGTAAAATAAATGGGGAGGGCAAAAATAACTGCGTAGCAACCAAGGAACAATCGTCTACCGATATACGGCAGCCCGGACGATTGGTCGTTTGTGCCTCGTCAGTAGCGTGAAAAACCCGTGGCATTGTATTGGTTTGCCCATATCTGGCCTTGTCCAAGGCAGTTCGATGTGTAAGAGGGTTAGGGCTGTAGTTTGTAGCTTACACAATGAATCAAAGCAGTAGTGAAATTTCACTTATAGGATTGGCAGACTAAGGTATGCAGAATAATGTAAATCGTTAAGAACTTCGTGTGATTTATCCAGCTAATGTGAAACAAAACGAGGAAAAGAATTTAAACAATGAATCACATCTATTTAATATTTATGTTAAGATTTATTGGGATGTTTGAATGAATTTTGTTTGCCGTGTCTTCCGGATGCATGAAAGAAACCAGCTTGGAGCTGTTAGCGAGCGCACAGCGCACGCGTAGGTGCGGAGTAGGCAACGGCACGTCAGCGGTTATGTGAGACGGCGTGTAGCCGCGAGAGACCGGCCGCTACTGCAGCGACAAATATCACGCGCTTAGCGTGTACCAGAAATAACGATGAATTAGAAATTGCTAATTATCTAGCATAAGAGTTTTTTTTTTTTTTTAAAAAAAAAAAGGCTGTTAGTTATATAAACTGATGGTAAGTGCATTGTAGTCTGTCATACACAGAGGATAGGGCAGTAATTTGCGATTTGTTTTTGTAACTACTCGGACGCTCCGCGTGTTGAGACGCTGGAGGCGGCAGCGCACGTAGTGATAAGATACGTCATCGCGCGGAGCGCTGTTACTGGCTGAGAAGGAATGATGGCCGCTGGCCAGTTCTTGGCGTGGAGAAGGGACAGCGCTGAAGAGGAGGGGAGGCGACAGCTGATGTTATGCCCCGCCAACAGCTGGTCCCGTAAACAAAGCGTACGAGGCGTATGCATTTCAAGTCCTGGCTTTATCTGTTCCGATTACTTACGATTAGCTGCAGCAAATACAGAACTAGGACATATAGTACAATACACTAGACGTCAACGTAACAAGTATTAAGAAAAGCTCGGAGTAAAAATACTCCACATGTACTGGTTTGCCAAATAGATGGCAATAGAGGACATTGAAGAATATTATTCGGAGTTAGCAGCCGCGGTTCTGCCAACACCAAGTGTAATGGTGGCATTTGAAGCAAGTCAGTTGCGTGACGTCTAATGCGTGGCATTGCTTGCAAAACATAAAACATAATCATACATATAAAAATGAGCAAAAATACATGACAGGACTGGAAACTGACAATTGAGAATGGCTGGGAACTCCGTGGTGGCCAGGCACATCTTGCTTCCAAGTCCCTGGAGAAAATGACTTAAACTAAGCTGCAATAGAACATATCATAAAACTCTAACTAGGCGTGATTAATCACGCGACCTCAACCCATAAGGGTGTCGATTCCGCAGAGGGTATCTACAACCCTGTGGAGGTAATCTCCTCCGTTTTTTATTTCGTTTTTGTTCTACTTGAGGTGGAGGTGACACAGGCGGATCGGGGGCTGCGACCTGTTGTGGTGACACAGCCCTACCGTGGTAAGGTTGCAGGCGGTCATAGTGCACTATCACCGTACGATCGGTTAATTGCAGTTCTGCATTGACTGGTGAGGTCAACCGTACAATCCGATACGGGCCTTCAAAGCGGGGAGAGAACTTTTTAGTTCGTCCCTTTTTGATTGCCGGGTTTCGTAGTAACACTAAATCACCTGTCTGATAAGTCGGTAAAACAGCATTTTTGTTCTGCCTGTGCAACAGTTTATTAGTAGCTTTGATATTATTCCTCTTTACCTTATACCAGATCGCTTTTAGCCGGCGGGCTAAACCTTTTACTTCCTTTATTTCTACACCTTGAGGTAGTTTGTCTATTTCGAACGGCGAATTCATCGGCCGTCCAAACACAGCTTCGTAAGGGGTATACCCTGTGGATTCATGTATTCGGGTGTTGTATGCAGAAGAAATATACGGTACATATCTGTCCCAATCAGCGTGCGTTTTTGCAACATAATAGGATAACATTTTACAAATTGTACGGTGTACGCGTTCAACGCGACCGTTGGCTTTAGGATGGAAGGGAGTTGTACGCCATTTTTTGATTCTTAATAATTTACAAACTTGTACAAATAAAGCAGACATGAAATTGGTTCCTTGATCCGTTAAAATGGCATCAGGACTTCCAAAAGGTAGTATCACACGATTTACAAACTCTCTCGCCACAGTTTCAGCTGTCATGTCGGGGAGGGGAACCAAAATTAGATAACGTGAAAAGTGATCAATAATAGACAAAATGTATTTGTTACCTTGTTGCGACTGTGGTAAAGGACCTTGGAAATCTAAAGCAAGAATTTCGAAGGGTGAAGATGCCTGAGGAAGTGTTTGCAGCGGCACTCGCGGATGCCTATTTTGTGCTCGTTGTGCACACGGCAGGCAAGATCTTACATACCTGTCCACATCACGTTGTCGGTATTGCCACCAATAACGTGTCGCAATTCGAGCGTTCGTAGCGCGTTTTCCGCTGTGACATGCTTGGATGGTATCATGGCATTGCCGTATTATACGTTGCTGCAAGCATTCCGGTATTACCAAACGATTCCCATGTGGAGTTCTTCGATACAAAAGGTCGTCTATTACTTCAAATTCTGGGAAGGTGGCGTATCTTTGACATTGAACGTCCACCTGCTGTGCTTCTTTTAACTCTTCAATTGATACCTCATCTGATTCAATGACACGCACTTTTCTACTTAACGCATCAGCATTTTGATGCAACCGACCAGGCTTGTGCCGAACTTCAAAATCATATTCTGACAGTTTCATGGCCCAGCGCATAAGTTTGCTGCTAGGGTCTTTAAGATTCAATAACCACTGCAGAGCAGAGTGATCGGTAAGAACTGTAAATTTGCGACCATAGAGGTAACATCTAAAATAATTAATTCCAAAAAGAAGGGCAAGCAATTCCTTTTCTGTAGTACTGTAATTAGTTTCTGCTTTATTCAGTTGACGAGAGGCATACCCAACGGGTTTTTCCTCACCATCTTGCACTTGGCTTAGGACACATCCTACAGCAAAATCAGATGCGTCACAAGATAAAATAAAAGGTTCAGCGAAGTCTGGGTAAACAAGCAGAGGTGAACTAGTTAAAATAGTTTTCACTGTTTGAAAGGCGGTCGAACATTCATCCGTCCAAACAAAAGGAGTATCCTTTTTCAACAATTTAGTAAGTGGTTTGGTAATAGTAGCATAATCTTTAACAAAACGGCGGTAATAATTTGCAAGGCCAAGGAAGGATTGTAATTCCTTTAAATTTGTTGGAATAGAAAAAGTGTCTACTGCTTCAGTTAATCGTGGATCTGGTTTGACTCCGTTGGAACTGATGACATGACCTAAATACTGCACTTGTGATTGAGCAAAAGAACATTTTTCTAATTTTAAGCTTAAATTAGCATTTTGCAAGCGCAACAGTACACTGCGTAGATGTTCAGCATGTTCAGCAATGGATTTTGAAAATATAATTATATCATCAAGATACACAAGGCACATAGTAGGTTTCAACCCACGTAATAGCAGATCTGCAAATCGCTGAAAGGTTGCTGGTGCGTTGCGAAGCCCGAAAGGCATCCTTAAGAATTCATATAAGCCGCCAGGAACTACAAAAGCTGTCTTAGCTCGATCTTCAGGAGCAATTGGAATTTGATGATACCCACTGCGCATGTCTAATGTTGTGAAGTACCGGCAATTGCCCAGACGATCGAGTGTTTCATCGATCCGGGGTAATGGATAATGATCTGGAGTAGTAACTTTGTTTACTGCTCGCATGTCTACACAGAGGCGATAGGATTTTTCTCCGTCTATAGATTTCTTTGGAACGACTACAATTGGGCTAGACCACGCACTAGAAGAGGGTTGTATTATTCCTGCTTCTAGTTGCTGTTGTATAGTTTCCTCTACCACTGACTGAAGATGGTAGGGAATTCGGTACCCTTTTTGAGCTATTGGCCTAGCATTTCCGGTTGGAATCTCATGTTGGATTAAATCTGTTGCTGGTAAATATTTCCTGTCTTCAAACAACCATGAATACTCATTCAATACTTCATTTATTAGCTTTTGTTCATGCAATGGGAGGTGACTAAGCTTAGCTTTAAACTTATCTGTCAGATGTGACGTGATTGTCAAAAGGTGTTGAGAGGCGGCAGCAGTCTTTTTCTTTTTCAGAGAAGGGGTTCTCTTTGACAACTCATCTTCTGGGATAACCTGTAAGCTGGCTAATACTGTACCACGCGGTATGAAAGCTTGCTTGTGACTAAAATTGTCTAAACACACGGGTACGCAATTTTCTTTCTGTACTTGCTGCGCTTTGCACAGGCTACGTTTTACGTGGACCTGCATCTGGTCGAGAGTTTCATTCTGGCAGAGTGGATCTACCAAGAAATGAACCTCTTCGGATTCACGTATCCCGACAGGCACCCAAAGGATCTTTCCTGTGCCTTCTGGTATCTCCACGGGATTATCGGCTTTTAGCATCGTTACGGGAGACTCCGAAACTTGGGAAACGGATCCTTTTTTCCCAGCTCCGCTCGCCCGCAACGTGCAGTCACGTCCAAAACGGTGCACGTTGTCGCCGAATTGGACGGTATTTAACCTATAGTCAATAACCCCCTGGAAATGACGCAGAAAGTCACTTCCTAGGATGATGTCGTAATCCGTGCGCCTGTTTCGTACAACCTCCATCGTAAAAGCATATTCTGTTGAGTCCAACGTGAACTCAACGCAACAGCTGCCATCAGGTTTCACTATGCCGGGACCAATACCACTGATATGGTACCGCGGCGGTTGCAATGTTCTTTTATCTCTCTTCGATAAAAATGCCAAGCTGATCTGTGCGCCTGTGTCAATTAGCACGCGTATTGGTTTGCGGCCTCTAACACCATCGACAACCACGCTTGCCACCTGCGTGATTCCCTTATCAACTAGGGGGGTCACTATTTTTAACGGGGACCGGGAGGGGTGGCACTTCCTGCCCCGCGGCCGTTTCCCGAATTCTGTGGTTGGTTTGCATTTCGCCTGGAATTTGCAGGCGGTTGTGGCCTACTATTTGGACAATGCACGCTTTGGTGGCCCATGTTCCTGCACTGATGACAATATGGCACGCGACATTGCTCTGCCACATGTCCTTGTCTATTACAGCGCCCACACTTAGTATCGTTCGAAAAGACACGTCGGGGCTCACTTTGCCGCGCGGAGACGGCCACAAATCGGCTCGCCTCCTCTCTCAAGAGTGCTAATCGCACGGCTTCGTGTAAGGTGCGGGGGGAAGCTACCTTGATTTCGCCCCCTATTTGAGGGTTTATGCCACGAATAAACACGTCTATCGCACGACATTCTGATTCTTCCAACAGAACTTCGTTACGAGCAGAACTGGCACTTAGTGCGTACGTGTGGCATGCAACGCTTCGAATCCTGTCCGCGAATGCTTCTAAATCTTCACCCGCTTTTTGCTTGAGGGTGGAAAGCAGGTCGCGATAGTAACTAGTACCACGTTTGTCTGTATACCTTTCAATCAACCCTGTTGCAAGGGACTGGAAGGTAGGGGCATTTTTCAAGCTCTCGACCGACTGCACGTAGTTCCGCGCTTCGCCGGTGAGTTTCATTTTCATCACGTTTAAGAGAAATTCATCTGGCCAACCGCAAAGGTTTCCGATGTCCTGGATATTCTGGACAAACGTTTGAATATCCTCGTGCGGCTTTCCAGCGAACGCCGGAATAAACGCTACTGCTGGGAAGCTCTGCACCAAAGTAGAGGTGGCTACTGCCACAGGTGATTCTGCACTAGTGAGTGGTGGAATCACCTGCTTCAGCTGTTCTTCCACTAGCACTGGCTTAGCAACACTAGATTGCGGAGAAGCCATTTTAAGATCATCTATCTGTTGCTTAAGCTCCGCGTTAGTTAGAATTAATTGATTTAACTGGGACTGCAGCGCCAAGAGGGGATCTTCATCCGCTCCGGCTGCTCCTGCCTCCGATTGCTGCCTGGTGATCGGCATGTTACAATAGTGTGGGCATCTACTCCACCGTAGCGTCGCTAGCGACTTACATTATTTGGTGGCGTGCAGACGACGGACGACGGCGGTGTCGACGAGCGGCGGCAGGCGCGTTGATCACGCGTGGGCGCAGCAGGCGGCGGGCGACAGCATGGACAGCTGCGACGGCGGGGCGGCGCGAGGGCCGCACCCCGGACCCTGGCGCAGGCGGTGGCCCGTGGCAGCTACGGACAGCGGCGGCGGCGGCGGCGGCGGCGAGCGTGACTGCATCGCGGACCCTCCTCGGCTCGCGTCCGGCGGCGAACTGCGTCACGCTTGTGGCGCGCTAGTGCGCGGCCACGCACATTCTGCAACGCAGGCGACCGGCTGGCACGCGCATGGCGCGCTGCAGCCTCGCCACGTTCGGTCTAGTTTCCCTTAATTGCTCAAACTCGGCCCCTTCATAGTACTCATACTCAACTGATAAGTTGATTTTACAACCGTAAGGTGGGTCGCATCCCACTTCTGACACCATTTGTTCGTCAGGATAGAAGTCAGGAGCGGAGGGCGTTGTAAAATGAAAATTAATTGAGTGGAATGGACCCAGTTTATTCTTGTAATGATGGTACAGTGGTGCCTACGTAGGGCTGAGCAGCCCCAAGAGGGGTTGCCGTCTGCTCATCAGAGAGGCAGAGACTAGAGGAGCGACTACTCGGGGCCGAGGTCAGAAGCTAAGAGAGCGCGGAGCTGTTTCCAAGCCGCCCTCGCCGCTCTCGGCCGCGTCCCCACGTGATCACACGATTAGTCTCTGATTGGAGGATTGATTCCGCCAACGCGCCTTGCTAGTAGCGTGCCCCCGTCAGCGCAACCAACCCGTGGGACTTGAGTCTGACCGAGGAGCACGTGGCAGGAATGTGCCGACCATGGTCTTCCGGCCAGCACCTTCCACCACAGTATGCCCACGCCTTCTACGGCCGAACATTATGCATTGAAAATTTATTTAAATAAAATTTTGTCGGCAATGATCCCTCTTGGGGGTCTCCTCCCTGCACAATAAGATACTGTCTGAAAGAAGCTGCATAAATTTTCAATGAGACAGTGATGAGATTACAATGTGGTGCAAAGATTGGCAACATGCTTTAAATGTTCAGAAATGTAAAATTGTGCTCTTCACGAAACGTACGTGTCGTACGCCTAACCTCGTCAGGGAAAGTTTCTATGTGGAATGAGCACTTTGTGAAGGACTTGCGATGCTAGCGCTCCTTGGTGCGGTAGTGGGGCAGCCTTAAGCTGCTGGATGGCAAAGGCGTCGTTTTTACAGCGGCAGCATACTTCAGTTGATCGTATCTCAGTCAGCATGTAATATTTATGTTACATTCATGAACATTTCTAATGTATCACTGTACCTATAACTGACTATAATATGAATGAGTCACTGTTGGATTCGACAAAGTCATATAAATACCAGGAGGTAACACAATGTGGGGATATGAAATCGAATGATGACATAGGCTCAGGCGTGGATAATGCAGGAGGTAGACTTCGGTTTATTGAGGGAACGCTGGGGAAGTGCGATCAGTCCACTAGGGAGGTTGCTTACAAATCACTAGTGCGACAGATGTTCAAATGTGTTTGAAATCTTATGGGACTTAACTGATAAGGTCATCAGTCCGTAAGCTTACACACTACTTAACCTAAATTATCCTAGGGACAAACACACACACCCATGCCCGAGGGAGGACTCGAACCTCCGCCGGGATCAGCCACACAGTCCATGACTGCACCGCCTTAGCCCGCTCGCCTAATCCCGCGCGGCTAACAGATTCTATAAAACTGCTCAAGTGTGTGGGACCCGTACCAAATAGGACTAAGGAGGATATTGAACATACACAGAGCAGGGCAGCACGAATGATTGATTTTGGAGCAAAGAGCGAGATCATTGGCCGCATCGGATTAAGGAAGGATGGGGAAGGAAGCCAGCTGTGCCCTTTCAAAGGAACCATCCCGGCATTTGACTGAAGCGATTTAGAAAAATCACGGAATATTAAATGAGGATGGCCGGACTCGTGTTCGAACCGTCGTCCTACCAATGCGAGTCCAGTGTGCTAACTACTGCGCCACCTCGCCCGGTGGGTTTGTTTGATCCGTGGAAGAGTGTCACAGAGAAACTGAATGAACTCAACTGGAAGACTCTTGAAGTTAGATGTAAACTATCCCGAGAATGTCTATGTTGTATTTTATATTAAACATGAGTTATATCATGTTTACTGAAACTGATTGTATTGAGAACGTTTGAGGCCCTGATTTAGACGCAAGGGAAGGAAGATGACACTGAGCATGTCGTATTAAATAAGTAGTACCCACACTCCGAGGATTCCGAAGAAAGTTAATTATATACATAGATAGTTCATACTTCCCAGAAATCGAGAATCTCGGAGATTTTTGCCCGTTATCGATATCGATACCAGCAAGATACCTGTACTGGAATTTCAAGTCTTACGAGAATTTTTTAAATTCTGAGCTTCAATTTTTGTGTTATGTCGCGTTGCTGTTGTAATTTTTCATTTACGTCATTAATTTTGTAGTTATATTAACATGCCACGCTAACTAACAATTGAACAGTATCCGTTGACATCGTATGTTCTTGTCTCTGTGCTATTACTGGTAAGATCTGACGAAAGTCTCCAGAGAAGAAAGCGGTGTAACTGGCCATAGGCCTATTGTTGTTATGCCGATGTGAAGTGTTGTGCGAAATACTTCAATGGATGTTTAATAGGATATCATCGACCTCATCCCAAACAATGGAAGTGCAGCCTTGTGTCAGCTACCAGCATTACTATGACTTGATTCATTACGGGTGCTGTACGTGTCATAGGCATAGACTTGTCAGGGAATGATTCTGTGTAGAATGAGCACTTTGTAAAGGACCTGCGATACTAGCGCTTCTTGAGAGAAGCTGCTGGATGGCAATGGCGTCGTTTTTACAGCGGCAGCATACTTCAGAAATCGTAAGTCACTCAGCTTGAAATATTTATGTTAATTCATGAACATTTGTTATGTATCACTGTCCCTATTACTGAAACCAGCTCAAAATTCCTACAGTAGTCCCCGAGGTTTTATTTAGAATTACGAATTCATTGTAAGTTATAGCTGCAAAATTATTTTTTACGTGACAAAATCTATAATTAACAATTTTAGAATTTTTCCTTCACTTGCACTGTGAAACCATCCGTCTTGCTATATTTCATGATTCTCTGTGAAGGGGAAGTACCCTACAAGTTTTGATGAGCGAGTTTCGGAATATCAAAAAATGGCAGTATATTTTGATTTCTTTGACTCAGAAGCTTAAAAGCTTACCCTACTACACCGCCAAAGGAAGATAAATCTTAACATTTGACATGAATTTCAATTTGGAACTTTACCCGTTCCTGCGAAAAAGAGGCCTTTGCAGTCAGACTGACAGACAGACAGAAAACAAGATGATCGTACAAGGGTTCCGTTTTACCAGCGGAAGTATGGAACGGTAGTAGATAAAAATGGTACCAAATAGTCGTTCAGCTCATGAAATTCTTATGAATACACGTCTGCATGTAACCTCACAGTGTCTGATTCCTTATCTCTCTCCCTTGTTGATGTTTCAACGAAAGGGTGCACTGCCGAACTGGTGGTGGTGAATAGAGGCGGCAGGCTTTGTTCGCCAGTTCCCGGATGAAACATTTCCGGTTCAGTACAGACGCTCCAACGTCATGTATACGACGTTAAGAAGAGTGTATCCCTGTTGACTTTTTCGTAGGTTTGCATTAAGGATGAAGTTTTCACTTCTCCAGTTCCTGCTGTGAACACACGATGCGAATACGAGGCGCTGTAGAGACGGTGACGGAAGAGATGTTCTTACAGACATGAAGAGAAATTTTCACCTTGACGTTATCCAGGTAACAAACGGATCAATGTGAAAGTGTATCCACAAATGAACCTATGAATTGGGCTACCGTTTGCAACGAACATAGTGTGTATTTAGCAATTCTTTCGTTCTCGGTACCTGTGTTCCGTTCCAACGCGGGGTCGGCTTTGTTATTACGGATTTGACAGTGTTAATTGCAGAGGGTGGCCGGATGCCCTTACTGACGCCACTCTGAACCCCCTGGGAAGGAAGTAGTGTACCCCAGCTGTCTGCGTCTAGTGTTAAGTCATGAAATAGTGTGAACGTTTTCAAATGTCTGTGAGTCGTGTAACTGAGGTGTAACTTGGGGACCAGCCCGGTATTCACCTAGCGGGATGTGGAAAACTGCTTAAAAACCACACCCAGGCTGGCCGGCATACCGGGCCTCGTCGTTAACCCGCCAGGCGGATTCGATCCGGGGCCGGCGTGCCTACCCGAGTCCAGGAAGCAGCGCATTAGGGCTCTCGGCTACCCTGGCGGGTTCATAAGTGTATTAGCATAATTCCTTAGAAATAAATGTTTGTGGTGAGGGAATGACCTTACGTTCAACCCGTAAGTCGCTCGATGATTCATATAGTTGGTGCCCAGGAGTTTGTTATGAGGAGAATAATAAATACCAACAGGAGAAACATCAAGGGTGCTGAAACACGCCTGGAGAGAGAAACGGACAGAACATCTATGTCACTACATTCCTCAAGAAGAGGAGCCACTGCGAGACATCTTTCGACGTCTGTTAATTACAGAGGTGTACTGCTGATAAATGCCGTCCTCACAGTTCACGTCCACAGAATTTGCCCACAAAGCTGCAGATTTATGAGCTAATTGAGTACGTTGTACCGCGTATGTAAACCGTTTTTCCTGTGTTCATGTGATAGCTGCGGCCGCTATGTTTTGCGGTCGAACTCTCGCGAGTCGCCATTGTCGGCAGCCGAGTTCCTGCACGTAATGTACTGGCCGCAGTTCACTTGAGCGCCGTGCGCGCCCGCACGGCTGTTTTCGGGGCGCACAGCAGCGCACCGCGGGCCAGCTGTCGCGGCCATCCCCAGGAGGGAGGCGGCAAACACTGACTTTGCTGGCGCTAACAACAGGCCCCTCGCACAATGGGCTGCGCCGCGGCCGCCGTCCGCGAACAAAGAGCCGCTAAACTCCGGCACAAACCGCTGCGCTGCGCTGCGCGGCTCAGCACCGCCGCCGGACGCAGAGCTAGCGCAGGGCCGAGCGAGGCCCGCAGCGTAACGCGCTGTTAACCTCATTTAGCGACCGGACTAGTGGCAGCAAACGGCCTATTTCCTCGAAATGGCATTACTACGTCCTCTACATAGATGCTTATTACACAGATTAACTACCAACAGCGGACGCTTGGGCAGGATATTTCAACCTGAGAATGCTCTAGCTTTTTGCTGCCTGTAGGGCTGAGATCTGCCTACAGTTTAATATGAAAACCAGAGTTTCAAATCCACAACCGCCACAGATACACGGGCTCAACTCACATTAATGTAACAATTTGTCGCAAGCCTGAATAATCACTTTTTGCACGCGCGGACGTGTAGGAAGGGAGTCTATGAGGTCCTGGAAGCCACCGACGGAGCTGTTTAGGATGTTATGTTGGTAACGCCACGTAGCGCTATGTATGAAAATCACTCACTGTGCTGTGTGCAGTCAGTGGCTGGTTGGCATTGTTGGAATATTCACTTGTGTAGTGTTGGGCAGTTGGATGTGAACAGCGCGTAGCGTTGGGCAGTTGGAGGTGAGTCGCCAGCAGTGGTGGATGTGGGGAGAGAGATGACAGTTTCGAGAGCGGACGATCTGGACGTGTGTCCGCCAGAAAAAGGAAATTTGTAAAGATGGATGTCATGAATATTTAGGTAAATACATTGTTTGTTCTGCGTCAAAATCTTTCATTTACTAACTATGCCTATCAGTAGTTAGTGCCTTCAGTAGTTAGAATCTTTTATTTAGCTGGCACTATTGGTGCTCGCTGTATTGCAGTAGTTCAAGTAACGAAGATTTTTGTGAGTTAAGTGATTCATGAAAGGTATAGGTTATTGCCAGTCAGGGCCATTCTTTTGTAGGGATTGTTGAAAGTCAGATTGCGTTGCGCTAAAAATATTGTGTGTCAGTTTAGTGATGATCAGAATAAGTAAAGAGAAAACCGTCTGAGTACGGGCCGGCCTTCGTGGGCGAGCGGTTCTAGGCGCTTCAGTCTGGAACCGCGCGACCGCTACGGTCGCAGGTTCGAATCCTGCCTCGGGCATGAATTTGTGTGATGTCCTTAGGTTAGTTAGGTTTAAGTAGTTCTAAGTTCTAGGGGACTGATGACCTCAAATGTTAAGTTCCATAGCGGCCAGAGCCTTTTTTTTTTTTTTTTTTTTTGTCTGAGTACGTTCAGTTTTACTCAGCTGTCTCTGTATCAAATAACGTAAGAGTTTTTCCAGCACAGTCATACTTAATTTTCTAAGGGGCGTTTCAACTTCACTGCAGTGGCCAGCTGCGTTAGGTTTCACGGTTGAGCATCCAGCTGTGCCAAGGTGGTCCCACAGAATCTCGATTTCATTTAAGTCCCAAGGGAGGATTGGTCGGCAGGGGAGTATGGTAATCTCATCCTGGTGTTCTCTGAACCACGCACGTACACTGAGAGCGGTGTGAAACTCTGCATTCTTCTGCTAGTAGATGTCATCCTGCTTATGGGTAGACATGGTCCTCAAGGATAGCTATATACTTTTGTTGATCCTTTGTGCCTCCAGACTGAGGATATCATCCAGAGAATGCAACGCTAGCCCCTAAAGCTCCCTCCTCCAGCCTACAGCCTTGTGACAGTTGTCACACAGCCGTACGCACCAAAGACCACCTGTCTGATGAAACATAAAAAGGGATTCAGTTGAAATGACCACCTGACGCAACTCCGTAGACGTGCAGCTGCTCTACTGGCGTGAAAATCCCAGTCTTCGTCGCCACTGATTAGCAATCTGCATGGGTGCATGAACCAGGCATCTGCTGCAGAGGCCCACATACATCAACGTCCGCTGGAGGGTTATTGTTGAGGAGACCTTGCTGGTAGCCCCTTGGTTCATCTGGGCGGTCTCCTCCACAGCAGTCATCGACCCCTGTCATCTGTGACCCATGCTGTACCACAGTTGCCTCAGTACCGGTTTTGGATAACGTCTTTTTCCATGCACCGAATACTTTAACCACGCGAATAGTTTACAAACTTAGTCGTTTCAGAAATGCTTCCATGCTTGGTCCAAAAGCCAATGACCATACCCTTTTGGACGTCAGATAAATCGCTCTGTTTTTGCGTTATGAGAAAGACTGCACTGTATACTGTGTCCCCCTGACAAGTTTTGTATACCCTCCACCACTAGTGCTGCCATCTGCCGTCTGTGAATGGTTGTTGCACGCTGACGTTGTACACAGGTGGTGCTTACATTGATTTGGCTGGACCATATACTTATCTTGATGTCTTTGGTTGTACAGTGTTGCTAGTCTGCAGATGCATTTCAACACTAAGGTGACCTTCGCCTGTTGAAAAACAAAAACAACTAATATTTTTGTTCTAAGTGTAGTAACTGGTATTAATTCAGTCAAAACATAGATGGTAGCAGAAGGCTCTCTATAATGGAAACAGCAACACAACAAGAAATTACGAATAAGATTTATTAAGAGCATGTTACAAATTGTTACTTTGGTACAGTTTGATGTGTGCGCTCGATGGTCTAAACCTAGTATAATGATGTCTAAAATAACTTGTCTTTTAGAAGTATTTGATGCTATCACTTTATGTCATGTAAGAGACCCACTTGATACTATAGTTACTCCATAAACACCGACTGCTAAGGAAGAAAACAGTCTTTAGCGTACTGTACTGAGTTGAGTGCAGGCGCTGAAATGAACTGTCAGAGTGCTGGTTCATGACTGTGTGACTGTACACACATCATTGTCTGGTGCCTCTCAGTGGAAGCATCCAGGTCTGCAATACATGGTGAAAGCTATTAAGTCCACGACTGACAACGCTCCCTATAGCAGCTGTCCACAATATCGGCGGACGTATACAATGTGCCTAATGAATTGGTACAGAAGCAGGAAGCTTTCCATGTCTGTGAGCACCGTCTGGAGGCTCCAGCCCAGTAATGAGAGATGTTAGGTGAGTGGTTGTGTCTGCATTGTGGCAAAATCGAGTGGTATTTGTAGAGTAGCTCTTGCATTGTTACACAACAGTTTGTTTATTATTACTCACTACAAAAACAATAACAACAGTACAAAGTACTGGAAAATGTGACTGCATCAGTGTTTCCACCTACACTCTAGGAGGAAACAATACAGTGCTGTCTTGAAATACGCATACATCTGTGGCTGTCAAAGAGTCTGTGTGCTTCACCTGTTGATATCATGCAAGAACTCTCCACACAACTGCCTGCGTTCAGCTTAAGCTGCTTGTTTTATTGTAGTGCTAATACCACCATTCCTCTACATCAAATTTATGGGGTGCTATAGGAATAAAATTTAGTTTCGTGTAATTTTAAACTTTGCTGACCACCAACTATACAGATGATTTAGTGCATAAAATCAGGTTGGGGGTGCCTCACGAAATTACCTGTTCTGCCTCCATGCAAACAGTGTTTATGATATTGGACTGACATATTTATCAAGCAGCTGATAACAGAGGTCCAGTGCAAGCTCTAATTATCGTATGGCAGCAAAACTGTAGATATCCTAATTCGCTAATGTGGAACCGATTAACGCTGTGAAAAAGATTAGTTCCAATTTCGACCACCAGCTGCAAATCTGGCTCCGCAAATGCAAGAAAGATGCATAGAAATGTTTCCATGTGTAATGGATTAGGAATGGGACGTGGGCAGAGAAGGTCACACAAGTGAGAAAGACATAATGTTGATTTCATCATTAGCTCTCTGTTACACCATTTGTTCAATAAGGGCATCAGAGACGTCGACGAGATTCTGCATCCATAAAACGACGTTATCACCAGTTGCTCGCAGCAGATCTGGTAGGATCTCAGTTACGTGTTCCTCTATGCAGACCTTCAGATGAAGCACAGGCCGAATGTGCCCCCGGGTAAATGCATTCTTTTAGATATCCACAGAGCCAAATGTCACGTGGATTCAGACCAGCAGATATTTCAGATCCTGCATTATGAAAACTTCTGGGGTAACATGTCTGTGGATTTTTGCATTAAGCAGACCCCTCACTGGGCAAGCGACATGAGGCATTGCCACATATTGGTAGAAACAGGGGTTTACACACAGTTGCGCTCTTACAAAGCAGGAATCACAAGTCTTGCAAGAAGGTCTCGATAACCCTCAGACGTAGCAATATACCTGTCATGACCTCAGGGTGTACTCCCTTCAAAGAACAACGGACCGAAAATGAACGTGGTTGTAAGTCCACACCACACAGTGACATATGGCTAGTGCAATGGCTCTTCGTTCACAACACGCTGTTTTGTGTATTCACTCCATCCTGTTGTGTAAAATGTGCCTTGTCACTCCATCACACATGTTATCGATTTCGATCCGAGTCAGGAACCGAAGAGAAAATTCAGAACTTTGCTATGGACCATGTAAGGTAACGGGCGAGTTGTGGCGCCCTGAAAATACTGTATTCTAAGTTTGGAGTTGGTGTGGCTGCACGGGCCGCTCGGAAAGCCGGGACACGTCAGCAACCGCCGAACATTAGCCAGAGCAAGATGGGTAGCCCCACTGCGTGATCCAAGCCGACTGCGTCGCTGGGAATTCCATGCTGATGCTGTGTCGAGGACTGTGCTTTGTGTCGATGAAGGAGATTCGTAAGCCGGGAGTGCCAAAGATGGCGGACTTCTTGAAACCATAATGGCAGACATTTCACAGTTCATGTAGAAATTAATAATAGCCAGAGGAATCATGATACCTTAAAAAAGAACATGTACATTACCATTATTTACACAATTCTGATAGTATAGTCAGATTTTCAATATCTTTATTAGTTTAATGTTTAGTATCTGACTGTAAATTATACAAGTAACACCAAGGAACGAATTTCAGAATCTCAACGGTTCATCCGATTTTGCGATCGACGTGTCTTTAGAAAACTATTAGTGCAAACGTAAATTAGTATGTATTAAAGACATGTAACTTGATTAGTACATGAGTTATTGGAGGTCAAAGAGGCTGATTACTATTGATCGCGTCAGGCCATAAGCTCTACAGGTACACGAGAAACGGTAGCAGGATGCTTCTAAATATATTTATTCGTCTATGTTTTTGTTTATATCCGATATATACTATTCATGACGAAATAGGTCAAATATTTATTGTCTTTTAGAAAGTACAGATACATTAGATTACTGGCCTACTTTTGTTTCTATTTCTTTGATATATGGTTATTTAATAATCTGTGTTAGAGCCTGTTTATTGTCCAGCAGTATGAATATTTATGTCATTTCAAGTTATTTAAATGAAAATCCAGTAATTTGTATGTTTGTGAGTGTGTGTTGGCTTGGAGACATGGCGGGAGAGCTCTAGCCAACCACAGCGCTCGTTGCTACAGTAGGCGAGATGGGATGGAAGTTGGGGCAGGAGGATCAGGTAGGACAGGACAGGGAGTGCTGGATGTGAAGGCGCAACGGACGGTCGCAGGAGATACTTGGAGAGTGTTGACCAGTTTACGTGTAGTCGCGGGAGATAGAAATATTTCGTTGTGCAGACTTGTGCACTAATGATATTTCCGATCCTTCTGTAGTGAAGACGTAATATGCATTTAGAAGTGAATATCTCACGAGCTGTGTTCTTGCTCATAACCAATTATTTATAATAGGAATGTATTGTTTCCCTGTTACTCAACTTATATTTTATTTAATTGCTGGACCATGGACACCAATAAGTGTTTTGCAGTAATAAACGGCATTCTTAAAGGTATTCATAATTTAAAAATAGTACCTGCAGATTTTATTTACAAACTGCCTATTGGCTTCTGTCTCGGGTTCTTCGGTCGACGTTCATGTAATCATTTTTCGGACGTTTCGCCAGCACGAGTGGCTGGCATTGTCAAAGCTTCACCCTCCATTGCCGGTGGTGAACTGGAGGCGAGCTCGCGGCCGCAGACTGTATGTACCTGGCGCGCCAACGTCCGAGGGCTTCTCCGCGGTCATTTCCGGTGCGGTTCTCCTCTTGCTACCTGCGACGGTCGTTCGCTGCAGTACGGGCAGCCAGGAGCCGTTTACCATAAGGCTTTCCTCTTTCTTGTTGAAACTGTTCGCGTGTTTTTGGATTTCTACAGCTTCTCTGAACAAGTTTCAACAAGAAAGAGGAAAGCCTTAAGGTAAACGGATTCTGGCGGCCCGTACTGCAGCGAACGACCGTCGCAGGTAGCAAGAGGAGAACCGCACCGGAAATGACCGTGGAGAAGCCCTCGGACGTTGGCGCGCCAGGTATATACAGCCTGCGGCCGCGATCTCGCCTCCTTAAAGTACTCAAAATCATAAGCAACGCTCCGCGCTACACACGCATCGCGGATCTTCACCGGGAATACCGGCTAGATACTATCTTGCAGGTATTCCAAAAACTCTCCACACGACTGTACAATAACACGAGACACTCGCGCAACCCGTTTATCCTTTCTCTGGGTAACTACGACCACAACCATAGATGGAAGCATAACAGACCAAAGACATTACTGGCTAGGAACTGAACATCTATGGTCTATAGAACGCTAACACGACAGTACTGGCGAGCCCCTGCAACACAGTTATTACTGGAAACCCAGATGTGCGACTAGCCGAAAAACAGGCAACCGCAGGGAAACCGTACTGTACACAGCACGCAAACCAGCCACACACACCCCCCTACACAGTCCGTGAGCCGATCTATGACCGATCGCCCACTAATCCACAACGACCTTGAACTGTTGCAGGGACGCAGCAACTGCAGCAAGCGCCGCAACAAGCTCCAACAACGACAAAGGTAACGATGCACGATACCTCGAACTAACACAACCACACCTTGCATGCACTGTCGCAGATAGCAAGCCGCTACTGCCCTTACTACCCGTCCTACTGTCGCAGAGGTTTTTTTCCCTTGGCGCTGGCCTTGGCACTTTTTTTCCTCTGCTCTTACAACCGCTACCCTTCGATCGCTTTCGACCACTTCTATCTCCTGATGGACCATGTTAATGAGTAGTCTTACCCAGACGCATGGATAACATCACAGCCTGCATCCTGTGACGCCTTGATTCAAAACTAACATGCATACGGAGGTGACAGTAGAACTTTTGTGTTGGTCACCACGTCGGTGCGGGCGTGGAGGGGCCCCATCCTTTGTTGTTTGATCTCGCCTCCAGTTCACCACCGGCAATGGAGGGTGAAGCTTTGACAATGCCAGCCACTCGTGCTGGCGAAACGTCAGAAAAATCATTAGATGAACGTCGGCCGAAGAACCCGAGACAGAAGCCAATAGGCAGTTTGTCAACAAGTGGCCACGAAAGCCTTAACAATTTTGTAGATTTTATTTAATTGGAATCTTTCATTTACAAATTTCCATGCTACATTCAAAATTCGTAATTGCCGAATGATAAGAACCTACGACCATTCGATTCATATTGTATACTGTAGACTTGGCAGTATTTGGCTTGTAATGTGGCAACTACGTATACCAGCCCCTAAACAACGAAACAAACCAAAACTTTTAAAATTTCAACTCTGAGTCTGAGGGTACGTAGTTGAGGGACACCATTAATATTTTCCGAAAGCCCACAACCATGAGGTTTCTGTTGCTGCACCATCTGGATCTTGCACAGATGCTGGAGTAATATAGATATCGAACCTCCCGTGCTGTTGACCATGGGATGGATAATTCTCGCTACACCGCATGTCTGCTAGCACTAACCGTGGTACGTGCTCCATGGGCTGTTACGGCAACAGGAACCTCATCAATGACTTCCGCCGGGATAGGAAACCTTCCTCCTCCAGGTGCCGCACCAATCTCGTCCGTGTTTTCGAATTTCGTTATCATACTCTCTCAATGCAGGACTGTAATTGCTGCATTTCACCTAAAACAGTTTCACTAACAGTGCTCGGTCTCTCTTCTCGAGACTCATGTGATGGTTAGGCAAATGACAGCTTTGATGTCGTACTGTCATGCAAACAGAGTATAACGCGAGATTTGTACCTGGTGGCCAAAAAGGGAAACACTTTTTACCGGCTTAAATAAGTTTCGCATTAACGGATTAGCGTATCTTCCACGTTTCGGTGCTATATGGGAAATACATCTAACACTACACTTTAATTTTAACCACCCAGTACAATGATTCAGTTGTTTTAATAGGGGTTGGGGGGGAGAGGGGTGAAAACATACAGAACCAAGATTATTAGAAAAATACCTAAACAGAAATTAAACAGATCATTATTGTAATATACATCAGAATATTCAGATTGATCAGAGAATTACAAATCTGAATTGGGTGTAGTCGAGGCTAAGTATTACGATAGTTGTCTGTGTATCTCTGTCGAAGTTTTAATTACTTAATACCAACTAAATCGCCGTCTTCCAAGCAAAAATAGGTATCAGAATCTAGATATTTCGACCTCGTACTTCGATGGACATATCATACTTCCTTTAAAAGGCTTTTCTAAAAAAGGGCCAAACTTAAGATACGCAGTGCATCATGTAACTGCAAATTAGAATTGGCCCTGACTCCCGGCACATGTTAGTGAAACTGGTAATCATTTCTAAAGGAGAAACGAAGTACGCAAGTTTTAAACATACGAAGAAAGTTTACGAATTAAATAGAAGTAAGAACATGGACACAGAAACGGGGGAATAGTTTCTAACAATTTTATGTAGTGCCCAAAAGTATCTGTTATGCTACGACAGAATCACGAATTACGTAGAATTTTTGGTTGTAGCTTACTAAGGGGTTTTCATTTGAAGCAATCGATGGCGAATATAAGTTGCACATCTTGGTTGACGCGATATGATATTTGTTGATAAATAAGAATTTTGCAGTCAAGTTCGCGTGTTGAAATAATTTTATTTCCTCAGTGAGGGGTTTCGACAGTCTAGCTGTCATCCTAGGAACTTGTGGAAATAACATTACAGTGCATGAATCACACGAATATAATCAGAGCACACTCGGCTTATAAAACATAGGTCCTACATTGGCTTGACAAAGTCTTTTGGAATAGGTCAAGAGGTCGCAGTCGATCTTGGATTTATGAAACAAGAAGCGAGGTCAATAGTCTCATATCACGACGGCACAGTACTTAACAAGTGGTAACTGAGTGCTCGAGCCCCACAATCTGACTTCATCAAAACGTGTGAGACTACCAGCGTCAGTACTGCGACTCAGTCTTGCAGCTGATGAAAGCTCCTGACATTTATTTTAAACGATAACGTAGCATTAACACGCCCGGAGAAATCATTGCGCACAAACCACAGACAAAACATAATATTGTTAAAAAAGTTAAATATGACCGTAATTAATGCTATATTAGAGATTTTATTCAGAAATATTTATTTTCAAAATATCTGCTGTATTTATGAAATATTATGACGAGTTTTTTATTCATTCGATGATCATCTCCAGGTCTTTTACAAATCGTGATCAGTAAAAGTCTTTGAAATAAATGATCTCAGACAGAAGTAATACAGTAAAAGGAAACCTACCGCGCTAATCTCAAATTATTCTGTCACTTCCAGCGCGAAAACTACAGTATTTCTGGCTGAAATCTTTTATGAAAAGCACTTAGGCTGATCACAGTTTATGACTACTAAACCACACAACATTTACAATAAAATCTAGTGAGATTACGAAAATAACACAAATAACTGTCTTCCATTTATAGGTTATGTCCGTGATGGAATACAAATCGTTGCGAGTACGGAACTGTACAAGGTATATAAGTTAGAGGGTCTCGTAAGGCATGTGATCTCCATTTACTGAGGTCATAAACTTTAAATGTCATACTGTGGAATCGAACAGAGTCTCATCTTTTTTGTGGGGACATTCTGATTCCTGTGTACCTTTGTTTTCCAGACAGTCTCAATCAAAAGATACGCAAATCCGTAACTCCCATAGAAACACACTGTTCAACAGCTGCTAAGGAACAGAGACATTGAAACCTCCTGGCAGATCAAAACTGTGTGTTGGGCCGAGACTCGAACTCGGGATCTTTGTCTTTCGCCGGCAAGTGCTCTACCACTGAGCTACCTAAGCACGACGCACGACCCGTCCTCACAGCTTCAATTCTGCCAGTACCTCGTCTTCCACCTTCCAAACTTCAGAGAAGCTCTTCTGCGAACCTTGCAGAACTAGCACTCCTGGAAGAAAGGATATTGCAAAGACATGGCTTAGCTACAGCATATGGGATGTTTCCAGAATGAGATTTTCACTGTGCAGAGGAGTGTGCGAGGTACTGGCAGAATTGAAGCTGTGAGGACGGGTCATGAGTCGTTCTTGGGTAGCTCAGTGGTAGATAACTTGCCCGCGAAAGGCAAATAGTTCGAGTCTCGGTCCGGCACACAGTTTTAATCTGCCAGGAAGTTTCATATCAGCGCACACTCCACTGCCGAGTGAAAAATCTCATTCTGGAAACAGAGACATTGTTGGGCAAGAATAATCACAGGCAATGAACCATAGTTCAGTCGAAAACAGGTGCGGAGCGGCATATTTATATCGGAAAATGGCACTAATTTTACCACATGGGAAGCAGTATAAGATGTATAAATAACGTTCACGTTTGGCACAGGCCAGTCTCCCAATATTATGGTCGAAATGTGCTGACCTGGGGCAGCGATGTACATTTTATACCTTTTATTCATGCTGGCTACCAAACTATTAAGGAGTAAAGGATTTTGCCGCACTCCTCTCTCAAGTCGGTATTCAGTTCGTGCACGGATCGGGGAGGGGGAGTTCGTTGAGAAACACGTCTGCCAAAAGCATCTCAGAATGCTCTATAGGGTGTAAGTACGGGGAATACGCAGGCCATTCTATACGTTCACTATCTTCAACATTGGACTCGCATTCTGGAGGATGACGGTTCAATCCCGTGTCCGGCCATCCCGATTTAGGTTTTCCGTGATTTCCCTAAATCGCTCGAGGCAAATGATGGGATGGTTCCTTTCAAAGGGCACGGCCGACATCCTTCCCCGTCCTTCCCTAATCCGATGAGACCGATGACCTCGCTGTCTGGTCTCCTTCCCCTAAACAACCAACCAACCAACTATCTTCACTTTCCATCCTTATACCTCAGCGGTCTTATGTGGCAGCCACTGTCGTCCATAAACAAAAAGTCGGGACCTACCACACCCTTAAACATACCGGACATGATCCAGAATAATCTCCCTGCACTACCACTGTGCTGTAATGGTATCTCGCGCATAAATAAGCAGTGCATTCGGCCGTTGTGCATATTGCTTGACCATAACACGAAGGCCAGGGCGGTGACGTTCATGAACATTCTGTTGCGTTAACGCGTTTCCCTATTTCTCCGCTCTAACTACTGGCCAGAGTCATTTGCCAAAGTGATGCGGAATTTGTTGGAGAACATCATTCTGAACCACTGTTACTGATCCCAACCAACACGCTCCCTTTACCAACGAACTCGACGATGACGTAGTTGAAGTGGGCTGCATTTAACAAGCTTCTGAGCATACGACCCAATCTGATTTAGTCGCCACGAAACAGTTGTAACAGGGACACCTGAACCAGTAAGAGCTGCGAGGTCTGCATCGATGTGGCTGGAAGTGAATATCCGTCCCTTTAAGCCACTAGGAGGAGGATCTGATATTCAATAAATGTTAGTAGCGCTGGAGCATAACTTCTCAAAATAAAAAAAAAACTTAGAAAAACTTGATGAGAACTGGTAGGGCAGAGACAAGCAGAAAGAAACTGTTACGAAAAGGGAAAAATAATTTAAAAAAATTGGTCTTGGCGGTGACCACAGACACGCTTTCGCATAGCATTTCTACTGTCAGCGGCCTGTTTTAATCGCATGATGACACCTGTGGACACACGCGCTACTGCAGTCACAGCAGTGATACTCTGACCGACTTCTAGCCTTTCAGCTGCTCGTCCACGGCCATAAGCACTCAATTGGTGCGGAGGCTTCACTGCAGCCGGCCGCGGTGGTCTCGCGGTTCTAGGCGCGCAGTCAGGAACCGCGCGACTGCTACGGTCGCAGGTTCGATTCCTGCCTCGGGCATGGATGTGTGTGATGTCCTTAGGTTAGTTAGGTTTAAGTAGTTCTAGGTTCTAGGGGACTGATGACCACAGCTGTTGAGTCCCATAGTGCTCAGAGCCAGCTTCACTGCAATTAACACGTCCCTCCCTTTATATTTTCTTTCACTGTCACTGGTCGAGTGTTCTGTAGCAATTGTCAAGAAGCACATGTATGATAAACTCAAATATTGTGGCCACCAGTGTTGCCATCATACCAGTATTCAGAACTAAAATGCAGTGCCGTCTTCGGTGACACACTCACTGTCAGAACAAGCACTACTGCCGATACCTTGCTCCATTCTCCAGTCCACCTCAGACTGACAAAAAAGATCGTAAAATTTAACAGATTTATATCATCCCTTCGTGTGTTTTGTTCATGAATTAACGAACAATTAACAGTAGATCATGAAGAAAAGCAACGAAATTTCTTAGAAGTTCGGGTTCGCACAGAGAATCAAGGTTTTTCTTTTTTTTTTTTAAGTGGGGGCCAGGAGTTGGTGCTATCTTCCTATTTGCGCTAGAAAGATGGGGTGAACACGTTTTGGTGTAACCCGTGCCAGCGGTCATTTGCATTTTTGCACTAAAGTAGATAAATGCATCAAGTCAAAAGGATTTTCTTCATCCGTTGTCGACATACGATGGCTTAAAATCGTGGTAAATGTAGCACGTAAACTGAATACACGGAAACGTTTAAAGACATTCAATTAAATAAAAAATGTTTCCATACGATAAAATTGAAAACTTTCAAAAATCTTGCTTTACTGACGTTTTACGTGCAAAAGACAAGTTTCTTGTTCTGCTGCCTTGTAAAAGTCTTATGCGTTGCTAGTATGTAAGCAACGTGGTTCGAAAGGCAATAAAGAAACCCAACGGCCGAGTCAACAAAAAAGTAGCTCGGTTGCCAAACTTTGGTGGTATAAAGTTATGGTAAAGTGAAAGTTGTAAACCAGAACAAATACGCTGGTATAATAGCACAAAAAGGAACGAATACGTCGTCGGAAGAGTTAGGGAAGTAAATGAACGGAACTAGTTCTTCGATTTATCAGGCAGCTTCAAAGACATTTACATCAAAACGTCTTTACGAGTTAACTGTACCACCATAGTACAGCGAGTTCTTTTAGCCGTAAGGTGTCGGCACGCCCGCTTCTTGCAATTTATAAGCAAAATTTTCTGATCCTGCGCTTAAAATCTAGAATATTCGCCAGCTATAGTAAACAATACATAATATGATACGGCTGAAGACGATATTTATAATAACTACGTAAGTTTTTCAGGAGAGATAAAATTTCAGTGGATGGATTTCTTGCGTGGGTATGACGTCATGTATCATGTTACTTTACATGACGTGGATACCAAACTAAGAAGTAAAATGGCGAGAATATATCAAGATGCTTTGATTTAAATGGCTTTGAAGGTGACCGACAAGTCAAAAAATTAGTTCCCTTCTTTTACATCCTTAAATATGCCCAGGACGTAATCACCATTTTTGAGCAATGATGAAAGCTTTTTCATTCTGGTTCTGGATATGTTCGATGAGCAAGACACAAGATGAAAAAGAAAGCCAAGAATGCGCTGTCATCAGTTCTTTGTCGAAGAAGACGTACAAATTTCTCACCAAATTTAACAAAGCGCAACTTTTCTGAAACATGGCCTGCAAGTTAAGAAACATTGTTGATGTAGTGGACGCTGTTCAGATTTCCCTCAATGCGTGAAAGTCTAGGTAGTGTATCCTCTGCCACTTCAGGTCATAAAATGGAAATATAAGAAAGCTTCGCAACGCCTGTATTGATACATAATACGGATGCCGTTTATAATAAACGTCTTACAACTTTAATATTCTGTAATCTATACCTCTAATAATCGTGGAATCAAGTAGAATGAAGAGTGACTCAACCAATCTTTAACACTGTTGAACGTTGCAGACGTACGCTCAGTAAAATGGTGTGAAGAGTGATGCAGATTCAACCAAAAGTAGAAAAGAGTGAAAATGAAAGTAATACACCGTGTGGTATAGCTGTTGGACTTCGAACTTAACACGAACATTTTGATCTCTGATGACCACTTATAACACCAGAGCAGAATGACATAATGTGCATAGAAAAAGAGATCAAGAGTAATAAACAAGCACATCAGACGCAGATTAGACCCACCTTGTAACGAGCAGAAACAGAGAAAATAAATTTTGCCGTACGGTGTATTCTGAGAGAGCAGTTGCCTGGGTTAACGATATGTAAGCGCCTTTTCTCATTCGAAGTCCATCTGCACATCCTCCCTTCACTCCTCTCCCTTCCCTCTCTCTCTCTCTCTCTCTCTCTCTATTAATTTCACGCACACTCATACACAAACACGCAACGTGTGAACTCGCTTCAGTACGTACAAGCGCATCGGGAACTGAAGCGTAACTGCAAGGGCGAATAAATGCACACAAGAGTACACAAGAACCCACACCCACTACTATTAGCCACAGACATGTACCCAAGGAAAGTAAACGATAACCTGATATTGGCCGTAAACTGGCATTTACAATAAAGCAGAATGTCTGAAACGAATTATGCTTTATTTTCCTTTTGCCTTTTTCCGGTATCGGCGCAGTGTACTGGGGATGGAAACGGACTAGCATGTTTTATTTAAGGGGTACTCGTTTTCCTTTCTATTACCACCCCGTTAAATACAGGAATGAAATAAACGTACCCAACTGTCTCTGTAGTGTTAGTGTAAAAGAGAGTGGCAGTTTACTAATTGTTAGCGATTCGTGTAACTGAAGCGGGTCTTCACCACCAGTCCATTATTAACTTAGTGGAATGTGGAAAACCGACTGAAAACCAATCCAGGTTGGCCAGCATACCTACCCTCATCGTTCATCCGCCGGGTTGATTCGATCCGGGGCCTGCGCATTACCACGTGTCGGAAGCTGCGCCTATCCGCATGGGTTGAAACGGATTGTGCCTGAAACTGGTTGTAGTAATTACGTCAATGTGCCCGCAGTAAAACATTACAATACACTGTATGCAATATAATTCGCATGCGGTGTACTGAAAACAAGTTCAGATAATGGCAGAATAGTGAAGCGGTACTGGTGAGCCACAAACACTGACTGAAGGAAGAAAGTTTATAGTTCGATGCACCTTCGACTTCTTGCTGATTACTGACAAAGCACTTTCTCATAAGTCCTGTCCTTGTTAATATTGATTTATTCGAAAGCAAATGCTGCAGTCGCTAAATGAATAGTGCCATTAACTATGTCATATAAACATTTATTTTCGATGACTAAATACAGTATGTAGGTAGGCTGTTTATGTGTTTGTATGTTGGCAGCGCTATGTAGCGCTCTGCATTAATAACTCTGATAGTACTGTGCGCACTTCGTACGAGACTCTGTGGCTGGTCGGACTGGCAGTTGGAGGTGAACAGTCAGCAGTGATGGAAGTTGGGTGTGAGTGATGGAGGTTAGAAGCTAATAATTAGCAGTGTTGTAGGTTTCCAGTATTAGCGCGAGCGGACGCTCTGAATGTGTTTCCGTTATTACTGATGATTATATACTTTTTTGGTTGAACTGGTTGTCACTTGATTAAGGTAAAATCTGGTAAATACATTGTTTGCTCTGGAACAAAATCTTTCCTTTGCTAACCACATGCCTATTAGTATTTAGAGCTTTCAGTTGTTAGAATCTTTTATTTAGCTGGCAGTATTGGTGCTTGCGGCATTGCTATGGTTCGTGTAATAAAGATTTTCTGTGAGGTAAGTGACTTATGAAATGTACGGGTTATTGTTAGGATTTCTTCTAATTCAGGGCCATTCTTTTGTATTAACTTTTTGAACTCAGGTTATCACTTCTGAGCCGTCAGATTGCGTTGCGCCAGGATATTGCGGGTCAGTTTTGAGATGATAAGAATAAGTAAAAAGAAAGTAGGCTCAGTACATTCAGTTTCACTCAGCAGTTTCAGAATCAAATAATGTAGAAGTTTCACCCTCTTCCAGTTACTGCAAGTTAAATAAAAAAAAATTTATTAAGAAGTTTCAGGTACAAACTCTACAGTTCAAATACTAAAAATACTGACTAAAACTTGTAAAAAGTCTGTGTCCAGTAATATTCAGCTCCATGTATTGAAACTTAAGTTGAAAGGCTTCTTTTGGCCTCACTCACCTCTTCTGGAAGGGAGTTCGTCTCTGTAGTTTACAGCCGTTTACTATAATGTATTACTTAACTTTTTTATACATTCGACAATATACTGTTTTCGTGTTCTTTGCCGTTAGCAGGATTCTGTGTATCATATAGTCAATTAATCCAGTGATCGAGTAACTTCGCCTCTCAGGTTACAATGGAAAGTGAGAAATAGTCGGAAGAGAATTAGTCTTTACCCTGCAAATGAAAGGGGTAGTCAAACGAAAATGAAACAGATGGATAAAAGTAAATAAACTGCTTACTACTACAAAATTAATAACCATAAATGTATTTATATTTATCCCACTGAGAGACAAAACGGTCAGTGCCATAACGGATAAATGTTTGCGACTACCTACGGAACCGCGGTTGTACCCAGACGCGTACCATATCGTCCGAAACAAATCGACGGCAATGAATGTCTTTATCCAGAGCTCCAAAAGTATGTAAATCGTACGGGAGGAACCGGAACTGTATGGAGGATGCGTAAGAGCTTCTCAGTAAAACTTCTGCAGCATAGTTAAAACAACCTTGGCCACATGTGGGTGTACGCTTCTATGCTGTTATTTTTCTGTATGCATTTGTAAATATTTTTTCATGAAGGCATTGACCGTTTTGCTTTACAGTGGGGCAAATGTATTAACTATTATGGTGACTAATTATGAAGTAATATAACAGTTTACTTACTTTTCGTTGTAATCGAGCGGTTCTAGACGCTTCAGTAAGGAACCGCGCTGCTGCTACGGTCGCAAGTTCGAATCCTGCCTCGGGCATGGATGTGTGTGATGTCCTTAGTTTAGTTAGGTTTAAGTAGTTCTAAGTTTAGGGGACTGATGACCTCAGATGTTAAGTCCCATAGTGCTCAGAGCCATCTGAACCATTTTTGAACTTACTTTTCTTTCCGCCTGTCTCGCTTTCATTTGGATGTCTACTATAAATCAGTTTCACTATTATCTCAAATGTTTTATAGACAGGTAGCTAGTAAAGGATGAAAGGACGGGAATTTTGATCCTATTCGTCTTGTACCTTGGCAGTTTTATATTCTAGTTGATCTTAATGGCAGCTCTGTAAATATTTCTCCAGATTCTTTTTTCCACCTATTCTTGGTAACGATGCAACTTCGAATTCATTTTCATCATAAGTTGCCATAAAATTGTACCTAACTCTTTTATATAGATCAGTCTAAACAGAAAATGAGTACCGTACACGTATGATGTTACTTAACCTAACATTAGAAAAAAACTTAGCAATATCTAGTTTTAAACTTCAGGTATGGCGTCCTAAGGCGTACACATGAAGTCGGTGGTTTGGAGCTTATATTTTGCATCCAAGGAATACTAACTTGTTGCTAGAGCACACCTAAATGCCCACTAAAGATTTCCAACGACTGAAGTGGTGTCGCGGTTATTACATTGGACGGTGTAGCGCGGAAGAAAGAACTGTAATTCTCGTTTGTACATAATATTTACGGTTTCCTCTCCATTCCCGTCCCTCCGTCCTTTTCTGTCTACCTGCCCAGTTTCTACAAAATTCTCCAAGCGAATAGTGACGTGTTTGATTATACGTGGCCAGGACCGATTCTTGCACGTTCGGACTTGTGCTCTGTCTCTAACAACTTCGTGTAAAGACGCTATTTTAGGAGCTGAAAGGCTAACACCTGGATAAATGAAGTAATGGTAACATCATTACGCAGGAAATTAAACTTGTAGCATACTCTTCTACCCAAAGGCTGAAGTCAGATGTGTGAACCATAAAATACGAACACAGAAGAGAAGCAAAGCTCTTATGCAAGAGATGAGGCGAAGGATACGTTACTGCCATGTTAAGGAACGGACGTTAATGTGATTCAGAGAGTATATGGTGACCAAAAAGGGAAAAAAGATTGCCATTCGAATAAGATTGCTTTGTGACAGCAGATTGTCGTATCGACAATCCCAGTGATTCAGCTCCGACAGCGAGGTGGGGGAGGAGGTTCGTGACTTTCTGGGTGGTATGCCGGCGGGCTGGTGTGACATGGGCGTGCGGGGGCTGCCACGGCGTCTACAGGGATGCGTTGACGGAGGTGGTGATTGTGTCGAAGGGTGGCTGGGAGTTCAAGCTGTGGAGTGGTGTGGGCCGTTGTGCAGGTGGGCGGGTCTGTGTGCTTGTGGAAAAATGGGAGACCTTACTTTTGGGATTACCCTCATATAAACAATGGAGTTTTTGTTCCAAAAGCCAATAAACAAAAGAGATGTTATATTCCATGTAAACAACATAAGCACAATATCGACTTCTTTTGAGCTTTATTAAACTGCTACCCACATCCTAAATACAGTGTGCCTGGGTTAAGCATATCATTATATAAAATTTAATAACTTGAGACATTTATTGTTGGTTTGCTTGTGGCAGTGAATGTGTGGTTGAATTGTTGGAGGATAGGTTTATAGGCCCATTCTTCTTTATGGAGCCTTCGGTTTTGGCACAGTATGTCTACGTATGTTGTTGCACTAACTTCCTCATGACGTGACTTTTCTACAAGATGGTGAACCACACCCATTCAAGAACATTGCGAGGGATTTTTTGGATCAAGAGTTCCCATGTTTCTGGATTGGGAGAGGTTGTCAATTGATTATTTGGCCCTCTAGAAAGCCAGACATTATGCCACTTGATTTTTTTTCAGTGAGGATTTATCAAGAATAAAGTATAGCCGATACCAGTTTGCACCAGATCTGTACAATCGTGCATGAGCAGCTGTCTCAAATTTTAAGCCTTCAATCCTGCAAAACACTTGCAGAGAATTGAAATATGGATTAGATGTCTGTTGTGCCACAAATTATGCACATATCGAGGTGTTAGGTGTGTAAAGAAACATTTTGAGTTACCATACTTGTAGAAACATACTTCAGGGAATATCTCAATTACTTGTCAAGTTGTTATAGTTCATATTATTATGTATTTAACCCAGTTCTCTGTACATAGGCTTAATATGTAACTGCTCTCTGACATTTGGAAAACATCGTGAAATAACTGAAAAAAAAATTAAATCTTGAAAGAATATTACCAGAAAGCTGACTGGCACAAGCTAGGGGGTGTAATCAGACACTTTACACATGGTGTCCAATTGATTATGTATTCTGTTGCTGAATACTGCATACTTGCTTGGGTTAGACAGAATCGTTCAGCAAGATTGGTATCCAGTTAAACAACACAGTGAGAATTGTTATAGGCATCAAATCAAGATTAGTTCCCTGGCTTCATATCTTACCTAGTATGTCACCACCAGAACTTGGCCAACAGGCAATGAAAAGAGAATGCAATAAAATATACAAGGAATCAGTTCTTACAATCTCCCCAATCGACAAGATTCTTGTCTTCTGACATAGCATGCTTGGATTTAGAAAGCCTGTGTGGTATCTTGGCAGCCTCCACTGACCTACTCTTTGTGATTTAGAGGAGCACTGTTAAGCTAACTGGACACTGGGTACTTGACAAGGTCTGGCTAAATATACTGCCCCAACCATACCACCTACAGGCTTGCAGCTGCCAAGAAAGATCTGGAGCTGCATCAAGCAATCAGAACCAGGTTGCAAGATTCAAAGCATCTCTTTATAAAAGGTAGAGTGTACACAGCCCAGAAAGTGAGTATGGAGCAAAATATCAAACAATATACAGTATTATTAGTGAATTCCCCTATAAGAAGAATTCAAGTGACTTGAATGACCTCATAAAGTGTTCTCCAAAGGCTGTTGTGTGGTTTACCTTCCTGTACGTAGAGCTCTGCCATATTAACAACATTTTTGAATGTTTAAACGCTATAATTTTTTGCTAGTTCATTAGTATTCGTATGTTTATTCTATATCTTTCTTCTCTGTTTTGCTTCTCACATTTTTCTGTAGTTTTGCCATCACTAATTAAGCACTAGCTTCCATATAGGGCAGTAACATAATAGGTAAAAGTATTTAATGCAGGGTGATGCTAGTTATCCAGTATGGCTTCTAAGCAATTGATATTTAAGAGGAGATGATGGCAAAGAAAAATGTCCTTGAAATGGATCAGTGCTGGACTGAATAGGAAAAGGAATCCCGTAATTTTTGAATACTCCATTAGTAGTGTAGCGCTTGACACAGTCACGTTGATTAAATATTTGAGCGTAACATTGCAGAGCGATATGAAGTGGGACAAGCATATAATGGCAGTTGTGGGGCATGTAATGGCAGTTGTAGAGAAGGCGGATAGTCGTCTTCAGTTCATTGGTAGAATTTTGGGAAGATGTAGTTTTATCATCACGCGAGTGTTACGGAAATGCTTCAGGAACTCAGGTGGGAGTCTCTGGAGGAAAGGAGGCGTTCTTTTCGTGAATCGCTACTGAGGAAATTTAGAGAACAAGCATTTGAGGCTGACTGCAGTACAATTTTACTGTCACCAACTTACATTTCGCGGAAAGACCACAAAGATAAGATAAGAGACATTAGGGCTCATACAGAGGCATATAGACAATCATTTTTCCCTCATTCTGTTTTGGAGTGGGATAGGGAGAGAAGATGACATTTGTGGTACGAGGTACCCTCCGCCACGCACCATATGGTGGATTGCGGAGTATGTATGTAGATGTAGATGTAGATGTAGACGACTAATAACGGTCTATACAGCGAAATAAGAGATTATTTTCGCTAACCATTGGCTTTACGACCACTAACTCAAAATATTGTCATAAAATGTGAATAAATACTAGTAACGGCTATCCATTGTCAGGAGTTTGTGAGTCATTTGAAGGGCCTGGTAATTATCTTTGCTTTCAGGATTTCGTCTAACAATTGCAAGTTCTACATTTCAGTCACTATTGATTTCTCTTTAATAGGTTGAAATTGTGAGTCGGAGTTGTATTGGATCATTGCTATTCTATGGCACTGCGTTAACCGAGCACGGATTTCTAATCGATTCG
The DNA here is from genome assembly GCF_021461385.2 of Schistocerca piceifrons. Classification (NCBI taxonomy): domain Eukaryota; kingdom Metazoa; phylum Arthropoda; class Insecta; order Orthoptera; family Acrididae; genus Schistocerca; species Schistocerca piceifrons. The sequence continues at coordinate 534,977,843 of NC_060141.1, read as the reverse complement.
AATCTCCAATTTGTATGTGCTTCACCAAATTTCGTCAAGTCTTCAAGACTGCAAAAACACCCATAAGTAATGTCAAAAATGTTTCCGAAGTGAATGGATGTCCACGACAATTCACTAGGAGTAATTGATTAATATTGCAGAATCGTGCTCATCATAGTGACAATTATGCTTAGTGCTGTACGACTTTAGTCACTCAAAAGACATCACGTAAAGAGGGAACATAAAGAGAAATATCAAAATTTAAGATAATTATTATTTATTATTCCGTCTCTGTTGCACATTTTTAATTAGATTACATCTTTCGATACTTAGTAACACACGTTTGAGCACGCGAGAATCAATAACTACATTTCATTAAAGCATCCGGGCATATCGGTCGTCTTTCACATTACTCTCTAAATAATATTTCGCGGATCACAGAGAAAACAGATCTTATTTTTTTGTCTTTGTAAATGCGTGGAACTGTACAGCCACGTGATCGCGTGGGGTATATATGTATGTGTCATTTATGAGATTACGTATCCATTTTCTGCATGATAAGTGAATATAAAGTCAAATCTCTCATGACATCCTCGGGAAGTAATTGTTTCAGTCCTACTATCTTGCGTCCGGCCATCCTGATTTAGGTTTTCCGTGATTTCCCTAAATCGCTCCGGGCAAATGCCGGGATGGTTCCTTTCAAAGGGCACGGCCGACTTCCTTCCCTGTCCTTCCCTAATCCGAAGAGACCGATGACCTCGCTGTCTGGTCTCCTTCCCCAAAACAACCAACCAACCTACTATCTTCACTGCTCATTTGCACATGTGCTCATTTAAACTTTGTTCTTTCGAGCACCAAGTACAAGTGTCAGACAGTTGGAAATGCTGCCTTCAGCAGAATCAATCTCTCTGGAAACTGCCTTTTCCGATTCTGTATAGAAACTGTAGCTAAGCAACGTGAGTGCTAGTTGCAATCAACTTCAAGACACTTGTTGTAGTAATGAATACGGGTGTCTTTGCTTTCAAATGAAACCATTTTCTAGCGACAGGTTTTAGAACATGCCGTGTGTAGTTACTTCTGCATTGCACAGGTTTTTCGTACAAGGAGGAATGCACGTACACTGATAGGTTGTATTAGGACAGTTGAAAACCTTGTTTGCAATTTGTCTTCATTTACTTCGTGTTAAAAGACCCTTTAATAATCTGTAACGTTATGAAAGTTTGTTGATGACCTCATATTTCATTAAAAAGTAGTCAGATCGTTTAGATTTTCATTCGTGGATCATGGGTCAAATACCGTATAAAGAGGAATGTATTCGTGGCATTAATACGGGAGTCGTACCTTGCAATGCACTCGCAGATAAAATTTATAAGGTTGTCGTGACTTTCAGCGTAATACGGAGCACGTTACTTTCATCTCTTCAAACCCATCCGTGGCGTTAAATCAAGAAAAGGAGACCAGCTCAAAAATGGTTCAAATGGCTCTGAGCACCATGGGACTTAACATCTGAGGCCATCAGTCCCCTAGAACTTAGAACTACTTAAACCTAACTAACCTAAGGACATCACACACATTCATGCCCGAGGCAGGATTCGAACCTTCGACCGTAGCGGTCTCGCGGTTCCAGAACCGCTCGGCGACATCGGCCGGCAGAGACCAGCTGTTGGAGCAGAAGTCTTATCGTCTCTCAGCTTATTGAACTTAACTTTTGTCGAAACGCTAAGTGCAGTGTAATGGACAAATCTATATTTGTGGAATTTGTAGCCTTGAGTACATAAACAGCCGTTTGTAATTTCTATCACTTATACTTCGCATGGCTTACGAGAAAGCTCTTTGTCTTAATTTCCCGATCGCACGTCGATCGGTTTCGATGTTTATCTCACCTGCATGGGAAGTACTTAAGTTTTGCTTGTGGTCTTTGGAGTGGGAGCTCGGCCATTGAACTGCTAGAACGTCATAATGCCGCGTGATCAGGTAGAATCTGAATAAGTGAAGGCAGTTATACGGAGCCAATCAGCCTGTTGTGGTCAGACGTGGGCAGTCCTAAGTGGGGCAGTGCGTATTATTGTGTGTTAGTCGTCGCTGGGCAGTTTCATGGATGAAGTACCTGTTACTGTGGATTTGTTTGGGCAGGTGGGCAGGCAGTGTTGAGCCGGAAGAGGCCGTTGGAAGACTGATGGTATCAGACAAACTGCGGTCAGATGATGCTGCTCCACTCAACCGAAGAGAAGTAGTGCTTGACATTGGAACTCGCATTGAGGGAGGGTACACTACTATCTTTCTTTCTCTTGGTAGAGAAAGAGCTATATATTTTTGAATCGATTACGAGAAGTACACGTCGCTCCTCTCCTTTTATTCTACTCAGAGATATGAAGTAAACTGTTATTGTTTTCCTCGCCGTTTGGTGTGTTATCCAGAGGCAATGTGCCTGATTAAGCTCTCCTATGAACCAAGCAGCAAAGTGACGATTAGAATGAGATCAATCACACGATTCTGTTTACGTTCGCGCCCCATATTTAACCCTCGATCGGGAGTTAGTAAGTCATTCTGTCATTCAACGAACATATTGGTAATGTTTCTGTTTTTATTTCCCTTTATTTTTGTTTTTGTTCTTTCTTAATAACGCTGATTCAGAAATCAAGCAGATGTGAATGTGTTAAATTTAGCAGACTTTTCAAGTTATGCTAGTTTTCAGCGTTTGTTATCATCATTAATGTACCAGATCAGAAGTTTATTTGAAATCTCTATGTTCATTACCTCAGTCGGAGTAATGTTCCCTTGGCATGCATTTCTGGAGTAATAACAAATATACGTTTTGTGATTACCACTGATACGAATTTTTAACTTATTCCTGCCTAAGTAAGTCGCCCTTGAGGAGTCACTGTTGGGTAAGAGGGTCAAATTTGTAAATGCATCGTAAGTCACGCTACAGGACGACGAAACTGCGCCTGCCGGGCTCTACGTTATTGTATCTGAGGTGGTATGGCATTGTCAGTCCCTGCTTGATGATTTAGTTGCCTTATGGCGTGTATAAGGATACGAACTGGCCGTTAATGACTTAAAGAGATTGATTATTTATTGAACTACACCATGATAGCTTCAAAGCAATGATACCTTGAACCGTTGCGCAATATATGTATCGGCGTCTGGTTAGAGGGCTTGGACGTAGTCAGATGCATATCGGTACGATTACTAGATCAATACATTTGACTATTAACAGACTCCATACACCTCCATGACGGAAATGTAGTGGAAAGGTAAGTGGAATCATATTGAGCCACAGATTACGTGACAAACAATGCGGTTGATGACAAACGTTTCCGCACTGTTGTTTGTGGTCAAAGATTGGCAGGCTTCTGACAAGAATTAAATACATGGAGGAGTTTTTTCGGTGATGGTCTACTTGGAAATTAGGTTTTAGTATACTTACAGATTGTATCTGAAATGAGAACAAAAACTCTGTACCCCGACCATGTTACAAAGCTTGATTTCCTGTTCTTGAGGTGTATTTTCCTCATCATTAAACTATCTAGGGTACCTCCAGAGACGCCACAAATTCTAAGTGTCACTCGGTGTTGCCCCTGTATGCTGAACACTTACACGCAGGCGTTCACCCATCACGGAAGTGTAGCTTTGCAGTGGTCACAGGTAGATGCGACAGTACAACGCTCGGAACACCGTACGAAATTGCATGTGAATACAGACTTTTTATTTATTAATTTATAATGGCTTTCAATTTAAGCACACGCGACATGGATTTTAACGCGAGTCGTATTTTCACATAGTTATAAAAGTTATATATAATTGTTGTTAACGTTCATTCCAAAATTTAAAATTCAGTCATACTTAATAGTGAAATTAATCGTAAAAACAGATATTAAATAACATATATTAAATGAAAAGGAAAAACACCATGACACTACATTTGTCAGTTATCTCAGCACCAACGCAGCAGTTGGGTTACAGGCAGTTCCTAATCATAATCACTGGGAAAATCGAGGTTAAGGTAGAACAGTTTTTCAGGAAGCTCTAATCGCGGAATTCTAAATCCATGACTAATGTTAGCATTACTAATTTCTATGGTAATGATTCCCCGATTGCCGAGGGTGGCATGCCAGATCTTTAGAACAGGAGTCCCGGAATCTCATACTATTCCCAAACAGTTTTTTGTGAACCCTCCACCCAGTAGCCTTGAGAAAAACGGGCCCACCTTTGTTCCTGCACCGTCGTCTGCAAGCCCAGAGAAACGAAATGAATGTGACGGAGTCACTGCACCAACTCTCCGGCAACTTGCTCTTGCTGGGAAACCTACATAAATCATCAGATAAACGTTCCCATCTGCTCTACCGGTTCTCCTGTAGCTTCCACGTTGTTGGTCGCATATCCATTGCTTCAGGTCTTCGTCTGTGTAGACAGACACTAATTCCGGCGTCAGTGAATCCTCGCTGATATCATTCATTCACTCACAATATTCACTGCTGTATTATCACTTCCAACTGAGTTTCTCTCAGACGTAAAAAATATTATAAATTCTCTCCCAGATACGTTATTTGCTACCTTGTTCACCAATTGCCATTTGCGGTTTTCTCTAGTTATGTAGCTTAGTGTACCATTGGCAGTTGTTCGAGTCAACAAAGCTTCGTATAGTGGACACTATAGCACAATATGGTCTGGTGTACCAATGTAGACATATGCACATATATTTGTCTCACTTTTTTTATCATGCAAAAAATATTCACGGTGTGGTCCATGGCTTATCAGGCAGTGATTCATACCTCTAGATGGATTTACATGGCTCATAAGAATCCTGCCTTGATATCTGGAAGTATATCATAGATCCTGTGATCTCTTATGGTAGAGTCTTTGTCAACTCAAGAGTTTTTCCACAATTTTAATGCTTGTTTGTTATTTCCCGACCTGTCGTGTCTTTCACCCTGCTAAGATACCCTTCGCGAGGCCAGTGGACAGACCCTCTATATCTGACACAGATATCCATTGAGCACATGCCTCACATGACTAATAGTGCCTCAACCCTTGCTGTCCCATAGCCTCCCGTGAGCTTCAGTGGCATGCTCCTCTGCATAAGCCTTAGGATTGACTTGCATCGATTGTATCTCAATTAGTGTATTCAGACGATGGCAGCAAATCTTCAGATTCCTGTGAGAATTGCATCACGATAGAGTCTAAGCTGTTGAAAACGCATTTTAAAATCAATGGTGCCCAATCTTGCCAGCTTGTGCATAACCCTACTAGCTTTCTGACACATCTGAGATGTATGTGTCTTTGAAAGTTATGCTTTCGTACATGTGTAAGCCCAAATATTTACATATCACATTGCGTCGCACTGAAATTCCCCTGAATATCACAGTAGGATTCCATGAGCGGGAGACCCTTCCTTTAAGTAACAGGTAGAGAGCCTTACTTGCTGCAATTTCTAATTTATTATCTGAGCACCACTTTAGTATCTGAGCAAGCCTATAACAAGCTTTCCTTACGAACCTGGCCATTGACTTCTCTGCCTCCACAAACAGTATGTAATCGGCATAGGCCATTACTGTTAACACTTTAGGGATTTTAGCCAGAGTTGTCACCAAAGGCTAAAGGTAAGGTCCCAGAAAATTGGTTCGCATATAGATCTCTGTGGATAACCATTAGTGATTCGTCTAACTACTTTCTGGATGTTGAGCCCAATCCACAGTGCGCCCCCCACAGTAATATAAGGAACTCTGGTACAAACATTTTGGGATCTGGCATTGTCTCAGGCGGGTAAACGTTACGGGCCACCACAGTTTGTGAAATACTGTAGGCTCGAAATGTCAACCATAATGTCTACGAGTTACTGGCTGACACGTTTCTCCACAATTATGAGTGTACAATTAATGGTTTCCTCTATAGATCTGCCCTTTCTGGAGCCGAATTGGCTCTGGTTGAGGTTCTGAAGCTCCTTGTGGGACAGTAATCTCACGCACAGCAAGCGTTTTTGAAGTTTACGCAAGATGCTAAGAAGACAGACTGGTGTATTGGGCTTAGGAACGATAGGGTATCTATCCATTCTCTTCTGGGAACACGGATAGACACACCAGTCGGGAAGGAGAGTGTCATGGCCGCTTGGACGATGCAGCTAGACTGTACAGCTAGACTGATTTAGCAGTATTGAAGGAAGGCCGAATATGAGGCAAGAATAGTATACACTGTTGTCATAACATTCATCACCACGGAAGAAATAGCATAATGCACCAATATTATCCAACACCCGACGCAGCAGCTCACACCGCAAATACTTTGTGGAATGCACAGACTTTTACTCGACTGATCTTCATTGTCGCAAGAGTTTCCGTTAATACAGCACTTTTGGGATGCAGTGGAAAGTCCTATGCTTTAGTCCCAGCGTCGAGCGACCAGTGTTCATGAACTGGCAGTATTACGGGAAACAACAGATTTTTTTTATGTCTGGACAGCTGTCATTTTAAAAGCTTTGAGCGATTGCGGTTCCATATGAACCACCATCAAATAAAATTTAATAACTAACTACCTACAGTAATATTCCTTAACATCTTCGCAGAGCTCTGAATTTACAGTCACAAAATATCCGTATCCGAGTTTGGATGAGCGAATCGAATCAGAACATTATGAAGACTTACTGGGTCACTGATTGTAGTTTATGGCTGTTCAAGGCACTAAGTGAGAGAACGTGTGGTGGAACAGTGGGAGTATGTGTGCTGTGCCTGGAACCTGTGGCGGGGGTGGGCGGAGGGGGGAGAGAGGCTCCTGCTAGGGGCTCTTTCCCGGCAGCTGCTAACAGATGACTCTTGGTTCGAGGCGCCCCACTGAAGGCACAGCTACGGCAGGAAGCTCGCAGTGACCAGACAGGCTTATAGCAACGCTTTTAATACGGGCACTGTCTGCCGTTCGAATTACATGTTTTTGTAGCGTTTCTACTCTAAACAAATCACACGTTTTTATGAAGGATTTCCAATGAAGGTATTCTCAAAAAATTATTTAATTTAGAAATGTGTTTTTCTTTTTCAAAAAAATGGTTCAAATGGCTCTGAGCACTATGGGACTCAACATCTTAGGTCATAAGTCCCCTAGAACTTAGATCTACTTAAACCTAACTAACCTAAGGACATCACACACACCCATGCCCGAGGCAGGATTCGAACCTGCGACCGTAGCAGTCCCACGGTTCCGGACTGCAGCGCCAGAACCGCTAGACCACCGCGGCCGGCTTTTCTTTTTCATAAGTGAATATACACCCGACGCCATTGCTGGCAGTTGCTGTGTGAATGACCTGGATGCTACCAGATCGCTATTATTGTGTGCATAGAAATTAAATTTTTCTACTAAGTTCAACCGGTTACCCTTTTAACAGACACATTCAATTACGTTCTGGTACAATTGACTACAGATGTAGTATAATACCAACGTTATCGTAGATTATATGTTGGTTAGCTCTTGTATTTTATCTCTGCGTCTGAATATGGTTGACGTGGAACCAATATCGGTCACTGTTTTGAACACGAACGCGGACTTTTTTCCAGAAAAGAAAATGTGTCACTGTTTCGATGACAAGACCTTCCTCAAGGTTGTTTGCTTCCATGTTGTAACGAGTACAAGCGTGTATTCCTGGCGGCAGGGGTCACAGCTCTCACTTTCTTTGATTATTAACATCAGTTTAGTCGTTCAATACCCATCATGTGATGGCTATCTCCACAAAATTTGACAAATATCGGACTGATGTTTCACAGTGCACGATTGTCCATTACCATCAACGTTTGATGGCTGGGAAATACACTATAACAAAATAGTTAGTTTCTCAGTCCGAACGTAAACTTAGGAGGGAGAAATGATTGCAAGATAACGGCAATGTTAAGAAGACTTGCCGGCCAGAATGGCCGAGCGGATCTAGGCGCTTCAGTCTGGAACCGCGCGACCGCTACGGTCGCCGGTTCGAATCCTGCCTCGGGCATGGATGTGTGTGATGTCCTTAGGTTAGTTAGGTTTAAGTAGTTCTAAGTTCTAGGGGACTGATGACCTCAGAAGTTAAGTCCCATAGTGCTCAGAGCCATTTGAACCATTTTTAAGAAGACTTCACCGTATAATTATCACTAGGAGAACACGTTGTACTGTAACTGAGAGCAAAACAGTTAATATCTAAGTACTGTAATCATGGTTATGGATGTAGCAAATTATATCATATTCTTACTATCAAGGCTTTGCAATGGTTGGTAAATTATCCACTGGAAAGTAAGTGTTACGCAAAACTGAAGAAGATTAAGGTAGAGTAGTTGCGGCTCATACTTAGGAGCTATGAGGTGGAGGCGCCCCAGAGAATACATTATAATACATTTCTCAGCAATGGATTAGATAATTTAAGTTACCAGTACGCACTTCGAATATTCCTCACACGAATTTACACAATGACAGTCGATGTTTTTTGAATTGATATCGACTGATGATTTTCAAACATGTAGTAGTTAAGGCTGCGCCTTGAGATGCCTGTGAAGCTCTTTGTAGAAGATGTTTTGGGCGTTGCTTTTACAGAGTTCAGCTCATATCAACTTCCCAAACCCTCCGTCGCTTCAGCTTTGCTGTCCTACGTCGCGTCTAGTCATGTCTACGTCACAAGCTGAAGTTGAGAGAGGCGACGTTTGGTTTCATCCCAATCAGCTGAAGCCCATATTTGGTTGGTTTTATGAATCATGACGTTTCTAAGTAGCAGCATAATGAGGATCTCTCAAAACAGCGCCTTCATTGGTAAGATTTGTAATAAGGAAACGTCATGTACTTGGTCGCGATATTTTCGTATTTCGTTATCATATCGTAACTTACTTGTTATGACAGTATACAGTTTCAGGCAATGGCGCATTGAAGAAGTGCCAAAAACCTGACGTTCTTGGTTGCAATTCTTATAATTAAATGTCAGTTAGCGACATTTCAAAATGGTTCAAAGGGCTCCAAGCACTATAGGTTGAAATGGCTCTGAGCACTATGGGACTTAACATCTGAGGTCATCAGTGCCCTAGAACTTAGAACTACTTAAACCTAACTAACCTAAGGACATCACACACATCCATACACGTGGCAGGATTCGAACCTGCGACCGTAGCGGTCGCGCGGTTCCAGACTGAGGCGCCTAAAACCGCTCGGCCACTTCGGCCGGCAGTGACATTTCAGCGGTTAGAGGATTATGTAATATAAGACACATAACCTCAGCAGTTTATGATAGTGTACTGAATACGGCTGCAGACTTTCAATGTCAAAGATAGTGGGTTGATATCCTGCTGCTACCGTTCCTTTATTATTCAACAGATTTACATTTGTAAAATTAGTATTTACATGCGTATGAGAGCTCTCTTTCGCGGGATTAAGTTTATTGGATTGTGTGAATATGCTAGAGAATATGGGCCAATGAAGACTATTTTCTACGTCACTGCCACATTTTATCGCAATTCAGTATTTATTTATTCATCCAAAAACCACAATCGCAGCACAGTATCTGTGACGTCACGGAAACATTCGTGCATTACCCCACGAACTCATTGACGCTGTAAATTTATCTCATGCAAGACATAAAACGTCTAAAATTTAAGAACTAAGAACAGCAAAAACATGAACCATTCCCGAAGTTAATATACACAGCGTTAAAGATCTGTCCGCCAACATTTTATCACAAAAAAAGACTCATTGGACAGATATTTAACGCTGTGTGTATTAACTTCGGGAATGGTTAATGTTTTTAGCGTTCTCAGTTCTAAAATTTTGGACGCTTAATGTCTGCGTTAGCTTTGCCTTTCGACCCTCCCCCCGCTCCTATCACCCTCTTGGTTTTGGTGACAGACTGATGTGTAACGTAGCCCGGGGTCTACGTTGGTTTCGATCGATAAACGTCGCAGCCTTCCATGGTATGGAAACCATGAGCCACACATGGGCCAGAGTAATGTCTCTGGTTCCTACACTTACTGTGTCCTGAATACTCTCTATCCCTTCTGCCGCTGTTCTACTGATTTTTCACTGAAGACATTGTCATACCTTGAAAACTAAACATCAGATCAAAAAACGTTTTGATTACAATTTGCCTGTCTTGGAGAGGGACATCCAATGATACCACACTCAACCTTCCACCCCATCCCTTGTGAGGGCGCGGAGGGCAATTTTGAAATCTTCAATAGGAACCTTCTTTTTTTTTAATTGTAGATTATGATTTTACGGCAAAATCTACATACGTTTTGTCTGAAGCGTTTTCTTCATTTCACCACAGATGGCGCTGTATTCGGAGGAGCACAAATGAGTACACAATCGTGTTTTACGACATGGTATTCACTGGCTCTTGAATATCCAATGGCACGTGGTGCCCAGCTTCCATGCTGCGAGTGTGGGACAGCCCAGTATTTCGTAGCTTCTAACTGGAAACCGCAATCGCAACGTTCTATTCCTCCGAGACACTGAACGGGGACTACTGGACGCGCCACTGTGACCGTGGCTCGAGGCGAATGCTACATTACTTTCCCAATTAATGTAAGGCTTCAAACGCTGTACCGCCAACTTCAAGACGCTTACTGATCCGCTTTGCAAATGACCGTACACAGGACAGAAGCATATCTGCGGGAATGTCAGCACAAGCGTTTCTGATGTGGTCGATCAAGTCTTCAATGCCTGCTGGCGTTCGTTGGTGCTTGTAAATAACCTCACAGAAAGAGATCCGGCGACGTCAAATCCGGCGACCTAGCTTGCCAATTGATAGGGCAACCTCTGCCGATCCACCGACCAGTGTAAACACGATCTAATACCTCCCGTGCTTCATTTGTGTAATGCGCTGGACAACCGTCATGCTGAAACCACTTACGTTGTAGAACGTCCAGGGCAACATCCTGTAGTAGTACGGTAGTTCCTGTTTCAAATACTTTCGACATATGCGTCCATTCATCGTGCCGTCGATAAAACACGTTTGTTCCCCCTGACGCCACACCGTACGTAAACCGACCAAGGACGTTGATGGTCAATTATCCGTAACCAGTGGAGATTGTCTACACTCTAGCAATTCGTGTTATCCCGGTAATGACTACCATGGTTTGTGAATGTAGACTCATCCCGAAAATAGTATCACGGGAAAGAACATGACGGTCGCTTGCATTTGCTGACGAGCTAATTCACATAACACTACCCGGATACGGAAATCGGTGCCATGAAGTTCTCGATGTAGTGCCATGTCATATGGACGATACTTACGACGATGCGGTACTTCGATAATACTACCTACGGGCACACTGGTATCGCGGCGTAGTTGCCCTGCGCTTATTCGTGGGTTGTGGGGCACTGCCGCTAGTACAGCTGTCTCATACCTTCTCCGGTAACATATTTGCTTCGTTTCCTTTTGTCGGTCTGTACTCTGCCATCAGACATAAAGGCGTTTACAAACTTGTCAAAGAACGAACGAACGTGAGCAGCTTTCTCTGGAAAACGCCCGGCACACAAGGAGAGAGGGACTCAACATTTCTCCTATATTCTCCGTAAATCAGGATTATTTCAATTTTTTCTTCTGTGGTTGCAACATTCATTGTCCACTTGCACGTCTATTCTCCAAATGATGGGTAGGTGTGCAGGCAATAAACGCTGTGTATGTATTGCAATGTTTAGAGCCGCTATCTGCTATGCGTCTGCGTGATGCGTAAGCTCCGGTCGCAGTGTACTGCCTGTTACGATACGTCGTATTTCGGTTTACGTCCGCGGCGGCGCGTCGAGTAGTCCCCTGTTCCATATGTCGGAGGAACGCAACGTTGAGAAAGGGGTTTCCAATTAGAAGGCCACCCTCCAGGCGTGGAAATGGTGTCCCACGTACCTTTGGATATTCAAGAGGCATTGAGTGCACGTCGCTTATCACGATTGTGAATCCATTTCTGTTCCTGTGATTACAGCGCCATCTGTGGCGAAACGAAGAAAACCCCTCATACAAAATGTATGTAGATTTCCCTGTAGACTCGTAATTTACAGTAAGAAAGGGGGGTTCCCGTTGAAAATTTCAAAGTAGCCGCCGGTCTCCCACGCAGGCAACGGGGTAGCGAATCAAGTGTGGTATCGTTGGATGTCTATCGTTGGATGTCCCCCACCGAGACAAACAAGTTGGAACTTTAACTTGGAATTATAACAATTCTTCTGTTTTTATCCGGTGTATAGTTTCCGAGATATTTCAAGTGTGGGTGTGCGTGCGTGCGTGCGTGTGTGTGTGTGTGTGTGTGTGTGTGAGAGAGAGAGAGAGAGAGAGAGAGAGAGAGAGAGAGGAAGAGAGAAAAAGAGAGAGAGCAGCTGTATGCTCAGCTTTGGAGGCTGCAGTTATCAGTTGCGGAAGCGGCAAAAAGCCGTCTGCAAGACCGAAGGCAGACAGTAAACGTGGGTACTGGGAAGAGAGGGGTGGGTTGGGCCGTGTACCGCAGCTCCCGCTTCCCGCTCCTTGCTGTGAGCTGCCGGCAAACAGCTGTTTGCTCGACGCGTCTGCATTGTTTAAGCGAGTAATTGGCCGCAGGTAGGCAAACACGCGTTGTTCGACCGCAGCGCCCCCCCTCAGCTAATGGCCTTGCACGCGTAGCCGGAATAATTGATGCGCGTTCAGTGGCCGGCAGAGACTATGGACCGCCCGGTGCTGGAATGAGCTGCACTTCCGGCTGCAGCGATCGCCCGCAGCGTGGCAGCCGAACGTATGCGCTGCAAAACAGAAAATTTACTGTTGACCAGCTCCTACAGAAGGTTTTGTAGCCCCCAAATTCACTCTTTTATTTAGCTGGTCCTGTAGCTGGCTAAAATGTTTCGTGGCAGCGTTGTGGCTTAATTTCGCTATTGTTGTCAAGCACTAGGCCGTATCGTTCTTACTCATCAGACGTCAACAACAATGTTGAATCAAAAATGTCTCAGAATCGGATGAAATGAATGAATTTCCTTGCACCGACATCGCTTCAGGACAGACATCAATGAAAGTGCCTCCTTTCCAAAAATTACGAAGGATAGTCATGAAGTATTAGTAATTACGTCGAAAAAATGAAGCTGCGTCCAACAAATTTGCTGATAGTGTTCACTACACACTGCCGGAAAAAAATTGGTACGCACTTTTAGAATTTCATTTCACTCAAGATTTAGTGATGCAAAATTTCATGTGGGGTACATGAAATGATTACATTTTAAAATCAAAAGCACAAGTAGTTCTGAGGTAACAGATATAAAACCATGCTGGAACACTTCTACATCTACATGGATACTCTGCTAATCACATTAAAGTGCCTGGGAAAGGGTTCATCGAACCACCTACACAATTCTCTATTATTCCAATCTCGTATAGCGCGCGGAAAGAATGAACACCTATATCTATCCGTACGAGCTCTGAATTCCCTATTTTATCTTGGTGATCGTTCCTCCCTATGTAGGTCCGTGTCAACAAAATATTTTCGCATTCGGAGGATAAAGTTGGTGATTGGAATCTCGTGAGAAGATTCTTTCGTAACGAAAAACGCCTTTCTTTTAATGATGTCGAGACCAAATCCTGTATCATTTCTGTAACATTCTTTCCCATATTTCACGATAATCCAAAACGTGATGCCTTTCTTTGAACTTTTACGATGTACTCCGTCAGTCATATATGGTAAGGATCCCACACCGCGAAGCAGAATTCTACAAGAGGACGGACAAGCGTAGTACAGGCAGTCTCCTTATTAGATCTGTCACATTTTCAAAGTGTCCTGCCAATAAAACGCAGTTTTTAGTTAGCCTTCCCCACAACATTTTCTATGCGTTCCTACCAATTTAAGTTGTTAGTAATTGTAATACCTAGGTATTTAGTTGAATTTACAGCTTTTAGATTAGACTGATTTATCGTGTAACTGAAGTTTAACGATTTCCTTTTAGCACTCATGTGGATGACCTCACACTTTTCGTTATTTGGTGTCAACTGCCACTTTTCGCGCCATTCGGATGTCTTACGTAAATCGTTTTGCAATTTGTTTAGATCTTCTGATTTTATTAGTCGATAAACGACAGCGTCATCTGCTAATAACCGAAGTAACCGAAGACAGCTGCTCTGATTGTCTCCCAAATCGTTTATATAGATAATGAACAGCAAAGGGGCTGTAACACTACCTTGGGGAACGCCCGAAATCACTTCTGTTTTACTCGATGACTTTCCGTCAGTTACTACGAACTGTGACCTCTCTGACAGGAAATCACAAATCCAGTCACATAACTGAGACGAAATTCCATAAGCAAGCAATTTCACTACGAGCCGCTTGTGTGCTACCGTGTCAAAAGCCTCCGGAAATCCAGAAGTACGGAATCGATCTGAAATCCCTTGTCCGTAGCACTCAACTTTTCATGTGACTAAAGAGCTAGTTGTGTTTCACAGGAACGATGTTTTCTAAACCCATGTTGACTGTGTGTCAATAGACAGTTTTCTTCGAGTTAATTCGTAATGTTCGGACACAATATATGTTCGAAAATCCTGCTGCATATCGACGTTAACGATATGGGCCTGTAATTTAGTGGACTCCTACAACCTTTCTTGAAAATGGGTGTGACCTGTGCAACTTTCCGGTCTTTGGGTACGGATCTCTCGTCGAGCGAACGGTTGTATATGATTGTTAAGTATGGAGCTAATGCATCAGCAAACTTACATTAGTCCGTAGTGTAGCCTCCACAGATGGCAATACATGAGCTGACTCTCGCATCCAGTCAGTCGTAAGGTTGGTGAATACTGTCCTGGAATACGTTATGCCACGCTTGCTCAACTTTTTCACGTAGTTCTGTAAGTGTTGTTGGTTGATGAATCACACGAGTCATGTCTCACGCGTACTCGGAACTGATGACCCTGTAGTTTTTTCCTTTTCTCTGCAGTCCAACCAACCACGTGTGCTCGATTAGAGACATGTCCGCCACTCCCTTTTCAAAGAGATCCACTGACAGCAGCAGTCGAGCCGTGCTCGTCGATGCTGTGGCGTGAGTGGAAACTGGGCTAGAGGTGTACGTGCCTGTAATCCCACTGCTAAGAAAGGGTAGCAACAGTTCATGCTGACAAGTCTGTGCTCACAGTCCTCTTATCCGTGCTATCGTAGCCTTACGACCTGTAATTGCTGCCCCTACAATACGACGATCCTGGCTGTCTTCTGTGCTGCATGGACGTCCAGAACTTCGTCTATGGCTGTGAGCATGTTCACTTCAATACTGATACAAGCATCGTTGCACAACTGACGCGACACGTCCAATTTGTCACAATTCTCCTAAAAGACCATCGCTCCACTCAGGAGCTACAATTTGACCCGTTTTAAACATGATCAGGTGGCTGTAGGAAGCACGAGTGCGGCTCCGTGCTGCCTGCTTGCATCACACGTTTGCACCACACTGAGTCTTCTGGCTGTGAGCATTCCCTATGAAACGACAGACACATGCGGCTCTCTGGTAGCTTTGCCACTACGCTATCTGTTGGCGAACGATGTTGAAACTTAACGTATTGTAAGGAGTGTGCCAGAAATCTCCATTACATTGGGTATCGAAAACAATATAGCCAACTTAAGGCTACTCTTTGCATTGTGTAAGACTGTAAATGAATAAGCACTCAGACAAGGATAGTAACAATCTGAGGGCGAAACATGGGAGCGCAGTTCTAAGCATTGTCGTAAGACCAGGTCTGTCTGCGAGAATAGGATTTCAGGAGCGCTGGTCGAGAGCTCGAAGGCAGAAGACATGTCACGCTGCTCTCACGTTGGTAGTAGCAGATCTTACCATATTCAAGGCCTGATTTCTTTTATGTAGCCAGCAGAGGTTTAGATGGCTTCACTACGCTTGAAGATGGAATTTAAGGTAAAATTCGCGAGCGTAGCTTAAAGCGCAACTGCTGGTTTAGGCCTGTGACTGTTAGTCCAAGTTTGCAATAATCCCATGCTTGTGCTTAACAGGTAAAGAAGCCTCCTTATCCTCCAAACAATAGTAATTATTCTCCACATCTAATTCATAAATATGCTGTGGTTATTAAAATTTAGCCTAACTTTGAAACTGAACTAATTTGTTAATCTGGCACTCAGCCATTAGTGATACTTACGAGTATAAGGCCAATGTCAGCCGTTTCGCCATTATTAATGCTTCTCATACAATTATTGGTCATAGTGATTTCTGAAGTTTTTAAATATACTTAATTTATGAAATCTCATCTTACAAGTTATTTAGTAGGTAACAGGACCCAAGCAAACTCCTTTTTATTTAATTCATTCTTAGTAACAATAGGCTTTAGCCGCTGCTGCTGCATGCTGCTGCGAATTGCCGTGAACCTTTTGGTAAAAGGCAGTCATCTAAAAAGATGAATGCAAAACTTAGGGCCAAAACAGAAACACTGACACACCACAACATGTCATGTACTATGATCCGATAAATTCCGTTGCACAAGCTAGATTCTGTATCACTTGTAATTTCATATTCAAATACGGAGTCAGATCCAAATGTTAGTTTTAAGTTTTTCATGTAACGATCTGTTGAGGGCTTAAATGACAGTGAAACTGACACTCATACAACACAAATACAGTGTTGTGTAGATTAGATTCAGATTACTGATAGTTCAGGTTCCTTATCGAGTCCATTTTCACAGACGAACATACGATTTATTTGCTGTAGGTGAGTTAGAATATAATGGCCTTAGCGAACATCCACCATACAGCCAGCAACCATTATAACTGTAAAGTGTAAGCACAAAACTTTTAGGTACAGTAAGCTGACCGAACAAACTCAACGTTGTAAATAGTAAAATATAATATGGAACCTAACTGCACCACTGCATTATGTTAAATCTTTTCCTAGAATAGTTTCATATGAAGTATGCTATTTATGGTAGTTTGAGTCTGCACACAAAGTATAATGCGTTATTCCAAAGACGGGACTCGCTCCATAAAATTACTTCTAATAAGTGGATCTAGAGTAAAAACTTTGAATTCGTGCCCTAGCCTCCGTAAAGTATTCCTCAATAGAACTATACTTACTTTCACTGAATCTGTAGAATAAGGAGGTAACACTTGTAGCTGTGCAGCACGTTTGGTGCCTCCTTGTGCTTTGTGCGTGTTATATGTCTATAATTTATATATCTCTGATCACTCACATCAGTTTGATATTGATCACAACTTCCAGAACTAGGCATTTTATTCCGTGATAAACATGCAGAGTAACATCCGTGTCCCAGCCTCATACAAATGATAGACGTCAGATGAGGTTTACTTAGATTCACTTAGTCGAATCAGGCCAAAGACCGACGTTCTTTCTGTCCGAACACGCCTCGGAACGTCCAATACTACCACAAAGACGCTGTGTCATCAGCACAAAGGCATCATCGGATGTGGATACGGGTGGGCATAGCGTCAGCACACCCCTCTCCCGGTAATTTTAAGATTTCGTGACCTAGAACCGCTGTTTCTCAATCAAATAGCTCCTCAATTAGCATCGCAAGGGCTGAGTGCACCCCATGTGCGAACAGCACAAGACGAAGCCAGTCAGTCATCCATCCAAGCAGTAGCCATGCCTGACAGAACTTAACTTCGGTGATCTGACAACTGTTGTACCCACAGCAGGACGGCCATGGGTGGGGGCTTTGGGTGACACAAACAGCCGTTAAACAATTGTAAACGCAATCGACCTCCTGCCGAAATTTGCACTGCTCGCTTAGCAGCCAATACCTTACTTGCTCAGAGTCTCAACACGGCGCACTGGATCATCGATAGTGCCTACCGCGACCAGTGTGAGACAAAGATATATTCTTCTCAATACGTAAGGGGCGGTTGACCCCTTACAAGGCCGCGGGCTGTACTCTTGATCAGCTTAAAGCTAAGGTCTGATTCAGATGTGGTGATAGTAGACATTTTGTGCGCCCATGTCCGGTGAAGTGGAAGCCGCGTCCGAACATCTGACGCCATAGAGCACCGTCGGGAAGAAGTACCTATCTTCCTGTTCAGAACTGCTCCAACATTAGAGCAGTGCGGAATATGATACTTCATTATGTGGCTGGCCACTTGAATAATTAGCTTGTATGTGCTCCTTTGGATTCTGGGAGTTCTGTTTCACTACTAGATTATAATTGGTACCTCGAATTTGGGAATTTTATGTAGAGTGCCTCCCCTGCGTCCTCCATCTCAGAGAGGTCGTGTGTTTAATGGACAAGAGTTACCTCCGGTAGGAGAATTTCGGAGCCTGTTAGCCATACAGGGTTTTACATGGCCTGTCGACTTTATCGTTGCAAAGAATTTGTCAGTTAACTTCATTCTGGCCTGTGTTTCATTGGGCATACCGGTCTGTTTTTTTTAAATAAACCTCGCTCCTTTTGTATGAAATTTTGTGCTATAGAAAGGATAGCATTGTGTTCGTGTTGGCGCTCTCAACCGATTAATAATGAACAGTTGGGGTCGTCTGAGTTTGCCACTGATCATTTGAAACGTGGTGAGGCTAGGGAACTCTCGAACGTGTTGTCCCAATTTCCCGATGTCCTCACTAACAAATTAGGCGTCACTAATACGATCAGTTATAAAATTCTCTTGGTTGACGATACTCCAGTCTGTCAGGTGCCTTATTGATTATTACAAGACAAGATGAAGATTTTGTGCTCACTAATTAACAAAATGCTCTTGGACGATGACACTAGCACTTTGTCCTCTCCCTACGATTCATCAATTATTCTTGTTCCTGAAGGACGGAGTGGCGACTATCGGCCCGTTGTGGATCATAGGTGGCTCACCCAGAAGGTCGTCTTCGACTCAGTTTCGTTGCCAAATCTTCACAATTGCTTCATCTGGTTCGCGCGTGCCCGTTGGTTCTCTGTGCTGGACCTCAGTGAGCCCTATCATCAGATACCTTTGACCAAAGATTCCAAATCAATAACTACCTTTTGTACTGAGTGGTACCTTTACGAGATTAATCTCGTTACTTTGGGGTTGTCTGCAGACAACATCTACATCTACATCTACATCTACGTCCATACTCCGCAAGCCACCTGACGGTGTGTGGCGGAGGGTACCTTCAGTACCTCTATCGGTTCTCCCTTCTATTCCAGTCTCGTATTGCTCGTGGAAAGAAGGACTGTCGGTATGCCTCTGTGTGGGCTCTAATCTCTCTGGTTTTATCCTCATGGTCTCTTCGCGAGATATACGTAGGAGGGAGCAATATACTGCTTGACTCTTCGGTGAAGGTATGTTCTCGAAACTTCAATAAAAGCCCGTACCGAGCTACTGAGCGTCTCTCCTGCAGAGTCTTCCACTGGAGTTTATCTATCATCTCCGTAACGCTTTCGCGATTACTAAATGATCCTGTAACGAAGCGCGCTGCTCTCCGTTGGATCTTCTCTATCTCTTCTATCAACCCTATCTGGTACGGATCCCACACTGCTGAGCAGTATTCAAGCAGTGGGCGAACAAGCGTACTGTAACCTACTTCCTTTGTTTTCGGATTGCATTTCCTTAGGATTCTTCCAATGAATCTCAGTCTGGCATCTGCTTTACCGACGATCAACATTATATGATCATTCCATTTTAAATCACTCCTAATGCGTACTCCCAGATAATTTATGGTATTAACTGCTTCCAGTTGCTGACCTGCTATTTTGTAGCTAAATGATAAAGGATCTATCTTTCTGTATATTCGCAGCACATTACACTTGTCTACATTGAGATTCAATTGCCATTCCCTGCACCATGCGTCAATTCGCTGCAGATCCTCCTGCATTTCAATACAATTTTCCATTGTTACAACCTCTCGGTACACCACAGCATCATCTGCAAAAAGCCTCAGTGAACTTCCGATGTCATCCACCAGGTCATTTATGTATATTGTGAATAGCAACGGTCCTATGACACTCCCCTGCGGCACACCTGAAATCACTCTTACTTCGGAAGACTTCTCTCCATTGAGAATAACATGCTGCGTCCTGTTATCTAGGAACTCCTCAATCCAATCACACAATTGGTCTGATAGTCCATATGCTCTTACTTTGTTCATTAAACGACTGTGGGGAACTGTATCGAACGCCTTGCGGAAGTCAAGAAACACGGCATCTACCTGTGAACCCGTGTCTATGGCCCTCTGAGTCTCGTGGACGAATAGCGCGAGCTGGGTTTCACATGACCGTCTTTTTCGAAACCCATGCTGATTCCTACAGAGTAGATTTCTATTCTCCAGAAAAGTCATTATACTCGAACACAATACGTGTTCCAAAATTCTGCAACTGATCGACGTTAGAGATATAGGTCTATAGTTCTGCACATCTTTTCGACGTCCCTTCTTGAAAACGGGGATGACCTGTGCCCTTTTCCAATCCTTTGGAACGCTACGCTCTTCTAGAGACCTACGGTACACCGCTGCAAGAAGGGGGGCAAGTTCCTTCGCGTACTCTGTGTAAAATTGAACTGGTATCCCATCAGGTCCAGAGGCCTTTCCTCTTTTGAGCGATTTTAATTGTTTCTCTATCCCTCTGTCGTCTATTTCGATATCTACCATTTTGTCATCTGTGCGACAATCTAGAGAAGGAACTACAGTGCAATCTTCCTCTGTGAAACAACTTTGGAAAAAGACATTTAGTATTTCGGCCTTTAGTCTGTCATCCTCTGTTTCAGTACCATTTTGGTCACAGAGTGTCTGGACATTTTGTTTTGATCCACCTACCGCTTTGACATAAGACCAAAATTTCTTAGGATTTTCTGCCAAGTCAGTACATAGAACTTTACTTTCGAGACAACATGTGGTTTGGCTGTCTATGTGGCCGGGGTGGCCAAGCGGGTCTAGGCGCTACAGTCTGAAACCGCGCGACCGCTACGGTCGCAAGTTCGAATGTGCCTCGGGCATGAATGTGTGTGTTGTCCTTAGGTTAGTTAGGTTTAATAGTTCTAAGTTCTAGGGGACTGATGACCTTAGAAGTTAAGTCCCATAGTGCTCAGAGCCAGTTGAACCATATTTTTGTAAGGATATGTGTCAGTTAGTGGGCGGTGCGGTGTCAGTTACGCAAACAAGAGAAACTCAATTTTAACTAAGCCAAGTGAATTCTCGAGTCTACTTGTGCGAGCAGGCGCATTGACCGTCTCTTTGTGGACTATATAGGGTCCCTTTCACGCACCTCAGTGGGGGGGGGGGGGGGGGGGGGGGGCGGAGGGGGGAGAGGTCGGGAACAGTTACATCTTGGTGGTAGTGGATCGGATATCCCGTTTTAGCTGGTTAATTTTCAGCCACAGATCGATCTTTGGACCACTGACGGGCTGCTCCCGCAACGAGCACCCCCCCCCCCCCCCCCTCCCGAGAAGCAATGTGGAGCTTGCGGGTAGGCGTCAGGTGCATAGACACAACTGCGGGAGACACGAATTCAAGGAGAAGATCGGAGAACGTTTGTTTGTTGGTAGGTTTAATGTCAGAGCCAAGGCTACAGTAGCCCCTTCTCATGAACTGCTTCAAATGGCTCTAAGCACTATGGGACTTAACATCTGAGGCCATCAGTCCCCTAGACTTAGAACTACCTAAACCTAACTAACCTAAGGACATCACACACATCCATGCCAGAAGCGGGATTCGAACCTGCGACTGAAGTGTCTAGATCCGCTCGGCCACAGCGGCCGGCTTCTAATGAACTGGATCTCCGTTTTACAGGAACTTGTAAAATTTTAAAATTTCTGAGTGCAGTTAATTTCTTGGTCCGTAATGAATTTTGAATGCGAAGATATCTAGAGTACATGTTAGTCAGGTTGGTGATCAACACGCCCCGCCTTTGAGTTTCAGTGAGGGAGACTGAGCCATGCGGGCTCGGCCGTCTATCGATTTCATCCCTCGTTGACGATCTTTGCCTGGATTACTTTCGACGTACACCGGTGGTAACATCGGTGGGGACAAAAGCAGGGATGCTAGGAAATTTTGGACAGGAGTGTATGGTGTGCGGAGCGAGTCGTCCGGGGAGCGGAGGTTTGGAATTCTGGCTTCTACACGAGAGAACTACTCGGCTCTGTGAAGGAGTCAAGTCTGGTTTCTCCTGTCGGTTAGAGCCTGCCCTGAGAAGTTGTTTTTGTGAGTGGGCATGATATTTTGGAAAACCTATCAGCGAGTCTGGGATTATTTGGCCGGTTCGACGCTGTGAAAGCGGTCCAATCTCTTGCAGGCTTAAGGAGTGGAACGATAACACAATCCTATCCAAGTGAAGTAACGTCCGTGTATGTCCTTACCTCTTGATCTTCCCCTACCCCACATTCCCCCCCCCCCCCCCCCCTCCAATAGAGTTTATACAACCAGTGCTTTTAATTAATAACAGCTGCTTAAAAATAATTTGCTTAAAATCTGATCAGTCAGTTTCGGTTAACTGTAGCTGCCAATTAACTTAATGTTAGTTGTTTTTATAATTCTGTAAAATGTGTGTATAATAAACGACAGTCTGTACAGTCGTGCTCAAAAGTATTCGAACGACCTGAATTGCATTTCCCCTGAATCACATGCAACCTGCATAACGCAGCTGTCTAGCAGGTCCTCTAATCGCTCCTTGTTACAGTCGTTTGACTAATGAAAATGGTTCAAGCAAGTCACCACTAGAAAACTCTGCTCTGCATCGCAAGAACTCAAGATGTAAAGTAATACCACGATACTACAAATATCAGGGAACACATTATCACAGATAAGACTGTCATTAAGGCTTATAAGCTCACATTTATTCCAATAAATGACATACCAGAAATGTTACCACTCTCATTATTACGTCACATAGGTAATGCACGTAGTAAGTTCGTCGTATTCATGATTTCCTGTTCAAAGTAACATACCGTACTTGTTATTTAACACAAAATAACATTAAAAATTTAAGTTATTTACGAGCACCTAGTTGAGAATATGTATGAACTTCAAATGTCACGATTCAAACCCACGTCATGCAGACTAAGATTTCGTGACTGGCGGAAACTAACAGTCATTCCTGACTAGACATAACGAGAGTGATATACCTCGATTTTAGACAGTATCAGTTAGCGAATATCAACTTTAAATGACATAACGTAAACATTTTTAACGGACGCGAATTTCTACCCAGCTAACGAACTACGAGAGATGTTAAGTATTGCTTCTTCACAAGTAATTAACTTGAAATGCCGTGAGGTAAATCCTTGAGTGGGACAGGGATTCGAACCCAGAACCTAATCGGATTGTTATCGAAGCATAATCAACTGTGACATGTCGGATTTTCTCGGCAGGAGCTAGATGTTTTAACTGAAATGACGAGACGAAACATAAATTTTTTACTTCCCACGACTCCAACCTGGCACCTATCGCTGTTATATTCTAGAGAAGACGAACGTTAGATATGGGTTTGTTACACCAGCAGCGACATGTGAGCATGTTTGAACTAGACATAATATGACGAATAGTTCAGTGCTCACAGGGAATCGAACCCCACACATATCATTGTTGACTACACACAAAGAGACGTCAGCTACCGAATTTTTCTCCTCCAGCAGCTCGGAATAACATCCCTGAACTTACAGTGATATCTCTAATAGTTCTGTGTCTCACTAGGAGTCAAAAACGTCAGATATCGTTAGTGTTGACAACGAATGCATTAATGATCAAAATTATTATCCACAAACAGATAGGTGCTCTCATGCTAGAGCCTGATAATACATAACGAAAACTTTAGTGCCGGGCCAGGATTCGAACCCATTCACGCGCAATATGTGGACATGTTGAGGAATCTGCAGTTTTGAACAAACAACAAATTGTAGTCGAGCTGTATTGTCACGAAGGGATCAAATTCCGTGTTAAGGGCGGTCTGAGTTGCATTCCCAATTCAGAACTAATTTTATCGATGTACAGAAGCTCAAATAAAAGATGGAATAAGTGTCCTGCGACCCTACGTAGCGTTTGTTTCGTCATTAGAAATAAAAAACTGGTATAAGAAAGGTTACTGGTGATAGAGTTTCTACATGTCGCCACTCCTTACTTTATTGTGGTTCCACCTAACGTCTACTTGGTAGAGAAGGAATATCATGTTTAATGTGAATTTCAGACCACAATGCCATTATACTTTCTTCACTTGGGGGTAGCCAAAAGAGAACAGAATCTCTCTCTCCCTATTAAAAATTATCGACAGAAACTGGAATCGAACCCAGACCACCATCATAGGAACCTATCAGCAATCCAACAGACTACCAAATGTCATTCTTGTAGACTCATTTTTCTATCATAACACCGTTGCGGCACACTCGATGAGAATTCTGACACACAGGCTCCCTGTGGTGGTTTGCAGCATGTTCAGTACATTCATTTGCCTTGTTGACCGAATCACCATTAACTAGCTGCCTCGGCGACCCAGTGCATACATTCGACTCTATTTTGTAATCACCGAAATAAAATCACGTAACTACCACCTAAACAGAACTGCCAACAGTGTACGATGCAGAAATTTAAGTAGGAAGTGTTCCTTTCCATTTGAGCTACTCTATAGCCATATCTGTTTGTTGAAAACGTCGTGCAGTGCATAAGAAAAGCTGTAACTGTCTGTCTCTCAGAAGTCTAGATCCGGCCATATGCATTATCTCACAGCACTGTGGAATATGGAAGTTCTGGAGGAACTGTTCTTGACTTCTGGACACGCTGTAGCTACATCATAGCTACTAACGTAACGGGAAGCGTCGCGCAGAGTGGATAAGACGTCGCGAGTCGTATTACATTCGCTGCTGCATTTTTTAAATAGCAATTCTGCTGTCTTCTGAGCTTATCAATTTAATGGAACTATGAACATAATTCCCTTCACTTCTCAACCCAAAATAGCCGCATGTGGAAAAAGGGCTAACTTTCGCAACATTTTGTCCTTTTCAGGTTTAATAGATGGCCAGGCAGCAGATGCATCTCGAAGCTTTTGTATTATGTATGGGGCGAGCGCATAGTTCCAAAATAGTCAGAAAAGTATTTTCTACATTACCTGTCGTCTGATGGTGGCATTTTATTCTTCTTCGAACCTTGTTTAACTGTTTTAACTCAGAACAAGTTTTCTACATGCATGTAATCAATAAACTACATGTGCATTGTCAGACTGTTATAGATGACATCAGAGAATTCGCATATATTGTTGATAATTAATTTCTCTCTCATGTTTCGTATTGTTTTAACAACACTAAAAGAAGCCTTACGAAAATTGTGCACTTTATTATAAGAAATGAAATAAAACTACCCACGATTACCTTACAACGAAAGTCTTTTTTAATAAAACTGAGTATCTGTACACAAACGTGCTTCTATCGGCATGAATTAGTAAAATACTACTTACTTATATTTCGATTGGGTCTGTGTTTAATTGGTATGCTGTGTCATACTCAACAGGAATGCAAAGGTGGCATTTCACAAATAAAGTTATGTATTCCCAAAACTCCAAAATTTCCTTGTCAGCAGCGGAAAGAAGCGTTACCTGTTGTGCAGCATTGTGAGTTTTTCACCATTGCACTGAGCTGAAAGTATTTTCTTGCGTTTTCCTTATCGATGTTTGCTGTGACTTCATGTAGCTCTTTCACAGAACGGATAAAAAAGTCAGTCAGTGAGACTGGAACCGCAAATCATAACAGACGCGCTTTCACAAGTCAGCATATGCCCACGGACCTAGCGAAGAGGTACGTGTTATGCCTTCCTATTACAAGGCGAATAGTGACTAGAACTCGCAAACCGCTATTTAAAGGACGAGATTAGTTGCGATTTCCGCGTGCAACGGCTTTCCTGGACTGAAAACCGTAAATTTACAATGTTTCGTTACACCTCAAACCTTAATAGCTCAAGTTATGCAATGGAAATGACAGGAAAAATCAAGTGAACATTGTGGCTTAATTCCGTGCACACAAGTAGGTAACTCGTCAATCACAGCGTTGCCAAACATACCTTGCCTTGTTGCCAAATCTCAGTTACAGTACCAGCAGGAAGAAGACGAACTGATGTGGTCCTACAGTGGGCTGGGAAGTGACAATAGCTGGCGTCTCAAAGACGCGGTTGCTACCACCTGGAATACGTAATGCGTCTGATTCGCATTTCTGTAGCTAGGTTTAGGGACTAGAGCGCAGTTACTAACAATACTCAGAACAGACTGCAAACTAAGCATCATAAATCAGTAACTCTCATAGTTGTTTTTATATTTCTTTCGTAATTGTACTTAAAGCTAAGAAACTCATTCACGGACGTTTTCATGCCTTGCTAATATTCGAGCACACCAAACAAATAAAAATAAAAAAGAATGTGTGTGTGTGTGTGTGTGTGTGTGTGTGTGTGAGAGAGAGAGAGAGAGAGAGAGAGAGAGAGAGAGGGACAGTGAGAGAGAGAGTGTGAAAAAGAGAGAAGAGAGAAGAGAGAGAGAGAGAGAGAGAGAGAGAGAGAAATAAAAAAAAGAGTGAGAGAGAGGGTATAATTTGTTGTAAAGAAATTTATTACCGGTATGTAAGGAAATCTTTCATTAAAATGACACATTCCACATCATTACGAAATGTCGAATTCATGATCTATGTAACAAGTATTAATCTAATCTAATCATATTGCTGACTAGCTGTGAATAGTGATGAATTACTGAAATTTTCGCCAATGTCAGTAACCAAATCAAATCTTGAAAATAAACGACGACAGTTTTTGTAATAAACCGGGTCTCCTATCAAGACCCTTTCATCACTGTTAACTAACCACGAAAGACGTCTGATCTACCTGCATTCAGCAGTAACAACGTGTGTATGCACTTAAAGATGAAGTGCATGATGTCAAGTCCTGTGACGGATATACGAACCCAAAACGTAATCAGATTGTTAACTAAGTAAAATCAAATGTTACGTATCGGTTTTTCTTACCAGCTGCTAGGTGTTTGAATCTAAAATAAGGATACAAATTTTTGTGCCTGAGCGACAATCGAACCGCACTCCTATCGTTCTTCTTTATCGTCCACGAATATAGCTTAAGTATCAGTTGCTTACTCACCAACAGTAAGATGTGTGCGCGTTTGTTAGGAATACATGAACAGACATTAAAAATGCACGTTAATTTCCACTAGCAGGCCGGGGTGCACGTGATAGGACTTGAAATGAAATTATGAATATTTTTAAACTGGAACAGGAATCTGACCCACATACTTACCTTTGAAGGAGACCTAGAGAAGACTGCTGTCTTGGAAAAAGGAACGAAATGATCCAACTATACTGTTCCGAGAGATTCAGATCCTCGAAAGAGGAGATGCGAATTCGAATCACAGTCCAGCACCAAATTTTTCAACGTCTCTAGTTCAGTCAAGTACAAGTAAAATAAGAGCCCTGTTCCTTTAAATGGCCATCGGTTCATCAAATAAAATAAAATTTTCTAACGTAAATAAGTTTACTGGCGATAGTATTTCTGTTTACCATGACCTCCACCTATGTCATTTCGCAATTTAAACCGGCTCTGCCCAGTTGGAATTGAAGGAACGTGATGTTTAATGCGGATTCTGGATTACAACATCTTTCTCTTGAGGTTACGAGAGGTAAAGTAAATCTTTTTGTGCCTCTTAAAAGTAAATGTCAAAATCCCTGCATTGCACTTGTGTTAGTTCGTTTCACCAGACCATTGTGGCCACATTTCCCAGCCCCAGGAGTGGGCTGTAACAGATGATGTGCTTAGCTTACAAAATTACTCACGGTGGAAAAAATGCGAGTCTATTAAATGGTTAAGAAGAAGCAAGCTTCTGAAGCGGAGATTATGCTATTCTCATGTCAGCAGGATGTAAAGACCCTTCTAGGCATCATAGCCTCGATGTGAAGACATTTTGAAATTTTCACTAATTCAGGATATGTCATAGTTCGAGAAAATTCACTATGAAGTGTGAAGTTACCGGATAATTCGATTATTACCGCCATTATTACTATCATTTTCTTCATACCGCTGCTGGAACACATGTGCTTGAAGATCATTTGAGGCCTTTTGGTCATTATAGAAGTAGTTGCCCAAGAAGAGGTTCTTTCCCTCTCTACGGAATCCTTTTCATGTCAATACCGAACATCAGCAATTACTCTTAGATTACAATAAAACTAAAGTAATTGATGACAAAAACGCGCTGCCTTTATTCATTTGCTTGCGCCTGCAAATGGCTGTCGAATATTGCCAAACCAAAAGCCAAGGGATCTTACTGCCTTCCGATATACGTCGCTGTCAGTTCTTCCAAATGATTTGGTCGACGTGACCTGTTACAAGTTGTGTATGATAGAGCTACCCAAGTTCAAAATTTTCGCAAAATTAGTTCAAATTTAATATTCGCGTCTATAATGTAGGAAAGTATTGCACAGCTGCTAAACCCACATCCGACTCATTGTCCTTACAGTTAGTCGCCGAGCATAAATTCTAGCTCAGAGTGACACCAGTTTAAGTAACCTAACGTAGCGAAGACTGTTTGCCACTGCTCTTTCTCACCGGAAAACATGCAATTCACTCATTGGGCTCCATAAGTACACTGTAACAGTAATTTCTGTGTGTATGCAATGCATACGGATTGTAGAATTTAGTGGTGCTCTCTCTTCCACTTCTGTATACAATATGCCTGATCTAAACGGGCCCATCATTACATGCCCAGAGCGATGCAACATCATATTGACAACAATTGACAACAGCAATGCGTTTATACTGACAACCTCACTGCTCGTCTTACCTGATTTGGTAATCATTTAAATAAAACAACATGACCTTCCAGTGGGAGACGCTTCGTCCCCCTTTTCCTTCTGTGAAATTTGTCACTAAGGTTTTTGCCTTCCAACCAGCGAAATGCGGCAGAGTATGGCAGGTAAACGATTCACAAACCACGATTTAGTGCCGTTAAGACGATTTCTGTAAACATTGGCGTAGCTGAAGGAATTAAGTTTCTTCTTACATTGTTTTATGTAGCAACGTTCACAGATATCGCTGCACTTCTGCGTACTTGCGGGTGCCCTACACCATGTTAGGCAGGTGTAGCAGCTTCTTGGGCTCTTCAGTGTATGATGCTTCGATAGTAGATTCTGACAGGCTGTTGTTAAGCGGTGTAAGGAGATCTCACAAAATTGGACTAAAGAAATGCAAAAACCGTACAAGACATAGTGACTGTAGTCAAAACTGGATTAATTTCTTACTAGCAGGTTGAAATGGCTCTGAGCACTATGGGACTTAACTTAGAACTACTTAAACCTAACTAACCTAAGAACATCACACATATCCATGCCCGAGGATTCCGATGATTCGAACCTGCGACCGTAGCGGTCGCGCGGTTCCAGACTGCAGCACCTAGAACCGCTCGGCCACTCTGGCCGGCCACACTAGCAGGAAACAGAGCAGCAGTCAGCTGGGTGTTCCAAGATAAACCGAAACAAAGAGAAGGGGTTCTTCCGTGAAGCACTTCTAAGAAAATGTTTACTTTTTTCTTTAGGTACACCTACATGTCGACCATGATTGCTTTAGAGGTTC
Organism: Schistocerca piceifrons; assembly: GCF_021461385.2. Classification (NCBI taxonomy): domain Eukaryota; kingdom Metazoa; phylum Arthropoda; class Insecta; order Orthoptera; family Acrididae; genus Schistocerca; species Schistocerca piceifrons. Next base: position 534,948,431 of record NC_060141.1, on the reverse strand, counting down.
GAGGACGTTTACTCCTGAATGATACGCCAAAGCTAGTTTGCCACAACTCATCGATGAAATCGGGTGAAAAATCGTAAACGATTCATTCTTCGTTATGAAAACATCAACAGTCACACAGTATGGAAAAAACTATAACGAGTTTCTTTTTGTTTCAGTATGTCAAACAATAAAGGTATAGTCAGCGATTTGAACCGTCTCAAATGGCTAAAAACCATGTTTTTAATATACCAACAACTGAGCGTCAAAAAAGTTTTCAGAACTGGTTCTAACATAGGCAATAGTGATATTTGGGCACACAGAAAAATCTACTTCCTTCATTGTGGCTCTGAGCACTATGGGACTTAACATCTGTGGTCATCAGTCCCCTAGAACTGAGAACTACTTAAACCTAACTAGCCTAAGGACATCACACACATCCATGCCCGAAGCAGGATTCGAACCTGCGACCGTAGCGGTCACGCGGTTCCAGACGGAAGCGCCTAGAACCGCACGGCCACACCGGCCGGCTTTTCTTCGTTGTGTTTGTAAATATATTAAAAGCGGGCTTCCATGCCTGTACAAATTTACGTCTCTTTTTGTTTAGCAAAAAATAAGACAGCAACATACAAATGGTTTCTGCATGATTCAATCTGAACAGGGCAAGTTGTCACATGAAGTATTACCGGAAGCCTGTTAGGCACGCGTCTAGAATGTCATTTGTGATGAATTATGCAGTTAGCTAATAGTTATATAATTGTGAAGATGAGTATTTTGGAAACAATAAGAAGTATTTCTTTCATTGCGTTTATAAAATCAAAAAATACGGCCCTCATACATGGATAAAGTTTCCTGTTTGGAAAGATGATGAAATAGCAGTAAAATTTTTTCCCTTTTGACATGATCTACTCAGCCAGCCTCTCATTCATGACTAGCTACAAATTACAGCGGAAAACACTCATTTCAGTAAATAAAAGCCATGTTCAGTCACACACATACAAACGACTCGTATTCCAAGCGTATATAAATGTAAATACCACTAAAAGACCAGCACGACTGCTATCTACAAGGCTGTGCTCGGGGCGATTCCAAGCGTACAATCTAATGTTTAGACTAGGTTTTAAACACAAGAGTTAAATTATAATTTGATCAGCAGCTAAAAAGCTGTACAGGGTGAACCAGAACAGCACCAACATTTTTTCACAGTCGGTATTATGGACCGAATGGAGAAAAAAATATGTCGAGTAAACATGGGCACTAAAACATGGGGCCTTAAGAACTACGAGCACAATGTCTTCATCTACAAGCTCTTTGCTTTCCGTATTTTGGGAGGAGGTACTAAATACCAAAATAAGAAAAAGGATCGTGTAGTAAATATGGGCTTTAAATTGCATATCTTAAAAATTATGAGCACATGTTCATTAAAAGACACGATTTTCACGGTAGCGAACATGAACAACAGTTAATGGCTCTTATGGCATTTACTTTAAGCTCAACTTTTCTGTCCGTCTGTGGCGTTCCTTTACTATGGCGTCAGGATCCCCCGTTTTGTGATGCTTGTGCCGTGAAAATCGCTGCGTACCATATTTTAACACATTGCATTTTATACCGTGCTGCAAGGGCAGAAGCAAATATCGCTGAGGTGTGCCCTTAATTTTAACTGATGATTAGACGAGTGTGACTAAGGTTTTAATGTTTTGTGATGTGTCTGGACTCTGGCCTTAACTTTTAGGTTCAAATGGCTCTGAGCACTATGGGACTTAACATCTTAGGTCTTCAGTCCCCTAGAACTTAGAACTACTTAAACCTAACTAACCTAAGGACATCACACAACACCCAGCCATCACGAGGCAGAGAAAATCCCTGACCCCTCCGGGAATCGAACCCTGGAACCCGGGCGTGGGAAGCGAGAACGCTACCGCACGACCACGAGATGCGGGCTAACTTTTAGGCCGGAGATTTTAGTGTGTTGCAGAGTGGCTCGATCAACCTTTCTTATTCTTGCACTCAGCCAGCCAGGCCCTTACTCCATATTATCTTAACTCCTGCTACCACCTTCTTCTTGTTTAGTTAATGTTTTAATATTGGCATGATATTTCGTTTCGTGTTTCCGTGTGGGTACAAATACAGTTTCCCACATTTTGTTACTTTTCGTTTCCGTGCTGTTTTATACTCCTATTTAGTGTATTTTCCCGACGCTCGTTTCAAACTGTTTTCGCGCGGGCGCTGAAGACCTTTCCGTCGTGCGCCCATACCAACATATCCATCCATCTTAATTGGGCTTTCTTGTTTCGGACCGCACCACCACCTCTCAAAATATCGAAAGCAAAGAGCCTTCTGTAGAAGATATGTGTCTCACAGAAGCAAAAGCTACAGTGCTCGTAGCTCTTAAGGAATTTTTGTTGTTGTCTTGGTCCATACTAACAACTCCGACAGTCTGTCAGTAGAGTTGTGATTCACTTTGTACGTCTGTACGGTTGTAAATCGACAAATGGTTCGTTGCAAGTACTGTCTTTGTTGTTATGGGAAGTTGTTGTTCGTGGAGCATTGAGAACTGATTTAAAGTGGTTGTCGCGGAACTGCAGTGGGCAATCAAAATTATGTGACCCAAGTCCTGCTTCCCACTGCCACATAGGGGACAGCTATAAAACTGTAGTCGTGACCATCTATAGTTAAGGCAGATGTGGAATATTCTGACGGGCGAAGCACCAAGGCACTAACACGGTTGTGCAGTGATGCTCTGTAGTACGTGACATCTTCCGCTTTATAACTGTAAAGCTGTAACTACACTCATGCTCATGAATTAAGGATAATGCTGATACATGGTGAAACAACGCTCTGGTGGGCCGTTTGTGGGTTTAAATAATCTCGAGGTATGACCATGCGTTGCATTTGACCTGCGGTCGTCGCACGGTGGCAACCGACAGCAGTCCACATACGCAGAGGTGTGTTGGTGCATGTCAGACTACGGTGCAGCGAGTAAGTGTGCAGACGTTTTCAGACGTGCTAATGGTTACTGTGTATTGAAAATGGCTCAAAGAACACATATTGATGCCGTTATGAGGGGTAGAATACTAAGGCGACTAAAGGCTGGTCAAACACAGCAAGTCGTAGCACGGGCCCTCCGTGTGCCACAACGTGTGATCTCAAGATTATGGTAACGATTCCAGCAGAAAGGAAACGTGTCCAGGCGTTACAGTTCGGGACGTCCACAGTGTACAACACCACAAGAAAACCGATATCTCAACGTGAGTGACCGCAGACGGCCACGGAGTTCTGCAGGTAGCCTTGCTCGGGACCTTACCGCAGCCACTGGAACAGTTGTCTCCAGACACACAGTGTACAGACGACTGAACAGACACGGTTTACTGGCCCGGAAACCAGCAAGGTGAATTCGACCCCTGGTCACATGTGAGCCCATAAAGCCTGGTGCCAAGAGCACAGTACATGGTCATTGGAACCGTGGTCCCAGGTTATGTTCACGGACGGGTACAGGTATAGTCTGAACAGTGATTATCGCCGGGTTTTCTTCTGGCGTGAACCAGGAATCAGTTACCAACCCCATAATGTCCTTGAAAGGGACCTGTATGAAGTCGTGGTTTCATGGTGTGGGGTGGGACTGTGATTGGTGCACGTACACCTCTGCATGTCTTTGACAGAGGAACTGTAACAGGAGGTCAGGTGTATCGGGACGTCATGTTCGCCTTTTCAGGGGTGCAGTGCGTCCCAACTTCCGCTTGATGGATGATAACGCACGGCTCCACCGAGCTGCCATCGTGGAGGAGTGAAATGGTTCAAATGGCTCTGAGCACTATGGAACTTAACATCTGAGGTCATCAGTCCCATAAACCTAACTAAGGACATCACACACATCCATGCCCGAGGCAGGATTCGAACCTGCGACCGTAGCGGTCGCGCGGTTCCAGACTTTAGCGCCTAGAACCGCTCGGCCTCTCCGGCCGGCATGGAAGCAGAAGATATCAGGCGAATGGAGTGGCCTGCCTCTTCTCCAGACCTAAACCCGATTGAGCACGTCAGGGATGCTCTCGGTCGACGTACCGCTGCACGTCTTCAAACCCCTAGGACACTTCAGGACCTCCGACCGACACTGGTGCAAAAATGGGAGGCTATACCCCAGCAGCTGCTCGACCACGTGATTCAGAGTATTCCTACCCGTTGTGCGACCTGTGTACGTGTGAATGGTAATCATATCCCATATTGATGTCAGGGTACACGCGCAGGAAACAGTGGCGTTACGTAGCACATGTGTTTCGGGACGGTTTTCTCAACTTAGCACCAATACTGTGGACTTACAGATCTGTGTCGTGTATGTTCCCTATGTGCCTAAACCATATTCTGCAATTATCCTTAAGTTATGAGCATGAGTGTATTTCCTTATTTTACGTGTTTCACTTGAATAATGCGAGCATCTTCAGAACTGTGAGAACAAAATGTGTCACACCACCATACAATAAGATAAATTAACAGATTCGACTTACCAAAAGATAACTTACTTACATGGCAGAGGGCACCCGTTACAAATATTGGATTGTGTATAGCGCAGCCCACATGTATAAAATGGAGTAAGTTTTTTTTTTGAACAGTTAATGTAAACTGTCTGATCAGATGCATTCTAAGGTTAAACAGCAAGACGTACCATTTCTTGTGCCTATCGATATATGCTCTCGTTGAAACTACCTCATGAAGCCTTATGTAAAGCTATGTATTACAGAAAACATCGTCACCAATAAAGTATGGCAAATACCTCAGTTTGTTCGGGTGTCGACACATACCAGTCTAAAAATCATATCCGGCTATAAAAATAATCTTAAAGAGACACAGTAAAATTTCAGATTAAAATTACATTTGCCACTTTTACAGGTTTTAATAGACATGTCGTGTATATGAAAGGTTATTAATGGCATTAAAACTGACATATATTTGACTAGATTAAAAATACAATTCATTCGTGATGGCACGATTCTTCTTATATATATATATACAACTATTAGAGTGCCGTATGTGAAGAGGTAAGTGTTTACAACGTACCTATTCATTTACAAAGAACGTAGTTGGCATACATACATATTTACTCTCGCCAATGAAGATTACAATTTGAAACTGCACAGAACTTACATATTTAAGCCGGACGGAAATTAGGGAGATCATTCACGTTGGCTCTACGGACACTTTTACCGGCATGAACGCAGTTATGAAATTCATACATGGCTATGAAAACATTTTAAATTAACATAAAAAAATTAAAACTGCTATTTTTTCAGAAGTTGACTTATTTATTTCGTACTCGTAAACGCTCATTAAAATTATTAAAAACGCCGTACAACTAAATGTATATGAGTGCTGTGTTTGACTTGTGCAATAATATAGCGGTGTATTGTATTTCTACAGTTGTGAATATGCTCACATTGGTCGAGGGAAGCACATAATATACATTACGCATAATATAAATTACACGCGGCTTGTGCCGGTTCTACAATTTTAATTTCAAACGGGCGATGTTCCCTGTAGCCTGCGCTCGCTGTTTTCCCCTTTGTTGTTAAGATGGGCATTACTTTTTGTTACACACAGCTCCGATCTGCTGCCGCACATCTTGGAAAAGGTCTATGTAAGGAGCTTGTTTCAGAAGTGTCTTCTTGAGAGCGTCTACAATTTCACTGCCCATGATACCGGGTGCCCCTTTACCATAGCGACGCGGTATGGACTCGACAAGTCGACAGAATTCCCTTGGAGATATATAGAGCCATGCCGTCTCTGTGGCCATCCATAACTGTTGAAGTGTTACCGATGCAGCAGTTTGTGCATGAAGTGACCTCTAGATTATGTCTAATAAATATACGATGGGATAGATGTCAGGCGACCTGGGTGGTGAAGTCATTCGCTCGAACCCTCTAGAAAGTTCTTCGTACCAGTCGCACACAATTGTGGCCCAGTGAAGTGACATCGTTGTTTGGTAATATGAAGTCCATGAATGGCTGCAAATGGTCTCCAAGTAACCGAATATAATCATTTCCAGTCAATTATATGTTCAGTTTGACCAGAGTACATAGTTCATTCCATGTAAAACAGCCCACCACCAGGTTTTACAGTGCCCTGTGGGCTAACAGTTTCATGATGGTCTGCGGCACACTTGAACCTTACCATCAGTAATTACCTACAGAAATCGAAATCAGGCCACGGTTTTCCAGTCGTTGAGGGTACAACCTATGAGGCCATTGGCTTAGGAGAGGCGATGCTCGCGATGTTGTGCTGTCAGCTCTCGCGTCCGTCGGCCGTCGTAATTTAATATATTATTATTATTATTTTTATTGTTGCCGACTTACGTAGTGGGCTTTAATAAAAATGATATTTCATTCAATTTTGATTTACGATTAAATGCTTTCCTGAAGTCCTCCTTTTTAACAATATTAATCTCAAATTATTTGTTACGTTAATGAACGTTGGACTCACTGAATCTTAAAACATGAGCATATAAGCTGAACAATGTAATAAACTTTTAATATTAATTTCCTCGGCTGGTCAGCTCACTTTAAAGCAAAAGATCTTTAGTTATTAATTACAATTGCGGCCCACACACACGCTGGAATATTTTTTCTTACCTCCGTTAACCATAGCATTATAGTCGGAGTCCTGGCTCTGGCTCTCGGCTGTGGTACTGAAAATAAGAACCTTAATGCTACGTATTTTCTGCAACGTCGGGCGGATGTGGAGAAGAATGAATATTATGTTAATAGCGGGCGAGTTTTTCGCTTCCGCTATATTTTTATAAGTTAATATCGCCACGCAATGGCGTCGTTGGCTGCATCGGCCGCTGCGATTGTTGAACTGTAAATTACTTGAATGCAGGTTAATTCAAGGAAGGCGGACATGAAATCGGGGTCACCTCTTACAAATTAAAAGTGAACAATGATAGTAAATCAATATATTATATATTAATTCGTACAAATATGCTTACATTTGCCAGCACTCGCAAGATCTCCTTCCGCACACGACCAAGACAAGAGAAAAAGTGAAGACGACCACAAATTAACAAAAGAGCCTGTCTTGTCGTCTGTTTAAATCATTTTGTTATATTTCTTTGCCCTCGAAACTTACACAGAGAAATTATTGTAATATAGAGAAAAATGTATGTTCGCCTGACCGGATAGTGTCCCCTTATTATTCAAATTTTAAATGTCTCTTCTTTATAAATACCGTTTTCTAAGTCTTTTCGTAATATAGCACTGGGGACGCTATACAGCAAACGCATTCACGTAGGTCGTTTGCTGAAAATTCCGTCGTACTTTACTAACGGATACGCTCGTGCAGGCCGAGCGGTTCTAAGCGCTACAGTCTGGAACCGCGCGACCGCTACGGTCGCAGGTTCGAATCCTGCCTCGGGCATGGACGTGTGTGATGTCCTTAGGTTAGTTAGGTTTAAGTAGTTCTAAGTTCTAGGGGACTGATGACCTCAGAAGTTAAGTCCCATAGTGCTCAGAGCCATTTGAACCATATTTTGATACGCTCGTTGTACGCCCCACATTGATTTCTGCCGTTATTTCACGCAGTATTGCTTGCCTGTTGGCACTGACAACTCTACGCAAACTCCGCTGCCGTCGGTCGTTAAGTGGAGGTCGTCGGTCACTGCGTTGTCCATGGTGAGAGGTAATGGCTGACATGTGGTACCCTTGCCACACGCTTGATACCTTGGACCTCGGAATTTTGAATTCGCTAACGATTTATGAAATGGAATGTCCCGTGCGCCAAGCTCCAACCACCATTTCCTGATCTGCGTCTGTTACTTTCCGTCGTGCGGCCATAATCATGTCGGACACCTTTACAACGAATCTTCTGATTATAAATGGCAGGTCCGTCAATGTAGTGTCCCTTTATAGCTTGTGTACGCAATACTACTGCCAACTGTAAATGTGCACACTACATGATTTTTATCACTTCAGTGTGTACGCTGTCGATGCCGTCCGATTGTGTTATCCATTGGTACGGATCACATCTTCCCATCTACTTAAAAGTGAATATTAGATTCCATGCATGGCCATCCGGTTGAATATCTAAATCTGATTTAAAGGGCACCAGTTAGGACAATATGTAACGTCGCAGAATGCTTAATCCTGACGACACGTAACTGATGAGCTCCACAGCGCGTCGGTGCGCACTCACCTGCCCTCTCTCTTCCCCTACTACGGACGATTAACGCCCATCTGATTATGCGCACGTGGGATGGCACGGTTGGCAGCCGCCGATACCGGCCAACGACGGCGTCGCCCGGCGATTAGCGTGAAGAGCGAGCGTCGCCCGCGCAGTTTCCGAGCCTGGGCTGCCGGCTGATAACCGCGCAGAGCCGCGCCTGACCCGGGCTGCGGCGGTCGATGGCGGCGGCGGAGGCGCGCCTGGGTCAGGGGTCAGCTGCCCCACCTCGCGCAGGGCTGCCAACGCCCTCCTCCCCTCGCAACGGCGGCGGCTGCTGCTGCTGCACCTGCCGCCGTGCTCTCCTGGGACTCGTCGGCTGCCCTGCGCGGCTCGCCTGGAGGCAGGAACGTTGAGCAGTCGCAGACTAGGATTTAAGGTCGTACGCTTCCACTGCGAGAGTCATTCTGGATAAATGCATTGAAGAGCAAAAGAAACTGGTACAGCTGACTTATATCGTGTAGGGTGCGAGCATGCAGAAGCGCCGCAACACGACGTGGCATAGACTCGACTAATGTCTGATGTAGTGCTGGAGGGAATTGACACCTTGAACCCTGCAGGTCTGTTTATAAACCTGTAAGACTACAAGGGGGTGGAGATCTTTTCTGAGCAGCACATCTCAAGGCAACCCAGAAATTCTCTACAATGTTCATATCTGGGGCTTTCGGTGGCCAGCGGGAGTGTTTAAACTTAGAATACTGTTCCTGGAGCCACTCTGTAGCAATTCTGGACGTGTGAGGTGTCGCATTGTCCTGCTGGAATAGCCCAAGTTCGTCGGAATGTACAATGGTCATGAATGGATGCAGAGGATCAGACAGGATGCTTACGTACGTGTCACCTGTCAGAGTCGTATCTAGACGTATCAGGGGTAACATATCACTCCAACTGCATACGCTCCACACCATTACAGACCCCCCACCAGCTTGTACAGTCCCCTGTTGACATGCAGGGTCCGTGGATTCCTGACGTTGTCCCCATACCCGTACACGTCCATCGGCTCGATACAATTTGAAACGTGACTTGCCTGATTAGGCAACATGTTTCCAGTCATCAACAGTCCGATGTCGGTGTTGACGGCCCAGACGAGGCGTAAAGATTTGTGTCGTGCAGTCATCAAGGATACACGAGTCAGCCTTTGGCTCCGAAAGCACCTGTCGATGATGTTTCGTTGGGTGGTTCCACGCTGACACTTGTTATTGGCACAGAACTGAAATCTGCAGCAATTTGAGGATGGGTTGCACTTCTGTCACGCTGAAGGATTCTTTTCAGTCGTCGTTGGTCCCGTAGTTGCCGGTTTTTTTCCAACCGCAGATTTGATGTTTTACCGGATTCCTGATATTCACGGTACACTCGTGAAATGGTCATACGGGAAAATCTCCACTTCATTGCTACCATGGAGATAGTGTGTCCCATCGCTAGTGCGTCGTCCATAACACCATGTTCAAACTCACTTAAATCTTGATAACGTGCTATTGTAGCGGCAGTAACTGATCTAACAGCTGCATCAGACTCTCGTTGTCTTATGTAGGCGTTTCCGACGGCAGTGCTGTATTCTGACTGTTTACATATCTCTGTTTGTGAAAAGATATGCCTATACCAGTTTCCTTGGCACTTCGGTGTAATTTTGGGTATTGACCCACGTCGTGGTAAACTACTAAAACGGGTAAACTGCCGACGTTTCGGCCGACTTGCTGCTATACTCTTCAGGGCACTGCAGCAAGTCGACTGAAAAGTTGGCGGTTTAACTCTTTTAGCAGTGCACAATGACATACGCCAAAATCTGAAATAATTTTATCCGAAAAGAGTTTAGGTACAGGGCGAGATTTGTTACTGGACTGAAGAATTCCATGTTGATAAAACTCAGCGCACTGTTTGCAACAGAACAAAATCATGAGATTTAAAGGTAATTTAGTGAGGGTTACTTGTCTCTTACCGATTAAAAAATACTGTACATAAGGATAACGAAAATTCGATACTCGAATCACTATACAAAAATGTACGAGGGTAATCCCAAAATTAAGGTCTCCTGTTTGTTTATAAGTACATAGACATGTTTATTTCTACAATGGTTTACATCAATTTACAGCTGGAATGTTTAGCTATTTTTCGAGATAGTCACCATTTCTGACGATGCATTTTTGCAGACGCTGTGGCAGTTTATGCATGCCCATGTCATACCAGCTCGCCCCGCCATGCTGTTCAGAAAGTTATGAACCTCTTCTTTCACCTCGTCGGAGCTGAATCGCTGGAACCACAATTAACGCTGACAGGTTCTGTAAGACTGAGAAAAACTCAAACGCGCAATTCAGAAACGGAGAAGAGGAATGTTGAGCAAGGGCGTACACATTCTCCATGACAACGCTCGCCCACACATCGCTGGGCAAACCGTTGCTCGCCTGCAACAGTTTCAGTGGAACATAATCACCCACTCATCCTAAAGTCCTGACTTGGCGCACAGTGACTATCACCTGTACCCTAGGTTAAAAGAACATTTGGCCGGAAAGCGATTCAGCTCCGACGACGAGGTGAAAGAAGAGGTTCGTAACTTTCTGAACAGCATGGCGGCGAGCTGGTATGACATTTGCATACAAAAACTGCCACAGCGTCTACAAAAATGCATCCACAGAAATGCTGACTATGTCAAAAAATAACTAAACGTTCAAGCTGTAAACTTCTGTAAACCGTTGCAGAAATAAACAGGTCTATGTACTTATAAATAAATAGGAGACCTAACATGTGGGATTACCCTCGTATGGACCAGAATTTCAGCTCTTGCATACTTCTGGTAGAAACTGAACGTGAAAGAATGGCAGTTTGGCAACCGTGTCCTAGCTAACATTGTTCCGCAAGCTCAAAGGAGGAAAGCAGATAAGGTAAACTGGCTCCAGAAGATCACTCCTTAAAAGGACTTCCCGTCGCGCAATATCCTAGAAGACCCAGTCCAACAACTCGGCTGAAGTCACGCAAATCCCCTTGGGTTTATTGTGAATATAACAGTTCTTTAGACGTGACATTCAAATCGCGACCCTCCAACAATGCTAACCTCACTTAAGACTCAACATAGAACGATGAATGATTCCAGATACGGCGCCAAACTTAAGCGGAGCTGATCCGCATAAGGACGGCCTAATGTCATTTTGCCGCCTTGACCAGCTGGTAAAATGGCGTTATTAACGCAATCAGTTTCAGCAGTCCGACCACCATCAGGTGAGCGTTGAAGTATTTACAGCATCATGTTTATGAAACTGACGATGGGCAGATGACTGAAACTTGCTGCATAAAGATAGTATTTTACCAGTAGCTCAAGGCGGTAATATGACATTCTTCAAACATACAAGAGCTGCGAGACATCACCTTCTGTAAATACACTGAGATGTGGTTACACCTTGAAGAAGAGGAATTTCCGATGGTCTGCTGGCTGTGACTTCGAAGCTAAGGAGCAAACGATAGGTCACCTTGTCGAGGAGTGCTCGCTTAGAGCATTTGATGGTGATCTGAGGACCTCACACCGAGTAGCTTTGAGTGCTCTGGACTGATTCTCAAATTTGGACATTACGAACTTCTAGCGAGTTGGAGTAGCTGTGGGTCAGCAACTTCGGTCAATCATCGTAACAGAGTGACGTTTGACTATGTTACGATGATTTGCAAATGGGTCTCAGCCAAAAACTAGTATCGTGTAAACAAAAAACAGTAAAAATTTGCGACATTTGACTGGTTTTTCTTGTACAAATTTGGACATTTTCATTTGGCTGTAAATACCTCTGTGTACTTGTAAAATGATAAATACGTATACAGCACTCTGTAATTAAATCTCTGACAACTATCTTCGTTCATTACTCTGTCACTGTTGTGCCCAAACTAGTGCAGTGGATGGTGCGTCGCGTTCGATTATTCGAGTTCACTTCTGAGGATAGGTGTAACTTTTTTTTATTTTCTAATTTAGAACTATCCAGAACCGATGTACTATATGCTACCAGTAAAACGATGTGCATCCTAGTTGAAAATAACAATTACTGGTCAGACATGTCTTTAGTGGTTGGTTCGGGCATTACACTTTACTATTCTTCTAGGCTTCCAGTGGCCTTTTCTTCCTCTCAGTGGCCCCTGCGGTGGCGCCCTCCTAGCAATATCAATTGTGTGAAAGGTTGCAGTATGCACTAATCGTGAATACCAAATCGACTCGTTTAATTTTCATATATCACCAACCCGCGTAAGCAAATTAAGAATTTTTAGAAAGGTGGTGACTGAAAAGTCATGTAAGCAAATGATCAATGTATTGTATTGAGAATGGGGCGACTGTCGGACTATCGGCAAACCATCACAGCAGTTAAAAGCAGGCGGTGGACGCGTCTGGAACCGTGGTGGTACTGGGAGCTGGTTGGGGCTATTGTGTTCATGTTACGGCAGCTTAGGACGACGTCCGCGCAAAGCGGACGAAATTTACGGGTAAAGAGAACAAGTCAACTATGTTTTCTGAAAGCTGAATAATTCTCTGCGTATAGCACTAGTATAGTCGTTTTGTTGTGAATCAGGTTCTTTGGAAGTGCAGCCTATTGGCTGATTTTCTAGATTCCTGTTCAGAATGAATGGTGTAAATAGTGTGAACAATATTTTAAACATTGACGTAAAAATTTTATGTTTCACGAAAAGATGGAACTGCGAAAAATAGGTCTGTCAAAACCTTATTTCAAAAGTCTACAGACTCCAAATGCATGAAATAGCAAAAATAGTTTTACGTATATTTCCAAGCATCCTTGATCCACCGATGAGCTAATTAAACACCTAGGTGATGAAGTTGAAAACACAAACAGAGGGAAGTGCAAATAAACATAGCGTGTGAGTTTCTTTTCTTTGGCAAAGTCAATATTAGATGAGCCGCCGATATTTCGACAGGACAACCTGCCATTTTCAAGTCGAACCTGCTTCTAGTACGCGATGTGTAAGCGAATTTAAAATGTCGGTCCTCACAGAAACACTATACAGAAAACACACACACACACACACACACACACACACACACACACACACACACACACAGACTGTTAACACTAGCCCCAACACAAATCAGAAATGACCGACGTCAGAAGTTACCGATAGTGACATTAATAATCAACGGGTGAGGTAGCGTAAACTATGTCCCTCAGTTTTATTGACTAGTGAGACAGCTGTATTCCATCTAAAATTTAAACAATAATAACCATCTCTATTTATATCGTTAATTGCTTGTTTAATTTCACAGTTTCCTTAATAACACTACTCCAGTAGCTGGTAGTGCATGCCAGAATCTCCGTGTTTATATATTCCGTATGGTGAACGTTGCCAAAGTAGTGTTCGGCAACATGGTGCGCTAGACTGCTCTAAGCTTATGCTGAGTACACCGGTCCTCCACAGTCTTGATAGTCTGATCAGTGTGTGACATGCCACAACTGCAAGGGATAAGGTAAATAACCGCCTTACGCAAACCGAGATCACCCTTTTCGGAACCTAAAAGGACCCTTCACTCAGATGTTGGTCCTCTTTGTAATGCTCCCTGCGTACGGCAAAAAAGTCGTAGACTTCGGTGTCACGACGGTATCATTGTCAGTCACCAGGAGCACAGTTGGTCGCTAGCGCAATTCATGTCTAATCTGTCTTTCAGTAGAACCATTTTGACGAAAAGTGACTTCGAGACGATATCACACAGCTGATAAACGCTCAGGATCAAAGATGATACGGTCCCTGTGAACCAAAGTATTAAGTACCCTCCACGTTAAGCCGAATAGTTGATTGAAGATACATATCAATGTGAACAGGCTTCCTATGAATAGCACGCTCCAACTTACCATCCACAATCTCCCGGACCAACACATTAACGGATGACAACCATCCTTTTACACATTCATCGTGAAACGATTATTCAGGTGAATCGCATTCTGGTCTTCTAAAAAGTCGTTTAAATTCCCACTGCGATGGATAAAGTATCGTCTACATATGAAAAAGAAACGCAGATTTCAAAGCCGCTGCCTCCAAGGACGTTGCTCGAAATCTTCCACGAACAAACTGACAATAATAGGTGACAATGTTCTTCCCATCGCAACTCCATTTGTCTTTTCGTGGTACTGGTCACTGAATAAAAAGTAAGTGAAAGTCAAAACTTGTCGAAATACATTCCTTAATTCAAACGCCAAACCTGCCGTCAATCAATAGAAACAAATCAGATAGAGAAAAACGAGTGAAGACCACACCAAAACTTACAAGAATATCAGTCTCAATCAAACGCATTTCCTCTAACCGACGCAAGAAATCCGCCGAGTTCTTCATCTGCTGATCACACCGACCTATAGGACTCAACAGGGTAACAAGGCGTTTTGCTACAGAATAAGTAGGATCGCCAATGTTACCACCATGGAAGAGGAACCACTTCCATGTCGACTTTGAGGAGGCCATATAACGTACGGGGAAGAGCACAGTAAGAATCGGACTCTTGATGGTCTCCTGCGGTACGGAATATTTCTTCAGCAGGCTGATAGTCTTACTGTCAATACTCTTTGTGAGGTCAGCACCGATCCAGCGATACACTGAATCAGACAGTTAAAACTGCATCTTTTGAACGTAATCCCGCTTTTCCAAAACACCGGTAGCATTGCCCTTGTCCGCTGGTAAAATAACAATATCCTAATCAACGTGTCGTTTCTGAAGAGGGGCAGCAGCCTTTTCAGTAGTTGCAGGGGCAACAGTTTGGGTGATTGACTGTTTTGGCTTTGTAACACTAACCAAAACGGCCTTGCTGTGCTGGTACTGCGAACGGCTGAAAGCAAGGGGAAACTGCAGCCGTAATTTTTCCCGAGGGTTCGTAGCTTTATTGTATGGTTAAATGATGATGGCGTCCTCTTGGGTAAAATATTTCGGAGGAAAAATAGTCCCCCATTCGGATCTCCGGGCGGTGACTACTCAGGAGGACGTTGTTATCAGGAGAAAGAAAACTGGCGTTCTACGGAACGGAGTGTGGAATGTCAGATCCCTTAATCGTGCAGGTAGTATAGAAAATTTAAAAAGGGAAATGGATATGTTTAAGTTAGATATGGTGGGAACTAGTGAAGTTTGGTGGCGGGAGGAACAACACTTCTCGTCAGGTGAATACAGGGTTATAAATACAAAATCAAATAGAAGTAATGCTAGAGGAGGTTTAATAATGAATAAAAAAATACAAATGCGGGTAAGCTACTACAAACAGCATAGTGAATGTATTATTATGGCCAAGATAGACACGAAGTCCACGTGTACCACAGTAGTACAAGTTTATATGCCAACTAGCTCTGCAGATGACGAAGAGATTGATGAAATGCATGATGAGATAAAAGAAATTTTTTAGGTAGTGGTGGGAGACAAAAATTTAATACTCATGGATGACTGGAATTCGATAGTAGGAAAAGGAATAAAAGGAGGAGAAGGAAACGGAATAGGTTAATATGGAATAGGGGTAAGAAATGAAAGAGGAAGCTGCCTGGTAGAATTTTGCACAGAGCGTAAATTAATCATAACTAACACTTGGTTCAAGAATCATGACAGCAGGTTGTATACATGGAAGAGGCCCGAAGATACTGGAAGGTTTCAGATAGATTATATAATAGTGCGAGATTTAGGAACCGGGTTTTAAAATGTAAGACATTTCCAGGGGCAGATGTTGACTCTGGCCACAATGTGTTTGTTATTAACTGTAGATTAAAACTGAAGAAACTGCAAAAATGTGGGAATTTAAGGAGATGGGACCTGGATAAACTCACAGAACCAGAGGATTTAGAGAGTTTCAGGGAGAGCTTAACGGAACGATTGACAGGAATGGGAGAAAGAAATAGAAGAAGAATGGGTAGCTTTGACGGATGAAATTGTGAAAGTGGGTAAATATACGAGGGATAGAAGAAATCCTTGGGTAACAGAGGAAATATTGAATTTAATTGATGAAAGAGAAAATATAAAAATACAGTAAATGAAGCACGCAAAAAGAAATACAAACGTCTTAGAAACGAGATCGACAGGAAGTGCAAAATGGTTAAGCAGGGATGGCTAGAGGACAAATGCAAGGATGTAGAGGCATATCTCACAAGGGGTAAGATAGACACTGTCTACAGGAAAATTAAAGAGACTTTTGGAGAAAAGAGAACCACTTGTATGAATATCAAGAGCTCAGATGGAAACACAGTTCGAAGCAAAGAAGGGAAAGCAGAAAGGTGGAAGGAGTATATAGAGGGTCTATACAAGGGCGATGTACTTGAGGTCAATATTATGGAAATGGAAGAGGAGGTGGATGACTATGAAATGGGGGATATGATACTGCGTGAATAGTGTGATAGAGCACTGAAAGACCTAAGTCGAAACAAGGCCCCGGGAGTAGATAACATTCCATTAGAACTACTGATAGCCTTGGGAGAGCCTACCTTGACAAAACTCTACCATCTGGAGAGCCAGATGTATGAGGCAGGCGAAAGACCCTCAGACTTCAAGAAGAATATAATAATTCAAATGCCAAAGAAGGCAGGTGTTGACAGATGTGAAAATTACCGAAGTATCAGTTCAATAAGTCACGGCTGCAAAATACTAACACGAATTCTTTACACGAATGGAAACGCTAGTAGAAGCCTACCTCGGGGAAGATTGGTTTGGGTTTCGTGGAAATATTGGAACACGAGAGGGAATACTGACCCTACGACTTCTCTAAAAAAATTGATTAAGGAAAGGCAAACGTACGTTTCTAGCATTTGTAAACTTAGAGAAAGCATTTGACAATGTTGACCGGAATACTCTGTTTCAAATTCTGAAGGTGGCAGGGGTAAAAAAAAGGGATCGAAAGGCTATTTACAATTTGTTCAGAAACCAGATGCCAGTTATAAGAGTCGACGGGCATGAAAGGGAAGCAGTGGTTGGGAATGGAGTGAGACAGGTTCGTGGCCTATTCCCGATGTTATTCAATCTGTATATTGAGCAAGCAGTAAAGGAAACAAAAGAAAAATTGGATTAGGAATTAAAACCCATGGAGAAGAAATTAAAACTTTGAGGTTCGCCGATGACATTGTAATTCTGTCAGAAACAGCAAACGACTTGGAAGAACTGTTGAACGGAATGGACAGTGTCTTGAAAGGAGGATAAAAGATGAACATAAAAAAAGCAAAACGAGGATAATGGAATGAGGTCGAATTAAGTCGGGTGATGGTGAAGGAATTAGATTACGAAATGAGACACACAAAGTAGTAATTGAGTTTTGTTACTTGGGGAGCAAAATAACTGATGATGTTCGAAGCCGAGAGGGTATAAAATGTAGACTGGCAATGGCAAGGTAAGCGTTTCTGAAGAAGAGAAATTTTTTTAATATCGAGTGTAGATTTAACTGCCAGGAAGTCATTTCTAAAAGTATTCGTAAGGAGTGTAGCCATGTATGAAAGTGAAACATGGACGATACATATTTTGGACAAAAAGAGAATAGAAGCTTTCGAATTGTGGTGCTACAGAAGAATGCTGAAGATTAGATTGGTAGATCACATAACTAATGAGGAGGTACTGAACAGTATTGGGGAGAAGTGAAATTTGTGGCACAAATTGACTAGAGGAAAGGACCGGTTGGTAGGACATGTTCTGAGGCATGAAGGTATCACCAATTTGGTATTCGAGGGCAGCGTGGAGGGTAAAAATCGTAAAGGGAGACGAAGAGATGAATATCCTAAACAGATTCAGAAGGATGTAGGTTGCAATAGTTACTGGGAGATGAAGAAGCTTGAACAGGATAGAGTAGCGTGGAGAGCTGCATCTAACCAGTCTCTGGACTGAAGACAACAACAACAGCAATCAACTGTGAGTGAACGTAATGCAGCCCTCGCAGCTCCTGTGATGTTACTATTGGGTGGACGTGCCCTAGTCAACACACAACATATCTCCCTCCTACGCTCCTCTGCAACATGTAGGGACTGTTTAAAAACAGCTTGTTCAACAGAACTGATAAAGGTAACCACTTTCAAACGCTTGGGAGATGGGGCAAAATGTAAACCTTTCCCTAGCACGGAAATGCTCTGTCGTCAATAGCTTTCTCCGTGACATTTATTACAGAACGTCGAAAAATAATATTAGATTCCGAGTTTGGTTATCAGTTTCACTATCGATAACATCTGACGTCGGTCACCTTTTGTTTTTGATGCCGATACTGCTTATAGTGTATGTGCTACTGTTTACAGTATGTGTGTGCGTTATATTTATGATTTTCTGGGAGAGCCGACGTTTTAAATTCGCATGCACAGCGCTTTCTTGCTCCACTTTTGCCGTGAAAATGGCTGGGTTTGCTGCTGTCGAAATATTGGCGGTTGTCGACGACGTCACACGGCAGCATTCCCGTAAGTAATCTGAACATTGTATACACCGGGAGAAACTAAGCTCTCATTTCGAAATAAGAAGTCAACTGGATACAACTTGCAGATGCGGATTAAGAAGTATAATCAAGATGTTCTTAAGAATGCTTACATCCTTAACAAGTTGATCGACTGTATCATGTTCTGTAGGAAGTCTTAACTTGCACTAAAGGGGAATGACGAAACAGATACTTCAGAGAACTCTGGTATTTTTCTTGGCTTCGTCAATCTGGTGGCAAAACTGAATTCCAGGTTAAAGGAACACTTTGTAAAAGGATTAATTTTGTATTTTTGGTGCTTTCCGAAAGTATTCAGAACGATCTGCTGGACTCTGCATATGCAGTTGCCATCATTTGAATTTTAAAGAAATACCACAGACACATTACGTCGCAACTTAAATTGATGAAAAGACAGATTGCGCAGTATTGTCTCGACTCGTATTTATTGTTCAGTATGAATGATACGGGGCTTGCCTGAAATATTCATAAATTTCATAATAGCCAAAGATCATGCATCTCGGAGAATAAGTGGTGATGGGTTCAAGGAACATAACAGATTGAAGATTATCGACACTCCAGTCAAACTGATAGCTCAGAGCTATGATGGAGCTTCAGTTACAAGCGGTATGCAAGAGGGAAAGCAGTGTATGAAAGAGCAATTTTTGTACACCAGCTCAGTCTCACTGTAGAGCATTGTACAACAAAAAAGCAAAGAACTTATGGGGAAATTTCTTTCTTCTGAAGGTCAGAGAAAAGAATTGTCGTATTGGTTATCTTTGTGAAGAAACGAATTCCGAGAAATTCTGACACAAATTGGAAAATTAAAACGCGATCTGTGAGCACCCTGTTTAAGTATAAGAAAGAAATAATTGACTGCCTTACAATCAATGAGGGTGATGGTAGCAGTGATTATTCAACAGCCAGGAAAGCAGCTGGCCTTCGGGAACTACTCAACAATGACAGGGAGTTACTATTTAGGCTTTAGTTTTTAAGTAAGGTCCTGCCACAATGCGACATTTTGTTTAATAAGCTGCAACAGAGAGATGTTTATGGTGTGAAAGCTCTTAAGAATGTATTTGATCTCTAGTCAACGATACAGCTGACGAGAAACTCTCTTGATCGCGATAACCGCTAGGGTAACGGGAATGGAAATGAAGAGACCGCTGGCAAAACCTTTTCGGTTTGTGGACTCCACAAAACGGTTGCTAAAGAAGTCTGTGACCTTGTTATGACTAACTTTGAAGAGCGATTCGTATTTAGAAATCACTTGTTGGCAGCTGTGTTATTGCGGCCAAGTTCATTTCCAAAACATAACCTGTTATTTCCGGACCAAGAATTTCAGACCATAGTCAAATGTTTCGACTTAAACGAAAATCAGCTACTACAGGAGCTGACAATCATATACAGTAGAAACTATGCCAAAACTGCAAACGGAGATTTAACACTTCTGACCTGTATCTGTGATAATAATTTACAACCTGCTTTATAGGAATCCGTGAAATTTCTACGAATTTTTTGTATAATACCAATGAGAACAGCAGAAAGCAATAGGGGTTTCTCCACACTGAAAAGAATAAATGCTTTCACAAGAAACATAATGAAAGAAGAGAGACAGGGCGTTAGCTAGGTGCTCTATATAAAAATCAATTTTGAATGGATGTAATCTTAATGGGCTTGTAAATTGACCTCTTTTCTGGAGGGAAGGAGAGAAGAAAGGACTTGGTCTGTAATTCCATTAATTAAGATAAGAACGTCGTTTTAATTTTATTTCATAAACTACTGTCTTTCCTGCAGATAACATTAAATACTGCATATTTGCGAGTAAGTTTTTATATTTTGGTATGATTAAAATATTGTGTTATGGTTCAAATGGCTCTGAGCACTATGGGACTCAACTGCTGAGGTCATTAGTCCCCTAGAACTTAGAACTAGTTAAACCTAACTAACCTAAGGACATCACAAACATCCATGCCCGAGACAGGATTCGAACCTGCGACCGTAGCGGTCTCGCGGTTCCAGACTGCAGCGCCTTTAACCGCACGGCCACTTCGGCCGGCTAATTGTGTTATGTCATGGTTTGAATTATGTCACTTGCTGTTACACTAAAGGCTATTTGTTTCTCGTTCAAGAAATTTTCTGAAGAGACAAAGTACTGGATGCGGTCGTTCAGACAGACGTACCAGCTCTTTTAATTTGCAGCCCACTGACCGCCACTATAATTCGGAATAATAATCTGAAAGACGACGTTTATGTCTATAGAAGGTATGAGAGTTTTCTGATCATTCTCAGAAGTGTCCAAAATATTATGTAGAGACCTATTTCTTCTGTTCGACTAAATTTGCTTTTAAAGGTCATCGGACCCGCAACAAAGAGCCTAGCGATCCCAAAAGAAACTGTGAATTCGTTTTCCATTAATTTCATGTGCCTCCCCATCATTACTCCTATGCCTTTTCCTGCGAAACAGTTGTTATGTAGCTACCAGGGTGACTTTTAGCAGAAGAGATGCCTGTCTTCTTTGTTCGTTACGAATACGTGAACAGCAGTACGTCTTTTTTAAACGACTTCCTACATTTTTTTCGGTAATTCACTTCCTCTGCTGACTACCAGTTCCAAAACTTACATCGGTGCACCATTCACCAAGCAAGCAGTCGTGCTCTAAAAAACTACTGTTCGGTGGTTTTGGTGCCATACATAAAAGACGTAGTAAATGGTACGGTTACTGGTAAGGTTGTTGGCATCCCTGGTAAGAAAAGAAATATAGCTGGATATGTAAGAAAGAAACAGGGTGAGGACAACCTTTATTTGTTTTTTGCTTTTTCGTTTGTGTTCCACATAATTAGAACCGAGCATCGTTCAATGTTACTCCATTGTATGTTTTATATTCTCAATTGTGCTGTTTCTCTGCACTCACCAGCACGAATAGTCTTGAGGAGAACTAATTCTGGTGTAACGATAAGGACAACGATCATTTGGCGTCAGGACACACCTGTCCGTTCATCAGCGAGAGTATTTGAACATATAATCTTATCCATGACAACACGTTGATGTTCGGTAGTGAGTAAAGTGGTACCCATAGCACGGTGGTCAGGTGGCTCATAGCCAGGCCGAATTATATAAAAAGCTTTCTCCAGTATTTGGTCTCTAACACTGATAAAGAGGCTCCTGAAGCAAAAAACTGATCTAGCGACGACGTCATTTCCGTCTGTCAGAAACTGTTGTAGGAGTGTCCAATGAAATGGACGATATGGCGTTCGAGAGATTATATTTCTGATCAGGTGAGGTCGCAGCCTAAGACATCGACGTTTCATTAGTTGTTTTAGGAGTGGTCCATAAAATTTTCTGACCTCTGTAAAGGTTCTTGAACCACTCGTTTGATAGATCGCGGAAAGAGTCAACGCTTCTGGAGATTATATCTAGACAAGTAGCCACTGTTTGATGATACACGTATCAACCTACAGCTCTCAGATATGAATTCTGTCCTATTTTCTGTGCTTCTTGTGTTGTTGAATTCACAAACTTCCGAAAGACGCTTACTGAAGAATGTTCGTCGCTTACTCATGATCTTAAGTTACACGTCGCTTTATACAGGGTGGTTCATTGATGGTGGCCGGGCCAAATATCTCACGAAATAAGCGTCAAACGAAAAGACTACAAAGGACGAAACTCGTCTAGCCAAAGGGGGGAAACCAGATGGCGCTATGGTTGGTCCGCTATATGGCTCTGCCATAGGTCAAACGGATATCAACTGCGTTTTTTTAAAAATAGGAACCCCCATTTTTTATTACATATTTGTGTAGTACGTAAAGAATGTTTCAGTTGGACCACTTTTTTCGCTTTGTGACAGATGGCGCTGTAATAGTCACAAACGTATAAATACGTGGTATCACGTGACATTCCACCAATGCGGACGGTATTTGCTTCGTGATACATTGCCCGTGTAAAAATGGACCATTTACCAATTGCTGAAAAGGTCGATATCGTGTTGATGTATGGCTACTGTGATCAAAATGCCCAACGGGTGTGTGCTATGTATGCTGCTCAGTATCCTGGACGACATCATCCAAGTGTCCGGACCGTTGGCCGTATAGTTACGTTATTTAAGAAAACAGGAACTGTTCAGCCACATGTGAAACGTCAACCACGACCTGCAACAAATGATGATGCCCAAGTAGGTGTTTTAGATGCTGTCGCGGCTAATCTGCACATCAGTAGCGGACAAATTGCGCGAGAACCGGGAATCTCAAGAACGACAGTGTTGAGAATGCTACATCAACATCGATTGCACCCGTACCATATTTCTATGCACAAGGAATTGCATGGCGACGACTTTGAACGTCGTGTGCAGTTCTGCTACTGGGCACAAGAGAAATTACGGGACGATGACAGATATTTTGCACGCGTTGTATTTAGCGACGAAGCGTCATTCACCAACAGCGGCAACGTAAACCGGCGTAATATGTACTATTGGGTAACGCAAAATGCACGATGCTGCGACAAGTGGAACATCACTGACCTTGGCGGGTGGATTGGTCGTGGTCGCGGATTGGTGGCACGCATGTTCACCGGATCTGACGTGTTCGAATTTCTTTCTGTGGGGAAAGTTGAAGGATATTTGCTATCGTGATTCACCGACAATGCCTGACAACATGCGTCAGCGCATTGTCAATGGCGAACTACTCGATGTTGAGAGGAATGTCATTACACGTATTGCCAAATGCATTGAGGTTGATAGACATCATTTTGAGCATTTATTGAATTAATGTGGTATTTACAGGTAATCACGCTGTAACAGCATGCGTTCCCAGAAATAAGTTCACAAGGTACATGTACCTCATTGGAACAACCGAAATAAACTATTCAAACGTACCTACATTCTGTATTTTAATTTAAAAAACCTACCTGTTACCAACTGTTCGTCTAAAATTGTGAGCCATACGTTCGTGACTATAACAGTGCATCTACCACAAAGTGAAAAAAGTGGTCCAACTAAAACATTCATATTTCTTTACGTACTGCACGAATATGTAGTAAAAATGGGGGTTCCTATTTAAAAAATGCAGTTGATATCCATTTGACCTATGGCAGCGCCATCTAGCGGGCCAACTATAGCGCCATCTGGTTTCCCCCTTCAACCTAGACAAGTTTCGTTCTTCGTAGTTTTTTCGTTTGACGCTTATTTCGTGAGATATGTGGCCCGGTCACGATCAATGGACCACCCTGTATATATTCACTCAGTCTCTAGACGGTCCAACGCTTCATGTTTCGAGGGGCTCTAGGAAGACACTGATGGCATACGTAAACAAAGTGAAATGAGGTAACTCCCGATGGGTATACGACACACCTAAAGTATAGGCAATGAGGGTAGTATCTTAACTGACCATGTCTACTGGGAAAATCCCGTAGCCTACACTTACTTATGATCGGCTACGGTAGCCTTTGGCACTTTTACAACTCTGCGTAAACACAGTTCTATCAAGAATGGAACACAATCTTGGCTTTAACTCTCCTATACTGGTATACAGTGCAGGTGCCTAGGATAACATAACTAGTTAACCTGCTGGAGCTGAGGGTAGACAAATGAAAACACCAAGAAAATGCACAATGTTCATTCACTCAACCGTCTTCAGTTGAAGGTTTGTTTGAGAACAAGTTATGCAAACAAAGATTAGACGGAATTGCTAATCATCTGTGCAGAATGTAAGTTAGCAGATCATTACTAGGAAAGAAGATGACTTAATTACCACGAAAACATAGTGGGTAAACTTGTGACTTCTGTGCTACCACTGCAGTATATCTCGTGTAGGTATCACTAGAAAAAGATGAGAGAGGTTAGGGCGATTGCAGAGGCATTTATACAATAATTGTCTCGCTAAATACGTGAATGAAGTAGGAAAGAAAATTGATAATGTTGGTACGCTGAACAGTGATATATTTGATTTGTATCAGCTAGCGCTGGAGGGACACGGGAAAATTAATGGCGTCCTGAAGCACGAAAAATAGTGAAAGAAATTGTGAAACACACATTGCCAACAGTGATAAAACTATCACTTCCGATTACGTAAAACTTTTGCTGTAAACGGCAAAAACGAACAATGGCTCAAGAAGGAAATCTGTTTCCTAGCTGTGATTATAAAATAACGTAATTATTCATGTAAAAATTTTATTTCAGAGACATATGTTGTTACCCTCAATATACTCCCCTCTTTCATCCCTACGACGCTCCATGCGAACTTTCCATTCATGAAAAAAGTTCTGGAGCTCTTTGATTCCTTATGCCATAACTCCTTTCACTGCTTCACGGGTGGAAATCTTGCTTCTTTTATTGCAGATTTGACGTGCGCAATAGATAAATGTGACATGTTCTTAGATCAGACGCTCCATGCGAACTTTCCATTCATGAAAAAAGTGCTGGATCACTTTCATTCCGTATGCCATAACTCCTTTCACTGCTTCACGGGCGGAAATCTTGCTTCTTTTATTGCGGATTTGACGTGCGCAATAGATAAATGTGACATGTTCTTAGACCAGGTGACTAAGGCGTGTGGTTAAACACCGTGACGCAGTACTTCGCTGCAACCCTTTTAACAATGAAGTACTAGCTAGTGCGTTGTCTTGATGTCGAACGCATGACTAGTTCTTCCACATTTCGGGTCTTTTTTTCTTATTTTCTCACGGAGTGGACCAAGAACCTCAAGGTAATGATTTTGATCAATAGCTTGACCTTCATCTATCCTGTGAATGTACACAATTCCTTGAATTTAACAATCATCATCGCTTTGAATCTTGAGTTGCTCATTCGAACTATTTTGGCTCTCTGTGAAGATAGGCACTTCAGTGCATAGACAGGCGCTTAGTTTATAGATTATAAGTGAAGAACCAAGTTTAGTAACATGTCATCACTCTTTCCAAGAAATTGGGATCATTTTCAGTGGTATTCAAAGCGTCAGTACAAACATTTTCACGAGCTTCTTTTTGTTCGATCGTGAGAATTTTCAGCACCAGTTTCGTACATACTTTTACATTGGCTGCGTAAAATTTTCTTTACGCATTCTTTGCCAATTGCAACTGTTTCAGCAATCGATCAAACACTCAACCGACAGTCAGATCGAATCACATTAAATACTATTTCGATACTTTCATGTTGAAGGGCATCCCAGGCGAGTGTCATCTTCATCGTCTTCTCGGCCATCTTGAAAACGACTGAATCACCAAAATCTCGCGGACGTAATAAAGTCTTCGCCATACACTTCTTTTAGTAAAAAATAGGTTTCACTATAAGTTTTTTCCAAATTTCATGTGACATTCCACGACGTTTAGTAGCTCTATTATGACATCTATCATTTTTCCGGGATAACAAAATAACAGCTCCTTCAGAAACGTAGGCCACGGCCACAATGATTTGGCACCAGACACCAGAGATGCTGCATTCGGCTGAGAAGCAGTCACGCTTCACAGATATTGGTTGTTCATCTTTCATGCATGCGTTCTTACTCTGTGACAGCATCATCCTATTTAATAGCCACACTTCGTAGGACAAAAGAAAAAAGTGCGGAAACATTCAGTAGTCTTCCTGCTCTCTCTGGTTTATGCAGACACATATGAATACTTAATACTCCATTTACATTTCTCGAATTTATGACATTCAATAGATTTGCCATTTATTGACCCTGGGACATGGGAAAACTAATTTTGTAATGGTAGTTCAAAGTACGACATGAGAAGTTTTTATCTTTATTTATTACCAATATCACGTACCACGTAAACCGAATATTTCGTAAATGGCTTTAGAACCAAAATTATTTATCTAGAAAATGTCCGCGGCTCGTGGTCTTGCGGTAGCGTTCTCGCTTCCTGCACACGGGGTCATGGGTTTGATTCCCGCCGGGGTCAGGGATTTTCTCTGCCTCGAGATGAGTGGGTGTTGTGCCTCTTTCATCATCATTTCATCGTTATTCACTCGCAAGTCGCCGTAGTGGCGTTAAAGAACTTGTGGAGCGGCGGTCAGACCGCCCCGCGAGGGGTCTCCCGGCCACCAATGCCATACGCTCATTATTATTATTCATTATCTAGAAAATGATAGTATCCAAGCATCATGTTAGTTGCCATATTTACAACAAAATATTTTTTATCTATCGTCATTTTGTATAGTACACCGCCTGGCAATGCGAAGCACGAAAGAGAGCAGGAGGAAACGAAATGAAACTACACAGGCTTACTGGTAATGTGGTGCAATTTCGGTGATTACAAAATCTAGTCAAATGTACACAGAATTAATGCTGCACCTTCCTGTCCCTGATGCATGCGCTGATCCGTTATGGTAACGTGCTATCAAACATTTCTATCCTCTGTTTAGGCAAGCTGGCCTACAAATGTTGTAATTAGTACTTGATTACCTGGATACTGCCACTGGATTGTAGATGACGTCCGTGCTTGTCCCAGACATGTTCTAGCAGGGAGAGACCTGGAAATCTTGCTGGTCATCGGAGTATTTCAACATCACGCGGACGGTCCGTGGACACACGGGCCATGTGTGGACGAGAATTATCGCATTGAAAAACGGCGCCACGATACTGCCGTGTGTTAGATAACACATGAGGACGCAGGATGGCCTCGACGTCCCACTGGGTCATCACAGTTCCCTCAGCCACAACCAGCCATGACCTAAAGTCATACTCGATGGCTCCCCTAACATAACAGTAGGAGATATACCTGTGTACATCTTCGAAATTGGAACAATATGACCTCTCCACATCGTTTCTCTACTCGCCGACTATGGTTATCAGGAACAGTGCAGAGCCGGCCGCTGTGGCCGAGCGGTTCTAGGCGCTTCAGTCCGGAACTGCGCTGCTGCTACTGCTGCAGGTTCGAATCCTGCCTCGGGCATGGATGTGTGTGATGTCCCTAGGTTAGTTAGGTTTAAGTAGTACTAAGTCTAGGGGGTCTGATGACGTTAGATGTTAGGTCCAATAGTGCTTAGTGCCATCTTAACCAAATGACAGTGCAGAATCTCGATTCATGGCTAAATGCAAAATTACAGCATTCATCAGAAGTCCATGGATTCCGCTAATGGCACTTCTCCACAGGCAGTCGTTTCTGTTGTAGTGTTAACGGCACCCTATGCACGTGTCGTTAATCCCCCAGCCCGGCTGCAGAAAGAGATAGAATGTTGCAGGGGACCATTACGTGTAATCGGATGGTAGGCGTCAGATGTGAAGTGGTTACGATGTGCTTGGTGCAATGTAGTACAACCGTCCCCTGTAGTATGTGAAGAAAACGACTAAGTAGTGCAATGAAATCAGGTCATCACATACCATGTTGCCTAGTTCTGTCACGAACTCAGTCGCATATGAAGAAAACGGGTCTCAGAGATCTACCCTGCCTTAATTTTGATTGTGAATTTCGGTTATTTAAACTTAAAAGAACCCGTTTTACTTCCAAACCTAACAAAAGTAGCCAAGTCAGAGTCTGTCAACATCACAAAAAGAACACAAAACACAGAAACGCTCGTAGGTTAATTTGTAATTAATTAAAGAATTGCCCATAATTTTGTTTAGTCGTAAGTGTAAGTGCCAAATTCCAACATCCTCGCCGCAGTGGTAACACCGCTTCCCACAATATCACTGAAGTTAAGTGCTGTCGGGCTTGGTTAGCACTTGGATGGGTACCGTCCGAGTTTGCCGAGCGCTTTTAGGAAGCGGGCTGCACTCGGTCCATGTGAGGCCAATTGAGGAACTGCTTCACTGAGAAATGGCGGTAACGGTCACGAAAACTGACAACGGCCGGGGAGCGGTGTGCTGACCACATGCCCCTCCATATCTACATCCGGTGACGCCTAGAGAATGAGGATGACGCGGCGTACGATCGATACCGCTGGCCTTCAAGGCCTGTTCGGATGGGGTTGGATTCCTTTTTTGTAAGAGCCAAGTAAACTTGCACTTGGTCGTGAGTACGTCGTAATACGACTTCTCATTGAACGTAAACACAGTTTGCGCAGTTGACTGCCGTCGTCTCATTCAACGTTCCCAACTATAACGTATCTTTCACCAGTAGCAGAGGAGCCGTCTAACTGTGGTTGGACGGTACTCAGTATTTAATGGTGGACGCCGCAACTTACGCGAGCTGGCACACACCACAACAAAACACGTAAATACGCCTGATAATACGCACCCACATTCATAAAACACACCCTCCATAAGAATACACAAGGGATGAATAACAACTGCAATAAAATATAAAGAAAGATACTAGTGACTACTGTTTATGGAGAAAGTAACTGTATCAACACTGATTGCTTCTAAACGTTATAAAAACAACAGTTTCTTACGGAAAACAAATATTGAGAAAAGATGGTTAAAAAAACAAAAAGAAATTACACTTGGAACTGTTAAAATGTTATTCGTCTTCCTAGAGGAGAGCGCTTGACCTTGCAGGGTACCTTTTTGAAGACGATGCGTTGTGATGTCTACGGTGGCTCGTTGGTACTCGCAGCATAATTAAAGCAGTTCCAATCGGTTGCGAAATGGCAGCAGACATATCCTGTTGCTTGAAATGTGTTTCCCAAGGTGTTTATTTCATTCTTCGTTTCATTTCTTATATACCGGTAAGATGTAGTTGTTTAATTATAAATCCACATCCCTCTTCATGCGATTACAAAGTTCCCTTCACACACGTTTGAGTTTATAACGTAGCTTGCACAGTTATAAAATAGTATACTGTTCACTTTGACCCGGTGATTCCGATATTACAGTTCGTATATTTTTAGTACTCACGATCGCGAATTCACAGATCTGGGGACAACAGTGCAACAAGTCACAGTCAGTTTGTGCGTCTCCACAGCGTCAGTTAATGTTGTGACGTGAATAGCAATTGGGTGCGTAGCAAACGAGATCAATATTTTGAAGTACATGTGTTTGTGCAACTCACTTAAATGCAAACAGTTCAGTTCTTACAACGAAGATCACAGTCCTTTTGCGGAGACGTTCTCATTGCTGTTTACAGTACTGCACGAAGCTCACAGTACCCACAAAGTATAAAATTTTGTTCCATAACGTCAATGTTGAGATTTAGCTTAGGGCGTGACTGAAAAATAACAACGCGACCCTGAATTTTCGTGTGACTCTGTCCAGCACGATTACACAACATAGACCGCTAACACACCACGACACTGCACATCTTCTGAATGTCATTGTTCGACTGCAACTATCGATTACGCTCTCGCATCTCATTTCATACCACTGTATTGCATATTACATCTAATTTTACAGGGCACATTACACATAATCATTACAAAGAAGTCCGCCCCTGATTACAGAGTGGTCAGCGCGGCGGAATGTCATACCTAACGACCCGGGTTCGATTCCCGGCTGGGTCGGAGATTTTCTCCGCTCAGGGACTGGGTGTTGTGTCGTCCTTATCATCGTCATTTCATCGCCATCGACACGCAAGCCACTGAAGTGGCGTCAACTCGAAAGACTAGTACCAGGCGAACGGTCTACCCGACGCGAGGCCCTAGTGACACGGCATTTCCATTTCCATTACAAAGAAAATCAAACAAGCAATGAAACCCGTACTTTGTTTCACGTTACATAACAAAGCAGAAGTAGTATTCTAGACCGTCAATGACATATTTACAGAGTAAAGCGCCGCGTAGTATTGAAGCTCGTTTGGTGGTTGCTTCCGTAACCAAGGTAGACGAAGTGCTTGCTCATTCAAGAGGTGTCGTATCGAACATTCATATCGTATGTAAAGATAGAGGAACAAACTCAGCCGCCAGGTCACTGTGGACAAATATGTTGCGGGACAATCGTAATGAACGGTCATTTAAGATGTATGTGACGAAATCTAAATGGAAAGTAGCTGTAAAAGTTGGTACAGAACTGAATGTCGCATGCGCGAACCATTTCAGCACCAAAACAATCCGAAAGGAGCTCCGTAAGCTTTGACTTCATTAGATGGAATTCGAAAAAATCACATCAGTACGCAACTACTTTAACAGGGAAATGTGGTGCCGAAGCGGTAAAAGCAGGACTATGGAGCAAAGGAAGAAAGTCATTTGTACAGATTTGTTTCGACTTTTTCCAAATTCTGGTCGACTTAAACAATAACATACTGTGTTACCTAGTTGTGTCACGAACTGAACCATATGTGAAGAAAACGGTGATACCGAATTCTTGCTACAGAAGTGGAACATGGCAGGGGTTCGATGAGGATTTGGGCAGCCGTATCGTGATATTCCATGGGGCTCATGGTTACTCTGCAAGGTCGAATTTCTGCCAAGGAGTTTGGTTGATCAGGTCCACCATGTGGTACAGCCGTAATTCGCCATGGTGATGCTGTGTTTCAAGACGACAAGAACCCTGTCCACACAGCTCGCCTAGTCCCGAACTGGTTTTTTGAGCACGAGGATGACATTTCGCGTCTCCCCTGGCCATCACCAGATCTGAGCCTTGTGGTCTACTTTGGAAAGAATGGCGCGTGATCGCTATCGACTTCCATCATTCTTACCTTAACGTGCCAGTATTTTGCGGAAAACATTCCCAGGCGACTGCAAGCAGTTCTGAAGGCCAAAGGTGTTTTCTCACACTCTGCTACAACGCATAGTAATATGTTTGTTTTTAGCGTTTCCATAAGTTTGCCCATCCCCTAGATGTAAGAGTGAGAGATAGAGGGTCCTAACTAGTTCCTGCAGGTGAATTTGTTTGTAATACAATTTATGTACAAACATGATTCTCAAAAATTCGATAAACGAAAAATGTAGATCGTGCTACAAAACATCACTTAGAATTTGCTAATCCATTGAAAATCTACGTACTTATTGACTCTAACCTCACCTGCTACAAAATATTCGACAAATCTAGTGTCTTCGTATTCTAGCATGTTGATTTTACTAGTTCAAATAATTCCTGTGGCCTTTTTTTTGAATTGTGTTCGCAGCAACAGAGCGTCCGTTTCTACACAGACTCCTACTTCGTTACCCCTAAGACGCGTTGGGTGGCCTAATCTGGACATGATGATCTCGTTGGTTTTTCTGCTGCCATCGAATGTTGTTCTCCCAGTCGTTTCTTTACTGCTGTGGTTGTCCAGTATCCCGCTTGAACTGGTTTGGATTTCGTTGTTCTCTCAAGGTTTCTTTTTGCCATTCGTCTACCACCGTTGTCCCATGGTGGCTGGTTACTCTTTCTATAGTTCGAGCTGTTGTTGTCCCGTGATCGATAATTTCCACCATTTCACCTGTAGTCGTTCGTTTGACGTGTCTTGCCAACAGCTGACACTGTGTCTGTCGCTGCCTCTTGCTTTGTGTATCTCGTTGACATAGTGTAAATCACGCAGCGTGCTCTTGAAGGATTCAATACAATCGTTGCACCCTCCGATGAGAAATTGTTAGTAGTGAAGAGATAATTTGACGTAACGGTGCCTCATTATTTTCTTGGGACTGTTCGAACGGTCCAAAAACCTATTCATCTTAACTCTTCCCCCTAAGAACTTCACCGGACTATGAAATCATGACGCTTCTAGGTCTTTGCCCATCATAACATCCCGCTTAATTCATTCCTGCGTGTCTTGCGACCAATATGTACGAGGGCTGTCCAGAAGGTAAGTTACGATTGATCGCGAAATGAAAATCATGTTTCATTTGTAACAGTTAGCTACACCTTTCAGCTACTTCTCTACGTAGTCGCCGTTCTGACTCAGACATTCGTCGTAACGTTGTACCAACTTTCCAATACCCTCATCATAGAAGGCAGCCGCCAGTGCTTTCCGCCAATTCTCTACGCTGGCCTAAAGCTCGTTGTCTGTGCCAAAATGTTGTCTTCATAGCCAGCGGTTCGTTTGAGCAGAGATGAAACCCAGTGGGAGACAGTTACGGGCTGTATTGTGGGTAACCAAACATTTCCAGTTGAAACGATGCAGGAACATCTTCATTGCCCATGCAGAATGAGGCTGAGAATTGTCTTGAAGAAGAAACCGCACGACAGTTATGTAATGTTGGTTGCATAGCTTCAGGGGAAAATTCTCACCAGGCTCTCGTACTTGGCGGGAGACACTATTTTCTATAACATCTTTACGCGCTCACTAAGAGCTCATGAATGAAAAGAGCGACATAATTCTACCTAGAGTCATACTAGAGACGCTGCCCAACACATCTTTGCAAAGCTTTATCGGATTTTCATAGTCGTTTCCATTTCGCGACCGATCGTAACTTACTTTCTGGACAGCCCTCGTGTTAAGGAATGTGTCCCTGAACTCTTTATACGAGCGATAGCTCTCAGCAATAGTGTGCATATGTTCCGCAATCGATCTCTCCAAGATTCAGGTAGCACTTTATCATACTGGGCTATCCAACTCTATTGAAGTGATCTACTGTTATTCTAGTATGAAATTTTCACTGTGCAGCGGAGTGTGCGCTGCTATGAAACTTCCCGGCAGATTAAAACTGTGTGCAAGGGTCTCGAGTTCGAGTCTCGGTCCGGCACACTGTTTTAATCTGCCAGGAAGTTTCATACCGTTATTCTCTTTGTAAACTTGGATTTTCTGAGTGGATAAGAAATGTTTGTGGTCGAATAGTTCGATATTCCATGTGAACGAATTTTCTCTTGCTCTTGCAGCACGCATCGCCATAAACCGGTGTCCAAATGATCCTTCTGCCCTGTTACGGCCTCCTCTGTGCCGTCAGATTCCTGGAGTAATAATTTACGTTCGATGAAGACGTACACATTTGTATTCAGATTCGGTTTCTGCCATACTTCGCGTCATACATACTCTGCCGTGCGCCCCATGGCCTCCTGTTGAATTCTCCCTTGCACTGGTGATTTAGCCTCATACTGGGCATCGGAATGTCGTAATAAATGCTGTTCTCTCCTTCGCTGATCGTGAGGGAGTGAAGTCGTACAAGTCTGTGATTCTAATTGCGCAGTCCGCTGACGTGCTTCCTGGACGCCTTTCACTAGTTAGTTTTGCTGTGAGGTGATCTGAGTCTGCTCTTCTTTAACCTATGACATTTCTGTTTGGTTCTCCTCGATTTGTTCGATGACCTCCATGTTCTCGCTAATTTTCTCTTGTGTTTTCTGGGCCATCCTTCTTTTTCGGTTTTGGAGCGTAGCAGGAAGCTTTTTGGTTTTTCACATATCAGTTTTGGCTTGGTTTACTTGTTCTTTAGTTAACAGTGTCTTTGCGTGCACCTCGGGTTACTAATCTTACCGCTCTGGCGTCGCGTTTAGCCTCGTTGGTGACCTCTTGCGTCTCAGTTAATGTTTCCTTGGCGCTTTCTAGCTCTTCAACACCGTCGACTCCCTTGTTAACTTGTTGTACACTTTCAAGAAGCCAGGACTTGTTCTTTGATGTTTTGGTTGTGAGTCTGCACCGCCATGCTCCCTACTAGTACGTTTTGCCATGCCTGCAAATTCTACCTGGCGCTCTGTTGCAGTTTCATCTTCGCGCTCGTTGTCTGATTGAATTTCCCCGTCATTATCAGAGAAATCGACGTTCGAATTAATTGCAAATTCAGTTGCTACAGTTTACTGGAAGTTCTCCATAACTTGCTCCATATCAATGCTACTGATCTGACATCGATCCATTTGTGATGAGATTCGAATATTTTCACTACTTTGGAGCAAATGTGTCTTGCTTCTAGTGAGCATGCATTCAGGTTTCTACTCCTGAGAGATTTCGGTTGCTCCTGGTAGCAGTGCCACACAATTCTACGCTAAAATTTGCTCTTGTGGGCCACTAATTCTAAATTGTTGACAGTGCATATCAAATAAAAACAGTGCTAAATCACCATAAAGTGGAAGAGCCATAGATAATCCACCATCCCACAAATTCAAACAACTGTGTTCTCAATCAGGAACAATCAACTTGTGACACAGAAATCACAGCAACAAATGAATAACAATACAAACAAGCAACACACATAAGATTTTCCATTTATCAGTGGTTTTAGTGAGAGCAATTATAATGGTTACATGAAACTAATTTACCTCAGTGCACCAACTTAATTTCAACATAGGAAAGCAGAAACCTTGTAACAGAAATTGCATCTGACTGTCACAGACATTCCCATCAATTCAGGATCCTGACAGGGTCGCCAAATTGCAAGACTACCCTGGGCTTGCAGTAGGTGACTATGAGTTTATACCAAGACAGCAATCACTTTATCTACTAAGCCTTCTATTTGACGATCTGCTCAAAGTGATTTTGCCCTTTGTCTCAATTTGTTGTTGATTGCGTGCATTGGAGATTATCGCATTGATAAGAATGTAAATGATCTTGAATGGTGAAATAAAGTTAATGAAATGGTGGTTCTGTCATTATTTTAGACAATAGTTCATTGGATATATATATATATATATATATATATATATATATATATATATATATATATGTATATGTATATGTGTGTGTCTATATATAATGACCAATGAACTACAAACGTTACAAAAGTCATGGAACAAATTTATTGATTTGAAAAAGATAACAAATGTAACTGTTAAGTGTGAAAACAAGTAAATGTTAACTGATGGTAGTACAAATACGTCACAAAAAGTTAACAGTCCCCTGGGTGGCAGCTGGTTGGCAAAGACTAAGGTTTCTATGATTGAACTACACACCAAAAAAAGTTTGGCATCACCTCAGTTCCGAGAGTTCTGGAACCTGTACAGAAAATTGGAATAGAGATCAACATAAACATCATTTCCACTCTTTTTATTGCTCATGAAAACCAAACATTGCATGTTGTTGCAGCACACAGCAAGACCTTCAGAGGCGGTGCTCCAGATTGCTGTACACACTGGTGCCTCTAATACCCGGTAGCACATCCTCTTGAATTGATGCATGCCTGTACTCGTCGCAGCACACTGTCCACAAGTTCATCAAGGCACTGTTGGTCCAGATTGCCCCACTCCTCAAAGGCGATTCGGCGTCGATACCTCAGAGTGGTTGGTGGGCCACACTGTCCATAAATTGCACTTTCAATCCATCCCAGGCATATTCGGTAGGGTTCATGTCTAGAGAACAATCTGGCCACTCTAGTCGAGCGTTGTCGTTATCCTGAAGGAAGTCACTCACAAGACATGCACTGTGGGGGCTCGAATTGTGGTCCATGAAGACGAATGCCTCACCAATATGCTGCCAATATGGTAGCACTGTGGGTCGGAGGAAGGCATTCACGTATCATACAGCCGTTACGGTGCCTTCCATGACCACCAGAAGGAATCTCCACCTTGCTGCACTCGCTGGGCAGTTTGTCTAAGGCGTCCAGCCTGGCCAGGTTGCCTCCAAACACGTTTACGACGATTGTATGGTTGAAGGCATATGCAACACTCATCGTTGAAGAGAACGTGATGCCAATCCTGAGCGTTCAATTCGGCATGTTGTTGGGTCCATCTGCACCGCGCTGCACAGTGTCATGGTCGCAAAGATAGACATCGCCTTGGACGTCGGGATTGAAGCGGCGCATCATGCCGCCTATTGCGCACAGTTTGAGTCGTAACACGATGTGCTGTGGCTCCATGAAATTCGTTATTCAACATGGCGGCGTTGGTGTCAGGATTCCTCCGAGCCATAATCCATAGGTAGCGGTCATCCACTGCAGTAGTAGCCCTTGGGCGGCCTGAGCGAGGCACATCATCGACAGATCGTGTGTCTCTGTATCTCCTCCACGTCCGAAGAACATCACTTTGGTTCACTCCGAGACGCCTGGACACTTCCCTTATTGAGAGTCCTTCCTGGCACAAGGTAACAGTGAGGACACGATCGAACCGCGTTATTGACCATCTAGGCATGGTTGAACTACAGACAACACGAGCCGTGTACCTCCTTCCTGGTGGAACGACTGGAACTGATCAGCTATCGGATCCCCTCCATCTAATAGGCGCTGCTCATGCTTGGTTGTTTACATGTTTGGGCGGGTTTAGTGACATCTCTGAACAGTGAAAGGGACTGTGTCTGTGATACAATATCCTCAGTCAACGTCTATCCTTAGGAGTTCTAGGAACCATGGTGATGCAAAACTTTTTTTGATGTGTGTGTATACTTTGATCCAAAACACAGACAAAGCAAACTGAAATTATGACACTAAATAGACTTTGATGGATTTATTATACACAGAAGTTATACTAAGTCGTTGCAGCTGAGAACAAGTGGTAGGACTGTGATCCTGTTTACCCTTACAAAACGGATCCCCAATACAATACCCCTTTTCTCGATGTTGGGCGCTGTCTCAGGTGACAGTCGAGATTCCAGCATCTGCAGAAAAGTGATGTGGAGTGCCTATAATCCGCTATCACAGGTATCAATTATTCAAAGTCGCGGCTGGCGATCTGTTAGACGGGTCGCAATTGTTCTCTAAAAAGGCCCTAAAATCTCGTCAGATTCCAGCTTGTAGAATTCACGTGCGCCGGTCATTCCATGGACCAATTTCACTCACTTCTACAGCAGTGCGCGCAGGGTGATCAAACTTCATGCTTGCAGACTTGTCATGTTTAAAATTGCCCTAGGCACAGAGAGTTGTTCGAGATGATTGAGGACTAAACTGTTGGTACAGCTAACTATGTTCTGTAGTGGCGTGGCAAGACAGCCAAGCCACTCGGAGGTAGCCGAAAGGCACGCGCTAAGCTCACATAGATTGGCGTGAAGTCTGGAACAAGGTAGAGTAATTATAGTATAAAGAAAAGAACGTAGTTCTTGGAATACTTAACTTTGATCCATAATTGGAGAACATCGCTCTTGTTTGTACATGCTTCACACGATAAATATCAAATGCTATGGCGCCTTGCTATGTCGTAGCAAAAGACGTAGCTGAAGGCTATTCTAACTATCGTCTCGGCAAATGAGAGCGTAATTTGTCAGTGTAGCTTCGCTATCAAAGTCTGCTGTACAACTGGGGTGAGTGCTAGTAAGTCTCTCTAGACCTGCCGTGTGGCGGCGCTCGATCTGCAATCACTGACAGTGGCGACACGCGGGTCCGGCGTATACTAACGGACCGCGGCCGATTTAAAGGCTACCACCTAGCAAGTGTGGTGTCTGGTGGTGACACCACATGTTCCATGGCTCCCCTGTCAAGACCAGTGCTAGTGCGAAGTCACGCTCAGGACAGGTGTCCCGAGAGCAACCCAATCATACCAGAAGTCAGGACTAGAACCTCTCCAGTACGGAGTGTGAATAACAACGCTCTAGACCGCAGCCTGTATAGGAAGACCTACTCCAGACCAGAATCTGAAACAGAAGGCCCATTCCATACTGGAGTCTGAATTGGAGGACCAAGTTTTTCTTCTCCTCACTTTCCATGAAACCTCGGTAAACTCCACAAAATCACTTCTGCAACCGTCCCAAAGAGGGTTTCGTGCCAATTCCATGAGCTCAAAGTCTCCCCTCTAACCCATCTGCTCTACCCCTTCCCAATCCTAATAAAAATTAACAATATTATTATCTTTTCCAGAGAAGCAACCAGTTCTTAGCTTGCAAATTCCTACACAGAGAGGAGAAGTCATTGTCCTCCAAATCTGTTTTTCCTCCACGGCCACGAGTTTCTGTCTACCTCTCAAGTAAACAACACATTTATCGCGGAGATCATTATCTGGGCACCCCAAACATTACTGCATGTCCGCCGACCAGGGGCCCCGGCTAATCTTAGAGGAGTGATTTTGTGTCCCAACATACACTGAAGAGCCAAACAAACTGCTACACTTTACTAATATCGTGTAAGGTCCCTGCGAGCACGAAGAATGGACGCAACATGACGTGACGTGGACTCGACTAATGTCTGAAGTAGTGTTTGAGGGAACTGACACCATGAATCCTGCAAGGCTGCCTGTAAATAAGTAACAGTACAAGGGAGTGGAGATCTCATCTGAACAGCACATTGCAAGGCACCCCAGATATGCTCAATAATGTTCATGTCTCGGGAGTTTGGTGGTCAGGGAAAGTGTTCAAATTCAGAAGAGCTACTCTATAGCAGTCCTGCACGTGTGTCGCATTGTCCTGCTGGAATTGCCCAAGTCCGTCGGAATGTGCAATAGACATGAACGGATTGAAGTGATCAGTCAGGATTCATACATACATGAAACCTGTCAAGAGTCGTATCTAGACACATCAGGGGTCCCATATCACTCTAGCTGCAGACGCCCCACACAATTACAGAGCCTACACCAAGTTGAACAGTCGACTGCTGACATGCAGAGTCCATGGATTCATGAGGTTGTCTCCACACTCGTACACGTTCACCTGAGAGAAACTGGAAAGAAACTCGTCCGACCAGGCAACATGTTTCCAGTTATCAACAGTCCAATGTTAATGTTGACGGTCCGAGGCAAGATGTAAAGCTTTGTGTTGTGCACTCATCAAGAGTACACTAGCGCGCCTCTGCATCCAGAAGCCCATATCGATGAAGTTTTGTTGAATCGTTCGCACACTGACACTTACAGTGCTATAAGTGTCAAAAGTTGGTACACATAGCCAGGGAATGCGACGTTGCGGTTGCGTGTGTCAGGTGTGGGAAACCGCACGACACACTAAACTGCAACAAGCCAAGAGGTACTGCGGTAACGTGCGTAAATAGCGGCGGCTCGCACGCTGCAAATTCGCGCAGCTGCGGCTATCTGAAGACATGGAAGCAGCGGAAAGGGGCCACCACACACGAAGAGGTGGCCCAACAAGAAGAAAAGGTGGCCACCCCGCCCTCCTACTCTAGTAGCGGAAGCGTGCTGCGCCACAAAGACGACGAGGACGCTTTCCGCCAGCACTGCGAGAAGCCAACGAGGACGCAATGACCGCGCTCAAATCCGCCATGGCGCAGGAGAGGGCGGTCCTGAGAGCGGAACTAGACGAGACGCGGCGGGAGGTGACACAACTGAGGATCGCCCTGTACCTCGCGTCTCGCACGTCACCAGATGTGGCGCCGACCCCCACCAGTACGCGGCAACACAAACGACCGCCTCCCTGGCTGACGCGGCAACGCAGGTTGCTAGGGAGGTGGTCATGGAGTTGTGGACAACCACCGACAACAAGGAGACGGCCCCCTCGGAAGCAGCCGTCACTCCTGTCTCTGCGGAAACGCAGACGACAGAGGAGACGCCCACTGAAACCGATGGAGAAGAAGAAGACGAGCCATTCGAGTGCCTTCCCCTCCCCAACAAGAATTGTGTGAGGGAGGTACTCACCAAGATCGC
Organism: Schistocerca piceifrons; assembly: GCF_021461385.2. Lineage (NCBI taxonomy): Eukaryota > Metazoa > Arthropoda > Insecta > Orthoptera > Acrididae > Schistocerca > Schistocerca piceifrons. The sequence continues at coordinate 534,908,720 of NC_060141.1, read as the reverse complement.
AGATTCCTTGCGCAACGGCAGCTACCCCCATCATGGCAATCCCTATCCTTTCACGGTAACTAATATCCCTCCCCTACCCCATAAAGCGTATCTGTTCCACTGGGGGTGCGAACCCCTAAACCAGAAGGTCAACGGCAGGGAACTCGTCTGGCGTGCAGGTCTGGAGCTGATAAATGAGCGTCCGATCTTCACCGACGAGGACTGGTGGTACATGACTGGCCAAGCCGTCCTGTACATCCAGCAACAGACGCTACCAGTCAGTTGGCTTCTCCCGCCTGAAGAAGATCGAGTTCAGGCAGCCCGGAAGTAACAAGAAGAAGAAGAATAAGGAGCCGCCGGATTCATTTGGTAGATAATTCTTTCTTTCGCAGATAACCAGAGGCCAATTCAAAACCTGAGCAAAAACTTCCCTAACAGCGAGGAATTGAGGAGGAATAGCTTAGTCAAGCTTAAAGTCCTGCACCTGGAGCCAAGGCAGGCCCGTCAATATAGCGACAGCGACGCTGACACTTGTTGATAGCCCAGAATTGAAATCTGCAGCAAATTGCCCCTATGACGGAGTGGGTGGCCTAATCAGGATATGATGATCTTGTAGGTTTTCTTGCTGCCATTGACTGTAGTTCTCCCAGTCGTTCCTTTGCTGCTGTGGTTGTCCAGTATCCCGCTGGAACTGGTTTGGATTTCATTGTTCTCTCTTGGTTCCTTTTTGCCTTTCGTCTACCACTGTTCTCCCATGGTGGCTGGTTACTCCTTTTATAGTTCGAGCTGTTGTTGTCCCGTGATCGATAATTTCCACCATTTCGCCTGTAGTCGTCCGTGGTGTATCGCAACGGACCATGCAGAAACTGAAAGGATTGGAAAAAACAACCAACCAGTTGCAGAATTAAAAGTTTATTACCGATCAGAAAGGTAACTTTTCGTATTGTCATCGACTGAGACAGATAAGACATCTGGAATTCGCCAAGGCAGTGTTACAGGACCTCTGATATTAAAAAAGAAAACAAAAATTCACAAAAAGTATTACTACAGGAGGTAGTATTGGACAAAACTTGAAGAAAATGTCCTTAGTTATATGTCCAGAAATCAACAGCTTTTGAAGAGTCACTAATATAAATTAGTTTTCTCCAGAAGGGATATGGACCTATTGAATAAATTATTAAAGAACAGAATGAGACTTTCACTCTGCATCGGAGTGTACGCTGATATGAAACTTCCTAGCAGATTAAAACTGCGTGCCGGACCGAGACTCGGGACCTTTGCCTTTCGCGGGCAAGTGCTCTACCAACTGAGCTACCCAAGCACGACTCGCGCCCCGTCCTCACAGCCTTACTTCTACCAGTACCTTCGAAATTTTACAGAAGCTATACTGCGAACCTTGCAGAACTAGCACTCCTGGAAGAAAGGATATTGTGGAGACATTGACTCGGGACCGAGTTCGAGTCTCGGTCCGGCACACAGTTTTAATCTGCCAGGAAGTTTCATATCAGCGCACACTCCGCTGCAGAGTGAAAATCTCATTCTGGAAATATCCCCTAGGCTGTAGCTAAGCCATGTCTCCGCAACGTCGTTTGTTTCAGGAATGCTAGTTCTGCAAGGTTCGCAGGAGAGCTTCTGTAAAGTTTGGAAGGTAGGAGACGAGGTACTGGCTGAAATAAGGTTGTGAGGACGGGGCATGAGTCGTGCTTGGGTAGCTCAGTCGCTAGAGCACTTGCCGGAGAAAGGCAAAGGTCCCGAGTTCGAGTCTCGGTCCGGAACACAGTTTTAATCTGCCAGGAAGATTTATTAAAGAACAGTTACAAGTGTCAACCTGAAAAGGAACAAAATGTGATTGACAATAATTACGAAATCTTTCTGCAGAGCAAGCTCACTCGTAATGTTACATATTGAGATAAACAGATGTCATAAGGCTCTTGTCTAGCAGAATGTGCATGTCGCCCACAAGTATTTGAGGGCCCATTTTCCTTCTGAAGACGTTTCTTCCTTATACGTTCTTTGCGCGCTGAGTGGTTTTTTAGTGGATACAAGAGCGAGGAAAACATGCTCTTCATAAACAAAGAAAAGTAATACATACCTTTCTTTAGCGTCAGTTACTAACCGTAGATCTGAATGTATAAAAACGTACAGATACAGAAGATTTATAAATCTGTCGCTCTTCAATACAATGTCTATTCAGAAGACGTCGAGCCCTAGCCACCATGACAGTCCGTGTATGTTATTCAACTGGCAAACACACAAAATGGCGTCAGTACATGAATGTTCGAACTTAAGCACATCCTCTGCTGGAACTCCGGAGAGGGGATGCTTGCATCTCATTAGCAGCGGAGTAATCGCTCGTGAAAGCGCCCCCGTGACGTCTAGGTGGCGGCAGTATCAAACGTGGCGGTGTAACTGGCAACGCGCGTATTTGAAAGTGTGGGAGACCGGATGGCGGCCTTTACCGCAAGTTCGGATACATATATCTTTTAAACATAAAATTAATCAAATATATGTTAATTGCAACATACGTAACTGTCGTTTATATGAAAAATGTACACCTTCCCATTTCGAATTACACGTCATACACAAAAATCCAATTTTCATTGAAAACATAAATGCCTAATTACCTATCATTTATGAAGGATTGTTAATAAAGATTTTTGCTTTAAAATTAATTGCAATTATATTTTCTTCTTCTTTTTGTATTTTATACTTCGCGGAAATGTTCGTAGAAGATTCATCTGTATTTAAAAGAATGCATCAGCTAGGAATCGAACCCAGACTACCCACATAGAAAGCGAACATGTTACTAGAGAGCCATATATTTGTTATTGTTGTTGTTGGCCCTGTTGTAGCGAATTAAATGTGTTCGGAAAAAGTCGATTTGTTCGAGAATTTGTTAGAGTTGCATCTACTTGCTTTAAGTGATTCACTTTTGAGTTGTGAACTTCAGGTATCAATACATTAAAAAAAAGTAAAAGAAATTCGATTGCCGTGTCCTCTCCTAGTACCTTGTAAAAAACAGTGTGGTAAAACCACCACAGATAATGAATGCAGAGCAGTGTTTTCAGTTCCTATGTAGCTGAGCCTACAATGGAGGGTCTGCTGTCTGAGAAAGCTCAAAGGAATCAGTAATACACAATCACATGTCGAGCAGTTTTCAACTGTTGTGACGTGAGGAACAGAGGGTCTTTCTGAGTGGCTGCTCGTTATCATTCTCGTGAATTCAACTGGCCATTTATTTACACGAAAGACTGTTATCGGACGGAGATCTCATACTGATTCCATATTTCTCGATATCCAGAAGGCTTCCCACACCGCTACTCACAAGTGGCTTCTAATCAGTATGTGTTCCTAAAGAGTATCGTCTCAGTTGTGCGCCTATATTTACAGTTTCCTGTCAGAATGGTAACATTTCGTATTGTCATCGACTGAGGCAGATACGATATCTGGAATTCTCCAAGGCAGTGTTACAAGATCTCGCTATTAAAAAAGGAATAAAAAGCTTCAAATACAGTATTCCTACAGGAGATAGTATTGGAAAAAACTTGAAGAAAAGTTCCTACAATTATATGTCCAGAAATCAATAAGTTTTGATATTGGGACATTTAACTTGTGTCTATAATGTGTAGAATTTGGTGGTATGTTTACAGATGAGGCAGGATTCACAAGAGATGCATAGTAAATTTTACCAATATACACTTCGCGGCCGCAAGTAAATCGACGAGCAATCATAGAGATGAGGTACCACAATCGCTTCTGTACCATTGTATGGGCAGAAATAGCCGGTGATTCACTTATCGTGTCATACACGTTGCCAAACTGATGACAGAAGGTGCTGTTTATCATCGATTTCGGCGCGAAGAATTAGCAACACTACTGGAGAACATCACCCTTTCAGAAGGATGACTGTCATGTATGAATGATGATTAACCACCCTATTCTCTACGTCACATGGGACAACGCTCTCTGCAACGGTCCGTGGGTAATGGACTGGTCGAGGAATCCCGTTATCCGTTCACCTGATTTAAATTCGTTGGATATCTAGCAGTGGACAGATTTAAAGGCACTGGTGTACCTCCAGTCCATCGACAAATTACAGACGTTCCAGGAACTTGAGCCCAGTGCATGCGAAGCAGTCCAAATGGAGTCAGGTGTGCTGTATGTGAAAGAGTGGAAATTGATACAGATAAGGTATGTGCAGGAATAAAGGAATCGAACCACCACTTCCATATGATTGACGAAATTTATTGGAAACGCCTGCTTTCGGCGCAACTCTTATGCCATCTTCAGGTCCACTATAAACCAAAAGAGTACTTTCATTCCTTGGCTCATGTATCGTAGAACCCATATAATACTAGTGTATACTGTACGATGTGTTCCACACAAGAGAAGGGCGACAACACGTTGTACAGTATACACTACCGACACATGCAATCCACAGCAACTAGTATTATGTGGGTCCTACAATACTTTTTTGCTTTATAGTGTACCTGAAGATGGCGTAAGTGTTACGCCGAAAGTAGTTGTTTGAAATAATTTTGTTTGATGATACGGCTGTGGTCGTCCGTTTTCTTTATTTATATCATCAGCCGCTGTCCCACGTCCTCGAGAACGTTGGACTCCCACAAGATATTTGCAGGATGCGAAAGAGGCAGTTTGCTCTAAACATTAAGAAGTAAGAGATAGTTCATACAGATATGAAAATATACTTAAAACTGTGGTTACATGACTTTGTTGTCGTGGTATTCAGTCCGAAGAATGGTCTAATGCAGCTCTCCATGTCCTTCTATCCTGTGCAAGCCTCTTCATCTCCGAAAAACTAGTAACTAGTGCAACCTACATCCTTCCGAATCTGATTACTGTATTTATCTCTTGATTTCCTTGTACCCTTTTTACCTCTCACACTTCTCCCCAATAGAAAGTCATGTATATGTAGATGTGGCGCTACAGAAGAATTCTGACTATTAGATATGTAGACGGCGTACCTGAATGGGGAGACGTGAAGTTTGTGCCACAACTTTACTGAAATAAGGAATTAGTTGTTAAGACACATTCTGAGATACAGGGGGTTACATGATAAATAAGGTTGTAGACACCACTAAATATCTAGGCGTTACAGTTACAAACTTAAATTGGAAACATATAGCAGAAACTATTGCGGAAAAGCCGAACTATGGAGTATGTTTCATTGGCAGAACTCTTATGAGACGCAACAGATTTACTAAAGAGACTGTCTACACTACACTGGTCCGTCTCACGGTTAGGGATCCAAACAAGACAGGATTGAGGGAGGATATCGAAAAAGTTCAGAGATGGACACTTGGTTTGGTATTATCGGAAAATATGGCAGAGAGTGACACGGATGCGATACGCGATTTACGGTGGCAGTCATTAAAACAAAGGCATTTTTCATTGCAACGAGATAACTAAATCTAAATTAAGTATTTTCTCCTCCTAATGCGAAAACGTTTTGTTGACCTCCACATACATAGAAATCAATAGCCACTGCGATAAAATAAGGAAAGCCTGAGCTCGCACCGAAATATTTAGGTGTTCATTCTTTGCATGTCCTATACGGGGGGGAAAGGGGGGGGGACGGTAGAGAAATGGTCCGGAAGTGGTTCTATAAACAGTTTGTGTGTAGCGACAATTATTTCTGACTTCACTTCTATAGAACCAGGACTGAGACAACAAAGCTATGAACAAGAGACAGGGAGTGTGTTTCTGGTGTGAGACGTGTAACATCGTGATTGGATTTATGTTTTAAAAATTATACTTAAGAGTTACAAGATTGTCTACATGCGTCTTGAAGAATAGTATATTTCATCCTATTATCTATTTAAAAGAGATCATCACTTCCAGAACGTGTTGAAAACAATAGCTGCTGTTAGAGCAGAAAAATCATAGCTGCAGAAGGTTAAGAGGATTTTTCAGATGTTGTATGACTGTGGTGTTGCGCGTGTTCTTTGTCATATTAAAGAAAATTGTTATCTGTGTCCTGAAAGCGCTCCTGAAAAATTTCTTCATTTCACCGACTTGATTTTACAAACTGAGCTCTTATCCCGTGAACTAAATATCAGTATCTTTATTTATTATCAGGAAAATATATAATCGATTATTTTTCTTTTTTACGTGTATGTTTGTGACGCAACAAGGCGTGTTGAAAACAGGCTTTTATGTTATAGAATAGACCATCGTACAAAGCAGCAGTAGCAATTTTCATAACTGTTGTGAAGCAACACTTTTCGATACATACAGTGTTTGAATATTCAACAGGGTGCTTGGCGCCAGCAAAATTAATGTTTCCATTACCATAAGCACTCAACGCCCCTTAATAATATTTGGAATAGTTCCGTCATGTAAAAGCTATCAAACTATTCATAATGGATGAACGCATAATGTATTCCAATCTTGCGCGGTGTTATCGGTTTCATAACTTGATTGTTTCTGTTAACATCACAGAGTGGCTCGGGAACGTTGCGTCTTTTATAGTCAGACTCACAACCAATTTGGATCTGTTAACGACGTTTATATTACTCAGTCTGTGTGTTTGGTAATAATTATTCATTATCTTCAGCTCACTCACGATAACTGAATGAAAGAAAGGAAATTTATTACTGGCATATTTATGGGTACTAAATCTGCGAATCGAGGTACAAACTTTTACTCAAAAAATTTTACGATGAACCGTTTAGACGAACGTGAACCAAGCGGTGTCGATCAACGCTTTCTCGAAGATTACTATATAATCAATCAGCCTTCTCTGCAACGTACTTCGATTACACTGTTCATATTTAATCCATTCTACAATATTTATTTTGGGAAAGTCCATTAGTACGAAAAAAAACACAGGAAAACATGAAACGTAATATTTACTTAATTGTCCTGTTTTTTAGAGTCGTAAAGATGCTGAATTGTCTAAATGGTAACATTTTTGACATTTGAACTTTCCTATATTTCCTGTTTTGACTGCTCCTGTTTCGGCTATAAAGCGATCTTCATGTGAACCTGCAGTCAGAATACGTAATGACCACTGCCCACCAAGTCACTGACTATCGCCTAGTGGAGATGCAGACAGATTAGCTACGAACGGAGAAACGTTCTAGCACGCACAGATACGAGTCGCAAATGAGGAAATCGACCAACATAAGCGACATTGACAAAGGTTTGTCTGCTGTTTGGCAGGTTGAAGCAGACTTCCTGGAACGGTCGGCTGTTTGTAATGCTACTCTCGTGAGGTAGAAGGACGATGAAACAACCAGTAAGAGACAAGTTACTGGACGTCTATGCTTTATCACACAACGCGCATGACGGAGGTTTGCCCACTCTGTAAAATAGGATAGACGGCGATCTGTGGGAAAGCTCTCTACAGAGCACACTCGAAGTACTTGTACATGTGTTTTGCAGAGCGCCATTAAGTATCCGGGCAGCCCAGTGTTCAACAGTGTATACTGCAGCAGACGACCCCAATTTTTGCCCACCTTGATCAATCGACATTTGCAGTTACAGATGCAATGGACACAGAATCATAGAGATTGGACCGCCGATCAATTGAAACTGGTAGTTTGGTCTCACGGATAACTTTCCTTGTTACAAAAGATCAATTATCTAGTCCGGGAACGCCGTCATCTCGGCGAACAGCTGCTCAATACATCCACTGCACCATGGATGTAGGCTATTGCGAGAAGTAGTATGGTGTGGATGACATTTATGTGGTCTTTCACGACATCCCTAGTACTAATCGACAGCACCACAACAGCTGTGGATCCCGTTAAAATTATGACAGATCATCTCCATCCTATCATGTTTCACATCTACCGCGATGTTAAAGGAATTTCTATTGGGGTAACTGTGTGTCTGCGTAAGTGTGTGTGAAAATGGTATAATCGTGTTACAGTAGTTTGAGGGGCATGATAGTGAACTGACGATGCCGTTTTGTCAACGAAATTCAACTGATATGGACCCGTTATAACTAATCTGGTACGCCTTTGAGTACCAGCTCGGCGTCTATGGCACGTAATTTCCGAGAACCTCAAAATCTGTGCGTAGACACTCTGGTCCACATACCAGCGGAAAACTACTGAAAACCTGTCGAATCTGTGCCACACAGAATCGCTGCTGTATTGCGTTTCAGTGGTAGACCAAAACGGTACTAAACAGCTATTCACAATGTTTTGGTTCGTCAGAGCAGTTAATTCACTAATGGAACACATTCAATCTTACCTGCTGGTTGTCATGTTCTTCACTATGATCGCCTATGCCTGAAGTTATATTTAGTACTTGATTGTATGAGTCCTCTGAACGTAGTCTTGCAATGAGGATGATCACTCTGGGATTGGAATCGATATGCAACAATAAAGAAAACGCTTCCAAATTTTTACATCCGATGCTGGAGTGTTCCTTGTCTGCAATACTTGTTGTATGGTCGTTGTGCACAAATTTACTAATGGAATCCAATCTCACGTATGTTACATAGTCAAATGTATTCACGAAATTTCATTGCTCTACATTAATTATTTTTTCCGTCAGTATATATATATAGGGTACTCACATGACTATTATCCATAATATGTATATATAGAATGGTCACATGATTCTTATGGCTAACAGATGTGAGCACCTTTGTTATGGGTTTTAAATTTGCAGGTACAGTTGCATGTGATGAGGATATTTTTCTCATCTAATAATTCCACAACAAATGACCTGGCCTCCCCACAAAGAGTAACAACCTTTCTCACCTTTAGAGTAGGGAACCGGACGTCTATAGATAACATCGCAAGCCTTGCAGGGGGTTACAAAAAACCACCTCACTATCAATGAATTCCTATCGACATGCTCCTGTGACTGTCCACTTGTACAATAATCACACTGATGGATACCATATTACTTATAGCCCACATACGTGGGAGCATCAACGAGCTGCTCGGCAGGAATATAATTTCTCAGTTTTTCGACAGAGTGCGTACTAGCACATGTATTTCTGTGGAAAGGTTGATATTGTTGTGACCGAAAGCTGTCACGACAAAAACTATACAGACACGTGTGGTGGATTTCTGTGGAAACAGCATACCCTGTGTGACCAGGAGCTGCAATTCATTCCCTCGACCGTGACTCTGGTACTATTGTTCTGCAGCTGTCACGAACTGGAATCAAAATACACACCACTGCACCACATGAAGCAGGAGTGGAATAAGAGAACTGACGATTCAGTCCAGCAATACCATGCCTGCTACGATCTGCTGGTGCAACCTGAGAGACGGGCTGGGTCTACAAGGCACCTCTCGGTATCAGCCAGGGCTGAGAATGTCAAAAATGATGACTCAGCACTGTGCCTCCTGGTACAACTCTCTCGTTAGCGGTCAGAGCTGCGCCAGGTCTGCTGAAGATATGAAGGCCAGAAAGCTCCAGGTGTTTCTGTTGAAGTATCCTATACTTTGAATAAATAGATACAAAATTTTTATTTGAAGAAAAAATTTTATTTATTGGTGGACTATGCAATGATCTTTCTCTGGTCGCAGTTCCAGTCAGCCCTCAGCGCTCATGCTAAGCACAGTATATGTAATGTTAATGCCGGAATTCCTATCATCTAGAGGCTTCTGCATAAAGCCTACTGGCTAATGCATGATGGCAAACACCTAATGGCTAAGGCATAATGCCTAATGCTTCAGACAGGATTCAAAATGCCAAACGCCTAACTCAAGACATTCTCTTTGAGACCATCATCGTATGACCAACTTCTAATGCTGAAAATGCTAAAGAAATGCCGAAAAATGTATTAAAGCGATACGTAATATAAAGACGTCATACTTTTTCTGTAAGCACTCACACACCTCCCATATCTATTGGCTATAATTTTTTCTGTTTTTTTTCTCTCTCCAAGCGCCTTCATATTTCCATTTTAAAACATATAACTAAACACATGATTTTAAACGACAAAAAGATAACAGTGCGATATTTTGGTAAGTCTTCTACAAATGTTGCTGCAGTAGTTATGTGGGTCAGAGGTACAGGGTACTATGTAACATTTACTAAATTTTAGAGGAGAGCAGTTTGAAGGTGTTTTGCTGTGTTCTTCCTTAAATATCGTGCCTATTAATAGCATCACCGTAACGAAATTTGGTCAGTTTACACTTTGAACATTAAGTATCATTTTGCTTCACATGTAGTAGACTTTTTTTTTATTTTGTACTAGTTTTGCAGGTATATAAAGGACATGGTGTTGTATATCACTCATAAACATGTTGCATTGTGTGGCATAATGCTTTTGGTATTTAACGAATAATATTACTCAGTCCCATTAATTTCATTGTAAGAATATATTACATGAACAGAATATTACTCATATTGTGGCACAACCTGCTGCAGGAAAATAAATGTCACATTTGGTCCTAAATCACAACTTTGTCCTCTTCTGGATAATCTGCTACGTTTGTATTACGTGTATGTCCTAGGTTCCTATGAAATGCAAGACAGACTGAAGGGATATGTGACAACAGTGCCAATAAATCATTATATTTCTGCGGCGAAATAGGTCTTGGAACATCTCAAAGTTGGTTTAAATCTGCTGGAAATGTAAGTCCATGTTTGTGTAACTTAACGAAGTCGGTCTGTTTGTTGTCCCCATCAAAAGATGTTTAGAAGTACATATTCCTGTTTCACTTGCAACTGCACAAACTTTGATAACAAAAACGGCCGTTTCTTCATTTCCATTTTCCTCCGAACGAGGGGTGGCCTTTCAGAGTCTTTTGTGGCATACAGTGAATTAAAACTTTTTAATCTTGAAGTTCCATATTATGAACAATGTAATTGCTGGAATGGTGTCTTACCAATTGTTGCCAGTCCCAGGTTGTTAAAATGCTCATATTATTCAATTTCCTCCGTTTCCTGTCTATCAAGGCATGAATGCTGTCAGCCTCCATATGGGTATGGCCTTTTAGTACAGACTTCTGAGTTATGGTTCTAATTTGTGGATACTTATGTAGTAACCAGAAAAAAACACATTATAATATTCTCATGCTTATTTTGTGCATAGCAGTTTTTTGTTCAAAGTGTGATTTCTTCCACGTTACCGTCAGGTATGACACTATCTGCTCACTTCAAAATTGCTGATGCAATTTCGTTTCCACCTCGCTCTCTTATTGACTGATACCACATCACATAGTGAACTGAGGAATCTGATGCATCATACAAGGTAAAATTGAAGGCCCAATGCTTCATTTTATAGAAGCTAGTACTATTTGATATGAGTGAGGATGGCAAACAATTCTGAAGGTCTCCGGTTTACACTTTGTGTGTTGGTGTTCCTCTTTCCTAGTTAGTGTAATTACTTTTTAGAAAATACCTGTTTTATGATTCATTCAGATGAGGAATATGCTCAGCTTCAACAGATTCTTTTTCTTCTGGAGTCAGATTACTTTTCAGCTTTGCCTGAAACATATCACATGCATCATAGGTGTCGTTTTCAGGTGGTTTGAATGATAAATTGAAGTTTTTATTAAAGATGTCTGCGTAAAGCTCTTTTTTACCCCTTATCTTGGGTCAATATTCTTTTGAATACAATCTATGTATAGGTCATACCTTATTTGTATGCTCAGTTCTGGTCCTAAGTATTTCCTAACACTATGTTCTCTACTGTAGTAACTCTCATAACGAGGGAAAGATGAAATACGTATCTGATGCGTTCAACGTTTTTGTCAGGTGGTTTTCTGCTTGGATCTTTTCTTACTACTCCATCTCGCCACACGTTTTTTAAAATGTTTACTACACCTGTATTCGAGGTAGAAAGTCTGTTGAAAAAACACAATCTTGCACAACTTAACTCGTCCACCATTTACAGTAAAATAGTAGCTTAGTGTTTTCTTTACACTTATTCGAGGTTAAGTTTCTATTTCTTGAACGAATTGCACTACGTTGCGCAACACACGCACCAACAAATTGCCTTTTCATATCTGTAGACACTTCCTCATGCCAGCATGAATGAAAATTCTCCTGTCTTTTAGTTTCAGGCAGTTTTTCTTAGCATTTCATCCTACACATGCACGTAGTAGTAGTAGTTTAGCAGGAACGGTCCCACCTTTTATGTTGACATATTCCTTCCCACCAGTTACTTGGCGTTTACGGACGTTACATCTCCATTTGTCAGCATTAACTACACGCTTTTTACCAAGCTGTGGAATATTAGTTCTATTGTTTACTTTCCTTACCACACTTTCAGTCGTTTCTAAAGCTGCACAACTTTTTACAGGACGTTCACTGTCACTGCATAAGTAGAAACCTTCGTCTAGTATATTCCGTATTTGTTGTTCATTTGTGACAGTTTGAACATTACTGTTGTTTTTTAACCTATTCTTTGATTGGTTCCGTGTACTGTTATTGTCATCCGAATCAGATCATGTCTCACTTGAAGGTTCATAGGATTTGTCTCAATCGGCGACATCCAGTTCGTCGTTATGCGAATGCTCCCCTACATCTTCTTTGCTACCAATAGTAGGATAGTTGATTGGATTAGTATTTGATTTTGAAACACAACAGACCAGAGAATGGTTCCTCTTCTGGTGAAATACGAATGTCTCATAAGTTAAGTTATGTTTATAAACCACAATATTCATCAATATAACGACTGGAGAAAACATTATAGCTTACCTATTGATGCAGCACTATTACTGACTTTAATTACTGTCATAATTTTGTACCCACGAGGGTTTGGATTTATAATTATTAACTTGTATGGAACACTCACTGAAAATAACGCTGTCAAATCCCATGTAAAACTGACTGGGATGATCTTAGTTCACGCTAGCGCCATCAGAGTGTGCGGAAGTGTACAGCACTATGTTCAGATGGTGTTGTATATCTCTAAGGTGCCGTGGACTTGGTGTTATTTCATTGCACAGTAACTCCGCCGATATTCGATGTGACAATAATTTCATTTTCGCCAAAAATCGACATAGTGTTCTATACCTCCAACCCACAGAATTATTATTCAGCCACATAGGTGGAAGCATCAGTGTGCTGGTCGGCAGAAATATAATTTCCCTTATTTCTATCAACAGGGTGCACACTGAAACATGTATTTTTGTGTAAACATTGATACTGTTGTGACCGGGAGCTGTCACGACAAAAACTGTACAGACACGTGTGGTTAATTTCTGAGAAAACAGCATATACTGTGTAACCAGAAGCTACCATTCATTCCTTCGACCATGTCTCTGGTACCATTGTTCTGTAGCAGTCACTAACTGGAATCAAAATGCACACCACTGCACCACATGAAGCAGGAGAGGAATTGGAGAACTGACGATTCAGCACAGCAATACCATGGCTGCTACGATCTGCTGGTGCAACCTGAGAGACGGGCTGGGTCTACAAGCTTCCTCACGGTATCAGCCAGGTCTGAGAACATCAAGAATGTTGAATCAGCACTGTGCCTCCTGGTACAACCGGAAAGGGATGGCTCTTACTGTTAGCGGTCAGAGCAGCGCCATGTCTGCTGAAGACATGAAGGCAGAGAGCCCCAGGTGTTTCTGATCAAGTACCCTACACTTTGAATAAATAAATATAATATCTTTGTTTAAAGAAAAAGTTTATTTATTGGTGGACTATGCATTGGTATCTTGTAGAAGCAACCAACCTAGTGCATACACTCACACCAAAGCCAGCCATCTGCGTTTTCCTCTGATTGCAGTCCCAGTCAGCTGTCAGCGCTGAAGCTAAGCACAATATATGTAATGGCTAATGCCGGAATTGCTGTCACCTAGAGGCTTGTACATAAGACTTAATGGCTAAGGCGTAATGCCAAATTCCTAAGACAGAATGCAAAATACCAAACGCCTAACTCAAGACATTCCCTTACAGAGCACAATCGTATGATAAACTTCCATTGCTGTAAATGCTAAACACATGCCGCAAATGTATTAAAGTGATACATAATGTAGAGATTCATACTTTTTCTGAAGCACACACACCTCCCATATCCATTTGCTAAAAGTTTTACTGTTTTTTTTTTCTCCAAACATCTCCATATTTCCATTCTAAAACATATAACTAAACTCATGATATTAAATGACAAGCAAGTAACACAGTGCCATATTTTGGTGACAGTCTTCTACAAATGCTGCTGAAATACTTATATTCGTCTCAGAAAAGTTGGAAGCTGATATCGGCGACGTCAGCTTCTTTAGATTTTAAGCGAAAGTGCAATGCTTCAGTGCTTTTCCTACAAGAATATCACTGTTTTGCAATTTATTTTTAAAATGTATACATGTTCGTTTTTTGGATATCTGTCTTTGTTTTTGAATTTAAGATAGTAAATCTGTCCTCATATTCTTCTTGTACCCTTATTATATTTTTGAAAATTCTCTTGCCTGAAAAGTGGAATATCGTACCAGTGACAGACCCCCTCCCACCCATATAGGGCTATGGGGATGAAATGACAATAAAGAAACCGAAAATAAAAGTGGCTGGTGAGCCAATCCTTAAACGGACTTTTCGAAGTCTGTGATGAGAATATAACTGAAAAAATGTTCAGTGTTTTAGGCAATTCAGGTAATTCATCATATCTGACTCCCCCTCTATGGCCATTGCATATTACCAGATGTGCTAGTACTGGTGTCAGGATTCCCACTACAGCCTTGGAGATAAGGAAGTGCTGATGCTGATAGGTATGTGCTGCCATGTACTGGCTCAAAGTTTTAGCCCAGAACCAGCAGTGGCCAACTATTCCCATCTGCAGCACTTGAATGTTGTGATGTATCAGAAGCAGCTCACTGAATTAAGTTTGCAATTGCAAAACATTAGCAACAAATATTCTCCCTTTCCACTCAGTTCTGAGTCAGAAGCAGGAAGGTTAGGTCAACATCTACCATCACAGAGGAGCTCTTCTTTGTCAAGATACCAGTTGGTTATAGTTAAACTGACATTGGTCCATGTATGGCAGTGTTGGCTGTATACATTGCAGGTTGCTGATATATCATAGGCAGTTTCATTAATTGATGTAATCAACGAATATGCTGGAAAAAGTAATAGTTCGATACTCTGCCACCAGATTAAAATATGGTGCTCTAAGAAGTCAGCATATGGTGCAAGTGCAGGAAAATGGGAGTAACCATCAAAAATATGATAATGGTCTTCTAGAATGTCTACTAGCATACGGTTACAAGTTGCAACAAGCTTCAGCTGTTAAATGACGTGGTCAGCAGTTGATCACAGCCTAACTGATGTAGTCAGAGCTATATGGCATGATATGCTATCCATCAAATCAAGAGTCCAGATACATCCCCGACAGACACTATCTTTCAGATGAGCCCATAACAAGAACTCACTGGATTTGTGTCGTGTTATCTGGAAGTCCGCACATCTTGAAATGAAAAGCAGAAAAGATGCAGTCATTACCGTAGGTTTCTGTTGGCGATATTCTTGCAATGTAGAGCTGCTGTATCTATCGTTCGGATGAGACAAATTTATCAGCAGTGCACGATCTTTTGTGTCAACAGCCGTTGCACTTCATACGTAAAAGTTCATTCCTAACACTCTACGTCAGCAGTCACTGTGTAAAACAGTCAGCACGTGTCCCCAAGCAACAAACAGCATACTGACGTCAAAACAGGAAACATTTCACATTCTGATTACTTACAGCGCACTATTTTCACCTGGTGGCAGAGAGCGGAACTGATTTTTTCAGCACACTCGGCGATTGCTCCGATTAACGAACATACCAACGATGTTTCAGCGTCCTATGATGTATACAGCCCGCACTGGAACATTCGGAACACCATTGGTTGAATTATAACCACATACATGGTGCTAAGGAATGATGAAGCGTTTTCCTGAGATGTTAAGTGGATATGGTATTTATAACATTAATTTACTGATTCAGTTAGTCTTTCATGTTTAGAATAAATAATTACGTATCTGAGACGATATCTTCATTCAGACGGCTGGAAGCTCTAAGCTAAAAAAAAAAGGAAAAAATAATCCAGTTTTTCTGCTGCTCCTTGGTGAACCATTTATCATTTAACGTTTGAACAGATGCTATGCTAAATCCATTTCTGTTGTGCTCAAATTGTTTAAGCTAAATATGTCTGTGTTTATTGTGTTAAATATAGGAGGTTAGATTGCTTTCCATGTTATTTTCTGGGATATAAAAAATCCACAGATACGGCCTAGTTTAAAAGTCCAGTACTTTATTGTGACTGCTCATGGGGATAGTTCTAACACATACACATACCTACCATGCAACAAGTAACTATAGTGCACCTGAAGGTGGCTATATGCTGAAAAAACCCAATCGTGCTAATAGATATTAATAAAAACTGGCTTGTGCAGTTGAAATTATTTCATAAATTTACAAATTGGTCGCTGACCTCAAATACAGGGTGACAAGAATAACGGGAATGTTCGAAATGAGTGGTGGCAGCCATGGGCAGGTGACAGCACTGCGGATTCGTGAAAGTTAGCGAGTAAACAGTGCGCCATTTCAGTAACCATCGATCAGTGGAACGGACAACAGCGTGCGTTAGCCATAAAAATGTTTTATAAAAACAATCATAGTTTGGCAGCGGCACAGGAGGAGTTTCAACGTTTTTGTAATTTAGGACGTCATGATGCTGTTCCGTCGAAACACGCGATGAAATGTTGTATTAATAATTCTGAAGAGACAGGATGTCCCCTCAAGAAGAAAGCAACAGGATGACAAAGAAGTTTGCGTTCCTCAGCCCTTACGGAGGCAACGGCGTTCAGTTCGTAAGCAAGCATCAGTATTTGGAATGTCCCGGGAGAGTGTTCGCAGAATACTTCAGCTTGATTTAAAATTTCATCCGTACAAATTACAGATGGTGCAACAATTGAAGAACAACGATTACCAGTTACGATTAGGATTCTGTCAACAAATGATTACAAAAATGAAGAAAGACGATGAATTTCTAAACAAGGTGCGGATAACAGATGACGCTCATTTTCATCTCAAAGGCAATGTGAATAAACAGAGCTACCGTTACGGGGCAATCACAATTGCTAATGACGTTCATGAGCGTCCTTTACAAGCTGGTATAGGGACAGTATGGTGTGGTGTTTCATCACCTGGGATTATCGGACCGCAGTATTTCGCAAATGAAAAGGTAACTATAATAACTTTTAATACAGATCGTTACGTGCGGATGTTACGAACTTTCGTTACACCTGCACTGGACTACTTTCCAAACGTTCAAGAAGCCTGGTTTCAACAGAACGGAGCAACATCACACACTACACGGGAACCAATGGCTTATGGGCGAGAATTGTTTGGCAGCCGTGTGATCTCACGATTCGGTAACATTTCCTAGCCCCCTATATCGCCAGATTTATCTGTTCGTGACTTTTTTTATTGTGGGGCTACCTCAAGAGCAAGGTCTACATGACTCGACCAAAAATCCTGTATGAGATAAAACAGAGAATTCGGGATGCAGAGCACAGTATCCCAGCTGACATGTTGCAGCGGTCAATGAGGAATGTCAGCAGCAGATTTCACGAATGTATTCGTATAGTAGGACGCCATATAAATTAGGACGTAACTTTAAAAAATATATAAATGCCATCAATGTTCCGTAAATGGCAAAGTTGTAAGCTGTCAATTACTATGAATGCAATATCTTTCCTTCATCACTAGTAGTTTTATTGGATTGTCGAAATGTTCCCGTTTTTCTGTGTCACCCTGTATTTCGAAACAACATCGATAAATTAAAGAAATTAAGAATTGGCACATAAACGAGATAAGTATGGCAGCTGAAGTGAGACACATTTACTTCTGACCCACTAACTAAGAAAATAAAATGAATTATCAATGAAAAATAAAGAAACTTGATGGCAATTTACTGAGATTTTTAAACCTAAGAGAATCATTGTATTTTCTAATACGTTCATTTACTTATATCAACGGACAACAATCAGGAAATTACTTATGGCGAGGACAGCTTGGCTGTTGTGTGTCGTAATTACGCTTCGGTACAAAACCTGTATACTGTTGTTAGTGCAGTGTGCTTAGAAGAATATCATAATGTGACCTGTATCTGCTTCTCTGCAACCTGACACCCGCAAAGACTATGTTTCCGTCTTGGCGATGGAGAACGTCTCGAATTATCAATAAACGACAAACTGCAATAATATTTGAGAAATTGTATAGCTTCTCGTAACTGACTTCGTCACTTAAAAGGAGTAGCTTATGGGGTGCGAAAATGGTTTCATATTAAAACTGTAATTTCGTGTAATGCACATCAGGTGACCTCCGCTTCAGCTATCCTCGCTTGCAGGATTCATAGTGGGCCCGGCTTCCTGGTTTATCGTCTGTGGTCTGGAATAATTAATGCCTAACGGTTATCCGGACGGCCTGTTTGACTTCCTCAAAGGAGCTCCAACTTCCATAATTCGCTACAGACTGTAGCAAACAATAGGAGGAGCAAGTCCTTTGAGATCCAACGCTCAATCTCCACAAACGTTGGTTATTAATTACACCCGACAGCCGCTACGAAGCACAAAAGTGAACCGTCTGTAAACTCTGTATAACGAACGGCAACAGTCAGATATTACCTATACATTCGTTTGGTGTTTTACTTGAAAGTACTCGCGTTACTTCCACAGTTCTGATACTAATTTTGATTAATTACATTATTATTTCACCAGGACTGTATGATTATTAATGACAGCGTCTATTCATATCAAAACGATTGCCGCATTCGGCAGCAAAATCGTTTTCAAGTGACCTAGCAAGCATAAAAAAAATGTATGTCAAACTCCGTTCTAAACGTATGCTAGTTTTCACAACAAATAAATCCAAGTTTTATTTATAAAGCGGGCAGTCATGGCTAAACAGAAAATGTTTTATAATTGCATGTACATCGTACATTAGATTTTAAGTGCATATACGCGTATTTTAAAGCAGACGAGCCGGAAAAGCAGTCCTATAAGCGTATAATATTAGTAGTGCGCTGATTGACAGTAACATCGTTTAAATACAGAGGTGTGCAAAACTTAAGAACGGAAGTAACTTTCCATGATGTGTCACTGCCAAGTCCCATATCTCGATGAAACTTGGGTGATGTACAGAAAGGAGTACTACGTTATAGTACAGATGGTAAATGAAAGAAATACGCGGTCAGACGAACAGAAGGAACACTTTTATTGAAAGACAATAATTACAATGAAGTCACCGCGGTTTGTGATGGTCTCCTGGCCATTACGAGAGATGGTACATGGCTTTTAAGGGTCCATTCTTCTGTCAGCCTAAAGAATAAGCGATTTTTACGAGTTGTTTTTGAAAATCTCATGAATCAATCTGTACTGATTCAAGGACAACATTTTCTCATTTATCGTTTTTTTGAAATAGAAGTTAGTCATGATTAAGCTGCCAGTTCTAAGCGTTGAAGTTGGTTGCGCTGTCCAAAATCTTGTTTGAAATTCAAAGAACTATTTCGTTAATCTATAGAATATTGACAGACTTTAGAAAAAAAGATGTAGTTTGTCATGTGTTTTCTGTTCACATTTTCTGCAATAACTCATGAATAAATTAAATAAAAGATTAGCCTATTAATACCAAACAATATTTTCAAAGCTAAATTGCAGAAATATGTCTTTATTACCAGGTGTACCGGTATGAAATGAACTTTTTTTTGTGAAAATGAAACACTAATTTTGAATTGAAAAGTGAAAACATTTTGTTCAAAGTACAGACCATTGCTTTCTATACATTTTGACCACCTTTGTGGCAGTTTGTGGACAACCACGCCAATAGAAATATTCGTCCTTTCAAGCAAACCAATCAGACACCAAATTTTCGCCTTCTTCGTAGGAATCGAAGTGTTCCTCAGCCAATTGGTGTCCCAGTGATGAAGACAAATGGTAGTCGGAAGGGGCCAAGTCTGGTGAATACGGCGGGTGGGGTAGCAGCTCCCAGCCAATGTTTTGATTGTATCCTGAACCGGTTTTGCTTTGTGTGCAGGCGCATTGTCGTGTAAAAAAATTACTTTGCCATATATTCTGGCCCATTCTGGTCTTTTTTCCATCAATGAATAGTTCAAATTGATCAATTGTTGTCTGTAGCGATTAGTATTCACAGTTTCACCGGGTTTTAGAAGCTCATTATACACCACACCTTTCTGATCCCATAAAACACAGAGCATTGTCTTCATGCCGAATCGATCTGGTTTTGCAGTCGATGTTGATGGTTGTCCCGGATTAACCCATGATTTTTCCCGTTTAGGATTCTTAAAATGAATCCATTTTTCATCGCCAGTAACAATTCGATGCAAAATTGGTTTTCATTCATGTCTTTGGAGCAATATTTGACAAATGGTTTTTCGGTTTTACATCTGTCTTTCACTCAATTCATTTGGCACTCATTTCCCACAGTTTTGGATCTTTCCCATAGCTTTCAAACGGTCAGAAATTCTTTGTTGTGCAACATTTAGCGTTGCTGCCATTTGCTTCTGACTCAAAGTATCATCTTCATCCAATATTACTTGCAATTCGGCGTCTTCGAACATTATTTTGTGGTCTTCCTTGTTCTTCATTTTTTACATCAAAATCATTATTTCTGAAGCGTTGAAACCATCTTTTGCATATTGCTTCTGATGGAGCATGATCACCATATGCCTCGACAAGCATTCGATGGGACTCTGCAGCACTTTTTTTCAAATGAAAACAAAAAATTAATGCTTTCCCCAAATCATATCTTTCTGGTACAAAATTCGACATTGTTAACACGATGAAAACATGTTGTTTGTTCCATGACTTGATGTATGCTAAATATCTTTGACAGATGTCATACCAACCAAACAAAAAAAATTAAGGCTCGTTCACAACAAATGTTCCCTATCGACACATTTGTATCTTAACGCTCATTTCATACTGGTACACCTGGTAGTATGACCGTAGTCCATTCCTTCAGCTGCACACTGTATCTCAAGCTGGCGGAATGGATGCACACTAATAAAAGTATCTTTCTGAAATTTGGCTAATTTACTCGTTAGTCATGTTCGTAAGAATTAATAGACTATTTTATTTTAATTTATTCGTTAGTTACAGTATCGCAAAAAATCTGAAAAAAGACAGACGACGGAACTAAATCTGTGTTTAAAACGTCCGCCATTTTGTAATGTTGTCATATTAAAAAAAAATGTGCTGTCGCTCCGTGCCATAAGCTAGAGATTAATATAAATTGTCTGTTTACGTCATGGACATACCCTGTTTTGTACAGAACAACTTCAACTCCTCCGATGGGGAGCTTAATTTTGTATACCATCGTCACCTGTATTGTAAGGGCCTCGACGCTACTGCTGTGGAAGCCGAGTTACCACTGTTTCGATAGGCTGAATTTGTGAGTTCGTGAAACAGTTCTTGGTACAGTACACCGCTAAGACGGTTTCTCCTTGCCACTATTACACAGCAGCTGTTCCCCATGGTTAGTTAGGTAACAGGATAGGAGAACGAAGGTTCTACAACACTCCAACAAATTAGTAACAATGTCACACAAATGAGTTTTACTTATTTTTGTGTCTTGTTCAGTCTGCAACATTGCTTGTAATACAACACAAAAAAGGCCCTCAGTGACTAAGTGGAAATAATCGTAGGTAACTTCACAAAACATAGCAAATGCAATTTACAACAACTGTCTGTTCACTTCTAAGAGTTCACTAAACGAGGTTCCCTGCCTAAGTCAGCTCTGAACGATGATCTATAGTCAAGTGGGCGAGAGGTGCTCTACACTCAGAGTAGGTTACGCCGTAGTCGTCCGGTCATTCGTGGATTGTACACGGCTTGGAACTGGCAGAGGCGAAGTCGGTATCTTGATTCTCAGTGCCGGCCTTAGCGCTGTTGGAAGTCGCGCAAGTGGCGAGACTCTCTGGCACTGGCACCAGCTCGCACCTTGGCGCCTGTGGTGGTACTGCAGTACGTCTACCCAACGTATCCCACACATGCTCGATGCGAGTCCAGTCGGGAAACGGACAGGCCAGTCCATTCGCCGAATGTCCTCTCTTTCCAAGAGCTCCTCCACCTGTGCTGTTCTATGAGGTGGGGCATTGTCTTCCAAAAACATGAAGTCGGGGCTGAACGAACCGCTGAAAAGACGTACATTGGAATAACTTTTAACGGTGAGAGTACCGTGTTCGAATATTTGGAGGTACGTTTTTGAAACGTGTAACAACTGGACCACCAAAATGAACACGTTTGACAATGTTCCTGGGCGTATTACCTGTTAGCACCTCTCGCCATATAAGGGCACGTCCAGAATCACGAGCACTGAATCTGCCATCAGAGTATGCGATCCCATTCCTCGTTGTTCCAGACCACATGCTCCAGGTACCATCACAGATGGTGAAGTAATGTGGACCAAATCAAGAAAAATGTGCAGTAAACATGTGCACTAAAATGCATACCTTAAGAGCTATGAGCACGTGCTCATCTTTGTTACTTGGAAACACGGCTCTTCTAATGAACAACTGCTCATAACTTTTAAGGTATGCATTTCAGAGCAAATCTTTGCTAGACATTTTTTCTTGTTTTGGTTCATACTACTAGTTCCCAAATTGTGGAAAGCAGAGAGATTGCAGTAGAAGAGGTTTGCTGCACAGGATCGAAGATGAAAAATTGCTCGTAGCTATTAAAGTATGCATTTTGAACCCTGCGTGTACTTGGACCTTTTTGCTTCTAGTATCGTGTACTTTCAACTGTATGCGTTTACGCCATTAGTTAGAATACACAGTGTATATCTGCATACGGATTGAACTTCTTTCCAAGGAGGAAATTTGACTTCACACAAAATTAAACCAGACATAACTTTAACTACAGACGGAGAGGTTGTACACTGCCTACTATGAAATATGTATGGCTATAAAAATGTGTCTAATAACTTAAGTAATATTTATACATTTGGTGCGGAAATGTACACTGTTTTAGAATTACAGTGGTTTATTTTTCGATGAGAGTAGCAGACAACTTGCTTAAAAAGCGATTTTTGATGACGAAGCTATTAGAAGAAGTAGAAAAATCATTTGGTCGCCATTTAACCGCAATAAATACGGATGGACCTAACAACATATCAAATGTTCAAATGTGTGTGAAATCGTATGGGACCTAACTGCTAAGGTCATCAGTCCCTAAGCTTACAGATTACTTAACCTAAATTATCCTAAGGACAAACACACACACCCATGCCCGAGGGAGGACTCGAACCTCCTCCGGGACCAGCCGCACAGTCCATGACTGAAGCGCCTTAGACAGCTCGGGACCTAACAACAGTACTGAAGACAGTATAAATGGTTCAAATGGCTCTAAGCACTATGGGATTTAACATCTGAGGTCATCAGTTCCCTAGACTTAGAACTACTTAAACCTAACTAACCGAAGGACATCACACACATCCATGCCCGAGGCAGGATTCGAACCTGCAACCGTAGCAGCAGCGTGGTTCCAGACTAAAGTGCCTAGAACCACTTGGCCACAGCGGCCGGTAAAGACAGTGTAAATTGCAACCGTCTTTTCAGCGCTCTTGTGCACGGAAACGTAGCCCGAAAAAAACAATAAAATTCTTAGGCTTATTTAAAATATATACTGGCATAAACGTTTCTCAGCAAGCTAACATTAATGAGGAACTATTCTCGTTTACTCTATTTGGAGGTAAAAGCAGTAATGTAACAGAAGTATGTATAGAATATTTAGAATGTGTATCTTAGAAAAAAGTTAGTTGAACTCTACGTTCGGAAATTGGAGATTCGTCGTAAGGACTATGGGACCAAACTGCTGAGGTCATCGGTCTCTAGGCCTACAAACTACTTAATCTAACTAACGTACGCTAAGGACAACACACACGCCCATACCTGAGGGAGGAATCGAACCTCCGACAGGGGAAGCAGTGCGAACCGTGACAAAACGCCCTAGACCGCACGGCTCTACGTTCGGAAATCCATTTTCTTTTTAATCTCATTGTCGGGTTATCCTGAGCATTTGGAACATTACTCACGGTCAGCTTGTGTCTACTCCTGCATGTGACACGTTCGTCACTTTATCGTTGTAAGGCCGAATGAAGGGTTACTTGTAATGCCTCGTCTCAAGTTTAGTAACGTGCTAGAGTCGGTCAACCGCACAAGTGCTTTATCTGAAAACTACCTTGAGCAGTTAAACAGAGAACCGACTCGTGGCGATAACATATTAGACCTTCTGGTGACAAACAGACCCGAAGTATTTGAAGCAGTTAACGCAGAACAGGGAATCAGCGATCATAAAGCGGTTACGGCATCGATGATTTCAGCCGTAAATAGAAATATTAAAAAAGGTAGGAAGATTTATCTGTTTAGCAAAAGTGACAAAAAGCAGATTACACAGTACCTGACGGCTAAACACAAATTTTTTGTCTCAAGTACAGATAGTGTTGAGGATCAGTGGACAAAGTTCAAAACTGTCGTACAATATGCGTTAGATGAGTATGTGCCAAGCAAGATCGTAAGAGATGGAAAAGAGCCACCGTGGTACTACAACCGAGTTAGAAAACTGCTACGGAAGCAAAGGGAACTTCACAGCAAACATAAACATAGCCAAAGCCTTGCAGACAAACAAAAATTACGGGAAGCGAAATGTAGTGTGAGGAGAGCTATGCGAGAGGCGTTCAGTGAATTCGAAAGTAAAGTTCTATGTACTGACTTGGAAGAAAATTCTAAGAAATTTTGGTCTTATGACAAAGCGGTAGGTGGATCCAAACAAAATGTCCAGACACTCCGTGACCAAAATGGTACTGAAACAGAGAATGACAGATTAAAGGCCGAAATACTAAATGTCTTTTTCCAAAGCTGTTTCATAGAGGAAGACTGCACTGTAGTTCATTCTCTAGATTGTCGCACAGATGACAAAATGGTAGATATCGAAATAGACGACAGAGGGATAGAGAAACAATTAAAATCGCTCAAAAGAGGAAGGCCGCTGGATCTGATGGAATTCCAGTTCGATTTTACACAGAGTACGCGAAGGAACTTGCCCCCCTTCTTGCAGTGGTGTACCATAGGCCTCTAGAAGAGCGTAGCGTTCCAAAGGATTGGAAAAGGGCACAGGTCATCCCCATTTTCAAGAAGGGAAGTCGAACAGATGTGCAGAACTATAGACCTATCTCTAACGTCGATCAGTTGTAGAATTTTGGAACACGTATTATGTTCGAGTATAATGACTTTTCTGGAGACTATAAATCTACTCTGTAGGAATCAGCATGGGTTTCGAAAAAGACGGTCGTGTGAAACCCACTCGCACTATTCGTCCTCGAGACTCAGAGGGCCATAGACACGGGTTCACAGGTAGATGCCGTGCTTCTTGACTTCCGCAAGGCGTTCGATACAGTTCCCCACAGTCGTTTAATGAACAAAGTAAGAGCATATGGACTATCAGACCAATTGTGTGATTGGATTGAGGAGTTCCTAGATAACAGAACAATGGAGAGAAGTCTTCCGAAGTAAGAGTGATTCCAGGTGTGCCGCAGGGGAGTGTCATAGGACCGTTGCTATTCACAATATACATAAATGACCTTGTGGATGTCATCGGAAGTTCACTGAGGCTTTTTGCAGATGATGCTGTGGTGTATCGAGAGGTTGTTACAATGGAAGATTGTACTGAAATGCAGGAGGATCTGCAGCGAATTGACGCTTGGTGCAAGGAATGGCAATTGAATCTCAATGTAGACAAGTGTAATGTGCTGCGAATACATAGAAAGATAGATCCCTTATCATTTAGCTACAAAATAGCAGGTCAGCAACTGGAAGCAGTTAATTCCATAAATTATCTGGGAGTACGCATTAGGAGTGATTTAAAATGGAATGATCATATAAAGTTGATCTTCGGTAAAGCAGACGCCAGACTGAGATTCATTGGAAGAATCCTAAGGAAATGCAATCCGAAAACAAAGGAAGTAGGGTACAGTATGCTTGTTCGCCCACTGCTTGAATACTGCTCAGCAGTGTGGGATCCGTACCAGATAGGGTTGATAGAAGAGATAGAGAAGATCCAACGGAGAGCAGCGCGCTTCGTTACAGGATCATTTAGTAATCGCGAAAGCGTTACGGAGATGATAGATAAACTCCAGTGGAAGACTCTGCAGGAGAGACGCTCAGTAGCTCGGTACAGGCTTTTGTTAAAGTTTCGAGAACATACTTTCACCGAAGAGTCAAGCAGAATATTGCTCCCTCCTACGTATATCTCGCGAAGAGACCATGAGGATAAAATCAGAGAGATTAGAGCCCACACAGAAGCATACCGACAATCCTTCTTTCCACGAACAATACGAGAATGGAATAGAAGGGAGAACCGATAGAGGTACTCAGGGTAGCCTCCGCCACACACCGTCAGGTGGCTTGCGAAGTATGGATGTAGATGTAGATGTAGAAGCGCTGCCATAACTGTGGGTGATTCATTGCGTGCATATAAAGGCTTCCCACCGATTCACAAGTATCATGCTGTCAGTAAGGGTGTCCGTTATTCAATAACTTTCCTGTCAGCAACCATGAAACTAACTACTAATTACGCTCCGTTAAAGATGATCATACTGGAAATTTTTGTGACCAACTTCTTCTGTCCCATTGTCGATTTTGTTTTAGTAAAATTGACTGACGTATATGTTAGCAACTACATAAAATAGTGAAGGGAACATAAAATCAAACTTTTTAACATCCGTAGTGTATCTATGGGAACAATCGTTATAGTGTGGAGGCGTTGTAACAATACATACGAAAAGACAGCCCTCGGACATGCATGTTTTTATCTTTCTATTTTTCTGAGGGTTATATTTTTGGTTCCCATTTGACCTAGAAATAACGGGGAAAAAGCTTGTGGCTTGTCCCAGACCAGCGGCCATTTATATAGCCATTCCAATATCTGTTTTGCTGTAGCTACGTTACAGTACATTAAACAGGATTTCTATGACGAACCGGAGCTGGGGCCCAGGCAAACTGAGCGAAACGATTAAGTCCTTTTGCCAAAAAATTTAACTAGTCTGATATTAATTATCAGCTAATTGTTCTGGTGTAGCCACAATCGCGGAACGAAGATGCGGAACGCAAGACTAGAGAAGGCGGTGAAGAAACGGTGGCCAAAGGCACGCAGAACTATACCGCGCCGCGTCCGGCGCCCCCCCCCCCCCCCTCCCTCTGCAAGGAGTGAATAAAAGCCGCGCTGCTGCGAACCTCGGCCGCTCAGATCAGCTCCGGATCGCGGACAGTAGTTACCTGTGACGTGTGTCACTTTCCAGGCACTTTGTGTATAGCAAGAACCTTTAGTGTTTACATGTAGCCTCCCTCAAGCGACATTTGATGTATCTCCTAACTGAAGTTATGTCAGTTTCTTTCTACAAATAAAACTACTATGGTCATTTGTTGAACTGGGCAAAATCACACACTAACAGCTGTGAACCGTTCAGATTTTACATGAAAAAATTCCTTAAATGTCTCCAATTTGGGGATAGACTGAGGGCTCAAATTTAGCCCAATGTTGTACTGGACCTTACTGTAAGTCTTTGAAAAAAATCTTGCTTCATTTGGATTTTATGCACGAACATTTCATTTTTCTGGGAGCTTCCTGAAGCACGCCACTTCCATGCTTTAAACTGGTCCGGATCAAACTTCGTATGAAGGTGGATTAATGGATAAAGTCAAAATGAAAAATTTTTATTCAGTAATCTTTATCCATTGTCGAGATATGATTGTTTAAAGTCAAGTTAAATCTAGCACGCCAAATTCGTTCTTTCGTGAACTGAATGTGCAGAAACGGTTCAGAGGGAATCAAAAAAGCAAAATATGCTTTCTCACGATGAAATTGGAAACTCTCTTTTAAAAATCGAGTTTCGCTCCGATTTTACGTGCAAAATTAATTATTCTACGCACGCCACTTAATGTGTTTCAGACTTGTGCGAATCAGTTCAGATTTGTAGTTAATGGTTGTCCCGTAGTTTGGTGAAAGCTGTATCACTTGAAAGGATATAGCGATCTAAAGTTGTACATAAAATACACGTCAAACCTGGTTTTATGCGAATTGCACGTGCTGCGACACTTTAAAGTGATACAAGTTGATAATAAAGAATATATTCTTACGGTAATTATAAGAATCGTTTGCAAAAATCTTTCGTCGATCTGGTTGTACTTGCGAAAAATTACGCGTTTGCACAGGAAAGTGATACGTTGCATTTTAAACGCTGCTGTGAATAAAATTAAAAATTTCGTTTTTACAGTTGACTGCAGTTTCGTTATTTATATGTTAAAGATTTTATTTATCAATGGCTTACAATCATCGATAAATCTTTGGATGTGCAAAGCTAGGCACCAAACCAGAATATCGCCGATTACTGACAAAATAAATATACTGTCTGAGAGAGAGAGTATTTCGTGCTGTATCGATGATCACGCCAAAAAACTAACCTGAAAATTACAATAAAGATAATTGTCACAGAAAATGTCTTCTTATTTCTAACTGGTAGAAAATATTTAACTCCGTTTCCTTCAGAAACTACTATACTATCCTGCCCAAAATTTATTTTTAGATAAAACAAGCTTCAGGTCGTCAGTTTTCGTACAGGACTAAAAATTTGATTGTATTTTGTCTGGAATACATTGTTTTGCAGTTCTTCTGCTCATTTCAGTAAATAACCCTCATATCTAATCGGTTGTTGTATGATTTCACACCAAAATTCTCTAGCGTAGTTTCTCTAGTCGTTAACTTTCACTGTTTTATGAGTAATAGAACATAAAAATTACGAAAAAATAAAAATAAAACAGTAAACCTCCTGCAGGCACATGACGTGGTAGAGAGGCTTCTGTGCTCTAAGGGCATAGTGGACTATACTGGACACTTTTAGCCGTTCCAGGCAACTAACCGCAGACTCACGGTGTCCAACTCAAGTAGCATTGCTCGAAAGACAATGAAGAAACCTATACAGGATCAGTAGTCGGCAGCCAAGCTATGGTAGTCTAACGGGTAAACTGTGGTAGAATATGCGACAGAATCTAACCGTTATTGCTGGGTAGTTGCTCTTCCAAACAGCATCCCATACATGCAACCAGTTTCGGCTTTACCAGTGATTAATCGTGCTTTAAGTATTTGAGCTATGCAAGGCTCTGTTTAAAACGAATAGATCAAGGGTTGAACCACACGCTCTTTTCGCACTCCGCAGCTGGTTTGCTGCAAATAACAACCTATGGCTGTGATCAAGCAGTTAAGTAATCTAGTAGTCTAGGCATTGGTTACAACTGGGAGCTAATAAATTACACAGAAATTCGTAAAAGGTAACTGAACAATTTCATAAAAAGGTTTCTATTCTAACGTGTGTAATTGATGTAGTTGTCAGAGGATTAGATTGTTCAATGTTTATTCAAGAAAGGGCATCTCAAATAAGCACAAAGTGGTGCTATGCTGTTAAGATAAAATACAGACCAAAAATCCACTTATCAAATGAAGTAAAGCTACATTGAGAGCGTTACGAGAACGGTAGTAAAATCCCCAGACTAAACAGTCAACAAAATACGCGAATCTGAGTTAATTTCGCAATCGCAATACACGAAATATTCACAAGCTCAAAACACTTTAGAGCTCAACATTATGATTTACAAATTAACACTCGCGATAGAGAGAATGGTAATTCATACTTTGTCCATTCTCAGTTCCATAAATCAAGTGTCCTTCTCTCGAGAACTTTCAGACCTCTGGAAACACGCTGATCACTGAGAACATTATGACCACCTACTTAATAGCCCGTATGTCCACCTTTGGCATGAATAACGGCGGTGACGTTTCGTGACATGGAAGCGATGATGTATTGGTACGTATGTATCGGTACGTCGCTGGAGGGACTTGGCACCACATCTGCGCACACAAGTCACCTTAGCTCCTTTAATTGCAGGGACGGCCGACGAGCTCTGCAGGCACGTTCAATCACTTCCCAAATATGTACCATCAGGTTCACATCTGGCGAGTTCACCTTAGTTCCTTTAATTCCTGAGACGGGGGGTTGATCTCTGACGGCCCGTGCAATACGCCCGAGATGTGTACGGCCAGGTTCAGATCTGGCGATTTTGTGGGGCAGCACATCAATTGGAGCCCGTCACTTCTTCCCTCGAACCACTTCATCAGTCTCCTGGCCTTGTGACATGACGCATTGTGCCACTGTAATCGGGAAACGTGATCGACTTGAACGGAAATATATAGTCTGCAACCAATGTACAATAGTCCTTGGCTTTCACGGAACCTTGAAAGAGCTCCACTGGACATGTAGATGCTCAAGTGAACCTTTCCCAGAGCATAATGTGGCCTCCGCCAGCTTTTCTCCATCACGCAGTATAGTTGCCGAGTAGCTGTTCCCCTGGAAGACAAAGATTTGCAGACCCCTCCGTCCCCTACCCCACCCCCCTCATCTCGGCCTGATGAAGAAGGTATCAGGATTCATCAGACCACACAATGCTCTACCTCTATGCCAACATCCAATGCCAATGGTCACGTGCCCATTTCAATCATAGTTGCTAATGTGATGGTGTTTACTTTGGTGTATGGATCGGTCGCCACCTGCATTGGCCCATTGGCATAAGTGTTTGGTGCACTGTGTGTTAAGACACAGTTGTAGTCCACCAAGCATTAAAATCTGATGTTAGTTGCGCCACAGTTCGCCACCTGTTCTATTTTACCAGTCTAACCCGTCTATGATACCCAACATCTGTAATCAGGTGTGGCCAACCAATCCCACGACATATGTACTTGCTTTTACTTTGGCTTCGACAAACGTTGAAGATACTCACCACGGCAGTCCTCCAACATCTGACAAGTCGTGGAGTTCCGGGCCACTGTCCTCTGTCAAACTCTGAGAGATTGTGTCCCTTCCCCATTCTATACATGGACAACACGCCCACTGATAATAAATGCACGTCATTCCTCGCCAGGTGACACGATACGATCTGGATGGGTTTATATCGATAGCT
Source organism: Schistocerca piceifrons (assembly GCF_021461385.2). Lineage (NCBI taxonomy): Eukaryota > Metazoa > Arthropoda > Insecta > Orthoptera > Acrididae > Schistocerca > Schistocerca piceifrons. The sequence continues at coordinate 534,877,785 of NC_060141.1, read as the reverse complement.
GTTGGAGGTAATAATGTTCTGGCTCATCAAAGTGTGGCAGCGGCCGTTCACCACACAGAACCAAACACCTCTACGACCGAATACCACTTGTTACCATGCGGAGGTCTGCCTCCTTCCAGAACTCACGTAAAAGTGCCTGGAAACGCTCTCTTGAGATTTTTATTATAACAGTTATAGTCTCCGATTGACTCACTTAGTTTTCTGCTACTGTCTGCTCTTCCATTGGCTGAAGGCCCTACCACCAAAAATGCATCGTTCTTATGTGCTACAGACATGATTTGACTTGTACTGAGCACTTTCCCACATTAAACGATTATTTTACACCAATATTTAAATAAAATAAATATTCAAAACATTCGGTCTCACTCAGACCATGGACAAGGAACATAAATATAAGTTTGTTCTTCAATAAATGACAATAGATTGCCGTTAAATATTTTTAAAGAATTATTTATGCCTTCTTGACAGAAGCGTCTTTTGGTTCTCTTTTCAGTTGTGGTGTCCCCTGACACATGTCACGGACCACTTTTTTGCACGCATCTCGTGGTCGTGCGGTAGCGTTCTCGCTTCCCACGCCCGGGTTTCCGGGTTCGATTCCCGGCGGGGTCAGGGATTTTCTCAGCCTCGTGATGGCTGGGTGTTGTGTGCTGTCCTTAGGTTTGTTAGGTTTAAGTAGTTCTAAGTTCTAGGGGACTGATGACCATAGATGTTAAGTCCCATAGTGCTCAGAGCCATTTGAACCATTTGAACTGACCACTTTTATATTAGGTAGTTTTTAATATCACTGGCAATCAACAATTAAATAAAGTTACTGGCAAAAAGATAAACTGTTCATTAAATAAAAACACAAGTATGACAAAATATGAGGTACTGATATTGTGTTCATTTGCTTCGTAATCGGGAGAATACGATGTTCTGAGAGACATTATCATAATGAAAAAGATATAAAAGACGTCATAAAACAATAAATGTAATAGATACAGATACTAGTTTTTAAGGATGATAACTATAGTGCAGTGCTATCGTCTGAGATATCGTTTGTTGAAACCGCATGAAGTGATGAAAAGCTCTAATTCAGAAGCCAAAAGTGTAAATGTTTATTCACCGTGAAATATTAACTTCTGTAGATTTAAACATATAGGAATATTGTTGTGTCATTACTTGTGCCTTATTTTTCTGTGATTGCGAATGTCTTTAGATTTGCGTAAGTATTTGATTCTAAATTATTACAGTCTTCCAAAGAGCTGTAAGAAGCCATGTTTCAGATTGTCTGACACTTTACCATTTCTAGGGGTATTGTCTGTAATCTTAAGCGACAGTCTATAGCTAAAATTCCACCGTACTGGCATTAAACCACATCCGATCGTTTGTTGAAGCACCTGGCTCGTCTGTAGCGGCCGCGGAAGCCTGCCTGGCCGCGACGTGCTCTCGTCCGTGGGCCGCATAGCTTCGCTAATAAATTGTTCTTTCCTTGTACCAATTGTTGGCCGCCGATTAGCGAACCTACACACACGTAAAAAGTAAAATAAAAATTTAGGTACCAGAATCAAGAACGCCACTACCATAGCACAAAACAGGCTAATATGTTCTCAGCAGAGTTAGGAATTATCTGGCGGTTTCAAAGACATTTAAATAAAAACTTACTGACTTATTTTTGAGTCATCAGTTCTCGGATTAAATTGTTGTGGCCCGTCAGGACTTCATCCCCTGTGCCAAGCCTTAAATGTCAGAATAGTACTTGTCACCTACGTCCTCAATTACTTGCTGGATGTATTCCAATATCTGTCTACCTCTAGAATTTTGACGCTGTAGAGCTACCTGTAACACGATGGAATTTATTCCCTAAAGTCTTGACAAATGTCCTAACATCGTGTCCCTTCTTCTTGTCAGTGTTTGACATACATTCCTTTCCTCGTCGATTCCACAGAGAACCTCCTCATTCTTACCTCATCAGTCTATGTAATTTTAAACATTTTTCTGTAGAACCATGTCTAAAACGCTTCGGTTTCTTCTCTTTCGGTTTTTCCACAGTCCATGTTTCAATACCATACAATTCTGTGCTCTAAACGTACATTTTTCAGAAATTTCTTCCTTAAATTAGGGCCTGTTTTTGATACTAGTAGACTTCTCTTGCCCAGGACTGTCCTTTCTGCCAACTCTAGTCTGCTTTTTATGTCCTCACTCCGTCCGTCATGGATTACTTTGCTGCCTACGTAGCAGAATTCCTTTACTTCATCTATTTCGTGATCCCCAATTATGACGTTAAGTTTCTCTCTGTTCTCATTTCTGCTGCTTCTCATTCCTTTAGCCTGTCTTCGATTTATTCTCTATCCATATTCTGTACTCATTACACTCTTCATTCCACTCAACACGTCATGTAATTCTTCTTCACTTTCTCTGAGGGTAGCAATGTCACCAGTGAATTTTACCATTGATATCCTTTCACCTTGAATTTTAACATCTGATCCTGTCTTTTATTGGTTCTTCGATGTATGAATTGAAGAGTTGTGGCGAAACAGTACATATATCATTGACATATCCACGTTTTTCTTATGCCTTAACCCTACTTCCCCAGCGCAGTGAGCTAGTTCCCTTCTTTTACATCCCTAACCTTGCCAGGGTCACATTTGCCTTTTTGTGACATGATGCAAGTATTTTTGTTTCTGGTGTATAATAGTGTTCCATCACACTAACTATTTATCTTTTTCAATGAAACGGCTTGTTGTACGTCACTAATTACATAAAATGACGAATTTTACGTAAACTCTTAGTCTTGCACATCTGCAGTGTAGCAATTTGAACAATGAAAATAAATGTTGTAAACTGATAACCTGTTTCATGATGCTTAGCTGCAATAGTCTAAGAGTTATCATATACTTCTCAGTTTAATGTAAATTTATATGTTTTGTGGCACATTTATTACTACCTCTTAAATGAAAGTATATTTAGGTTTTTCAGATATTTCTATATCACAGAGAATCTCTTGTAGCAGTATCACTGAAATAGACATTAGTACTGTGCCCTTTTTCGGAAATGTGTACTATGTACTCTTGGTTTATGACTTATTCTACATCTTTGATGATCTCCTCACTTGTATCTAAGAAACAAAAGTACGTTAAAGTAACCATTATTTGGTTATATTTTTGCAGTATCGATTTTTGGTATTTATTGTGCAGTGAAAAAGAATGAAAACAAATTCTTCATCATAGTTGCGGCTGATCCACCCATACGATAAAGGGCAGTAGATATGATTGTGCCTTTTTATGTATGTACCAAATTTAAGCATGTTCGAGTACATTTCCTGGCACATGGTTTGCACAGATTGCAGAGGATTTAAATATCATATATCGTAAACTGAATGTTGTAAAGTCGTGAATAAAGAAGTTGTGAATTGAAACTCGTTCGAGAGTAATATTTCAGTCTGTTTCAGTTAAGAGCGGCTGTACGGTTTGAGGTTATTTTATAAAATTGTGTCTACTCGGAATGTGTTACGGTGGTACATTTCTCATATTATGATAAAATGATTAGGTATCCCAGTTTTATTGTATAAATAGATTTGGGAAGTATTTGTCGACGCTGCGGGTGTCTCGACGTATTATTAATTGTAACTGCATTTTTATTTTGTTCATATATGATATACGTATATGTTTTAGCTTATTGTTACATAAATTTATCTACTGCTTAACCCGATCACGTTCTTACTTATCGTACAGTATTTCTGATGTAAAAACAATAAAATGTTCCTCATTATCAACCTGTAGGCTCGTCTTTTATATTAGAAATATCAGCACCGTATTTTTTATATAATATAATAAAATTATTTCTGCTTTTAAGATACAGAGAGTTTTGAACTGGCAGTCTCGGAACTGAATGCATACAGCATTTCACAAATTATACCTTTCGTATTTAAGGGAGGAACATTCAAATTAACTTCATAGTATAAAAGAAAATTTTCTTTACTATGATTAAATTTGGTATTAACGCCGATTGCAAGTTGGAAGAACTGTTTTGAACGTTTTAGCCTCTGTCAGAGGGATTGAAGCTTGAACGTTGTGTGTTATGTTCACCGTTCGCAGGAAAAAAACGAATATCATACTGCAGCAGATTGTTAATCTATGCCAAGAACTCTTTTTACTCATCTGACGTAATCTGACTTAAAACATCAAAAAGTAACCTTGTGATTGATGATCAGACTTGTTTCGTGCACCCAAACTTTCATGACACCCCTCCTGTTAAACAATAGCCTTAGGATTTTCATTTATCTCAACATTAACTACCGTGCACTTTGTTTGGTTTTCCACTTAATGAACATTTCACTGTAAAAATAAATACAAAAGTACTTATTACGTCCTAGATGTAAAATATTGACGATAGCTTTCAGGTATCAGCATAAAAATTAACGTCGTGTGCAGGCATACTTCATTTCTCTTAATGTTCAATCTTTTTCGTAATGTAACAGTTTTTCTTCTGCAACATGATGTGTAGTGTTCTGATGACTTCAACCATCTTTTCATATCTTTATAGTTTGTAATTTTGATATTGACGAGCTACGATTTGTAACAAGGATGTGGGAACTTTGTTCCCAGATACACATCTTGATAAGCATTGTTCAGAATTGCATTCTGCAGCTCCTTTGGTGTAACCCACAGTATATTGAAACTCGGGTAATTAGTCAGCATGATGTGTTTTTATTACCTCTGTTTGTTCAATTTTACAATGTCCTGAAACAGTTGATTGTTCACATAGACCTAGGAGACAGATACATGTTATGGGCAAGCGTTGCTTAGGTGCGCAGTGTGCTTCTGTGATGAAAGATGGCAGTGCCGGGAAAGGCCATTTGCATCTACGTCTACCTGGCTACTCTGCTATTCACATTAAAGTTCCCGGCAGAAGGTTCAATGAACGACCTTCAGGCTTTCTCTCTACCGTCCCACTCTCGAACGGCGCGCAGGAAAAAAGAGCACTTACATTTTTTTCTGTGCGAGCCCTGGTTCCTCTAATTTTACCGTGATGATCATTTCTCCCTATATAGGTGCCTGCCAACAGAAGTTTTTCGCAATCACAGGAGAAAATTGGTGATTGAAATTTCATGAGAAGATCCCGCCTCAACGAAAAACGCCTTTGTTTTAATGATTGCCACTCCAATTCACGTATCATGTCTGTGGTACTATCTCACCTATTTCGCAATAATACAAAACGAGTTGCCCTTATTTGAACTTTTTCGATGTCATCCGTTAGTCCCACCTGATGCGAATCACACACGGCACTCAATACTCGAGAACTGGACAAACAAGTGTGGTACAAAGGGTCTCTTTGGTAGATCTGTTGCACCTTCTAAACGTTCTCTCAATGAATCGCAGTCTTTCGTTTGCTCTACAAACGACATTATTTATGTGATCGTTCTAATTTATGCTATTTATACACTCCTGGAAATTGAAATAAGAACACCGTGAATTCATTGTCCCAGGAAGGGGAAACTTTATTGACACATTCCTGGGGTCAGATACATCACATGATCACACTGACAGAACCACAGGCACATAGACACAGGCAACAGAGCATGCACAATGTCGGCACTAGTACAGTGTATATCCACCTTTCGCAGCGATGCAGGCTGCTATTCTCCCATGGAGACGATCGTAGAGATGCTGGATGTAGTCCTGTGGAACGGCTTGCCATGCCATTTCCACCTGGCGCCTCAGTTGGACCAGCGTTCGTGCTGGACGTGCAGACCGCGTGAGACGACGTTTCATCCAGTCCCAATCATGCTCAATGGGGGACAGATCCGGAGATCTTGCTGGCCAGGGTAGTTGACTTACACCTTCTAGAGCACGTTGGGTGGCACGGGATACATGCGGACGTGTATTGTCCTGTTGGAACAGCAAGTTCCCTTGCCGGTCTAGGAATGGTAGAACGATGGGTTCGATGACGGTTTGGATGTACCGTGCACTATTCAGTGTCCCCTCGACGATCACCAGTGGTGTACGGCCAGTGTAGGAGATCGCTCCCCACACCATGATGCCGGGTGTTGGCCCTGTGTGCCTCGGTCGTATGCAGTCCTGATTGTGGCGCTCACCTGCACGGCGCCAAACACGCATACGACCATCATTGGCACTGCGTAGGATCCTACGGTCTTGGCGTGCATCCGTGCGTCGCTGCGGTCCGGTCCCAGGTCGACGGGCACGTGCACCTTCCGCCGACCACTGGCGACAACATCGATGTACTGTGGAGACCTCACGCCCCACGTGTTGAGCAATTCGGCGGTACGTCCATCCGGCCTCCCGCATGCCCACTATACGCCCTCGCTCAAAGTCCGTCAAGTGCACATGCGGTTCACGTCCACGCTGTCGCGGCATGCTACCAGTGTTAAAGACTGCGATGGAGCTCCGTATGCCACGGCAAACTGGCTGACACTGACGGCGGCGGTGCACAAATGCTGCGCAGCTAGCGCCATTCGACGGCCAACACCGCGGTTCCTGGTGTGTCCGCTGTGCCGTGCGTGTGATCATTGCTTGTACAGCTCTCTCGCAGTGTCCGGAGCAAGTATGGTGGGTCTGACACACCGGTGTCAATGTGTTCTTTTTTCCATTTCCAGGAGTGTAATAGTAATCCCTAAGTATTTAGTTGAATTTACAGCCTTCAGATTTGTATGACTTACCGCGTAATCGAAATTTAGCGGATTTCTTTTAGTACTCATGGCAATAACTTCACACTTTTCTTTATTCAGGGTCAGTTGCCGCTTTTCGCACCATCCAGATATCTAAATCATTTTGCAATTCGTTTTGGTCGTCTGATGAGTTTTGATGGGAGTAAATGACAGCATCATCTGCAAACAATCTAAGAACACTACTCAGATTTTCTCCTATGTCGTTAATATAAATCAGGAACAATAGAGGGAATGTAACACTTTCTTGGGGAACGCCGGGTTGGCTTTCCGTCTACTACTACTAACTGCGATCCTTCTGACAGGATATCACGAATCCAGTCGCACATCTGGGGCGGTACTTCGTAGGCAATCACTTTGCTTAGAAGACACTTGTGAGGAACGGTGTCCAAAGTTCAAATAGTTCCTTTGGCTCTGAGCACTATGAGACTTAACATCTGAGGTCATCAGTCCCCTAGAACTTAAAATTACTTAAACCTAACTAACCCAAGGCTTCCACACACAACCATGCCCGAGGCAGGATTCGATCCTGCGACCGTAGCAGTCGCGCGCGTCCGGCGTAAAGCGCTTAGAACCGCTCGGCCACCGCGGCCTGCGGTGTCGAAAGCCTTCTGGAAATCTAAAAATGTGGAAGCAATTTGACATTCCCTGTCAACAGCACTCATTACCTCATGAGTATAAAGAGCTAGTTGTGCATCATAAGAACGATATTCTCTGAACACGTGCTATGTGTCAATAAATCGTTTTCTTAAAGGTAATTTACAATGTTCGGACACAGTACATATTCCAGAACCCTACTGCAAGCCGACTTTAGTGATATGGGCCTGTAATTCAGCGGATTACTCTTATTTCCCATTTTGGGCATTGGTGTGACCTCAGCAGTTTTCCAGTCTCTAGGAACGAATCTTTCTATGAGCGAGCGGCTGTATATAATTCCTAAACACGGAGCTATGGTATCAGCATACTCTGAAATGAACCTGACTCGTATACAATCTGGACCGGAGGCCTTGCCTTTATTAAGTGATTTAACCTGCTTTGCTACTCGAGGATATCTACTACCTCTATGTTTCTCATCTTGGCAGTTGTTCTTGATTGGAATTCAGGAATATATACTTCGTCTTCTTTGGTGAAGGAGTTTCGGAAAACCGTGTTTAATCACGAGTGGCACTGTCATCAGCGACTTCACCGTTATTATCGCGCAGTGAAGGTATTGATTGTGTCTTGCCACTGGTGTGCTTATGTATGAAAAGAAACTCTTAAGGTTTCCTGACTGATTCCGGGACAGAGTTTCATTGTGGACATTGTTAATATCATCTCGCATTGATGTACGCGTTTTATTTGGAACTTCTGTAAGACTTTGCCTATATTGGGGGATGTTGCGTTCTTTTAAATTTGGCTGCAACAGTGATTTGACCCGTTTTGTGTACCATGGGAGATCAGAACCACACATATTAATATATGTGGTTTACATACCGGGTGATCAAAAAGTCAGTATGAATTTGAAAACTTCATAAACCACGGAATAATGTAGATAGAGAGGTAAAAATTGACACACGTACTTGGAATGACATGGGGTTTTATTAGAACAAAAAAAAGTATTGCTAGAAACGTGAAAGATCTCTTGCGCGCATTGTTTGGTGATGATCGTGTGCTCAGCCGCCACTTTCATCATGTTTGGCCTCCCAAGTCCCCTAGATCTCAGTCCGTGCGATTATTGGCTCTGGGATTACCTGAAGTCGCAAGTGTATCGTAATCGACCGACATCTCTAGGGATGCTGAAAGAGAACATCCGACGCCATTGCCTTCATAACTCCGGACATACTTTATAGTGCTGTTGACAACATTATTCCTCGACTACAGCTATTGTTGAGGAATGATTGTGGACATATTGAGCATTTCGTGTAAAGAACATCATCTTTGATTTGTCTTACTTCGTTATGCTAATTATTGCTATTCTGATAAAATGAAGCACCATCTGTAGAACATTTTTTGAACGTTTGTATTTTTTTGTTTCTAATAAAACCCCATGTCATTCCAAGCTTGTGTCTCAATTTGCACCTATATATCTACATTATTCCGTGATTTATTCAGTTTTCAAATTTATACTGACTTTTTGATCACCTGGTATATCTCAATTGCCGTCGATGCTATCTCTTTGAAGTTATTCCACATCTTTTATATACTTACAAGATCAGATCGGAATTAGTACAGACTGTCTCTTAGAAAGGCATTAAGACCATTTTTATCAACTTTTTTTAAATAGATATACTTTGGGTATCCTTTCAATGGTTGTGGGTGTTACGGCATTCAACCTAGCAGGAACTGCCTTGTGATCGCTAATCCCTGTATTCGGCACGATGCTCACTATTTGTCTAGGATTATTTGTTGCTAAGAGGTCAAGTATGCTTTCGCAACCATTTATGCTTCGAGTGGGATCACGAACTAATTGCTCAAATTAATTTTCTGAAAAAGCATTCAGTAAAATTTCGGATGACGTTTTATGCCTGCCGCCAGCTTTAAACGTATATTGTATCCAGCATATCGAGGGTAGATTGAAGTCACCACCGAGTATATTTGTATGTGTGGGGTACCTATTCGAAATGAGACTCAAGTTTTTGTAGGGGACACGAGGCAACAAGAACACTGTGCAGCGATGAATTTTCCACCTCCTCCAGCAAAATTTTGGGAAATATTATGGCTTACTCCCTGGGGCTGCAAGAGAAGCTGCAGAACCATCAATGAAAAGTGCTGGAGAAGAGTCTATTATCGTAAATGATGATGATAAGGACATAGTGACCGCTTTTCATGGTACCTGCCAAAACGAGTGCACACTTCATTGAATAGTGATGTTACAACAACATCTGCAAAGTACTAGATGTTGGCCGGCCGCTGTGGCCAAGCGGTTCTAGGAGCTTCAGTCTGGACAGCGCGACCGTTACGGTCGTAGGTTCGAATCCTGCCTCGGGTATGGATGTGTGTGATGTCCGTAGATTAGTTAGGTTTAAGTAGTTCTAAGTTCTAGGGGACTAATGACCTCAGATGTTAAGTCCCATACTGCTCAGAGCCATTTGAACCAACTAGATGTTGAAATGATGAACAAAGTTTGTCATAGTTGTGTGAAAGAGATTCCAGATCATGAATGTAATATGAACTATGAAGACTCAAGTAGAGGTATGGAAGAGCAGGAAGTTGTCAGCTTGCTTACCACATATGGCTCCTCCCGTGGTCTGTGAAATGTGAGGTACCTTCGTGACAGCGATAGTAAAGCTCTCCTTGACGTTAAAAAATGTGCTCCATATGGAGCTGAGACTATCGTGCAGAAGTCAAAATGTTTGGGATATGTACATTAAAGACTTGGCACTAGAGTGAGAAGGCTGAGACAAGATTTGTCAGGGAAAAAAATTATCTGGTTGGAAGGAAATAAAAGGGAGATGGAGACTGACGGTTGTAGAAATCGCAACGCTACAGATATATTACGGCTTGGCAATAGGGCACAGGGGACTTTAAAAATATGAAGCAAGCAGTTTGGACCTTACACTTCCAAAAAATGTCCACAGACAATAATCCAATCCACAACTTGTGCTCAGAAGGGAGTGAATCGTGCTGTGTCTACCAAGGGTCAAATGCTGGCAGTGGAGAATATCATCGCAGGAGTTCTTTATCAACTGCTGTAATGGAAGCCATCAAACCCATATTTAGGAACTTTGCAAATGAAAACTTATTGAAGAATTGTCTTCATGGCGGTACCCCAAACCCAAATTAAAGTATTAACTAATCTGTATGGGAAAGATTGACAAAAACCGTTTTTGTGGGAAGAACTGCACTTGTTGGTGTTCATGATGCAGTTTCATGTTTTAATGATAGTATAAAAAGCAGGAAATATGTTTTACAGATATTTGGAATTAAGCCCGGAGTGAACAAATCAAAGATTTGTGTGTGCGTTAGACAGAGAGCATGTAGTGAAAGCACATAGATTATTTTTGGAGATGATAACTTCAAGAAGAGTGCATCATAGGTATGTGTAAAGGACGAAACTGGTTTATAAAATCAAAAAGAGCCTGCTTGTGGTGGTGGACATTCTAAAAGAATGTCTAAAATAAAAAGAAACTGAACGGGCATTTTCCACAAAACACAAATTCAGTATTTAGGTCCATGTAACATAAAAAACAAACATGCTATTACTTTCATACTTGTTATCCTTATTGAACAAGAACTCCTTAATGCAAAACTCTGGAATTTTCCGAATGTATTAAAAACTGTGGTAAAAACTGAGATAATTAAGTATAAAGTTTTGGTTTTTGCTAAACATGAAGTTTAAAATGTAACAGCTCATTCAATTTTAATAAGTTAAAGAAATTCTAGGGTTTCATGCACCTGCAAGTAAGGTTTATATTCTATGCGAAATTCATCGAAGAATCTCACTTACTTATGAAGAAAAATGTACCTATGGTAACAAATGTAGCCAATAGTAAGTGAAAAACCTGATGAAATTTCACATACTAAAAAAAATTATAGTTTTAAATTTTTGAACTTCCACTGCTGTGAGATTCTAAGTTTTATTAATTTGTTTGTAAATGTATAGACATTGGAAATTAAAATGTCCTGTGGTGCCTCTCCTGCTCCCCCCCCCCCCCCAATTAAATAGTTTGAAGCCCCATTTTGTGGTTTCTCAAATAACTTCAGTTCACATACTAATCTTGTGGTCGTCTCCTTCAGCAGAGTTGCAGGCTCACGAATTTGTTTGGCGCTTGAGGTGATGTTCAGTATTAAAAATCAAACAAGAACTGCATGTAATTTTTGTTTATTACAATAAGCTTCCAGCACAAACAAAACCATTTCCTCCTCTGCACTTCACTAGGCCGAACATCAGCGCCACGACTACACTCTTACTCAGAAACTAATACAGGCAACACAGTATCATCTGGAAGTAAACTAGCACTTCTTGCTCCCATCACTGAGCTAGTAGCTGCCATAAATCGCTTAAAGACTTTGCACGTTCGGCTGTAATGGTTTCTTTTATAATGTTGGATTATTATGTTATTTTTAAGGTGTCAACTAAGTCATACATTAGAATTACATAATTCTGACTCAACTTGTCATGTATAGGATTCAGAGAGGAACAGTTGATCAGTATTGAGCAAGAGTCATTGGATTCAAATAGATTTGATTGACTGTCACAGACTGTCTGATTATTATACATTGACTGGACCAGGTTGAAAGGATACTTATTTTTTGTGGCCATACGTATTCAAACTGGTTTGATGTTGGTCATCATAAGCTCCTATCCTTTGCCAACCTCTTTAGAGTAGCAATTGCATGCAATTTCCTCAATTACTGTTTGCATATATTCTCAGGGTGGAGAGGGGAAGGTGGTGCTTTCAGCACTCGACACAGAAACTTGTGCTTGTTAAAGTGTTGTTTAAGAAAAAGTTTTTCGAATCCAGCTGTGGTGTGTACCGGCGGGATAATATTAAGTGTGGGTAAAAACAGAGAAAGACAATGCTGTCAGACAGATGGTCAAACACAGGTAATAATCCCACTTCTGACACAAATGTTCAAGAGGCGATTATTGGGAGGGCGTAAGCAGAGTTGGTTCTGTGGCAGGAGACCCTCTCTCACTTCACTCCTTGCCAGTTTTCCTCGCTAGGACAGTAGTGACCTGTGTTCACTGACTGGCACAGTGAAAGGAGATTCAGAATTAGTTATTTATTTCAATAAAAATACTGGCAGCACCTTGCCTCGTGATTGGCATCGTCTGTCAATGCCCGCTGAGGAGTCGCGTCGTAAGCGGCCTTCAGCCCGCTCACGGCAGCTGACACCTCACACATCGTTCCAGCCGGCTGAAGCATTGGCGTTTCGCCGCTTGAGGTGGCCCCAGCTCCGGCTGTACCGCGGCGGTGGGTGTGTTGTACTTACACATGCTGACTGGGGAGGTGCTCTGTCCCTCCTGCTCACCACCCTTTTTCGTCTTCCGTCGTACCGCAATGACGGTTGCCAAGTAGCCGATATGTTCGAAGATACGGGCCTAACGTCCAGGTAGGCCCCATTCAGTCCGCCAGAATGACAAGAACGCTGGTGTCCTGATCCTGGTGCGGTGGAAAGACTTCCAGGCTCTCCCATCTGGGACAAAAGCAGACTGTGGTGTTGAACTCTGCGACTAGTGATTATGGTGAGGTTGCCATCTCTCTCAGTAGCGGCTGTTGTTCTCCGCAGCGTGCAGAAAATCTGCCACAGACTTGCGCCAGACGTCACTTTACTGCAGTCAAGAGCGAACGTTGTGTATGCCATCGATCCGTCTGATTGACTGCCTTACAAACTAAACTGTTGGGTTATTTATGCAGCGAAGTAGCGGCTAATGTTTATCTGACATCGTTCTTCATGGCTGCACATTGCTTGCTATTATGAAGGTATCAGCAGCTTTCCTTCTGCCGTGCTTATTTACCGACGTCGTTACAATGTATAACTGGTTAGTACAAGCTCTTTTTGCATTCGTGCTGTCCTTTCTTTCGTCACATAACGAAGGTGATTTGACCCTATTTGGCTGCTCTGACCCACTACATTCAGGAGAAGTCTGATGCCTGGCTCGGCAGAAACGCCGATGTTGTGTTTTGCCCCGACCCAGCCTCGGTGGCGAAATGTTTTCGCTACGGCCGCCTCTGTCGACGTTACCGTAATGTAGCTCTGGGGCTTTGAAAATTTTATCTATTGTATTGCTCTATAAAGTGCTGCCATGCTACAATTCCAGTCTCTTCTTCCCAATTAGTATTACTGCCTGCAACTCCCTTTAGAATCATGGAAGTAATTCCCTGATGTTTTAAAAAGTATTCTATCATCCTGTCCCTTCTTCTTGAGATTCTGGTACTAGAGTTAAAAAGCTGCAAAAATTGTGTAAGAACATTGAAATGATGTAGTTGATAAAGAAGCGAAATTGTCCTAACAGTGTGAAGTATTATGTAAGTTACTGATTCTTTTTTCTGCTGTCTTAATTAATCAAACTATATTCATTAAAATGTCATATTTTAGATTTAAAAAATTACCAGAATTGAGCTATTTTGACCTAATACACCGACTGAGTTTTTTCATTGGACTCAGAACACTTTCTATGAAAAGTGTAAAACAGTATTTTGAGCAGTATTCTTATATCAGAATTGGCCCCTGAAAATTTTTCTAACAATATTTGCCACCGTGAATAAATATTAGTAATTTTTGTGACAATTTATAAACTGGAGGCCATATGTAAAAAAATTGAATCACACATACTTACAGCATATGTAAGTAAATAGCTTTAAGTGTTAAGTAAAAAAATATGATCAGTTTCAAGCAATTGTATGTTGCAGAGGAAATTGTCTACTATCTTGCATCACACCAAAATTTAATTACAATAAAATTAGTTTTACGGTCTTCTGTCAGAAGCAATCTATTAGATATAGAGTGAGCACTGGCGATCGATCTTAGACTATCAAAAAGAATTCTTCTTGTTTAACATCCAAACAGAAAACTAAATTTCTTCAAGAAACTTAAGTGAAGAAGAAAAACATATCGAAAAATAAGGGGTAACCCAAAAACTGAAATTGCTGTCCTCACAAAAACTGAAAAAGGGACAGTATCGTCATGCTGAAACAGGAAGAAAACAAGCACACTACTTTGAAAATTATAGAGGGCAAAAATATCATAAAGTTAACCAGTGATCAGATACAGAGATGACAGAGAAATACACACAAACCTTTAAAAACATGTGCACAAGATAGCAAATGAAATGCCTAAAACAAAATAATCCTAAGGGATCAACATTAAATAGCTTATGAAAAATTCACACACAGGATATTCTAATAAGGCCAAATGCAAAATTGTTAGTTCACCTACATATCACCTATCTAGAGACATCACACATACAGAGACACTATATATTGACAGCGAGCAGCTGACAGAACAACGAGGAGCTGATACAAATGATCACACACACCAACATACCCACAAGCACCGGACGGCGTGGCCGAGCGGTTCTAGGCGCTACAGTCTGGAACCGCGCGACCGCTACGGTCGCAGGTTCGAATCCTGCCTCGGGAATGGATGTGTGTGATGTCCTTAGGTTAGTTAGGTTTAAGTAGTTCTGAGTTCTAGGGGACTGATGACCTCAGAAGTTAAGTCGCATAGTGCTCAGAGCCATTTGAACCATACCCACAAGCACAAGAACCACATCTTTTGATATTACACCTAGAGTGGCTCTAGTTAACCATGGAGCAGATCAGCTAGGAAGCAGGGATCCTTGAACAGTAAGATGAGGCACTTACTGGACATTTTATTTTGCCAGACAAACAAGATTAAAATTTTGAAAACATTGGTCTTGAACAACCAGTTGTGTTTTATCGTTAATATTTTCAAACAAATCCTGTAACATGGGAATAGGCTTTGTACCGCAAGTTACTGTCTCACCTATTTTTCATATACGGAAAATTATTAAAGATTTTGCTACAACCTTATGCACCTTGAGTGAGACTCTAGAAAGTTAATGGCCTGAGCAGACGTTGATGGAGCTTGGTAGGGCGCTAAAAGCATGAGATATTATGGTTTTTAGTTCGTAGAAATGGCGTGTTGGAAGTTTTAAGCAATTGTCGGTGAGTCCATCCCTTAGTAAATCTTATCGAACATCTCTACAGCCATACAGGGCTGTCAGAGCAGCCCCTAGTCGAGACAGGTCTCCAGCAGGACAATGCCACTATAACTGCATTGGTGCCAGCCCAAGGCTGGGCTGGGGTGACAGACTGAAGGGGCACGTCTACACAGTGGAGTCATAAACCAGGCATTGTGTGCAGAGCCACTTGTAATAAAAATTCAGAATTTTTCGTGTTCACTGATACTGCAAATAGGCCTGTGACTCACTTCTATCGGCCGCCTTGGTTGTATAAGAAACACTGGTGTCTGAAACGCGTTTAGAGATAGAATCCTTATTATACGTCATAGCTAGGACTAACATGCTCCAAGGCACTGGCGATTTTGGTAAAGATCGATAAGATTGTATCCGTTCACTTGTTGCCACGGGAAGTCACCCTGCTTCGGTGAGAAACATCTTCTCTCTCCACGAAAAGTTAAAAAATCCAGTAACTGCCAGTTCATTTTTTTTTCAAAGACACAGGTTTCTTAACTCTTGCTCTGGTTCGACATGAGTTTGTGCTGTCGTGTAGGAGGGGAGATGTAGCGCCTCTAAAGACCTGTGATTGGCTCAGGATGGGGTGAAGGCGGTGTCGTTCGTGCACTTTGCGGAAAAACGGAAATTTTTTATCTGGAGAGTTGCGAGGCAATCGGGTTCTGGATTTCGGTCTGGAAGTTATCTTCTGGTCGAAGCTCTGGCATGTGTGGTTGGTGCTTGGGATCTGTCCTGGGACTGACTTCACCTGCAAGTAGTTAGACTGGAGAGCCTGTGGTGAAGTTCTTACTTTACTGTCAGTCTCACTTCAAACGTCTCGGACTACCCGTTTGCCGAGGGACCACTTATTCGTTTTTGGTTTACCAGTCTTAACTTTTGGTATCCCTGTGCGCTCTGTCGTGTAAGTGAGCCAATTTGGTCCTTGATACGACCAGCAAACGGGTGGGTCACACACTGAAATCTACCACGATTTCAGAGCTCTGGTGGAGAGTAAATTGCGATCTGGCTGCCTGATCGCTAGACCGTGAGATTTTGCATTTCTTCGTGGCCGCGATCGAATCACAGGTGACACCTTACGCCTCATCTCTGCCGCACACATTTCGCCAGCTGCGAGTTGCTTTGCTGCACGAAACAGACAGGGCAACATACTGCTGCTCCTGCCTTGTCAGGGCATACAGCTGCTCTCAGCGGAACCTATCTAGACTTCTGTAGATTATCAAAGTCTGCTCAGCGTCAGATCAATTCAGATTGCGTTATCCACATTTTTAGGACCAAAGTACTTGACTCATTTCTGCCACACAGGATCCTTGTCCATTGTTCTCTTAACCCAAATGTTAGTTGTTTACTGTATTCAGTGAATAACTATAATTTATGTCTGCTTTTCTTTAAAAAAATAAATGTTGTTAGTGAATTTTACTATATTTGCAATCATTTTATATAGTCAGCACCATGGGTTAATTTTCATTGTGGTGTCCCATGTCAGGATAACTTCCACTATCAATTAATAATGTAAACAGTTCAAAAAATACTTCAAACGAATGTTGAGAAAAATAATGATCACTAGCCATTAAAACAGTTGCGAATTTGATCGGTAAGCAAGAAATTTGTTTTTGTAAAAGAACTCCACACATCTGTTCCAGGCTTGCAATAAGAAAAGTCTTTAAGGCATTAAATAAAAATTCAGTTGTCTAAGTTGAACATCCAGTGGCATTCAATTACTCAAAAATTTTAAACACAAAACTCTGATTTGCACAACATTTGGTAGGAAACTCAGAACTATAATGCATGGTTCACAGCCACAATTTGCTGTACACTATCTGATCAAGTTTTACCAGTTTTATAAAACTGGTAAGTCAAACTCATAGTAACTAAGAACAAAGAAAAAAATACAGTTACATAGTGAAATACCAATACTAATTAATGTAATACGTCGTTGAATTCAAGTCGATGCTGTTTTTTACCCAGTTGTGCAAACAAAAAAAAGGAATGAGCGTATGGCATTGTCGGCCGGGAGGCCCTTTTCGGTGAAGTTAGGCCGCCAAGTGCAAGTCTTATTTCATTCGACGCCACATTGGGCAACCCGTGCGTCTGTGATGAGGATGAAATGATGATGAAGACAGCACAACACCCAGTCCACGAGCCTATAACCCTACCGGGATTCGAATCCGGGCCCGCTTGCACGGAAAACAAGCACGTTACTACCCAGCTAAGCAGGCAGACAGCTGTACAAGCAATAATTCAGTGACACGCATTCAGGGAAACGGAGTCTGCTCAGTCACATCTGGCTACAGTAAATATTCTCAGATAGCCTCATATAGAAACTACTATACACTAAAAGTCGTAACAGAAGGAAAGTAATAAATAATGAATGCACACTATTCTGCAATGGATTCATGCTCTGAGCTCTAAACAAATGAGAACCATAATGTATACACCCACCCACCCATCCACCCAGACACCCACCCACCCACACACACATAGGCGCGTGCGCGCGCACGCGCGCACACGCACACGCACGCACCCACGCACGCACGCACCTAGGCCTGCGGTCATTACAAAATTCTCACCCGCAACATATGAAACAAGTTTACGGAAGGAGTGAATATCTGATACGAAATGTCTCTGCGTGTTAGACGGAACAGTTTACATAATGTGTAGAAGGCAAGGAAGGCCGGAAAAATTATTACTGGGAGATGAAGAAGCTTGCACAGGATAGAGTAGCATGGAGAGCTGCATCAAACAAGTCTCAGGACTGAAGACCACAACAACAAACGATAGATAAAGAACAAAACCTGAAATCAGTGTTAGCAGCAGAATATAATATAATGAAAATACTCTAATCTAACATTAGCAAAGCTGGAAAAAATAGTTCCAATTAAGGCCTAAAAGTTTAGTAACTGTACATAACATTACATATATTATCTGTACAGCAAGTAAAAGCTGCCAACATAAAACCATTATGTGATATTAAGTTACACATTTCTGATGCTAATAACGTTATAAATGTAAATCCCATAATCTCAAAAGTATAAACCTTGTAGCGCAAAATGTCTTTCTGTGATATTTGACAAAATACGTGAACTCTCTGACGTTGGCGAAACTTCAGTGAAACATGTTTCGGTATTAAACAATAAAAATTTGTGTTTGTTCAGTCCAGAAAAATATTTCCATTATTTTATATATTGCAACTATTCGTGAGTTACTGGCGTTCATTTATTAAAAGTGCTGAACGAAGGTTAACATTCCAGCATTTAAAATGAGAAAAATCAAAATAACGTAAATCAGCAGCTGTGCAGACCCTTTCAAACTAAAACTGAGCCTGTACAGACACTGATAATGAGAAACTCGAATTAAACACAACTGTTGACAGTAATAACCCGTATCGTTTCTGACATGGGAACCAGACGCCAGCAAGTATATAGCAATACGAAACACTCATTAAGTGCAGTCACATTTATCAGTACCTGAATATAAATGTAAACACATAGGAACCTAGTAATAATGAGCAAAAGCTTATAAAAAAGGGTTTGAAATAAAGTGGCAAAAGCTTACGACAGTGTGTTTCCACAATTTAAATTAGAGTATAGCTGACAGGTGTGGAGATGAACGGGCTCAGATTTTATCTTTATTCAAGTACAAGTTTACTTTGCATTTTTCACACATCATATAGGTATATGCTACGCAGCTGAGAAGCTTCCATGTTGTACTCTTCTTGTTCCAAACTGGCCAAGCCTTAGTTATTTATTAGCAGCAATATGTGCTAAATACGAATCAGTAATCACCGACGATACTAGATCACGAACACAGTTTTTTGTTCTACGTATTCTCGTTCGGACTATTTAATAATCATCATACCATGAGGACATCATCCACCAGAACAACGAATGTACGCACAAGTACAATGCTACCATGTCATGTCGAAACTAGCTGAGACTAGTGGCCAATTCTTTCCTCCCATTTAGAGCCAGGTCTATTCAAACAAGCAAAGCAATCGGACTGTTAAACTCTGTCTGGCAGCAGAGGGAGTTACGTTCAAACTCCGATTTGGAGATGTGTAAAGCAGCGCTATTATGAGTTAAACTCACAATCTTTTAAGTATTCTTTACAATCAGAGTCTGAGAGATGTGAGCAATCTTCTAAGATGATGTGCAAATATTTTCATTTTCTTCCTTTTATATGCTGTATTTACATCTGTGATAGTTTGATGATGAATTACACCGGTGATGATTAGAGAGAGCTTCTGCATTGGCAGGAACTGCTTCCACAATCCACGCTGACAGTAGACAATGAGCTTAGTGGGGGTACCTGTCATTTCGAGACAGGCCTTGGTGGTTTGGACGGGCGCAAATCCTACGGTGAGCAGGGGCAGTAGGCGAGGAGCGCAGATACAGCTCCTGCCAGGAGGAGGGAAGGTAAGACGGCTGATAACCCCTCCCACCAAATACCCCCCGTCTCCCCCCAGGATTACCACTTTCATCCGGGATTACGCTAATTTGATAGATGGGTCCATTAGCTGTGTACTCAATTAGTGTCTTGCGGCCGACTGCGACGGCCATTGCGCGTAATTGCCCCCGAGGCTTGCAGCTAGCTACGGTCCCGCCCGTGGGGCCTTTGCGGCGGATACTACAGTAGCCACGGTGGGCTGCTGTGCCTAGAGATGGACACCGATCTCGTAGCTCTTCAGATCCATACTTGTGCAGCGCGTCAAGTGAGGCGGTTACCTGGGAAGCTGCTGTCACTCTAGAAATCGATTCATTGGAGTATAAACCTCTTTCCTTTGTGCATATTGTATTTTCTTGCGATTCTATGTTGAGCAGATTCCTTCAGTTCAGAAGTTTTCTCGCAATTACTCCGGTTGAAGCTGCACACAAAACTCCACTTTGACTAGGAATTTCCTTTCCTCTGTTGCTCGCCTCATTCCGCCAAAGAAGTAATGTTTTTTAAAATAATTGTCTCATTCCGTAGTGTATTGTCTGAAATTAAACACAGTCATTATTATTTCTTGCAATGCGATGTATTATTCAATCCATTTTTATCAGAGGATATCGCAGCTGTTATCGTAGTTTACACTGTAGACAATATTGCAGCCAGCCAGAATCTACATGATTTTATTGTACCATTACTGGTTCCGGGCTTGAGGCCATCGTCAGATGGTAGTGTTGACTTCATTCCAAGTTTTACATTGTTGTCTTCATGGAAACCCCACCCAGCGAGGTGGCGCAGTGGTTAGCACACTTGACTTGCATTCCGGAGGACGACGGCTCAAACCCGCGTCCGGCCATCTGGATTTAGGTTTTCCGTGATTTCCCCAAAATCGCTCCAGGCAACTGCCCGAATGCTTCTTTTGGAAAGGAGTGGCCTATTTCCTTCCCAATCCTTGACACAATATGAGATTACGTTGCGTCTGTAATGGCCTGGGTGTCGACGGGGAGCTAAACCCAATCTTCCTTCCTTCTTTCCTTCTACGAAAAGCACTCCTTTACACACTGTAAGAACGAAGGTTGCTTTTCCTTTACAATTCATGCTTATCGGTGAACTGAACGAAATACAAGATCTTGTATTTAGTTCAGTTCAGTGACCAGGGATTGTAAAAGAAAATCAAACTTCTGTCTTACAGTATCTAAAGGAGAACTTTTCATGAAGGTACAAATGTCAAACTTGCTAGAAAGTGAACGCTACCGTCAACCAAGCGATCTAGCTCTAAACTAGTAATCGTACAATAAAATCATGTCAAAAACTTGTGGCTGGTTGCAATACTTCCTACAGTGTAATACGACATACGCATTGTCTCTCAAGACATCACAAGGAATTTGACAAATAGTAAAGACATATCATTTATGCACGGCTTGCAAAGTAAAAGTGGTCTGGCAAATATTTTATTGACCTTAAGGTAGGCAAGCCAATCTACGTTCTAAATTCAAAGCTATGTTAAGGGACATGAAACATTTTCTGGGCCCGTTTTATTTTGCACGAGATTAACTTCAGTAATATTTTCGCTGTTAATACTCCATCTTAAAATAGAATGTTTTATTTTGTCTTCCTTTAATCCACCGCCTTTGGGAGCCACACTTCCATTCTGAAGTACTACATTGAAGTTTTCGATTCCTTAGCACCCAACAGTAAATTAATGACGTAGTTTTCATTTTTCCGTCAAATAATATCTTCGACGAAATAATCAATGACCTTAAATGATTATCCTCGTTTGGCCAAGACGAGTTCACCTTCTACGTCAATGAAAAACTTCTACATTCGAACTTACACTTCAAATAAAGTGACATGTTTAGGTCTATATTACATTGTTAAAAAGACATACATTCGTTTGTGACAACAGGACGTAATTGCGGAGGTAAAAGTCATGTTACTATCACTTTCATAACATATGAAATGGTAGGACCTCTCTGTTTCTGTACGGCATATGACGGATTGTTTGGTGATGACGCTGCAGTTTACGGGAACGTGTTATCGTTTAGTGCCTGCAAGAGGAGACGGGGGACTTGTACACAATCTCACTTCTCAACTAATTAAACAAATTCTCTTTTTCTTATTCTAGTTTATTGAGTTGCAAACAATTACAACAAATCATGACTCATCAGAAGAAGGCAAAAAATGAAGTTGTTTTACTTCAAGACATTAAGCAGTCCTACATTTCTAAAAATAAGTCTGATTCTATTAGCAAATAGAATTTCTTCGTAGATGCTATAGCTTCTTTCGACATCCACATCAGCAAGTCGAACAAACTTCGTCTGCACTCTGAATGCAGCTTTATAGATGTGTCTCATCCCTCAATATCCGGATTCTTCTGAAGACAAAATACTCAAGTTTATGTTTGACAAAGCCATCTAACTTCTCCCTCACAGGTGGAAAACGATCCCATTAGTTTTCCTTTTCAATGCCTTGTCCTTCTAATCGTTTATTAACTGTAGTCATGTACTTGTAATTATGGACACAAAATTGTTCTGTCTGCAAATAGTGTATTTTCTCTCCAGTAGCAGAAGTTGATGTACCTTAGAAATTTCCCCTGCGTTTGTTGGATCCACAGAAAGTGCAAACTCTGTTCATCTTCTCATCACTTAACATAACAGCACACTCAGCCAAAGTTGCTGGGGAATTTGGAAAGCGCAGGCTAGTGATTTCCTTGTATGCAACATCATGACTCGGAGTTTTCAGTAGAATCTTTTCCAGAGCGGAGATGAATTGGTCTGTGATGTCGTGTTCGTTCCTTTACGGGTTCACAAACTCTGCGAATCTCATGGACCAATAACGCCACATACTTCAACTTAAGGAACTGAAGATTCAATTGGTTAACAGCTGAAACCATGTGTGGAGCCTGATCCACATCTATTAGAAGAAGTTTTCTAAAACTGATACCATTAGCTCACAGTTCTTAACAAAGTCCATGCTTGATTACATTACTGTGCAGACACTGGTTCTCTGTAGCGCATACATTTTTAACAACGTGGACTTAACATTCTCTCCTGTCGAGAAAAATTCTAAACTGCTAAAATCATGTCAATCCCCAGAGCGTATGGTCACATCTAGAGTGTTTCCAACATCACAATCACATACCTTCAACTTGATTATTTTTATAGTTCTTTTTGTAATCAGGCCCCTTGCAGGATTTTCTTAGTCTCCTATAGGACTGATATCTTTATTATTGAAGAAACCTCATGAAGGCTGGATGGCTTTTTGAAGAACGCTGTTCAAATGCATTTCGTAATAGAGGTTTCCATGATATCTTTGTTTCAAGAGTATTGTTGTCTTCAGCTGGAAGTGTGTTGTTTTACGTGATCTCACTGGTGATTTGATCTAACAAAATATTTGAATGGCAAGTAGTACACACCTTCACATTCCATCAGTTTCTAAGGACCCTTGCTTGAGTCCCTGAGTCAGAACAAGAAATCAAGCACTGGACCATTCGACACTGTGAAATCTAGTAATACACTCGTTCAGGAACCAACTTACATTTACAACCAGCGGGCTACTGAAATTGAAAGGACTGAAAGAGCTAACACATTATCATTTGCACTGTTGTAGGTTATTCATTATTTTAAAGTGACAGAAAGAGGATTTGTCGTACAGACAACTATTTTCCAATGTTGCAAGTGTGCTTTAAGTCCCACGTTTAGTGAAAGAGGTATCCATACTATTCACGTGTTCACTACAAGCTGAGGATACCTTAACTGAAAGTTAAATATTTTGTATTGATTCAAAACATAAACAAATGAAATTAAGCTCTCAAGTGTTTTACCCTAAAAAAAATTCAGTGAAGAATGTTACTGCTAAGCTATAGTAACAGAAAAAAAGGAAAAAAGGGTTTTAGAGGCATTGTTAGAGGAAAAAAGTGATAAAGATCCCAAAAAAAGAAAGGGGTATTATAAATATTTTTTGGAAACAAGAGACAAAATTTCGCAGTCTGATTGAAGAGCTTTAGTTTACATTAAGAAAATGGGTGTGCACCTTAGAATACTAACACTAATTATTACAAATGGATGAACTCGAGAAAAGGCCAATAGCACATGTGCCTCGTCACCTCCTTAGCAAAATATACTGTATAAGAGTTAAAAGCCTGAGCAGTTGTTTTTGCTGTGGAAAGGTTTAAGTTTAACGTGGAGTACAAGCGGTTTTGTCTTCAGATTTATAGACAAGCCCTAAGCTGGGTTCTTGGGAGGCCATGCAAAATGGGTGGAACGGCAAGGCGAGCCGCAAGGATTTCTGACTTCAGGTATGATGTGAAAAAATTAGGGGAGAGGGATATATGATTGTGATTGCTCTTTAAACAAAAGACGTGGGAGATGACAAGAACGAGTCTTGCACTGAACACCATAAGGAAGCCCTCAAGGTTGTGGGTAACGAGCATTATCTTAACACGATCTTGACTGGGTTACCAGTGTTATTTCTTAACTTGACTGTTTACCAAAAGGACGATCCCGACATCTTTCGTATTAAACAAACTCTAGAAAATGGTCTGCACCATACTGCATTAAAAAGTGGATAGTTTTCTGTAATGATTGTAGAGAAGGAAAAGATAAGGTAGTGATTCCCAAGGAATTGCTTCCAATTGTGTTACAACGAGTCTATCATTGGGAGGGGGGGGTCATCTGTCAACCTTTCTACATACTCTGGAAATAATACTTTAATTGGAAGGGGATGGAACACGACATTATGCGGTTGGTAAGTAATTACAATATATGCAAAATCAGTAAATCTAACATGAATACGCAAGAAGGCACAGTAAGATCGAGTAAATAGGCCAAACGCACAGAACGTATTTTTGTCGATTATCAGTGGCACTTGGGGCTCCGAAAGCTATCGTCAGTGACAATATAGCGGCGTTTGCGACGAGGGATTTTAAAAGATTTTTTTTCCTTTCATCAGGTGTCTTTTGCCGAAAGGGCAAATAGGAATTTCAAGGTCACTTTAACTGCCTGTTACCATGAGGATCGGGCTAGGTGGCATTAGTATCTCCGTTGGCTCTGATTTGCTGCTAATACTGCCACCCATGAGTGTCACAAGATGGCACCGATTAAACTGTTTATTATCATTTGGGTATAGTCTCCCATTTCCAATTTGTGGTCTACTGACGATCAGTTCCCGGAAGAACGTGACCACAGCGTTTTTAGGGAAAGTTGGAAATTTGCAAAGACCAATATTCACGTGCCGTACGGTTTACGATTTTCGTTTTTGGACACTATCGAAAGTTGCCTCTGTTTTACTGGATAGCTGCTGTTGGTTCTGCGACGAGCCTTATACCCGCCACCGTCTTGTGACAGACGTTTTAAGCATGGCCGCAGTGGGCAGCAAGCTTAACTGTGAGTAATGACCGGTGCGAAACTTATTCCGACGTGACGGTTGGATATCATATGCTCTCGACATTTGCGAATCTGGAAGATCACTGTGTCAGTTTTGGTGGTCATTATTGGTTAGAAGATCTGCCTGTGGACTACGTCCTGCTGCTTCCTGAACGGCAGCTGTATGGTGCTATCATTGTTATCTGAGGCTGCTGTTCTTCTATACACTGATACTCGGGAATTATGGTATTTATTTTTTTTTTGCTGAACGGCTATTATTTCGTTGTATGATCGAGCCGTATCTGTACTCGCTGTCGCCGGCTGGAGTGGCCATGCGGTTCTAGGCGCTACAGTCTGGAGTTGAGCGACCGCTACGGTCGCTGGTTCGAATCCTGCCTCGGGCATGGATGTGTGTGATATCCTTAGGTTAGTTAGGTTTAATTAGTTCTAAGTTTTAGGTGACTGATGACCTCAGACGTTAAGTCCCATAGTGCTCAGAGCCATTTGAACCATTTGTACTCGCTCTCCTGGTCACCCTATTTTTCTCAAAATCACAATAGAATCAGTGAACTATGTCAGGTTGATTGTTAAGCTGTTTCCAGCGACTGTATGCAACTGATCTTGTGGTACTAATGGAGCTGCTTGTCTAAGTCTCATTGTGTTGATTGAGGGCCCTGACAAAACTGCAAAGCCTCATGTGATTTATGTCACTCCTGTGACGAGGTAGTTAAGGCTTTATCTGAAGTTTCTTACTGTACTTTGTAAGGACGATCTGTCCCCTAATCTCAAGGTGCTCTGTCCAGTATACGTGTACCAGTACATCTGTGTCCCGTGTGATACAGGAAAGGGATCTTGTGATTCTGATTTTTCATATTGTCTACACCATACACCACGGAACCGGGCCCAGCTTATTGTAAGTAATACCTGTTCTGAAACACATCGTTGACTTGCAACTAAAAGGCTTTACTTTATTCATAAGATGCGTTAATGGAGCTAAGTTGAGAAATTAATCACACTGCCCAGTTGTTTAACCTAGTGTAGCCACGCCAAATTTCTGTCTCGGTTCTGCTTCCGTTACTATTTGACAGTCGCATATTACAGATAGTATTTTGCACTACACTGACGGAAAAAATCACAACACCATAAACTAATTAATGTGGAGTGGTGAAATTTCGGAACTACATCTGTCTAGGTAATATACACTCTTGCTCATAAATTAAGGATAATGCTGATACATGGTAAAACAACGCTCTGGTTGGCGGTTTGCGGGCTTAAATCATCTCGGAGTATGACCATGCGGTGCATTTGATCTGCAGTTGTCGCGGTGTGGGTTTAAATCACCTCGGGGTATGACCAAGCGGTGCATTTGACCTGCAGTTGTCGCACGGTGGCGCTGGCAGCAGTCCACATACGCGGAGGTGTGTTCGTGCATTTCAGAGTACGGTGCAGCGAGTAATTGTGTAGACATTTTCAGACGTGTTAATGGTGACTGTGTGTTGAAAATGGCTCAAAGAACACATATTGATGACGTTATGAGGGGTAAAATACTAGGGCGACTGGAGGCTGGTCAAACACAGCAGATCGTAGCACGGGCCCTCCGTGTGCCACAAAGTGTGATCTCAAGATTATGGCAACGATTCCAGCAGACAGAAAACGTGTCCAGGCGCTACAGTACGGGACGTCCACAGCGTAAAACATCACAAGAAGACCGATATCTCACCATCAGTGCCTGCAGACGGCCACGGAGTACTGCAGGTAGCCTTGCTCGGGACCTTACCGCAGCCACTGGAACTGTTGTCTCCAGACACACAGTCTACAGACGACTGAACAGACGTGGTTTATTCGCCCAGATACCTGCAATGTGCATTCCACTGACCTCTGGTCACAGGAGAGCCCGTAAAGCCTGGTGTCAAGAATACTGTACATGGTCATTGGAACTGTGGTCCCAGTTTATGCAAACGGACGAGTCCAGGTATAGTCAGAACAGTGATTCTCGCTTGGTTTTCATCTGGCGTGAACCAGGAACCAGATACCAAACTCTTAATGTCCTTGAAAGGGACCTGTATGGAGGTCGTGGTTTGATGGTGTTGGGTGGGATTATTAGTGCACGCACACCCCTGCACGTATTTGACAGAGGAACTGTAACGGGTCAGGTGTTCCGGGACGTCATTTTGCACCAGTATATCCTCCTTTCCAGGGGTGCAGTGGGTCCCACCTTCCTCCTGGTGGATCATAATGCACGGCCCCCCGAGCTGCCATGTGGAGGAGTACCTTGAAACAGAAGATACCAGGGAATGGAGTGGCCTGCCTGTTCTCCAGACCTAAACCCCATAGAGCACGCCTGGGATGGTCTCGGTCGACATATCGCTGCAGGTCTTCGAACCCTTTGGATACTTCAGGAGCTGCGACAGACAGTGTTGCAAGAATGGGAGGCTATACCCCAGCAGCTGCTCTACCACCTGATCCAGATCCAGATCCAGAATATGCCAAGCGGTTGTGCGGTCCGTGTACGTGTGCATGGTGATCATATCCCATATTGATGTAGGGGTACATGCGCAGGAAATAGTCGCGTTATGTAGCACATGTGTTTCGGGACGGTTTTCTCAAATTATGACCAATACTTACAGATCAGTGTTGTGTGTGTTCCATTTGTGCCTATGCTATTAGCACCAGTTTTGTGTAGTCTCACACTGTGTGGCACCACACTCTGCAATTATCCTTAATTTATGAGCATGAGTGTATTTAAATGATTA